>NC_135718.1:29002524-29613953 GCF_964656455.1 Halichoerus grypus
ACTTGCTGTAAAGTTGTGGTAATCAAGATAATGTGATATTGGTGAAAGAATAGACAAATAGATCATGGGATGGAATAGAGAGCTCAGGAGTAGACCCACACAAATATCTGATCTGGTCTTTGACAAACTGATCTTTGACAAGAGGAAAGGTAATTCAACACATTCTGCTGAAACAACTAGACATCCACATTTAAAAAAAAAAAATCTGGAAACAGACCCTTCACCTTTCACAGAAATTAACTCAGAATGAATCATAGATCCAAGAGTAAAACATTAAGCTGTAAAACTTCTTGAAGATAACATAGAAGAAAATCTAGGTGACCTTGGGTTTGGTCAATAGCATGAGTTATGAAATGAAATGTTGAACTTCCTTAAAATTAAGAACTTCTACTCTTCAAGAGGCACTATAAGAGAATGATCAAGTAGGTCCAGAAATCCTCTGTATTCTTAATTTTTAATTTGGGATAATATAAAAAAATTTGATTCATCAAAAAATTATCTTCCTTCTCTCTACATACATTGTGGTATGTATTTCACAAGTGAATTTGTTGATCCTCTACAAACTTGTCAGAGATTTCTGTCTTATGAAAGGAAAAATGACTAATAGTGAAGATTTGAATGATGCTTTTAGGAATCTTTTGGGTAATTTCAGTAGAATTTTTGGGTTTCCTAATCCATTAATAAAAGACAGATGGAATAAAAATATTTTTCTTCTATCATCAGGATTTAAGTAAGGTGTTCATTTAAGCCAGTAAAAGCCTTTTCAATTGCCAACTCCCATATTTCCTGAAAATGGGACTCTATCATTATATAGAGGAGTCTTCTTGATAAATTCTTATTCTTTCCTGAGCATTGAAGTCATACTTTATTTTAGAACAGGGGAGGATGCTTATTATCCTATGTTCCTAAGGCACGGAGATATACCTGTCATGGTGTACGTGTCAAGGGTGGAGCTTCTGTACACACCTTGAGGAGCAGTTTCCACATTGGTCCTGTGGCTGCTCCTCCTTTCTCTTCAGAGGAAACTTTGGGCTGAAGAGCCAACCTGGAGCTGAAAACCAATCTCCTTTTCAAGTGGGCCTACTCAAAAGTAGAGCATATGCTAAGCAGGAAAGAGTACAGGAAACTAATGCTAAGGGGAATGCCTTTTTCTTCTGAAGTAGCTTCATGATAATATTTTCTTAGGAGAGAAACCCCCAAATTAACATTCTTGTGTCTTCGAGTTAGAGAATTCTATATATGGTGTTTAAGAGATGTTTGCTTATAACACAAACTTATTTACTAGCATATGATTTTTGGAGAATAAATTGGCCTGTCTTCCTTAAAGATTGTTTTTTATGCTCCTGTCTCCATCACATCATTTTCTCCCAGGCCTGTATTTCTTGATTCTCCATTGGAGTAGATTTGCAGAATCTGATTTTCATGGGACCTCACACAACCAGTCTCATATTCAACAATAATGTTTACTACTTTTATTTCTTTTTTTTTTTCTTTAAGATTTATTTATTTGAGAGAGAGAGCTTGAGCACGGGGAGCAGAGGGAGAAGGAGAGAGAATCTCAAGCAGACTCCGAGCTGAGGGCAGAGCCCAACGTGGGGCCCAGTCTCATGACTCTGAGATCATGACCTGAGCAGAAACCAAGGCTTAACCAACTGTGCCACTCAGGTGCCCCTAATTTTATTTCTTCCAACTTAATTGTATCTGTGATGAGTCCTTTTTTTTTCTTCTTTTTTTTTTCATGTGCTGGCAGTATCCAATCCAGTGTATGGGAAGTTTTTCTTCATGTCATTTTCAGCCTCTTTGTTGAAGAGGCTAATGGAAGAGAAAAACAGGGCCCACATTTGTTATGCAGCCAAAACACATTCTGGAGTGTTTGGGGGGCGTTCAATGCTGTCACTTTATTCCATTTTTTTTTCTCATAAGAGGAAGCAGTAAAGAACTAGGCCCATATAACACAAGAGCTTCCTGTTTACCATTATCATTCCATTTTAGGAATGATACATCATGGAAATGGAACCCCATTTTTGGCTGGGAAATAATCCATTCCACCCTGTGCCAGTTGGGCGTAACTCTTTTGTTTGCCTGACTGAAGTCATTTCAGCATTTATTACTCTAGGCAAGAATTCCAAGAAACTGATAAAAAGCTAACCAGATAAATTTTCCAAATTAAACATAAATTTATAGCTGGGAGTGTTATTAGAAATCTAGTCCAACCCTGCCACATTACAGGTAAAGAAACTGAGGCTACTTGTTCAGGGACACGCGGTTGCTTAGATGGGACTAATTGAGTTCCTTGCTCCTCCTACTACCCTGCAAAATGCTCTCTCTCCTGGAAATATCTTCTATCCAATTAAAAAAGAATTATACAATTAAAGAATTAGTTTATATATGTACTCCAAAAATTTTATTGAGGGGCCAGTCTGTCTAATGCAGTGGTAGGCACTAACAATGTGGAGGTGAACACATCAGTGTTTCAGCCCCAGATAAGCCTGCTGTCTGTAGGTGTGACTGACAGGCAGATCTACAACAACACAAGGAGAGAAGTGCTCTACTCTCAGATGGCAGTACCTGGAGTAACTTGGTCTGGGGAATAGGGAAGTACCTGAGTCTTGAAGGAAGAATATGAATTGTAAAATGAATGAGAAAATACAGTTTAATTTTTTTTTGGATTGATTGAAAATTCTTTTTTTTTAATATTATGCTAATCACCATACATTACATCATTAGTTTTTGATGAAGTGTTCCATGACTCATTGTTTGCATATAACACCCAGTGCTCCATTCAATACATGCCCTCTTTAATACCCATCACCAGGCTAACCCATCCCCCCATCCCCCTCCCCTCTAGAACCCTCAATTTGTTTCTCAGAGTCCATAGTCTCGCGTGGTTCATTTCCCCCTCTGATTTCCCCCCCCTTCATTTTTCCCTTCCTACTATCTTCTTCTTCTTCCTTTTTTTTTTTTTTTTTTTAACATATAATGTATTATTTGTTTCAGAGGTACAGGTCTGTTTAATTTTATTGAAAATGTGATACATCATTTAACCCTTTAAGGCATACTGAGACTTCCAAGTTCCTATAGTAAAGGTGTCAGTTACAGGAGTCTCCAATGTAAGAAACCACTTCATGCATGTTAAGAGGATTAAGCCTACAGGATAAATCCAAGAGGGATTTAAAATTCTCCTTAGGTCTTGTATCTTAATTTTTGGTGGCTGGATGGTAGTTGCTAATATGGTCTCTCTTTAAGGTAATGATTAGATTTTAGGCATAGACAATGGAGAGAAACAATATTCTTTTGCCATATGTTTATATTTTTAATAGAATTATAATTGTTTACCTAGTTGATAATATAAATTAGTCATGAAATACTATATAGAGAGAAATCAGAAGAAACATTTCTGAATAGGACGGGTATGCTGTGTTACTCTAAAATAACTGATTTTTTTTTTCTCTAAACAGTTTTTCCTCTTTCTCTTCCTTGTGGGTTGCTGCAGATCATTTTCAGCGTGACCTCTTTTAGTTTATGCTGGTTAGTCTGAAGTTATGAAATACCTGCTTAGTACTTTCCTGCTAATCCCTCTGAACACAGTAAGCTTTTTAACAGACTCTCAGATCCTCTCAGCACAAGTCTGTTCTCCAACTGCCTAGTTTTGTGTCTCTTTGTTCTTAGCTGTTTCCTGTCTTGTAGTTCACAATGACAGTATCTTCTTTTAACTCTTCAGTAGCTCTGAAGCATCTCTCAAAGAAGAAACATGCAATGTCATCTGCTTCAGTTATTTATAATTTCTTCATTTAGAGAGGAATGTTATTTTATCGGAGTTAGATAAAAATTTTTATGTCCTCTTTGAAAAAGCAAAACAGATTTAAGCTGCTAAAAAGATTTCCTTACTATTAGTACTATCTTGCTTCTTTGTGGAATATTAATATTTGCTAAAGGCTAGTGGGATATCCTCTTAGAAAGATGAGTCCAGGAGATACTTAGTGTTCACTTTGTTCCCCTTCTTCATTCCAAGAAAACCTAGTATGTTCAGTGTGCAAGTCCCTGGGAGATACATGTTGAATGTTCATCCATAGTTCCATGAAAATTCCAATAATATGCTCTTGGATTTTTGAGTAGTCTTTTATCAATCAGCCATTTATTGACCAAAAATCAAATGTATATAAGGCACAATGCTAGAAGCCATGGAGTAAAAGAAGTTGAATATATGTTCTTGATTTCCAGGGTAACTAAAACACAGTGTTTTAGTTGATCTAAGATTAGATTATTGATCTAAGAATAAATGCCAATCAATATAAAAAATATTTAAAACTACTCAGTAACAAATGTGAAATTCAATTGTTAGTGTTGGTTGAGGTAGAGAGGGCATGGTTCTTTTAGGAAAGGAGTCTATGGAGAGAACACTAACTCATTTTCTGAATTAGCTGAGAAATGATTAAAGGCTAGAAAACCAATGACAGAAAGTTTTTAAAAATTACATTTAAAAAATCAGAGTAGAAAGTATTAATTTATAATGGTATAGTTAGCCTTTCAGAACTAACGGATCTGCTTAAGGGAAAGTTTAAATACTCTATTTCAAAAGATACCTAGGCTATTACCGGATTAATGTCAGAGAAAAGAACATGAGACATGTTCAAAAAAAATTAGTGAAGAGTAGTAATTTCTTAAATTTAGGAGTCAGAAAGGCAACAGGACTAGAATTCTGACTTTTTTTTTTTTTAAAGATTTTATTTATTTATTTGACAGAGAGACACAGCAAGAGAGGGAACACAAGCAGCGGGAGTGGGAGAGGGAGAAGCAGGCCTCCCGAGGAGCAGGGAGCCCGATGCGGGGCTCGATCCCAGGACCCCTGGATCATGACCTGAGCCGAAGGCAGACGCTTAACGACTGAGCCACCCAGGCACCCCTAGAATTCTGACTTTATCAACAGTCAGGCTTTGGAAAATCACTTCTTTAAGCCTCAGCTATAAAATGGGGATAATAATAGTATCTATTTCATAGGATTGATGTGAAGATTAAGTAATATGTACGTTTAGAGCTTAACACGGTGCCCAGTTTATTGTAAGTCCTCAAGTAAGTGGCAACTATTGTTAATCAAACATTGGAAAAAAGAATAGGGGTTTAAAACATAAAAATATTGTTTTTTAATTTTTAAATTTATACCATTCATTTTTCTCTTACATTAAAATCAGAATTGCTCTTAAAGCAGTTCATGAGAACCCTAGCACTTCAGTCAGCTGATGCAGGTTTAAAAAATGGTTGGTGAAATATTATTGATAAAATGTCATTAAGTTGTATGTAAATTGCCCCAAACCCTGTTAAAATCTACATTAATAAAATGGTGATCATAACTGAAGCTGATTCTAAGATTTTTTTTCTTACAGAGATTTCAGAATAGATTTTCTAAATGTGATAAATGGAGTGGTTTGCTAGTTTAAACTTTTAAAAAAGTAATGCTTTTTACAAACTTCAATACCAGTGTGAGAGAGATGTTTTGCATTCTTTAATGATTCAGGTAATAAGGTGGAATTAAGAATAAAAGAGGCACATAAGAAGCACTCATCTAGTATATATTGTTATGTTATATTAAGATAATCATAATAGAGATTCAAGCCCTGTGAAAGGAAGGATAAAAACCACTGGACTTGAAATCCAGCATATTTGCTAAGTATGTAGGCTCTTTAAAAATATGAGGTGTGTATTTTTGTTTAGTTAGTTAGTTAATTAATTAATTAATTTTATTATGTTCAGTAAGCCAACATATAGTACATCATTAGTTTTTGATGTAGTGTTCAACGATTCATTAGTTGTGTATAACACTCAGTGCTCATCACAACACCTGCCCTCCTTAATACCCATCACCTGGCTACCCCATATCCCCACCCCTCTCCCTTCTGTAACCCTCAGTTTGTTTCCCAGAGTCTCTCATGGTCTGGGGCAAGATGGCAGAGGAGTAGGGGACCCCATTTCAACTAGTCCCCTGAATTTAGCTGGATATCTACCAAACCATTTTGAACACCCATGAAATCAGCCTGAGTTGTATTTTTTTAATTTAAATGTTATTAGTTAACATGCAGGGCAATATTGGTTTCTGGAGTAGAATTCAGTGATTCATCACTTACATTCAACACCCAGTGCTCATCACAGGTGCCCTCTTTAATACCAGTCACCCATCTAGCTTATCCCCCACCCACTTCCCTCCATCAACCCTCAGTTTGTTCTCTATCATTTATAGTCACTTAGGGCTTGAGGTGTGTATTTTTCACTCACTTGTATCTTGCATCAGAATTTAATGATGAAGGGATAGGATTGGATCAGATTTGAAAATGGAAAAGATGGAAAAGAAAGGCAGGCTCGGGGGAGGAATAAGCTTCCAACAATAAGTTATAGCTGAAGAAGCTCCCCACCCCTACTTCAGAGTTTTGGCAACTTCATGAGGAGACAGTGACTTTTCCTATCTGCATTTTTGAAAGGCAGAAGACCTGCGTTCATTTCTAGTTCTTCTGTTTAACTTTGTTTTGATTTAGGACATGCCATGAACCCATTTTCTTATCTGTAAAATGGTGATAATTATTTCTGTCTAGCTAGCTCATAGGATTGTTTTCAAGATTAAATGAAATAATGTACATCAAAGTACTTTGCAAATTATAAAATCCTATTTAATTGTGAGAGTATTATCATAAAGGGATATTTTCTGGGTATTAACTCTGTTGTGTTTTAGAAAATAGTTTGTATAGATTACCATTGCAAAGTACCTATCACTGTAAAAAGAAATTTGTAACCTTATAGCAAAATAACAATTTTTGACCTTGTGATTTTGTCAGTGGAAATAATTAGTGTGTGAGAAGAGAATGCTAGTTAACTTTGGAAAGAAAACTATAGAACTAATTGGGATGGGTCAGTTATTTTCCAGAATTTTTAGAGAAACCTAAAAACATATTCCATAAAGACATGGAATTTTCTAATAATACTGAAATAACCAAATGCCTCTTAACAACGTAAAAGAGGCTTTGCTTATTAGCTTTATTGGGATTCAGGAGATATAAAAGTTCTTTAATCAAAAGGATTTTTTTTCTCCTGTGGGGAAGAAAAACATTTATTCCAATTTTTACAGTCTAGAGAAAACACAATTCCTGGAAGATATTTCAGTGTCTCACAGTATGGATTGTCCCCAATTACAACTGTTTCATCGGTCAACTCAAAAGAGATAAACTAAGAAGTGTATAAAACCTAGACTATATAGAAGAATGAATTAATAAAGTAGAAGGGGACCACATATTAAGGACATTCTTAGTTTCAATGGGAAAGTTATTTAACAACTGTAGACCTCATTTTCTCATCTCTAAAATTGGCAACAAATTATCATCTACCCCATAGAATTGTGAGAACTAAAAAAGTAAAGCACTTAGAAAAGTGTCTGACATGTGTTAAGATTCAATAAATTTTAGTTATACAATTATTCTCATTGTTGACAAAATATAATAGAATGCTGGATAAAGGAACAAATTTTTAAATTATGTACTATTGTATGTTCAATGGAATGTTATGCAGCTATTAAATTGGATTTTTTTATGAAAAGGAAAAATATTTATGGCATGATATTGAGAAAAAACCCATCATGTTACAAAACCAACTGCTCAATGATTTCAATTTTGTTTTAAAAAGGGATATAATTTTATGAAGATCTGAAGAAGATATGTAAAAAAATACTGTTTATATCTAAGTGGTACAGTATGGATGATTTTAATTTTCTTTTTTTTTTTTGTATGGATTTTACTCATCTACTAAAAAAATCTTCAGATTGCTCCATTAAGGCTAAACCATACTATGTTGTATACGAGAAAAGTACTTTAAAATGTACCTCTGAAACAAATAATACATTATATGATAAAAAAAAGAAGAAGATAGTAGGAAGGGTAAAATGAAGGGGGGGAAATCAGAGGGGGAGACAAACCATGAGAGACTATGGACTCTGAGAAACAAATTGAGGGTTCTAGAGGGGATGGAGGTGGGGGGATGGGTTAGCCTGGTGATGGGTATTAAAGAGGGCACGTATTGAATGGAGCACTGGGTGTTATATGCAAACAATGAATCATGGAATACTACATCAAAAACTAATGATGTAATGTATGGTGATTAAGATAATATAATAAAATTAAAAAAATAAATGTGATTCAGAAAGATTGAAGATAAAAGCATGGGAAAAGTGTATTAGGATGTCCACACAAAAACTAGTTCACAAATATTCATAGCAGCGTTAGTCATAATAGCCAAAAAGTAGAAACAACCCAAATATCCAAAAATGATGAGTAAATAAACAACTAGGTCCACTCTATAACATGGATCAATCTTGAAAGTATTATGCTAAGCTAGTCACAAGTGCCACATTATTGTGTAATTACATTTATATGAAAAGTCCAGAATAGTCAAATCAATAGAGACAGAAAGTAGAGTGGTGGTCTTTTAGGGCTGGAGGCTTGGGAGGAAATGGGGAATGACTGCTGATGAGTATAGAGTTTCTGTTTGAGGTGATGACAATGTTCTAAAATTGAATGTGGTGTTGGTTGCACGATTCTGTGTATATTCTATAAACCATTTAATTGTACAATTTAAATTGTACAATTTAAATGGATGGTATGGTATGTGATTTAAAGCTGTTTAAAAAAGTATACTAGGCAAATATCAAAAAGAGTAGGAGTCAAATAGAAATATCAGGAAAAGTGAATGTTAGGCTAAAAAGTATTAAGCAAAGCAGACTTTACCATGCTAATAAATACAAAGTGCAATAAAAGCTGTAAATATCTATGTGCCAAATAACTCCAAACAATATTCCTAAAGCAGAAATTTGAGAGATAAAAGGACAAGAGATTTAAGAAAGAAAAGGAAAATAATTGGAAACATTAGTATTCACTACTTCACTTTTCAGTTCAACATAGATCAAGTAGACACCAAAAATATGTGTAAATACAGAAATGTATATGTATATAAGTATGCATATATACTTTTGCTTTGAAATAGGGAATATACCATCTTTTTGAGTGCTCCGTGGAATATTCTCTGAACTTGTTTGTAAAAAGTTCACATAGAAAATCTCAATATACTTCCTGAAGAATAAGTATATAATGCAATAAAACTAGAAATTAGTACAAAAACAACAGCAATGAAACCCTGCCCCAACCTGGAAATTGAAAAAAAAAAAAAAAACACCAAAAACCCAAGAAATAAAAACTCAAAAAAATCTCTCTCAAACAATTCCTGAGTCAAACAGAAAATACAATCTTAAGTGAAACATTTTTAGAAAACAATGGTAATGAAAATACAAGATGTCAGAATCTATGGGATAAGCTAAAGCAGTGCTCATAGGAAAACTTGGAGCCTTAAATAATTATCTCAGTCAAGAAAGAATGAAAATCAATGTACTAAACACTTAACTCAAAAAATTCAAAAAAATGAAAAAATATATCTATACACTTTGATAATAGCATGTATTTGCATAAAGAAATTCAAGAGGGAAACATAAAAGTGATGATCTAGGAATGGACACAGGCAGGGGCATAGGACGAATAAAAGGTTGAGAGGGAAACTTTATATGCCTACTTATGATGTTTTGCTTCTTAAACCATGAGAATGTATATTCAAAAGTTTAAAAAATTTTAAAAAGTTGTTATTAGTTTTTTCAGGAAAATATGCAGAAACCTTAACAGTTATGATAGATAGCTAGTTATGGAGCTGAGAGAGGAATTCTTGGGGGGTGGAATGGGCTATACTTTTCAAGAAATGTCCATTTTGGAGAATGAAGTGAGTTCACATGGCCATATCTATATTATATAATTTAAGCTTCTCAGAAGTCAACAAGTCTGATTGGAATTACAAAAGTAGTGAATCTATCTTTTTATTTTATTTTATTATTATATTTTTTAAGATTTTATTTATTTATTTGACAGAGAGAGACATAGCGAGAGAGGGAACACAAGCAGGGGGAGTGGGAGAGGGAGAAGCAGGCTTCCCGCCAAGCAGGGAGCCCGACATGGGGCTCGATCCCAGAACCCTGGGATCATGACCTGAGCCGAAGGCAGACGCTTAACGACTGAGCCACCCAGGCGCCCCTGAATCTATCTTTTTAATGCCTGCTATGTCGTAGGTGTGTTATTTCTAATTTTTACAACAACTTAGCAAAAATTGGTGGTGATATCCTCAATTTACATATATATATATTTTTTAAGATTTTATTTATTTGACAGAGAGAGATACAGCGAGAGAGGGAACACATGCAGCGGGAGTGGGAGAGAGAGAAGCAGGCTCCCCGTGGAGCAGGGAGCCCGATGCGGGGCTCGATGCAGGGCTCGAAGCGGGGCTGGATCCCAGGACCCCGGGATCATGACCTGAGCCGAAGGCAGACGCTTAAGGACTGAGCCACCCAGGCGCCCTTCCTCAATTTACATCTTAAGAAACTATGGTAGAGGAAAGCTTAAAGGACTAGGTTGGTTTTGAGTGTTTGACTCTGAAACTCAGTTGGTCTCCATCCCTCACACCATCCTGTCTGCCAACTATCACTGATTGTGCTTTAAGATATCCTGAAGTTGTAGCATTTCAGAACTATTGATGCTCAGGTTCCTGAGAATTTTCTGAATATTTTTCCTCTTTGAATTTTTCATTGAAAATAGTAAACTGACTTATTTCCAAGGGTCAGTGGAGGTGCTTTGGATTGAACACATTTGACCACAGCTTGCCATCTTTAGAGTAATGGATTAGCTGAGTCATGACATTTACTGATCTGCTTATTAATAATTACAATAATAGCCACCACATATTGAGAACTTATTATATAGTAGGCATTATACACTTACTGGATTTTCTAATGTTTACCATATAGTAAATTCTGTGGGATGTTATTAGGTGTTGGGGGGGCGCAGAGAGAAAGATTGCATGGTTAAGCCAGTTTGGGACATACTGAGTAAAACCATTTTTTCACTGAGGGACTTATCAGAGCTTTTAATACGCTGATATACATACGAATTTCAATGAGGTGGATATAGAATGTGGTTTTTTGACCACTAACCCTTTCTCCTCTTCCTCCCCACTTTCTCTACATGTCTTGAGACTGGAATGATCTGAAGAATATACTTTAAAAACACTGTCTAAAAGGGTTTGTTTGGAAACCTCAGGATTCTTAGCATTTGAGTTCATGCATGTAACAAAGATGAAAGCAACTTTTGAGTTAAAGAACATTTAAAAGGAAAGCTCAGAGAATTAAAAACCCATAGTGAATTTGTTTTAAGTTAATGAACAAAGTAACATGTCCTTTATTGAAAGAGAATATGGCAAAGAAACCAGAAAAAAAATGATACGGCAGAACTGCAACATCAAGACATATGAATTAGGGACATAATAATGGCATTCATGCCCCCATAAAAGGGTAAACTAGAAGCAGCTGGGACAGACAAATATGTTGGCAAAGCTATCAAGAAACATCACAATAGGGAATGGAGCACAGAATACCAAAAGGAACATGTATAGGAGACTTTGTGTCTTTTTTTTTTTTTTTTTTTTAAATCAGAACAACTCTACTTTTTAAGGAAACTGCAAATTAGGCCAGAATCACAGGAAGTGGCTTTTTTTTTTTTTTTATGTTACGTTAGTTACCATACAGTACATCATTAGTTTTTGATGTAGTGTTCCATGATTCATTGTTTGCGCATAACACCCAGTGCTCCATGCTGTATGTGCCCTCCTTAATACCCATCACCGGGCTAACCCATCCCCCCACCCCCCCTCCCCTCTAAAACCCTCAGTTTGTGTCTCAGAGTCCATAGTCTCTCATGTGGCTTTAAAGAACTCTTTTGTAGGGGCACCTGGGTGGCTCAGTCAGTTCAGCGTCTGCTTTCAGCTCAGGTCATGATCCCGGGGTCCTGGGATAGAGCCCCTTGCATCAGGCTCCCTGCCCAGTGGGGAGTCTGCTTCTCCCTCTCCCCCTGCTCGTGTTCTCTCTCTCTCAAATAAATAAATAAAATCTTAAAAAAAAACTTATTTGTAGATTGATGAAGCTGTGAGTATTTTAGAAATAATTGTGGACTAAAAGTCTGGAGTCATTTGTTCAGTTTTTGTTCTGCAGGTACTAGTTAAGTGGCTCTGGACAAATAATGTTATTTACCCTATTTCACAATGTTCAGGCTAAATGAGGTAGTGAACATGATTTTCTGTGCTACATAGTAGGAACTTAATACGTTTAGTTGTAGCTCTGTGTCTCTTGGAGTATATAAAAGAAGGTTAAGATACTTTAGAACTTCTATTTCATTTTTTGATTTTATGGGATACTATTACAAGAGGCTGCCAAGAACTAATAATTTAAAAATAATATTTGTACCACTGATAGCAATGTTGGTCTGTAAATAACATCTCTGAAGACTTATTACCATCACAAGGAGAAAATATAGGTTTTTGTTTTTTTTTAATCCCTAGTTAAGGTAAAATCCATGTGCTTGAGTTGAAAGATTATCTGGACTCAGGGAGAGTCCTGTGGGAGGGAGGCTGAGACGGAGAGGGCTGCAGTGGGTTTTGCAGACTGAGGGACTAAAGCAATAGTTCTCAAATGTAAGTAACCATAAGGGTCCCCTGGGGAACTTGTTAGAAAAATGCAGATTTATAGGCCACAGCCCCAGAACTCTTAAGTGGAGGCAGGAAATTCTATTTTTGCCAATAAGCACCTCAGATGTTTTTGATGCAGATAGATCTTTGATCACACTTTGAAAATATTGAGCTACAACCTATATAAAACTATCATCATAATAATGGAATGAGGTACAATAATGATGTACAGATGAAAGAATGGTTTTTAGAAAATTTATTAATATTTTTACATTTTTGATTACCACATTAAATTCTTTGAAATATTTTTTCTTATCCTAGTCATCTATTTATTGGTTTATGTATTTCTCATTTAAGAATGTATACTGAAATTTTATTTAGCATTTATAGATACTTAAATTAATGTGAAAGGAGAATATTCTGATAATGATTTGCTGCTTTGGGGAAGTCTTATTGCAGTAGAGCTTCCCAAATGCTCCAGGTTCTTCCTGAGTGAGTTCTGTCATTCATCCAGAACATACTTCCTGGGCATTCAGTATGTATCAGGCACTGTTTTAATTGCTACAGAATATCACAATGACCATTTTAGGAAGGAAGAGAAAAACTTAAATAAATGAAACATATCCTTTGTTAGATGATGATAGGTGCTGTGGAGAAAAATAAAAGCAGAAATGGGATCGAGATGTGCTGGGGTAGGTGTTCCATTTTAAGTAGGCTTTTGAGGGAAGGACTCACTGGGAAAGTGACATTTGAGGAAGATTTAAAGTTGAGAACAAGTCATACAGGTGATAGGGGAAGAGTGTTCCAGGCTGATGGAGTATAATGGACAAAGACCCTGAGCCATGAGCTTGGCTGCTGTGTTCAGGGACACCAGCAGTCCAGTGTGGCCAGAGAGGTGTGAGCAAGGGGAGTGTAGTAGGGAGATTTGTTCAGAGAATTAATCAGAAGAGAGGTTTGGGAAGGAAGGGGTAGGAGGGGACAGACAATTAAGGTCTTGGGGATTTTTCAAGTTAGAATAATGATTCTAAAATAATCAGAAGGCGTCACAGCATTCTGAGATTGGTTTTAATAATCTGGTTAAGAATTGCCACACAAGACCATGACTGTGATAAAATAATTTTGGAGGGCAAGGAAAATATCATATTCCTCTTTGAAAATCCGTGCCTGCAAAGTAAGTAATAAATATTTTGTTGAGCTGCATTTTTGAAATGAATTGTCAGAAATGGGGTTTGGGATTGAGATCTCCACATGAAGAATTTCTAGAAGAAATTATTTGCAAGTTGATTTTGATAATAAATGTCAAAATTTAGTCAAATTTTGATAATCAGTTTTTGATGTGAACTCCTGGTTCTTAGATACCTGAGTTAATTCAAGACCTATACAATCACCAAAAACAGTTATGTCTTTCTCTTAGTAACTTTTAAAACAAATATGGTGTATACATTTTCAGTTTTTAAATTATGTATTGCACCCATTCTACAGAATAACATGTTTGTTATCACTCAGGGTTTTAAACAAATTGTAAAGAATTCAGAGCTTAATTCCGAGTTTCTAAATCTTATTGAACTTGATGGATGGGTTGGTAAAGGGATCTAGATAACTACTGAATTTGCAATTTGGGGAGAGTTCAGATAATGGACTTCAGGTATTGCCTGAAGCTAATGGAAAGCCATTGGATTACATTAATGAGAGCATCATTCTTAGATCAGGGGTTTAAAAGGATCATCCTACCACCTGTGTGGAAAATGGATAGTGTTCAAGATAGGGGAACAGGAAACCAGAACAATGAGACTGTTGTAATTGTCTGGGGGAAAAAAAAATGAACAGGGCTAAAGATAGTGGAGCTGAAGAAGGGGGAGACTTAAGAGTTATTAAGGAGATAGAATTGAAAGGTCTTGGTGACTAACTGTATATGTGTGGTTTTGTGTGTGTGTGGACAGGGTGGGGTGGAGATCAGACAAGGAAGAGTGACAAATATGGGATGAGTCTCAGGTTTCCAGGTGGTTCCAGATTGCCATTTTATTAGTTTGTCTTTGTTTGTATGCAAGTTCATAAATGTCCTGGAATTACTAGGTTTACAGTTCAATTCAGTGAAAAACAACAAATAAAAAATACCACAATTTAATGGCTAAAGACAGACAAATTATTTTGGAATTGAGTGCAGCTTTCATTCTAATACTCTTAATAACTGTTTTAAAAATTATTAGCTTTAATTGGAATCTCAAGTTTTATTTTCTCTTTAAGTAGGAAATGGATCTGGAAATGAAAAACCTTGCTCTGGGCTGATCATCAGGGCAATAACAGACCACGGAACAAAGAGGACTTAAAATCTAGTTCTTTCCTTAGGTCAGAAGGCCACATAGGATCCAACCTGGCTGCGAAGTTCTTCATTTGTTCACAGCGTTCGTGCATCACTTCTGGTATTGTGTGCACATTTAAGAGAAAGGGAGCCCAAATCAAACCAATCTTAACAAAGAGAATTTCAGCAGTCACATTAGGAATATGCAGAGGACCATGGTCTGCCCTCAGATGCACACCCAGAATTTCCATTGACGTCAATACTTACTGCTCACATGTATCCAAGGGCAGGATCTGGCCCTTAGAAATTAAATTAAATAATTCCCTGTGTGGGACGCCAGAAAGTATCACAGATCTGCTGAGAGGGACAAACTACTAACCATGAAAGGGAAGTTTTTCTTTGGTAATGTCAACACTGATGGATTAAGATGGCCCAGGGATGCAAAATATGGGCCCCTGCCCATTACTGTTTAAGTTTACAAATATTTATGATCTGCAAATGTGTTTTCAAGAGTACACATGATTTTTCAAACATCAAGACATGGCTCTAGTTTTCATCTTTTGCTTGTTATATGCTTTTAAATGCAATGAAAATAAAGTACTAAACCCTAACATGCCAAAATCATTCTCATTCTATAATTTTAGACTTGGAATAATACAGAGAAAACCAAACATTCTCCAAACTAGTGGTATATTTCATCCATAGGTGGATGCGTTTTTCTTAATGAAGGTGTCTAGAATTTGAGAATTGCTAGGAGTCTTTTGGACTCAACAAATGGGAAAATGATTCTCTGCATGATCTTATTTGGGGGTTGGATGGAGTTCAAACTTGTCAATCCTGAGAAGGAGAGAAATGGTTCTTTTTTTGCATAGTAGTAAATAGAAAGGAGTCTTCATTTTGAGACTTTGTCACATTTGTTCTTTGAATGAAAGATGAGATTAGGATCACTTGTTTTCAATAAGAAATCCAACTCAAATATATATATATAGAGGTCATCATTTAAACTCTTCAGATGAAAGTACTCTTATGTATTACCATATGTGGATTGTTTAGTGCTGATTATTAATGCTTCCTTTTTTTGAAACCTGGAATTCAATTGAAGAAACATTGATTGTGTGGCTTCTTTAGGCTAGTCTGAGGGCAGGTCTAGTCTGAGGGCTGGCACTCTGGGCTGAAAACTCAGTCCCAGCTACCCAGGGGAGCAGTCATACTACACTATGCACAGAAGACAGAGTGTGCAAGTTCTTGAAACAGACAAAGAAACAAGATTCTGGGAGAGAAGAAACTGGGAGAGAAAAAGTTCAAATTTGCCTGCTGTTTTAGAAGGGCCTCAAGTTGCTCTGATCATTTCTTTTTTTTTTTATTTTTTTTTTAGTTTTTATTTTTAAAAAGATTTTATTTATTTATTTGACAGAGAGATAGCGAGAGCAGGAACACAAGCAGGGGGAGTGGGAGAGGGAGAAGCAGGCTTCCCGCTGAGCAGGGAGCCCGATGCGGGGCTCGATCCCAGGACCCTGGGATCATGACCTGAGCCGAAGGCAGACGCTTAACGACTGAGCCACCCAGGCGCCCCTGCTCTGATCATTTCTGATGTACTTTGAAAATGACTGTGGTTTTGCCTGGTGACAGAGGTGTGGATGGGATACTGAGAACAGTATTCCAGATGGAGTGATAAACCTGAAAAAGGAATTAGATGAGTGCTTGATACAGATACTGAGGAGCAGTGAGATGTCTGGTATGGTTAGAACATAGAATGCCCTGAGTATTAGTGGAGACAAAAAAGTTGGGACCAAACTTTGGCCTTTGAATGCCAAACTGAGAAATTTGGATTTTGCTTTGAAAGCACTTCACATTTTATAGTGTTCTTGTCCAGTCTCAGTTCATATCAGGATAAAATTCCAGTCATTTCTCTTCATAAAAATAGTTTCACAGATATTATCTCTAAGCCTCTTATACTCACATCATTTTTATGTTTTCACTTTCTTTCAATGCTTTTAATAAGTATCATTATCTTTCTCATTCAGGAAAGTTTTAATATTGAACAAATAGATATAGGAACCAGTATGATGGATATCCTAGAAGGGATTCAAGGTAGAAAAGGGTAATATGAAAATCTTTGGGTGAGAAAAAGAGACACATGAAGAAAAAACAGTTTTCAGCTTTTATCCTTTCATTGTAGTTTTCCGTTGCTTAGAGATGAGGTAGGTTACTAAGCACAGGCATTCAATTAGCCCAGCCTAGCACGCTGTTGTTCTGGCAAGCTATCTTGGGCCTCTGTGTTAGCCCTAGCACACAGACTTGGACAAATTACTCCATATCACTGGGCCTCGTGTTCCTTCTTTTGGAAATAGGAGTTGATCTAAATAAACTCCAGGTTCCCTTCCTCCTTTGTGATTCAATATCGGGCCATCGTGTCTGAACCTAGCAAGAGAAACCCCCTCTTGGATTTTTCTTTACTGCTGCTGGGCAGTGCTGAGGCACACTAGTATCTACTCTGGATACACTCACAGATTCTTGCTCTGCAGGCCAAGTGAGGGTAGTAGAGGGGATGAGAAAAAAGGTGCTAGAGGTAGAAAAGTTGGTGTTCAAGGTGTACTTTGAGCTGGCCGTGTGAAGGATATAGACCAGGAGAGGGAGAATTACAAAATAAGCAAAGCTGATCTTTTTTACTGCTGAGTTTGTTACTTTTTATGTACCTTCTGTGCCTTGGGCAGCATTGACTGAGGGGCCAGTTGATTCATTGACTTGTTTTTGCAGGTTCTACTCTGCTAACTTCTTCAGATATAATCACACTATTTTGCTGGCAACAAAGGCATGCATTTATAAGAGGCACTATCTCTGGTCTTACTGGGTTTTCTTATTTTTGTTTTTGTTTCTGCTTTTTAGAATATTATCCCTTAAGGGATACAATTCAAATCATTGGCTTCCTTCAAATCAATTTCTAACCAGTGGAGCCAACCTGCCCAGCAAAATGGTTCCCCAGGGAGGCTCAGTTTTGGCTTGTTTACAGAAATATCTAACTTTAAAAATAACTCTCTGAGTATAAGGGGAAACCCATGCCCTGAGAACATTTGGATCCTTCTGTGAGGACTTTTGACCTACCTGGGAGCTAATATGCACCAAATGGTTTCTTAGTGAAAGGGGCCAATATATATATTTGCTAGAAAAAAGGCCATTTTACATCTTAATTTCCTCAAGCATTTTCTTTAGGGGGAAAAAAGCCTGAAATTGTCATTGTCCTTAGTTCTCTGGAATTGAAAATATGGACTTCAGTGCCCTTAAACGCACTGGTTACCAAGAAAAGCAAATGTTTCTCTGTGGCATTCTGTTGACATTCTGGGAACATTATTCTGCCTAGCATTTATTTCAGGATGGGGAGGAATGGAGTTTTATGGTCTTCTCTGCAAAGGGCACAAGCCAAAGAAATCTCGGACTTTCTGACCTGGCTGTGAACAGCAGACTTTTTCCAATAGCTGCACCTTCTGTTTCAGATTGAAAATGGGGTAACTAGGCCTGAAATGACTCTTGGGAGAAAATCTTGAGCAGTTGCTTAAAAGCAAGGTTCAGACTTGCAAAAGAACAATGCCTTCTCTCTCACAGGCATTTTCAGCCTTTTGCAAAATTCTCATGTCTTTGCCATTTGTTCTTTTTCCTTCAAGACATTTTCTTTTCCATTATTGACACCAAAAAGCTTATTTGTTGGAGGGAAAAAGCCCCTCTCAACAAACACCTCTTTCCAAGAAAAAATAAATGAGAAGATAGTTGAGAAGGGCTGGAGGAGTTTTCACTGTCCTCCGATTGTCCACAGTGCACCAAGGAATAGTGTTGTTTGGACTGAGGAAGAAAAGACCTTTACTGCTGGTTAGTGAATGTTCTCTGTGCCCTGGGTCTATCTTTGCAGTCTTCTCCCTTTGTCTTATACTCTGTGAAACTACATTCTCCATCATAAATGAGGCCTTTATAAGTTTCTGTTCTAGGTTTATTTAAAACCAAGTCCTCTGATCTGTTTTCCTTGCCCCCTTTATCCTTCAAGCTTAAACAGGCAATCTGGGGTATCATGTCATAATAAAAATAAAGAGGTGAAAAACCCAAAAGCCCACTGTAAATTGTGAAATTCTATTTAAATACAAGATCTTATAAAAAATGAAATGGAGGGTTAAAAATTTTTTCTAGATCTGTTATGTGATTTACTTTAGGTACTTGGAAATGCCCTATTTGTCACAGTTGAATCTGATTCAAAAATTTGTAGAATAATGACCTTGAAGTTATCTAGTTCACCCTTTCCTTTGGGCAGAAATCCACTTAAATAATCTTAGAAAGATGGATACTCTTTTCATCAGTCTGTAGAGTTGAAGAATTCATATCTCTTTTGGCAGCCTTTGCCAGTGTTTCACATCCATTAAGATGTGAATTCTGATTTTCAGTATTATAGCAGGATCTCTTGCTATAATTGAAGGCTATTCCTTTTGTTCCATTACAATGGAAACAGAACAGCCTTCACCATTATTAATGTAATATTCCTTTAAATTCTTGAAGGCTCAGTTTCTTTGGATGAAATGTGTCTGGTTTCTTTAGATTTTCTATATAGCGACTATTTCCAAAAACTTTATTTTTCCAAACATCTTCTCAATTTTCTAACTCTTGTCTTAGTTGTTGAACCCCAAAGTAGAGATCTCTAATTAAAGGCATGTTCAGTGCTGGAAGATGACTTAGTTGTTACCTTCTTTTTATGTGTTTTTATAGATAGCACTCACATATTAGTGGTTTTTTTGTTGTTGTTGTTACCAAGTGACATAATATAGTTTTTGACATTCAGATATTTTTGTATTTTGCTTGTTAAGGCCTTTGCTTAGGACCTGGGTAAATATGAACTTTGAGGTTCCTAGGAATTAGGGTGGAAGTAATGGCATACCTAATGTTATTTATTCTCCCTGTGAATTTGTTTTTTCATTCATTCAACAAATAATGTGTATCTGGTATGAGCCCAATACTAGAAATTTAGCAGTAAACAAAGAGGACAAAATCTCTTCCCTTGTGGAACCAACATTCTGGTCAAGAATTTCTCATCCCCCCTAACTTTTTCAGTTGAAGTGTATATGGCCTGAGAATGTAGCTGAGACTGGATATGTAAGGTGGGTGATAGCAACTTACCTGCTTAGGTATAACACAGAATATAGCACAGAATAACTGTGAATTTCTGAGGAAGCAATATCAGCTGACTGTGCAATATTCAGGAGCTTAACTGGAGTGGTCAGCCTTAGCAAAGACATTGAACAGGCTGTGTAGCAACTCTTTAAGTTTGCAAGTGACAGGCCCTGTCATTGTCTCTAGTCATCTGAAGGGCTGGGGAAGAAGGATTAAACATGGCCGGTAGGGTCTAGGGTCTCATGAAATATGACCAGTATAATTTAAAAAGACAAACATGTTTTAATTCACTGTATGGAAGGACTCTGCAATAAAGCTGTCCCAAAATGAATCGGTAGCTTTAGAAAATTGTCATTGTCATCACCATCATTTTTCATAGTAGAGTAGTACTCTAGTAGCTACTTATTGAATAATATGTCCAGATAGTGTACTCTAAGGGCTTTAACAACATTATTTTTAATCTTCAAACCGTCCTATGTAGTCTCATTACTCCTATTTCACAGATAAGGAACCTGAGACTTAGAGACTTTGTGAGTTCTGCATTTTGGATCTAGGTTACATGACAGATGGTGTTGTAGAGAGATCGAAGCAGCACATGGGAGGAGGTGGACCATTATTCATCTTTATATTGTACAATGTGAGTTTTAAATGGAAATATAAGAGCATTTAACTTATATGCAAAACCACAGAAATTACATGGTTTGTATTTTGTAGCTCACCCATGCACACATTTTTATCTTACCACAACAGTGGAAATGCTATGTAGTCCATCTCAACAATTTTTACTTCACTCTTTGATATGCACACATTCTACCAACATTCTATACTTTTGGCTTACTGATCAATAAGGAAGAATCAAAAGGAAAAAGAATTATGGGTTGTTCTGTCTTTCCCTTAACTTTTAATGTCATCATTTACATTGTAGGTAGTTGGTTAATACGAGGAAGGAACATGAGTAAGAGGATATGATAGGCTTCCTTTGTTGTTCTAGTTTCTTAGAATGCTACTGCCTTTTTCCTGCATTCAAAGCAAGTTCTAGTTTAAATGAAAAGTGTGACTTTTCCAGGCTGTTAGTGCCTCTGCTTACTCAAGCATAGTTGTAAAACATACTTATCCTGGACTCAATTTGAGTCTCCCTGAACTTACACATATTGTAGATCTGTCAAAAGTCTATGCTTGCAGAGCATGATGAAGGCTATATGTGAAAGGGGTGGCAGGGTGTGGTGGGGATATGCATTTTGCACCTGTTGCCTCTATTCATGCATGTATGCTGCATTGTCCCATGGACTGACTTACAAAATACAAGGTCAAAGATACAATCATTAAGAATTTAAGAGGGTGACATTTAAACTAAGCACAGAGCTCTTATGAGCACAGGACTTTGAGTATAAGGTAAGTATGCTATAGAGGCTGTGTAGTGAGCATCACAAAAGCTATATGCTAATGGGACAGCAAGGAACTGTGGCAGACATGCATATTGTGTGCATCTCCTCTGCTCACACTCGTATTCCATTGGACTTCACCTATAAAACACAAGTTCAAAGATAAAATTATTAAGAATTTTAAGATGGCAACAACAAAGATTAAACCAAGACTAAGACCCTTCTGAGTGTGGGCCCCTGTGTGACTGTATAGGTTGTATGCCTATGAAGTTGGTCCTGGCTTTTTCCCTCACATTTTTGATGCCTGGGATAGGATGACTCAAAAGTTGAACCCAACTGGACCTGTTGACTAGAGCACCTGTTGTGGCCTCTTTATATGAATTGGGTTTCTGCCAGTGTGGTGGTTGGGTACCAAGCTGTGGAGTCCTTAGAGGGACCTTCCAGAGAACAAATATTCCAAAAGAAACAGGTGGAAATGGTTTGGCCTTTAATGACCTAATCTTGGATATCACATAGTATCACTTCTGCCATACTCTGTTGGTAGAAGCAGTCAAAAGACTACTATGATTTAAGGGGAGGGGACATAGAGCCCATTTATTGATGGAAAGAGTCAAAAAATTTGAGACCATGTTTTAAAACTGCTTTATTTAATTTTTTTATTTTTTATTTAAATTCAATGAAGTTAACATATAACATATTATTAATTTCAGGGGAGGACTTAGTGATTCATCAGTTGCATATAACATCCAGTACTCATTACATCAAGTGCCCTCTTTAATGCTCATCACCCAGTTACCCTATCCCCTCACCCAGCTCCCCTCTAGCAAAACAAACTGCTTTAGTGATAAAGGTGCTCAGGTGTTTTAATACTTTTCTTTTTCTCTCCTCTCCATTCTCCCATTTAGTACTTTCTCTCTCATCTCCCTTTCTACTCTTCCTCTCCTCCTCCTCTTCCTTCTCCTTTTTAAAGTCTCATTGCACCACACTTTTTCTCATTGTTGATTAGGAGAAAAAATTTAGAGAGTTGGAGAAATATGCAAGTGGGTGAGAAACTAAGAGAAAGGAAGAGAGAAAGTGGGATTAGCACCTGTCTTTCTATTTAACTATGTGAATTTATGGCAATATTTAAAAATTCCAGACACCTAGATTATCTCCATTCACTCCATCTTAGCTCCACCTTCAGTTCAAGAAAGATCTGTGATTATACACATCCCATTTCTTTCTATTTATTTCTCATCTATTTGCCTTTGAATATGAGCACTTCTATTAGCCCTGGTCTCATGTTCTCTGTACTTCATTTCCCTATCAATTCTGCTACATTTCTTGACTCTCCTAGATTTCAAGCAACATGGCTTCAAATATTCCATAATCAGCATTATATAAAAGAGATAGAAACTTATTCCAAATAAACTGAAGCAAGATGTGGCTGCAAGAGGAATTTTGGCCTATAAATGTGAAAAAAAATCTCATTGTATATTCTAAGAGAATGCATTTGGCAAGAGCATAGACTTCAGTGGAAACTGATAGAGCTGGTTTGTATAAAGCATCTTTAACCCATCTGCCACTTGAATGATGGCTTCTGACTCAGTCTCCTTATTTCAAAGGATACCAGTTGAATGTTGCCTTAAATCTCAAACAGCACTCATAAAACAGCACTTTGATTTGCTAAGTGGAACTAAATCAGAAACATGTAGACTTGACATCACTCAGATTTACAAAATGATTGAGTAGTGTCAGGTTAATGCCAAGGAAAACAATGTGATGAACTCTAAACAATATTTTCTCATATATCTAAGAGTACTTGGTTCCAGGCTCTCCATACTCAATGTCAAAGATACACTGACACTGACAGAATCTGTGGCTTTAAGAAGGAAATGTATCATAGTATTTGTCCTCAAAGCCATTATTTCCCAAATGCCATAGACCTGGTTTATATTGTTACTAGAAAAGTAAGAAGCAACAAAAGCATTTTATAAATATTGTTTTTTTGGCCAAGATAGTACAAACTAGTGTATTTTAAATAGTATCCCACAAGGAACAATAGGCTAACAACTTAAAACCCAAATGAAATCATTTTACGGTAAGAAATTATCTTTCTTTTACCTTACTTAGATAATTACAGTGTAGTGTCCATATCATTTTGTATTCCACTTTTCCCATGGATTATAACAGTGTGAAGAACATGGGCTTTGGAGCCAGACAGATCAGGGTTTGAATCTAGGCTCTATCATGTACAGTCTCTATGGGCTTGGTCAAGTTGTTTATCCACTTTGGTGTTCAGTGTGTTTATTCGTGAAATGAGAATGACAACTGACACTCAAATATAACTTGGGTTCCACGTGACGAGTCTCTGTGTAGTATCTTTTTCAAAGCAATAGCATTTAGCAGAAAAATGTAACTGAATGTAATTAAGATATATAATCTTTAAAATAGTAGAAATTTATAAAACAAAAAATTTAATGGTTTTGTTTAATTGACATACAATAAACTGCACATATTTAAAACATAAAATGTAATCAATTTTAGCATTTGTATACACCCGTGAAATCATCACCGCAATCAATATAATGAACACATCTCTATACCCCAAAAGTTTTCTCATGCCCTTTTATAATACCTTCTTTCTGCTTCACTCTGTCTCCCCCATCCCTAGGCTACCACTGACCTGTTTTCTGTTATACATCAGATTGCACTTAAAACTTTTTTATATAAATGGAATCATATAGTATATACTGTTTTTTGTTGGCTTCTTTCACTCAGCATAATTATTTTGAGATTCATCCATGTTGTTGCATGTATTAATAATTCATTCCTTTTTAATGCTGAATAATTGTTGTATCACTATACCACAATTTGGTTATCCATTTACCTGTTGATGGACATCTTTTGTTTTTTTTCTTTCAGTTTTTTATTATCACAAATGCAACCACTATTTATACTTTTGTGCAAGTCTTTCTATGGATATATGCATTTATTTCTCTGGCAAGTATGTGTTTAACTTTTTAAGTGTGTGTTTAAAACCAAACCGTTTTTTATAGTGGTTGTAATCATTTTACTTCCACTAGTATTGTATGGAAGTTTTTGTAGTTTCACATCCTTGGTATGGTCAGTCTTTGTAAGTTTAGCCATTCTAATTGAAAGATAATGGTATCTAATTGTGGTTTTAGTTTTCATTTCCCTAATGAAAAATGATGTTAGCATCATGTCCTGTGCTTATTTGTCACCAGTATATCATCTTTGGAGAAGTGTATTTTCAAAAATTTGGCCCATTTAAATAATTGTATTGTTCATTTGTAATTGAGCTCTGAGAGTTCTTCATATATTCTAGATAAAAGTCCTTTATTAGATATGTGATTTACAGTTATTTTCTTCTGGTCTGTGGCTTGTTTTTTCATTCTCTGTATTTGTACTATATAGATATAACTGTGGTGTACATATAATTAGGTACATAAAAAGGAAGAAGAGAGGGAAGAAAAAGATTTTTTGTTTTTTGTTTTTTTTTTTTAAACTGGACAATCACTTGTTTTCCATAGATGTAGTAAACCTAAACCAATAAGGTTGTCTAAAAACTATAAAGTGATTTGAGAACTGAAAGGCCTGGCCCTCATGACTTGATCCTAGTATTGCCCTGCAAGCCAAAATATATGTTACTAACTTCTTTGGGCAGAAATGGGGGAGGGAAGGATGTTCTTTTATAGCTTTTTAAGGTAGCTATTCTCAATTTCTTCATGAGATAATTTTACATTTTTAAAGGACTTTTGAGATCCAGGTTGGTTCTAGAGCTTTCTTAATGTGTACTTGGATAACATTTCCAGCTTCCTAGCTCACATTAAGAATCCATCTGGAACCCAAAGATATCAGAATTAACTGAGTTCTGTGATCCTGGGTTTTGTTTGGACCAGGTTTATAAAGCACTCTCAGGAGAATACTGACCTCATATTATGAGTTGGGAAGTATTCCCTCCTCCTCCATTTTCTGGAGGAGTCTATGAAGGATTGGTATTATTTCTTCCTAAATGCTTAGTAGAGTTCACCAGTAAAGCCATCTGGATCTGGTATTTTCTTTGAGCAAAGATTTTAAATTATTAATTTAGTGTCTTGACTCATTATAGGTTTATTCAAATTTTCTATTTCTTCCTGAGTCAGTTTTGGTTATTTGCGCCCTTCTAGGAGTTTGTTCATTTCATCTAAGTTGTCTGATTTATTGACATAAAACTATTCATAATACTCCCCTACAGTCTTTTAATTTTTGCAGATTCAGTGGTTATGTGTCCTTATACATTCCTGATTTTGGTGATCTGTCTGTCGTCTCATTTTTTTTTTTTTTTTTGTAGTGGGTCTTGCTAAAATTTGACAAACTTTTTTTTGTTTTTGTTTTTCCTTTTCTGAGAAGCATTTTTTGGTTTCATTTATTTTTTACTTTTGCCTTTTTAACTTCTACTTAATTGATTTACAACCTGCTATTTATTTTTTCCTTTCCTTTCTTTGCTGTGGGTTGAATTTACTCTCCGTTTTTTAGGTTCTTAAGGTGGAAGCTTGGGTTATTGATTTGAGATTTTTTATCTAGCAGAGGCATTTAGAGTTGTAAATTCCCCTCTAAATATTGCTTAGCTGAAAATGGATAAATTTATTGCTGGCTATTCTTTATTTCAGAAGTTTTTAATCTTGATTTGGCAGAGACTATCCAGATATTTGTTCTGTTTGGACATTGGGGTTGAATATTTACTGCCCTGCCAAAGCTACAATCTTTAGGAGCATTTACACCATTGCTGGGAATTTTGTTTTGTCCTAAACATTTGTCCTTCGGAGAAAGTCTTACAAAACCATTTTCCCAGCTGTCTGCCCGTATCTATTCACTTTGTGCTCTGCATTTGTGATTTTCTGTGACTTATTTTATCAGTTTGGTTGTTTTCCATGACCACTTGAAGCTGAAGAGAGGTGAGGATGCCAGGGATCTAGTGTTCCAAATGATGAAAAGAACTGGAAGTTAGAAGGTTTGAATTTTATTCCTACTTCACTACTCGTCAGAGTCAGACATATATTTTGGATGAATGGGTGATGTGATTTCAGAGGTGTCAGGAGGGCATTCTTCATGCCTTCATTCTTCTTCCCACACGCCTTTGTCTAGTTGATGCTCATTCACTCTTCACTCCTTGGCTTAGAATTCTTCTAGAATTCTCTGATCCTTTGCACTTGGTTAAACCTCCCCTCTTACAACACTGTCTTAACTCTATCATAGCAAACCACACTTTCGTATAACTACTTGTTTATTTATCTATTCTCCATGTTTTCTGAGGATAAGGCCCATCAGTTTGGTTCATATTGTATACAGTACCTGGAAATATTGGGTACTCATGGAATTTAAAAAATCAGTTTCTGAAATTTAACAGTTATAGCTTTATTCCTTTGTATGTTTTCTACTCATCAATTTGCTTTTCAGATCCTTTCCTAAAAGCAGGCTTTATTAGAAGGGTGCTTGGGATAGCTTGGGAGGCAGTACTGAAGAAGAACTGGGCACAGAGGGGGCAAAGGGCACATTAAGGCTCCATTTGCCTCTGAGCTTAACATGGTTTACTGGAATTCTTGTTTTTTGATGAACTTGTAATATTTTTATGTTACCTTGCATGATGAAATGGAAAGCATGTATGTTTAATTTGCTTATATCTCACAAAACAAAGCTGGTGATCTTGTTGTACCTGAGAGAAATATGTTCAGATTTAAAATGATCTAATAAACTGAGAAAAGGGAAAGATATAAAAAGAAGGAAATTTTAGTTTGGGGTAATTACTTTAGAAGACAACTAGGTCAGATATGGTGTCATGTTCTAAGAATAGTATTAATGTCTGTAATATGCTTTTAAGCATGACAATAATAAAGAAGGATAAAACTTGCTAAAGTTTACAAGGAACTTTTCTCTAATCATACTCTGTTTTGGTTTTTTTTTAAGATTTTTTATTCATTTGAGACACGGAGATAGAGAGAGAGAGCATGAGCAGGGGGAGAGGCAGAGGGAGAGCGAGAAGCAGGCTCCCCGCTGAGCCAGGAGCCCGATGTGGGGCTCGATCCCAGGACCCCAGAATCATGACCCAAGCTGAAGGCAGACACTCAACCATCGGAGCCACCCAGGTGCCCCTGTTTTTTAAAGATTTTATTTATTTATTTGAGAGAGAGAGAGAGTGCACACAAGCAGGGGGAGGGGCATAGGGAGAGGGAGAAACAGACTCCCCACTGAGCAGGGATCCTGATGTGGGTCTTGATCCCAGGGCTAGATTCCAGGACTTGATCCTAAGACTCGATCCAGGACCCCAGGATCATGACCTGAGCCGAAGGCAGATGCTTAACCAACTGAGCCACCCAGGTGCCCCTCTAATCATACTTTTTCTAAAGAGAGCTATAATTCTATACTTTAAACCTAGAATTACTACATTTTAATGTATATGGAAGGCTTGATGCAACTGTTTTTTTCTTGACTTGAAAATAATTTTAAGTAAGAAATTCTGGTAATAAATAATAACACTTCACATTTGTATGTCACCTTAAATTTCTTTTGGTTGATAAGGTATAATTTAAGAAGAATAACACCTGTACTTTGCTTTATGATCTGCAGAACATTTTCTTTAAAAATTTGAAAAGTTCATTCGAATGGAGAAAATTATAGGATACACTATGTATATATTTAATATACCAGAAATATATATAAAATTTAAGGTCCCTTCTCCCCATGTTCTCCAATCCCACTCCCCTGGAATTGATACCATTAATAGTTGTATAAACTTCCAGACCTTTTTCTGTTCACATATAAACATATTTATGTGTGTGTATATATATATATGTATGTGTGTGTGTGTGTGTGTGTCACACACACACACACACACACATACATATATATATATATAACATTTATAGCAACGGTATGTTAAAAAACAAAATTCAGCCAAATAAATTTGAAGATCTAATTGGTTTTATTAAATGATTCAAGAATTGGGCAACATCCCATCTAGCAGGTAGAGGGGAGCTCTGAGGAGATGCACAAAATGAAGGATTTTTATAGGAAGGAGGTTGGGGCAAGGAAGTTATTAGCAAATGAAAAGGGTTGTTCCAGGCAAGGTCACTTTCCCTAGCAGAGGAAGCAGGGGTCAGATAACCTCTTTGGCACTGATCAGAAAATTTCTGACTGGTTAAGACTTAAATTTCTGAGGATATCAAAACTGCAGTTAGATTAGGTATTAACCCCTGGTTTGGTGACTTGGCCTAAGTGATATCATTTTGAGCCTGTGGTTTTCTTTTTAACAGGTATAGATATAGATATAACATATATATATATATATATAGTATTATTGTTATATCTATCTATATATAGGCACACATTTATATACAATTTAGTTATTTTTAATGTATAACCTGTGCATGTATTTTTATGAATTTATGATAGTATTTCTGATTGATAGTTTACTAGCAGTAGAATAACTGGAGTAAAAGTTAGTCACATTTTAAATGTTACAGGCAAATTGCCTACCTAAAAGGTTTCTATTTCCTCCAACTGTATATATGACTATCCTATTTCCCAAATCCTTGCCAGCATGGGTATTTATCAATCTCTTTAATTCTTGCCAAGTTGAAAAGTCGTACCTCCCTGTTTAGTTTGCACTTTCCTGATCCCCAGTGGGGTTGAGCATCTTGTATTTTTTCTGTGAATTGCCTATTTATGCCTTGCCATTTTTTCTCTCTGTGTTATATTATGTGATATTTTTATACTGATTTGTAGAAGTTTTGAATTATTAGGGATATTGACATTTTAAATATTTGTTATAAGTATTTTCCCTCAGTTTAACATTTCTCTTTTAACTTTAATAGTGTGTCTTACAAAAAAATTCATTTGTATTTTATCAAAGCTTCAAGATTTTCACATGTATTCTCATACAATCTTTAAACCAAGTCGATGAAGGTAAGAATTATTAACAGATGAGCTAGCTGAGGTTCATAGAGCTTAAATTACTGGCCCAAGAAGGAAGGGATTCATATCTAAGCCTACATTGCTAGAAATAGCACACCAGGATAAGGGAAACTAGAAAATAGGAGAATTGGCTAAGGAGAATGTTCTCTTCCAAACTGACTGCTCAGCCATTGGTCAGTAGTCTTTTAAGGAGACTGTGCCTAAAGCAGCAGTAACAGTTTGCAATGGCCTCTAGGTGGTTCTGGTAATATGAGGTGTTTGTAACTCCTTTGGCTTAACTTTGACACCCATTTCCCTTCCCTGCCTTTCCTTGCCAACTTTGTTTTATGGCTCTTGGCTTAGGTCTTGGTTATTAATTTTACTTACTTCATGACTTCTGGCTCTGACCATTGGCTATGCCTATGGACAGATTACTGGCTGCAATCTCAGTGGATCCCTCAGTTCCAGATTTAGGATTTTGGCCCTGGTTGAAGGCCATGGTGATGATACTGGGCTCCTAGGCCTTTATATCTGTGGACAACAGAGAGATGGAGAGTTGGGGAAAATGCAACAGAAAAAACTTTATTTAAAAATGCCCTCAAAAAAAAAAAAAAAAGCCTTCAAAATGTTTAATGAGAAAATTCAGCTACTAAATACCAAATATCTGTGAGGAAGTAGGGGTAGGTTGGAAGTGTGGTACATTTCATTCTTCTTTCTGACTGGTAAGAATTAGTTATAGGCAGTTTAGTTATGCACAGAAGACTTACTGATAGGGATTTTGGTGGCAAATTGATAGAAGTCTTGGAGAAGTTTCCGCCTATTTCCCCCTACCCCTCACACTACCACCAGGAGCTTACTATAAGCATATACAATGACTATCTCATACCCAACCATGGGGAAAAGCCAAATTTTTTCTCTCATACTTCTTAGCAGACGGAAATTTCTATAAGTTATATCTTTTTATTAACAAATGCTTCTATTTTTTAAAAAGATTTTATTTATTTATTTGAGAGAGAGCATGAGTGGGGGGGCAGAGGGAGAGGGAGAAAGAGACTCCCCGCTGAGCAGGGAGCCCGATGCGGGGCTCTATCCCAGGGCCCTGAGACCATGACCTGAGCCAAAGGCAGACACTTAATCTACTTGAACCACCCAGGTGCCCCACAAGTGCTTCTATTTTAAAGCATTTCTATTTTTTAAAAGATACTGTGTACATATAATATCTCATTTTATCTTTACAATGACCCAATTTATGGATAGGGAATGTGAGACACAGAGAGTTTAAATAATATGCCAAAGCCCACACAGCTAGGAGGCACCCAGAGTCTATGCTCTTTACTGTCCTAACCACTAACTATGCTGTGATGCTGCTCATGGGCAGAAATATGGGAGAGGGTGAACGTCTTCTTTAACAATAGTTAACACTTATTGTTTATTATATTCCAGGACATGTACTACATGCTTTATATGTAAAATGTTACTTAATCTTTACCATAGTCCTTTGTGGGAGGCACTATTATTATCTTTATTTTATAGATATAAAACCTGAAGTTAAGAGGGGTAAAGTAACTTACTTGCTCAAGGCCACACAATCAGTAATGGCGATGCTGTAATGATAAAAAACAAGCAACAATAAAACCCAGCTACATTTATTCTGCTAAGCGTTGAACTTACAGACTACAATTATAAGTTCAGATACTGAAAGGCAACTTTCAGAAATTCCTGAGAGAGTAACAGTAATGGACACCTCACTTGAGGACTTGGTGTGGAGGCAGAGTGGTGCAATGGACAGCATACTGGACCACACTGGACCACTGGAGATAGGGTACTAGGTTTGGAGTCCTAGACCCGGCCATCAACTCATGATGGGACCTTGTATAAGATAGTTCACCTCTCTGGCTTGAAGACTTATCTATAAAATTAATGCCTAGGATTAGATAATCTCAAAATAACTTTATGATTCAAATGCTCATTGATTATCGCCACAGATGGATTGTATAGAGGAGATGTTAGACCATCTTGGAGTTTGGTTTTCCCCGGCTGTCTGGTCCGACATTATTTTGTCTGGGTCTTTTTTGCATAATTTTCCAATGGATTGACTCCTTTTGTCAAGGGCAGGCAGCTTTCCATCCTGCCCAAGTTCCCTCCCATCATCACCCCTTCCTCAACATCTGCATTTCTTTCCTGTGGTGCTCTCTGTGTAACTATGTTCTGTAAATCACTCCCCAGCCCTCAGCCTTCTCTGAGTTCCTGGATTATTTGTCACCTGTACCTACCACCAGATGCTTAGTTCTATCTTTAGTTCTTTCTTGTTGCCCATGTTTGGATTTTTTTTTCACTTTCAGAAACGTCTTTATTGTTTGTTTCTTTAGACACTTCTCTGCATGTATTTTGATATGGTTTGTGTATCCTTTTATTTTATTTTATTATTTTTTTCATGATAAGTATACTCTTAAATCCCCATCACCTGTTTCACCCATTACCCCTCCCACCCACCCACCTCCCCTCTGGTAACCATCAGTTTGTTCTCTATAGTTAAGAGTCTGTTTCTTGGTTTGTCTCTCTCTTTTTTCCCCCTTTGCTCGTTTGTTTTATTTCTTAAATTCCACATATGAGTGAAATCATGTGGTATTTGTCTTTCTCTGACTGACTTATTTCACTTATATAATACTCTCTAGCTCTATCCACATCATTGCAAATGGCAAGATCTCATTCTTTTTTTTTTATTATGTTATGTTAATCACCATACATTACATCATTAGTTTTTGATGTAGTGTTCCATGATTCATTGTTTGCATATAACACCCAGTGCTCCATTCAGTACGTGCCCTCTTTAATACCCATCATCAGGCTAACCCATCCCCCCACCTCCCTCCCCTCTAGAACCCTCAGTTTGTTTCTCAGAGTCCATAGTCTCTCATGGTTTGTCTCCCCTTCCGATTTCCCCCCCTTCATTTTTCCCTTCCTGCTATCTTCTTTTTGATGGCTAAGTAATATCCCATTGTATATATATATATACCATACCCCATCTTCTTTATCCATTCATCTATTGATGAATGCTTGAGCTGCTTCCATAATTTGGCTATTATAAATAATGCTGCTATAAACATAGGTGTACATGTATCCCTTTGGATTAGTGTTTTTGTATTTTTTGGGTAAACACCCAGTAGTTCAATTACTGGATCATATGGGGGTTCTATTTTTAACTTTTTGAGGAACCTCCATACTGTTTTCCAGTGGCTACACCAGTTTGCATTCCCCACATATTTGCATTTTCTGTAGAATTTTAAACACTATTAGCTCAAACTTTTAAATTCACTGTTGACTTTAAACCTAAAAATATAACTCCCAATATATGTCACAAGGACATTCATTTATGTCCATATTATCATTTATCTTTTGTGCTTTATTTCTTATATTTTACTATATTTGTAATTGTCTTCTTTTCCTTTTGGGATGATCCTTCCTTTTTATCCATAGGTTTTTTGGAGGGGAGTAGGTAGGGGATTTATACTTTATTATGGCTTTTTTGAGTATTTTTCTAATTCTGTTTTTGTTAGGCAGGAAGTATTTTTTCAATGTATTTTTTAGTTGGATTTTTCTCATACAATTTCTCTAAGCTTTCATTTTTAGAATATCTGTGTGGGATTCTATCTTGCTGTATATTTTAATATATATTGAAATCTGTGAAGTATTTGTGGTTTACTATATTACTCTTCTTTTTGCCTCATATGTATGTCCCCACAACTTGACTGTAAGTTTTTTAAGGCCAGGACCATATCTGTAGCACCAGCTCCTGGCTTGGTACCTTTGGCTAAGAATGGTCCCTTTAGTGAAAAGTCTTGTGAAGAGTGCTATGCCCAAACTTACAAGTTATAAACTACTCTTCTTGCTTATCTTTTCGTATCCAGCTTTTTTTGCCTTTTCAAAATGACATAGGAGTTTGTTGTTCCCAGCAAATAGTCTGCCGACATAGAGATGCTAATTTGTTTGAGTGGACATGTTGGTGTTTTCATTTAAAAAAAAGTGGGGTGGGGGGAGAAAGAGAAAAGAAATGTACTGCTCTCTATATTAATCTTTATCATCACCACGGTGAAGCACTGGTAGATACTTGAAAATGTTTATGATCATCAAGACACTACCCTTGATGCCAACAAGAATGAAGAAGATCCATAAAAAGAATAGGTAAAGGAGAAAATTTTAAGTATAAAAGCAGGAAAGGAATTTATTTTAGATACACATTTATTTACACCTTTCGACATCTGTGATCCTGAGAATGAAAAGTTTACCACAGTTCCTCATGGTATAATGGAACACTTCAATTTTGAAAAACTACTCTGAGTAAGACATCATGTGAGACTCTTGCTGCAGCCATTGTGTAGTTCTGGAATTGAACCTTGAATAATGGCATTTATTGGTATTAAATAGGGATTGGCAACCTGTGGCCCATGGGCCAAATCCAGCCTGCTGACTGTTTTTTTTTTTTGCATGATTTGAGACCAAAGAATGGTTTTTACATTTTTAAGTAGTTTTAAAAAATCACAATAATATTATTTCATGACATGCAAGAAGTATTTGAAATCCAAATTTCACTATTCATAAGTTGGAACAAAGCCATATTCATTCATTACATATTGTCTATGTTTGTTTTTATGCTACAGTGGCAGAGTTGAGTACTTGTGACATAACCCTCATGGCCCACAAAACCTAAAATAGTTGCTAAGTTGCTCTCTGGCCCTTCACAGAGAAAGTTTGCTTTATACTTCTGGCATAAAACAAGATAGGAGAGAAAAAAAAAAGTCAATTAGGGGAAGATATGAGGATAGAGGATAGAGGCAGAATTCCTTTCCTGCTACTTTTTATTCCTTCCCTCACCCTCCTATTCCACAGTAAGCTATCTCTCCTTTTCTTGCATGCACCCTCTCCATATTCACAGACAGATATATATTGTGAAAAAATAAAACCAAAGCCTTTCATTTTTATGAGTTTGGTTTATGGTTTCTTTTAATTTTTAAAATTATATTTTCCCTTATTGTTTTAAATCTGAAGTTTGGACCATCTGGGAACAAAAACTGGGGACCTCAATCTGTAGGCTCTCCATTTGGCAACAGCTAAAAGTAGTGCTAAGACCAGTCAAGAGGAGTGAGACTGAAAATGAAGCTTTGTTGGCCTGTCTTGGGAAATTTGGACCAGATCCGACAGTTGGAGCACCATTTTTGACCATTGTTCGGGAATCATGTTTTGTTCCACTGTACAGAAAACCTTTAGGGGTTAAACTCCTACCATTCAATTTTTTTTTTTTTTGTGGGGGAACAACAACACAAAACTAGGGGCTCAATGTGGAGGGGAAGCTGAAACTGATTCAAACAAGATTTCATTAACTAATTTGGGGAGCATTTGGAGCTGTTCTGTGCTATACAATTACTTCTTTTCTCATCTCCATTGGCACTCTGAGAATCATATCACCTGGGGAAAGCAGATTTAAAAAATTCCAGATGGTGTGTGCGATGCTCCAGCTGCGGAGAATCTCTCCCAGTCAGGCAATCTGCCTTTCTGCCGGAACCCTCTAAAACTGTGCTGCCCATTTGTCATGCTTCTCCAATTGCAGCCTTCTGGATAGCTTCTCTTTGCCTTGTCTGACTCTTCCTTTCCAGTTTTTATCATCCCCCTCCATGAGCTAATGTAGTAACATCTCTTCATTGGTTATAAATCCATAGAAGAACCCGATATAAAATATGGTTTTGTGAAGGATAATTGGAAAACATCTGTTTTTTTACCCTTAAGATTCAGTGTTCACTTGTCTCATATGACGACGTGACTGTTTGTGCATGTGTGAAAAAGAAAAGAAACAGGAGGAGGGGAGGGAAAGGCTAGCTTGAGGGTGAGCAAGAAAGAATTCATGCATGTGTTTTTGTAGCCAGCTGGACAAAATAAGTTCATCTCCATGTCAGCTTGATTAGAATCCTGGGTTAATGTTGAGAAAGGTCAGTCTCACTGACTTGAATGACCTTGATGGGGCTACCAAAGGAGTGATTGCTTTTAGGTTGGTCCTGGTTATTGTTCTGATGATAAGTTTTGTCTGGAGTTATTCCTACCTTATGGTGACAAGGCTTGAAAGCTTATTGACAACTTTTGGTCTTCAGAGCATTCAGGTGGGCTTTCCTTGGAGGTTGAACACTGTGGGGAGGTGAAGGGAAGAAGCAGATAACATGACACTCCATTCTTGTTCTTGTTGTGTCTTTTCATACTGGATATGCCTTTCCTAATCTGTAGAATATTAAGTGAGTAAACTTTGGAACCTTTCATTTTAGCTGTTACAGTCTATAATTGGATTCATGTAAGGTGTATGGGTCATTGAGTTTTATTTTACTTGGTACTTGATACTTTTTGAAATCTAGATGGAAAATTACATAATTCAGTAGGAACTAAAATTTTTTTTTATAGTGTCACTTGAAAAATTGAATAAAATTTATTTATCATAAAATGCAAAGATCCAAAGTGTACAATTTGATTGCTTTTGATAAAAGTATGCACCTGTGTAACCATCACCTTAAACAGAATCTAGAACATTTCTATCATCCAGAGTGTCCCCTACTGTCCCTTTCCAGTTCAGCTACATCTTAGAAGGCAACTACATTCTGATTTCATAGATTATTTTGCCTGTTCTTGAACTTCATAGATACCGTTTTGTGTCTAGATTTTTAAGCTTAGTGTAATGTTTCCAATACTCATCTTTGTTTTTTAAAAAATTTTATTTATTTATTTATTTATTTATTTAGAGAGAGCGTGAGCGTAGAGAGGGGTAGAGGGACAGAGAATCTCAAGCAGACTCCACACTGAGTGTGGAGCCCAGCACAGGGCTCAATCCCATGACCCTGAGATCATGACCTGAGCCGAAACTTGACTGAGCCACCCAGGTGCCCCCCAAATAGTCATCTTTGTTGTGTGTATCAGTAGTTCATTTAAAATTTTTTTTGACTCTTCCCCATCTTCCAAGATGGCAGATGAAAGCTGAGAATCCAGATAGTAAGGGGAAAAAACCTAAAGCCAAGAAGGCTGATGGTGGAGGCAAGGTTAAGAAGGGTAATCTGAAGGCTGAAACGCCAAAGAAGAAGCACCACTGCAGCTGAAACTCTGACCTAGTCAGAGGAATTGACAGATACTCTCAATCAGCTATGTATTACAAAAAGGCCATGTACGAGAGGAAGAATTCAGCAGCTAAATCCAGGGTTGAAAGGAAAAAGAAGAAGGTTCTTGATACTGTTACAAAACCAGTTGGTGGTGACAGGAATGGTGATATCTGAGTGGTTGAGCTTCACAAATTGCCTAGGTATTATCTTACTGAAGATGTGACTCAAAAGCTATTGAGCCACGGGAAAAACCTTTCATTCAGCATGTGAGAAAACTGCAAGCTAGCATCACTCCTGGAACCATTTTGATTGTCCTCACTGGGCACCATAGAAGCAAGAGGGTGGTTTTCCTGAAGCAACTGAGCAGTGGCTTGCTACTTGTGAATGGATCTCTGGCCCTCAGTCAAGTTCCTCTGCATAGAACATACCAGAAATTTGTTATTGCCAATCCATCAAAATTTATATCAGTAGTGCAAAAATCCCAAAACATCTCACTTATGCTTACTTCAAGAAGAAGAAGCTGTATAAACTTTTGAGACTTTTGACACAGAGAAGGGGAAATATGAGATTACAGAACAGTACAAGGTTGATCAGAAAGCTATGGACTCACAAATTCTGCCAAAAATCAAAGCTCTTCCTCAGCTTTAGAGTTACCTCTGCTCTGTGTTTTCTCTCAGAAATGGAGTTTATCCTCACAAATTGGTGTTCCAAGTTTCTTGCAAAGAACTTAATTAAGATAACTGATCCAGTTCAAAAAATAAATAATAAATAAATAAAATTTAAAAAATTCTGAGTTTTCCATTGTATGACTATCCCACAATCTGTTTATGCTTTCTGCTGTTAGGGAACTGCTAACTTTTTACTCAGTTTTATGAAACTCTACTCTGCTTTATAGAGCAGAAAGTTTTAATCACAGTAAGTCCAGTTTATCAAAATTTTCTTTTATGTTTAATGTTCTTGGTGTTATATCTAAGAAATCCTTGTCAACTCTCAAGCCCACAAAAATTTTCTTTCATCTTTTCTTCTAGACATTTTATAGTTTTGCTTTTACACTGAGGTCTGTGATCCATTTCACATTATTAATTGTGTTAGGAGGAGATTAATATGCATTTTTTCCATATGTTTATCCATTTATCCTAGCAGCATTTGGTGAAAACACTGTCTTTTCCCATTAATTAATAACAGTTGAGGATTTGGGCTATTTGTCTGTAAGTTTCTTTTTTTGTAATGTCCTTGTCAGATTTTGGTATCAGGATTGAGCTGGCTTATAAAATAAAGTGGGAACATTCTTTTTTATTTTCTGAAAGTGTTTATGTAGCATTAATATTAAGTCTCCTTAAAGGTTGATAGAACTTTCCAGTGAACTCAGATGGGTGTGGAGTTCTATTTATGCAAAATTTTTATTATAGTTTCTTTGATACATATAGGGGCTATTCAGATTTTGTATTTCTTCATAAATTTTTGTCTTTTTAAAAAAAGAGTTGCCCATTTTATTTAAGTTGTTGGATTTATTGCCATAGAGTTGTTCATAATATTACATTATTATCCTTTTAATGTCTTTGGGATCTGTAGTGATTCTTCTCTCTTATTCCTGATACTGTTAATTTGTGATTTTCCTGTTTTTTTCTTAATTTTTATTGAGAGGTGTTCATTAATTTTATTAATCCTTTAAAAGAAAAAATGTTGGCTTTGTTAATTTTCTCTATTTGCTGATTTCTACTCTAATCTTTATTATTCCTTTCTTATGACTTACTTTGGACTTAATTTGCTCTTCTTTCTCTAGCTTCTTAAAGTGAAAAGTTAGATAATTGATATTAAATCTTGCTATTTTCTCTAATGTGTGAATTTAAAACTAAATTCCTCCTTTAAGCATTGTTTGTTCTGTGTTCCACGAATTTTGGTAAGTTACTATTTTTTAGTTTGAAGTATTTCCTAATTTCTCTTGTGATTTTTCCTTGACCATGGGCTATTTAGAAAAGATTTAATTTCCAGATACTAGGAGATTTTCTAGATATCTCATTATTTTTGATTTGTAATTTAATTTAATTTCCACAGATCTGTGGAAAGTTCAGGATGTTTCTCAAGCTCGTCTAGCTTGTCAGGAATTAACTTTCAAACTCCATTTCTCTTCTGGATCTTATTAAAACTTGGTTTCATACTTTGTTAGGGTGCATCTAGAGTAGGTCTTATAGTAAAGCTTGGCCATTACTCCTATGGTGTAGCCTTCTGCTGTTTCAACTGAATGCCAGCTATGTTATCAAAGTATTAACAGGATCTCTCCACTCTGAAAGGGCCAGGAACTATGCTTTTTTTCTCTAGCAGTGCTTGTTCTCTAATATCTCTATTTCCCTCTCAACTCTGTCTTAACTGCTATCTGGTAAACTCTCATAGTCTCACTCTGAACATGTATAGCCTTGTCCTCAGTTAAGGATTTTATACAGGACCTCCCACAGGGCTCCTGGGGACTTCTCTGCACAGCCACCTTTTCTCTGTTACCTTGCATCATAGATTACAGCTACTTCAGCCAACCCAGACTCTGATTTCTGCCTCCTCGGATCAGCGGGATCACCTCAACCAGCTCAGGCTCTAGGTCTCTGCATTACAGTTGGAAAATTATATCCAGTTAGAGAGCTGGGTGATCCTGGGCTCACTCACCTCATGAGTTTTCTTTCTCTCAAGAGTTGTAGTACTGTGCTCTCTGTTGTTCTCCACCTTAAAAAGTTGTCTCAAATGGTTTGTTCAGATTTATAGTTTATTTCAGGAGGGCTGATTTGGTACCAGCTACTTCAACATAGTTGGAAGTTGAATTCTAAGTCTGCCATTTTGCTATTTGCTTTCTATTTGTCCTGCCTCTTTTTCCCCCATCCTATTTTTCTCCTTTCCTGTTTACTTTTGGGTTAATACAATTTTTAATGTTTTAATTATTTTAATGACTTTTAGCTATAACTTCTGTATTATTTTTGAGTAGTTGTACTAAAGATTACAGTATTGATCATTAAGTTATCATATTCTACTTAGAATTAATGTAGTACTGGGACACCTGGGTGGTTCAGTCATTTAAGTGTCTGCCTTCGGCTCAGGTCATGATTCCAGGGTCCTGGGATTGAGTCCCGCATTGGGCTCCTTGCTCAGTGGGGAGCCTGCTTCTCCCTCTGCCTGCTGCTCCCCCTGCTTGTGCTCCTGCTTGTTCTCTCCCTCTATCTCTGACAAATAAATAAATAAAACCTTTTAAAAAAAGAATTAATGTAGCACTAATTGCAATAAAACTTGTATAACACCGTAATTCCACTTAGACCCCCATCCTTTGTGATAGTTTTATATATTTTATATCTATGTATATTATAATCCCCAAAATATTATATTTTTTTCATTAAATAATAATATGTTTTTTTATTGTGACAAAAACATACAAAATTTATCATCTTAATTATTTTTAAGTGTATAGTTCAGTAGTGTTAAGTATATACAGTCAGTTGTTTTTTTCAAGAAATGAAGATGCAAAATATCATGTTAAGATTATCCACATATTTACCATGTCCAGTCCCCCCCCTTTTTTGGGGGGGCAGAGGGAAAGGGAGAGAGAGAGAACCTTAAGCAGAGTCAACACCCATTGCGGAGTCTGACATGATGCTCCATCTCAGAACCCTGAGATCATGACCTGAGCCAAAATCAAGAGTCAGATGCTTAATTGACTGAGCCATCCATGTGCCCCTCCAGTCTCCTTTATTTTTCCTTGTGTGTGTGAAGTTCCATCTGATGTCATTTCTCTTCAGCCAAAGAACTTTCCAAGTTTGTGACTTTTGGGGGGATGGCTCCAATCTTTTGTTAAGCCCATCTGTTGAATTTTTTATTTCAGATACTGCAGTTTTCATTTTAGAGTTTTCATTTGGTTCTTTTGCATAGTTCCTATTTTTCTGCTTAGATGTTCCATCTTCCCATCCATTACAATCATCTTTTCCTTTAGACCTTGATTATATTTGCAATAGCAGCTTTAAGGTACTTGTCTGCAAACAGTATGGAGGCTCCTCAAAAAATTAAAAATAGAATTACCATATGATCAAGTAATTCCACTACTGGGTATTTACCCAAAGAAGATGAAAATGCTAATTTGAAAAGATATATGCACCCCTATGTTTATTTTATTGCAGCATTATTTATAATAGCCAAGGTATGGAAGCTACCCAGGTGTCCATCAATAGATGAATGGATAAAGAAGATGTATCCATATATATATATATATATATATATATATATATATATATATATAAAATATATATAATGGAATATTACTCAGCCATAAAAAAGAATGAAATCTTGTCATTTGCAATAAAAGGGAGGGTATAATGCTAAATGAAGTAAGTCAGTCAGAGTAAGAAATACCATATGATTTCACTCATATGTGGAATTTAAGAAACAAACCAAACAAAGAAAAAGAGTGACAAGCAAAAAAATGGATACCTGGGTGGGTCAGTTGTTTAAGTGTTTGCCTTCAGCTTAGTTCATGATTTCAGGGTCCTGGGATCGAGCCCCACATTGGGCTCCCTGCTCAGCAGGGAGTATGCTTCTTCCTCTCCCTCTGCCCCTTCCCCCCACTCATGCTCTCTCTCTCTCAAATAAATAAATAAAATCTTTAAAAAAATTGGACTCTTTTTTTTTTTTTTAAAGATTTTTTATTTATTTATTTGACAGAGAGAGACACAGTGAGAGAAGGAACACAAGCAAGGGGGAGTGGGAGAGGGAGAAGCAGGCTTCCCGTGGAGCAGGGAGCCCGATGTGGGACTCGATCCCAGGACCCTGGGACCATGACCTGAGCCGAAGGCAGTTGCTTAACGACTGAGCCACCCAGGCGCTCCTGGACTCTTAAATATAGAGAACAAACTGGTGGTTGCCAGAGGGGAGGTGGGTGGGGGAATAGGTGAAATAGGTGAAGGGGATTAAGAGTACCCTTATCCTAATGTGCACTGAGTAATGTACAGAATTGTTGAATCACTATATTGTATACCTGAAACTAATATAACATTATGTGTGAATTATACTGGAATTAAAAAAATAAATAAAATTTTAAAAGTACTTATCTGCTAATTCCAACATCTGAATTATTTTGGGGTTTCTATAACTACTTTTCTTTTGACTATGGGTCACATTTTTCTATTTCCACGTCTAGTATGTTTTTAATTGTATTTGGACATTATGTTTGATACTGTAGAGAATCTGGATTTTTTCCTCTTCCTCTGAAGAGTGCTTTTTTTTTTTTTAATTCAAGCAGATAGTTCAATATTTGGTTGGTCACCTTGAACTAATGTAGGCTTCATTTTACACTTTGATAGAGCAGATCTGTTTTAGTTTTTCTTTTAGTCTTAGGGTGAGACATAGTCTTTACTCCTTGGCATTACTCCTTTCTGCAGTTTTACTAGAGAGTCCAGATGTTTATCAAGCCTCTTTAACTTGGCATAATTCAAACTCAAAACACTCTCTCCCTGCATTGGGCAGCAGCTGAAATCTTTACTCAGCCTTTTTAGCTTTCCAGCTGTTGCCTTCCAACAGACATTTTGGAGTGTCACAGTTCTGTGGTCAGTTTATACTTAGATTTTGTACCTAGATTGTAATTTTCATTTTAGAATTTATTCAGAGTTTTGAGAGCTCCCCTTCTGTGGCTTTTTCCTCTCTTGGATTTCCTATCTCAATTTCCAGACTCTTTGCCAGCCCTAACTTTGTGCCCTGAGTGTTTCTGCACTATTCAGCACAGACTAGGCAATGCCCTAAATAGATTATTGGGTAAATTATTGTATGTGGCTCTTTTATTTTCTGTCTGTGGACTGAATCAGTGTTGCATGAATAATAAGAAGAATGTTTCATTAAAAAAAAAAGTTGTGCCAATAGACACTTTGTCATGTTGGCAACCCTACACGGCTCTTCTGTGACTTGCCTGGGAAATGATTGGCAAGGCTAGAATGGCACACTGTATTTCAGTAGTGCCAAATCAGGATCTTTTACTACAGATCACTGAGCAACCTCTATCACCATGTTGTTGTTGTTGTTGTTGTTTTAACAGGATTCCCATGAAGAGTATGTACATTTACCCTTTATGTTTGGTTGTAGTAAATGGGGAATGATAATTTTCTTGATGAGCTGTCCAGATATGTGGCTTTGTGAAACCTCATGTACTTGTGAAATAGAATTTATATGTCTTCTTTCTCACTTGTACTATTCATAGGAAAGGGTTTCTGGTATGTTAGCCCAACATATCCTGTTTCTTTTTTCTGATTATAGCATTTCTTTTACCATCCCACTTCTTTGGAGAACCCTAATATCATTTATGTGGGACATGCAATCTTCATATTTGTGCTCTTTTTCTGTCTTTCTGATCCACACCCCATCTTTCTCACTTCAGGGGTAGAAATGTGGTGCCAAATTACCGCAGTGATTAGTTCAAGTATAGGCCAGGATATGAATAAGACCAAATAAAATTTTCCTCAGGATATTTTTCTTCAGCTTAGACCATGAGCTTCTAAGGCAAGATCCATGTTTTGCTCACCATTGCACCCTCTGTACCAAGCACAGACCTGGAAAAATGTGAATGAATGTTGAATAGAATGAGTGGCCCTTGGCAGAATCATGCAATGATTGTGACTTTGGTTTTCCCATTGGATTCTTCTGTTTTAACCTGATACCATCCTCTATGAAGTACGAGTCAGAAGTTGGCAAAGCTATTCATGAAATGGAGCTCACCAATATATCGTTGGGGCATGACTGAGAGAGAAGAAAATCCCAGAGAAAGTATGTTTGAGAATAGACCCTCATTTCCCCAGAGCAATGTAATTTTTATCTTTGAAACAGGGGCATGCACATGTTTCCTTCAAGTCTTTGTCCCCCACTCTGCTCCCAGGACATCGAAGGACTCAGGAAGTTCTTTCACTAGAAATACCTATTTCAGGGGCGCCTGGGTGGCTCAGTCGTTAAGCGTCTGCTTTCGGCTCAGGTCATGATCCCAGGGTCCTGGGATCGAGCCCCGCATCGGGCTCCCTGCTCTGCCAGGAGCCTGCTTCTCCCTCTCCCACTCCGCCTGCTTGTGTTCCCTCTCTAGCTGTCTCTCTCTCTCTCTGTCAAATAAATAAAATAATCTTTAAAAAAAAAAAAAAGAAATACCTATTTCAAGTATATCAGTTCTCTACCTTGAACTTTGGAGAAGTACCATTAACATCATTGGAATAACATTTGTGAATTAGGAGACCTGTAAGATGTCACAGACTGGTTAGGGGGAGAATGATTTAGGAAGTGGGAACAATGGCACCTGGTTAAGATGTATTTACTTTTACAGCCATCTCCATTTTCCTGTTCTTCTTTCTGCTATTCTCAGGTAATCTGTGATCTCAGAGTTATAGCTCTCATGGTAGGGATTTTTGGAGAAACACTATTATTATACTATGGGTTAGATAAGAATAGCCTTTTTGGAAAATCTGGAAATTTAATTACCATACGTATCATTGTTTCATCATGGAATTGTTATTAAGTTCTGAACATTCAGCCTATATATGGATATTTATAAAGCAACTGCTTGTAAGTTGGAGTGGTTCATTGTCAACAAATTTAGACTCAACAAATAGGTAAGTGCCCTAAGTAGCCACTATGTTAGGGGCTTTCATATATGTTATCTGGCATAATCATAAAATCCTGTGTGCATGTGGGGGGTTATTATTCATCTGTATTTTATAGAGAGGAATTTCATCAACAATTAGAATTAAAAATAAACGTGACTTCTGACTTCTGGTCTGGCATGTAAGGAGCTTGGACATCTCCACTCCATTGTAACAAAAAACAAAAAAAGCTGAAGAAATGGAAAAATCAGTTCTTCTTAGATTCATCAGAAAAGTGAGGTCACAAGGCAAACCATTGCCCTTATGCTTTATTCCCTATGGATCCACTAATCTGGAATACAATCAAGTCTAACTTAAAGAAATCTGACATCCAAAAAATGAGTAGCAATGTGAAAGCTGCTCTGTCAGAAGACACCTAAAGCAAACCTTTTAACAAATACCAGAACACTAAATAACTTAATTATCTTATTCACCATCAAAATTTCAGTGATTCTAGGAAAATATAATTCAAGATCCATTAATATTCTTGTCCCTGAGTAAGACTTAGAGCCCTCTCTCTTAGAAATGCCTTGCCAGCCTCCCAATGGAATAAAAAGCTCTCATCACCTTCTGTTTTCTATTCTACTTTAAATCCTCCATCACAGATTTTTTTAAGGGTCAATTTGACATTCATTATCTCAAGTCAGACTCTGCTAGTGCTCTTTATGAATCTTCAAAGCACAATTCTGGAAGAGAGGCTACTAATTCAAATTTGAAAAATGTACTCCATGGATGATCTCAGAAGTGTTTGGCAACAACTGCATTATTAGACTGAAATAATCATGAAGCTGAGAAACAGCTTATTTTATATATGGCTGGGTAGAAAGTGAAGTAGTTTTACATATTCTAACATTGGTTGGTGTCCTGACCTTTCTAAATATTCAACTTGTAAAGACCTTTGAGAAGCCTACGACTTGCTCTCTCCCTCTCTTCAAGAATGATAGATTTTACTTGAATTTTTACAAATGGAGTCACAACTACCTATAATTCCAAAGGAGCAGTTGTCTTATCAGGTATAGAACATGAGAAAATAGTTTCTAGAGAGCTCTGGAAACTTTTAAGATCTTAAAATTTGTGGAGAAAATGAAATTTTATTTATTTGTTTTTAAATGAAGAATCTACATTATGATAGTGTAGATCTGTTTGGAAGCGGCTCTTCCCAATTTTCAGTTAGCATGCTGCTGCACGTATTTGCTTAATTCCTCACAGAAACGTGTCATCAAATAGGAAATTATAAAATTACCATTTAAAAATAAATAGGCAGTTGGCATTTTCAGGAGAATCGTTTCCATGAAATTCTAAATTTTATGAACTAATGCTAAGCATTTTCAAACCAGTTGTTTCAAGGATTTGAAGAAATTTTACTACTATTAATTCTTGACCAGATGACCAGTGATAGAAGGTTAAATAGTTTCAAAATTTGTGTTTTGGATCATCAGCGATTAAATACAATGGACTCTGTTCTGGAAAATGAGAAGTAGAGCTAGGATAAAGAGTTCTCAGAGTTTGTGTTCTGGAAAGCTCTCATCAGAAATGATAAGGAGAATATAGAATGCTATCAACAAGGATGTGGGGCATATAACCTCCAAATGCCAACTGTAGGATTCTGCCTCATTCCTGACTATATGGATTACCAAGTTATTTCTGGTCAACTAGCCTTTTGAGAGTGAGTGAAGATATTTAAAGGAAGAGCCAAATATTCCAGGAACTAGAGTTCTCAGCCTCTTCCTTATAGTTGCTTCAAAATATGATGGTTGAGTAGAGGCCCTGGCCTGTGGACTCTTGGAATTATATGGAGATTGAGTCACACCTTTTACATTCCAGTGTATGGAATTAGAGCAGCATGTTAAATTAGAAGTTTCTACTAAGGCATCTATAAACAATAGGTGTTACATACTAAAGCAGAGTACCAGACCAAGGTGCAGAAGGATATACCTAGAAACTGGCCACATAATCTTAAAGACTCCTCATCTATAAAGAGTGTATTAAATTATGTATTGTTAGATATTTGAGGAGGATTTTTAAAAAGATTTTTATTTATTTGAGAGAGAGGGGGGTGTGCAGAGGGAGAGAATCTCAGGCAGACTCCTGCTGAGTGCAGAGCCTGACACAGGGCTCAATCTCATGACCCATGAGATCATGACCTGAGCTGAAATCATGAGTTGGATGGTTAACTGACTGAGCCACCCACGTGCCGCTTGAGGAGGATTTTTAAAGGAATAGTGGGTCAGATGTGGGATCATACCTACAAGGGCAGTAGGGGGATGGCTTAGATCCAGTTCAATAGTTCACAGACAGGCAAACAGGCCTCAGCAAGATGGACCCTACTGTTTCCTTGGAGGCCAAGGAAGAAATAAATGATTGCCAGAATAGAGTGCAGTACTCCAAGTTGAGGGAAATGAATGTGACAGACTGCCAGCATTGGGTGTGTGTGTGGTGCTTTGAAATATCTGTGAAGGCACTCTCACCTTCAGAGAGCATGAAGCCAAATTATAACAGTACTATTTAAATAAGAGTTTTATTGCTTTCCTTTTTCCTTACCCTTCTATGAACCTTTTAGCAGGAGGTAGATATAATTTTGAATGAAGTATAAAGGTTTGATAACCTGAGATTAGACATTTTGTGACCTTTGAGACTTATGGTTGAATTTTAAAGTGACTATAGAATACTTGTTACCCGAGAGTGAGAATTAAAAAACCGTGGAACTGCCCAAGTGTCCATTCAGGGACATAGGAAATGCTTCCCCCACAAAATGTATTTTAAAGGGATGTTGGAGACAAAAGTAATTCTGCTATCTGATAATCGCCCATGAGTCTGCTTGTTCAGTGTGTAGGTTTTATAAAGGTTTTTTCAAAGTTTGGAAATTATGGCAATCAATTTAGAAGAGAAAAGCATGACTAGTTTAGAATCAGACTAGTCTCAAATCTTGGCTCTGCCATTTTTTAGTTATGTGACTTTGGATAACTTACTTAACTTCTTTAGAATCAGTTTCCTTATCTGTAAAATAAGGATAATAGTAGTAAATACCGCAAAATGTTGTTAAGATTAGATGGGATAATGCAAGTAGAATGCATACCTTGGTGCCTAGCTCAAAATGTTAGCTATATAACAAATTTAGACTTTGAAGAGGTTAAATGGTGGGAACTTGTACTAGATATGTCTCCTGAGGCAAGGGAAACAAAAGCAAAAATAAATTATTGTGACTTCATCAAAATAAAAAGCTCTACATGGTGAAAGAAACAAATCAACAAAACTTAAAGGCACACTACAGAATGGGAGAAGATATTTGCAAATGACATATCATAAAACTCAACACCCCAGAGGGGAGGAGCAAGATGGCAGAGGAGTAGGGGACCTAAATTTCATCTGGTCCCAGGAATTCAGCTAGATGGTTATCAAACCATTCAGAACACCTACAAACTCAAGAGGAGATCAAAGAAAAGAATAGCAGCAATTCTATGAACAAAAAAGTGAACACTTTCTGGAAGGTAGGACATGCGGAGAAGTGAATCCGAGGCGATATTCGGGAAGATAGACCACGGGGGGTGGGAGCCTCCATCAGCTGCTACTGGCAAGCGATAGAGCAGTGGAACACAAAATCGGAACTTTTAGGAGTCTGCTCTGCTGAGGGACGTCGCTCCAGTGACTAAGCGGGGGGAGGGGGGGTGGAACACTCGCTAGGATAGTATGGTCTCAGGACCCTCAGGGTCACAGAAAGACTGGCGGTGCCTGAGTGCGGCAGAGCTCCCAATCGGAACAGGGAAGCCGGCTTCAGAGATGGAGCCGAGGAGTGGGCTCTCAGCTTGGGGTTGCCATAAACCATGATCCACGGCACAGTCGGGCCACTGCTCTTCCAGCAGGGACCCAACAAGCGGCAAATCCGGGGAGACTCCCCTTCTTCCCCTGAGAGGAGTGGCACGGGAGCCCGCTGCAGGAATCTGCTGGGTTTGGAGACTCCAAATGTGGTCGTGTGCCAGAGATAGAAACACTTAGTCACAGGCCGGGTGAGCACAGAGTGCGGCTGGAGACCAGGGAGACAGGAGTGATTGACTGCTTTTCTCTGAGGGCGCACTGAGGAGTGGGGCCCTGAGCCCTCGGCTCCTCTGGGGCCAGAGATTGGGAGGCCACCATTTTCATTCTCGTTCTCCAAAGCTGTATGGAAAGCTTTCAGGGAACAAAAGCTACCGAGAGCAACCCCCCCTCCCCCGGGGCAGATTACTTAGCCTGGCCTCTGGCAAGGGTGGGGCAATTCCACCTCAGGCAAAGACATTTGAGAATCACTGCAACAGGCCCCTCCCCCAGAAGATCAGCAAGAACAGCCAGCCAAGACCAAGTTTACTGATCAGTGAGAATGGCAAAACCCCAGAGCTAGGGGAATATAGCACATAGAATTCATGGCTTTTTTCCCCCATGATTCTTTTTTAAATTTTCTTTATTTTTTTCTTTTTCTGTTTTTTTTTTATTTGAATTTTTCTTCTTCCCTTTTTCAACTAACATCTTATCTTATCAATTCTTTTAAAATTCTTTTAAAAATCTTTTTTAATTTTAATTTTTACAGTCATATTTTATCCCTTCATTGTATTTAACCTTATTTTTTGTATATATATGTTTTTCTTTCTTTAAAATTTTGGGATACAGTTTCTTCTGACAGACCAAAATATACCCTAAATCTAGTGTATGACATTGTCCTAGTCTCCTGCCTGATCACATTCTCTCTTTTTTTAATTTTTTTTCATTCTTTTTTCAACCAACTTCTTATCTTACCAATTCCTTTTGTAAAATCTTTTTTAATTTTTGTCTTTACAGTCTTATTTCATCCCTTCATTGTATTTACCCTTATTTTTGTACATACATAAGTTTTTCATTCTTTAAAATTGTGGGAGGCAATTTCTTCTAACAGACCAAAATACACCCAAAATCTAGGGTGTGGCTCTGTTCTATTCACGAGCCTGATCATACTCCCCCCCCCCCTTTTTTTTAAATTTCCCTTTCTTCTCCCCCTGGTTTTGGGTATCATCTGATTTGTTTAGTGTATATTTTTCTGAGGTTATTGTTAACCTGTTAACATTTTGTTCTCTCATTCATCTGTTCTTCTCTGGACAAAACGACAAGACAGAAAAACTCACCTCAAAAAAAAAAAGAACAAGAGGCAGTACCAACTGCCAGGGACCTAATCAATACAGACATTAGAAGATGTTGGAACTAGAGTTCAGAATGACGATTATAAAGATACTAGTTGGGCTTGAACAAAGCATAGAAGATACTAGAGAATCCCTTTCTGGAGAAATAAAAGAACTAAAATCTAACCAAGTTGAAATCAAAAGGGCTATTAATGAGGTGCAATAAAAAATTGGAGGCTCTAACTGCTAGGATAAATGAGGCAGAAGAGAGAATTAGTGATATAGAAGACCAAATGATGGAGAATAAAGAAGCTGAGAAAAAGAGAGATAAACAACTACTGGATCACGAGGGGAGAATTTGAGAGATAAGTGGTACCATAAAGTGAAACAACATTAGAATAATTGGGATCCCAGAAGAAGAAAGAGAGAGAGGGGCAGAAGGCATATTGGAGCAAATTATACCAGAGAACTTCCCTAATTTGGGGAAGGAAACAGGCATCAAAATCCAGGAGGCACAGAGAACCCCTCTCAAAATCAATAAAAATAGGTCAACACCCTGACATCTAATAGTAAAATTCACAAGTCTCAGAGACAAAGAGAAAATCCTGAAAGCAGCTTGGGACAAGAGATCTGTAACCTATGATGGTAGAAACATTAGATTGGCAGCAGACCTATCCACAGAGTCCTGGCAAGCCAGAAAGGGCTGGCATGATATATTCAGAGCACTAAATGAGAAAAATATGCAGCCAAGAATACTATATCCAGCTAGACTGTCATTGAAAATAGAAGGAGAGATAAAAAGCTTCCAGGACAAACAAAAAATAAAGAATTTGCGAACACCAAACCAGCCCTACAAGAAATATTGAAAGGGGTCCTGTAAGCAAAGAAAGAGCCTAAAAGTAACATAGACCAGAAAGGAACACAGACAATATACAGTAACAGTCACAATACAATGGCACTAAATTCCTATCTTTCAATAGTTACCCTGAATGTAAATGGGCTAAATGCCCCAATCAAAAGACACAGGCTATCAGACTGTATAAAAAAACAAGACCCATTGATATGCTGTCTGCAAGATACTCATTTTAGATGCAAAGATACCTCCAGATTGAAAGTGAGGGGGTGGAAAACCATTTACCATGCTAATGGACATCAAAAGAAAGCTGGGGTGGCAATCCTTATATCAGACAAATTAGATTTTAAACCAAAGACTGTAATAAGAGATGAGGAAGGACACTACATCATACTTAAAGGGTATATCCAACAAGAAGACCTAACAATTGTAAATATCTATGCCCCTAACATGGGAGCAGCCAATTATATAAGCCAATTAATAACAAAAACAAAGAAACACATCAACAATAATACAATAATAGTAGGGGACTTTAACACCCCCCTCACTGAGATGGACAGATCATCTAAGCAAAAGATCAACAAGGAAATAAAGACTTTAAATGACACACTGGACCAGATGGACTTCACAGATAAATTCAGAACATTCCATCCCAAAGCAACAGAATGCACATTCTTCTCTAGTGCACATGGAACATTCTCCAGAATAGATCACATCCTGGGTCACAAATCAGGTCTCAACCGGTACAAAAAGATTGGGATCATTCCCTGCATATTTTTGGACCACAATGCTTTGAAACTAGAAGTCAATCACAAGAGGAAAGTCGGAAAGAACTCCAATACATGGAGGCTAAAGAGCATCCTACTAAAGAACAAATAGGTCAACCAGGAAATTAAAGAAGAATTAAAAAAATTCATGGAAACCAATGAAAATGAAAACACAACTGTTCAAAATTTTTGGGATACAGCAAAGGCGGTCCTAAGAGGAAAGTATGTAGCAATACAAGCCTTTCTCAAGAAACAAGAAAGGTCTCAAATACATAACCTAACCCTACACCTAAAGTAGCTGGAGAAAGAACAGCAAATAAAGCCTAAACCCAGCAGGAGAAGAGAAATCATAAAGATCAGAGCAGAAATCAATGAAATAGAAACCAAAAGAACAGTAGAACAGATCAACGAAACTAGGAGGTGGTTCTTTGAAAGAATTAACAGGATTGATAAACCCCTGGCCAGACTTATCAAAAAGAAAAGAGAAATGACCCAAATCAACAAAATCATGAATGAAAGAGGGGGGATCACAACCAACACCAAAGAAATACAAGCAATTATAAGAACATATTATAAGCAACTCTATGCCAGCAAATTAGATAATCTGGAAGAAATGGATGCATTCCTAGAGATGTATAAACTACCAAAACTGAACCAAGAAGAAATAGAAAACCTGAACAGACCTATCACCACTAAGGAAATTGAAGCAGTAGTCAAAAATCTCCCAACAAACAAGAGCCCAGGGCCAGATGGCTTCCCAGGGGAATTCTACCAAACATTTCAAGAAGAATTAATACCTATTCTTCTGAAACTGTTCCAAAAAATTGAAATGGGAGAAAAACTGCCAAACTCATTTTATGAGGTCAGCATTACCTTGATCCCAAAACCAAAGACCCCATCAAAAAGGAGAACTACAGACCAATATCCCTGATGAACATGGATGCAAAAATTCTCACCAAAATACTAGTCAGTAGTATCCAACAGTACATTAAAAGGATTATTCACCACGACCAAGTGGGATTTATTTCTGGGTTGCAATGTTGGTTCAACATCTGCAAATCAATCAGTGTGATACAATACATTAATAAAAGAAAGAACAAGAACCATATGATCCTCTCAATAGATGCAGAAAAAGCATTTGACAAAGTACAGCATCCTTTCTTGATTAAAACTCTTCAGAGTATAGGGATAGAGGGTACATACCTCAATATCATAAAAGCCATCTATGAAAAACCCACAGCAAATATCATACTCAATTGGGAAAAACTGAGAGCTTTTCCCCTAAGGTCAGGAACGCAGCAGGGATGTCCACTATCACCACTGCTATTGAACATAGTACTAGAAATCCTAGCCTCAGCAGTCAGACAACAAAAAGAAATAAAAGGCATCTGAATCAGCAAAGAAGAAGTCAAACTCTCACTCTTTACAGATGATATGAGACTTTATGTGGAAAACCCAAAAGACTCCCCCCTCCCCCCTCCCCCACCGCCGCCAAAACTGCTAGAACTCATACAGGAATTCAGTAAAGTGGCAGGATATAAAATCAATGCACAGAAATCAGTTGCATTTTTATACACCACCACCAGGACAGAAGAAAGAGAAATTAAGGAGTCGATCCCCTTTATAATTGCACCCCAAACCATAGGATACCTAGGAATAAACCTAACCAAAGAGGCAAAGAATCTGAACCCAGAAAACTATAGAATACTCATGAAAGAAATTGAGGAAGACACAAAGAAATGGATAAAGGTTTCATGCTCATGGATTGGAAAAACAAATATTGTGAAAATGTCTATGCTACCTAGAGCAATCTACACATTTAATGCAATCCCCATCAAAATACCATCAACTTTTTTCAAAGAAATGGAACAAATAATCCTAAAATTTGTGTGGAACCAGAAAAGACCCCAAATAGTCAGAGGAATGTTGAAAAAGAAAAGCAAAGCTGGTGGCATCACAATTCCAGACTTCAAGCTCTATTGCAAAGCTGCAATCATCAAGAAAGTATGGTACTGGCACAAAAACAGACACATAGATCAATGGAATAGAATAGAGAGCCCAAAAATGGACTCTGAACTCTATGGTCAACTAATCTTCAGCAAAGCAGGAAAGAATGTTCAATGGAAAGAAGACAGTCTCTTCAACAAATGGTGTTGGGAAAATTGGACAGCCACATGCAGAAGAATGAAACTGGACCATTTCCTTACACCACACACAAAAATAGACTCAAAATGGTTGAAAGACCTAAATGTGAGACAGGAATCCATCAAAATCCTTGAGGAGAACACAGGCAGCAATCTCTTCGACCTCAGCCACAGCAACCTCTTCCTAGAAACCTCGCCAAAGGCAAGGGAAGCAAGGGCAAAAATGAACTATTGGGACTTCATCAAGATAAAAAGCTTTTGCACAGCAAAGGAAACAGTCAACAAAACCAAAAGACACTGAGAATGGGAGAAGATATTCGCAAATGACATATCAGATAAAGGGCTAGTGTCCAAAATCTATAAAGAATTTATCAAACTCAACACCCAAAGAACAACTAATCCAATCAAGAAATGAGCAGAAGACATGAACAGACATTTCTGCAAAGAAGACATCCAAATGGCCAACAGACACATGAAGAAGTCCTCAACATCACTCGGCATCAGAGAAATACAAATCAAAATCTCAATGAGATACCACCTCACACCAGTCAGAATGGCTAAAATTAACAAGTCAGGAAATGACAGATGTTGGCAAGGATGTGGAGAAAGGGGAACCCTTCCACACTGTTGGTGGGAATGCAAGCTAGTGCAGCCACTCTGGAAAACAGTACGGAGATTCCTCAAAAAGTTGAAAATAGAGCTACCCTATGACCCAGCAATTGCACTACTGGGTATTTACCCCAAAGATACAAATGTAGTGATCCACAGGGGCATGTGCACCCCAGTGTTTATAGTAGCAATGTCCACAATAGCCAAACTATGGAAAGAGTCTAGATGTCTATCAACAGATGAATGGATAAAGAAGATGTGGTGTATATATATACAATGGAATATTATGCAGCCATAAAAAAATTGAAATCTTGCCATTTGCAACGATGTGGATGGAACTAGAGGGTATTATGCTAAGTGAAATAAGTCAATTAGAGAAAGATAAGTATCATATAATCTCACTGATATGAGGATTTTGAGAAACAAGACAGAGGATCATAGGGGAAGGGAGGGAAAAATGAAACAAGACAAAACCAGAGAGGGAGACAAACCGTAAGAGACTCTTAATCTCAGGAAACAAACTGAGGGTTGCTGGAGTGGAGGGGGGTGGGAGGGATGGGGTTGCTGGGTGATGGACATTGGGGAGGGTATGTACTATGGTGAGCACTGTGAATTGTGTAAGACTGATGAATCACAGACCTGTATCCCTGAAACAAATAATAGATTATATGTTAATAAAAAAATTTAAAAAACAAAGAAAAAAAAAGTCAACACCCCAAAACCAAATAATCCAATTAAAAATGGGCAGAAGACATGAATAGACAGTTCCCCAAAGAATAAATACAGATGGCTAACAAACACATGAAAGGATGCTCAACATCCTTCGTCATCAGGGAAATGCAAATCAAAGCTACAATGAGATATCACCTCATACCAGTCAGAATGGCTAAAATTAACAATACAGGAAATAGCAGGTGTTAGTGAGCATGTGGAGAAAGGAGAACCCTCTTACACTGTTGCTGGGAATGCAAACTGGCTTAGCCACTCTGGAAAACAGTATGGAGGTTCTTCAAAAAGTTAAAAATAGAACTACCCTATGACCTAGGAATCACACTACTAGGTGTTTACCCAAAGAACAGAAAAATACTAATTTGAAGGGATACATGCACCCTGATAGTTATAGCAGCATTATCAATAATAACCAAATTATGGAAGGAGCCCAAATGTCCATTAACTGGTGAATGGCTAAAGATGATGTGGTGTATATATACAATGGAATATTACTCAGCCATCAAAAGAATGAAATCTTGCCATTTGCAATGATGTGGATGAAGCTAGAGAGTATTATGCTAAAAGAAATAAGTCAGTCAGGGAAAGACAAATACCATTTAATTTAATTCATATGTGGAATTTAAGAAACAAAACAAATGATCATAGGGGGAGTAAAAGAAAGAGGCAAATAGGTGATGGGGATTAAGGAGTAGTGTACTTGTGATGAGTACTGGGTGTTGTATGTAAGTGTTGAATCACTAAATTGTACACCTGAAACTAATATTACACTATGTTAACTAACTGGAATTTAAGTAAAACCTTAAAAAAAAGAAAAAATAGAATAGCAAAAAAAATTTTTATTTTGCAGTAAGGGAATTTATTCATATAGATTTTAAAGTAATAGCCAATTGTGAGCTAGATTGGTTTTTCATATTTTTGCTGCTGAAAACACTGTCAAAATATTTTTAATATAAATTATCAATAATTATTATTTGTATTATTTAAAAATTTGCCACTACAAACCATGCTAGAATAAAAATGCATGTATATCCTCATTTACTGAGAGTAGATTTATTTCTGTGGAGTAGTTTTCTCAAAGTGGGATGTCTAGGTCAAAGGTATATGTATTTTAAAATTTCATAAAGTCAAGTGTATTAAGATATAATTTACATGCAGTAGAAATGATTTTAACAAATGATTATAAAATATAGTTATGGAGCCACCACCACCATCAAGATAGAGATTTCTATCATTCTGAAAAGTTCTCTTATGCCCCTTTTTAGTCAGTCTCCCTACCCCAGTCTTTAGTTGCCTCTCATTTGATAATCTGTTCCTAAAGTTTTCTCTTTCCAGAATGTCATATGAATGGAAATGGCTTCTTTCACTTAGCATAATGCTTTTTGAGTTTCATCGATTTGTTGAATGTATCAGCATTTCATTCCTTTTTATTGCTGAATAGTATTCTGTTACATGAATGTTCCACAATTTGTTTATCCGTTCATCTATTGAGGCACATTTTGTTTCTAGTATTTCTAGTTTTTTGCAGTTATGAGTAAAATCACTATAAATATTTGTTCTCCGATCTTTGTATGGACATATGCTTTCATTTCTGTTGTGTGGATACCTAGGAGGAGTAGAACTGCTTGAGCATTTAAGTGTATGTTTGACTTTTTAAGAAATTACCAAATTTTTCCAAAGTGACCACCATTTCACATTTTCACCAGCAATGTATGAGAGTTCCAGTTTCTCCTCATCATTGCCAACACTTCGTATTGTCAGTCTCTAATTATTGACATTTTAGTGGGTGTAAAGTGGAATGTATGTATGTATGTATGTATGTATGTATATATACCACATCTTCTTTATTTATCTAGTGATGGACACTTGGGTTGCTCTATATCTAGGCTATTGTAAATAATGCTACAATAAACATAGGGCTACATATGTCTTTCGGAATTAGTGTTTTTGTTTTCTTGGAGTAAATACCCAGTAGTGAAATTACTGGATCATATGGTATTTCTTTTTTCTTTCTTTCTTTTTTTTTTTTATGAGAGGCTTTTATTTGGGACAATAGGGGTCTGATGAAGAAAAAAATCAGAAAAAAAAAGGAAGATGATAAAGAGGATGAGTAGAAGAGGAAACTATCTGCTTCATAGCAAATTCAGCTTTTAATAAGAATGCTATTGCTAGTTTCTTCCTCACAATGCTGATGACATCACCAAGCCTCTGGCATTTGCATGCAAGTTCCCTAGAGTCTTAAATCTTAGTCTAAAATAAATCATAACTGTTAATTGTTTGGCAAGGTTCATCTCAATTAGGTCTTTGCACAGATTTCTACATTTACATTTTCCCAACTTGCTAATATGCATGTGTATTTTAAAATGCACAAACTAAGTATGAAGCTACAAATAAACTGTTTTAAACAAAGATTCTGCAAGGTGCATATGTGTGCTCTATTTATTTTCATTTGATTATCAACTACTAAATTTTTTGAGGAACCTCCATACTGTTTTTCATAGTGGCCACACCAATTTGCATTCCTACCAGCAGTGCATGATTTTCTCCACATCTTTGTCAACAGTTGTTGTTTCTTGTGTTTTTGATTTTAGCCATTTTGACAGGTGTAAGGTCTCACTGTGGTTTTGATTAGCATTTCCCTGATGATTAGAGCTGTTGAACATCCTTTCATCTGTCAGTAGTAGGTCATCTGTATGTCTTCTTTGGACACATGTCTATTCAGGTCCTCTGCCCATTTTTAATTGGATTGTGTGGGTTTTTTTTTTTTTTATGTTTTGAGTTGTATAAGTTCTTTATGTATTTTGGATATTAACCCCTTATTGGATATATCATTTGCAAATATCTTCTCCCATTTGGTAGGTTGCCTTTTTGTTTTGTTGATGGCGTCCTTTGCTTTGCAAAAGCTTTTTATTTTGGTGTAGTTCCAATAATTTAATTTTGCTTTTGTTTCCCTTACCTAAGGAGACATGTCTAGAAAAATTTTGGGAAGGCCAATGTCAAAGAAATTACCGCCTAGGAGTTTTATGGTTTAAGGTCTCACATATAGGTCTTTAATCCATTTTCAGTTTGTTTTTGTGAATGAACACATAAGAAAGTGGTTTCATTTCATTCTTTGCATGGAGGTGTCCAGGTTTCCCAACCATTTGTTGAAGAGACTGTTTTTTCCTCATTGTATATTCTTGCCTCCTTTGTCACAGATTAATTGATCATATGTGTGCATTTATTTTTGGGCTCTCTATTCTGTTCTGTTGATCTATGTATCTCTTTTTGTGCCAGTACCATACTGTTTTGATTATTATAAAAGCTGGGCATTTTAGATAATATATTGTAGCAACTCTGGACTGAATTATTTCCCAGTTTGCTTTTTTCATTGTTTTTAGTAATTTGCTTGTACTTACACAGAGGAGTGTGTCTTCTCTGTGGTGTTCAGCTATTGATATCTCTGCTTAGTTTTTTGTTCTTATTTTTATTTTAAAAATTTTAGTTTCCAAGGGGTTGCCTTGTACCTGTATAAGTTAGTGGTCACTAGTAGATTCAGAAGATATTGTGCCCAAGTTCCCTCAAGCCCCTAAGATTTTCACCTTTTATTGATGAATTTGTATGTGGAAGAGTATATTCAAATCCAGACAGTTCACATGTCTGCCTTCACTTTCTGCCTGGCTCTTTCTGGTATCCTCTGTGCATGCCTGTTGCCAGGGATTTGTGATGAGCTTATGTAATTCTATGCTTTGTTCATTTCCAGGCTTGCTCTGTTCAGTTTCTGCATAGTCTGTTACTTGCACCTGCTGAAACTGCTTTTTGGGGAGAGTATTTGCTGATGGCTTTACCAGCTATTGCTGAAAGCCTCACTTGTTTTCATATTTTAAGATTCTTGATCCATATTATGAATTTGTTTCATTCTTCTGTCAGTCTGTAGGTATATGTCTGCAAGGTATTTCTGAAGGTGGATAATGGAGTGAATTATTGTATGAGCCCATGAATATATGAGAATATCTTTTTGTTTTCTTTACATACAAATGATAACTTGGCTTATAAAAAGTTGTGGTCGCAATCATTTCCCCTTAATTAATTCTGTAATACATGGTTGTTTCGCATTTGGTGTAGAATAGAAATATGACTTTTGTTCCTTCACATAAAACTTTTTCTTGCTTGAATGATTTTAAAGATTTGTCTTTATTGTTTCAATTTCAAACTAGAATATATCTAGGTATAAGTATTTAAAAATTAATTTGGTCTAAAATTGGAATAAATTTAATTAAAAAGACATAAAATCTAAATTTGAAAACCTGTAAAGTTTTACTGAAGTTCATAAAACTTGATCTGAATAAATAGAGAAGCATGCCATATTCCTGGAGAGAACTAAATGTTATTTTTGCCCAAATACTGTGTTATCTTTCATAATATCCGGTGACACATAATATATGTTTGTCACACCATTAGTAATACAATTATAATCTGAATCCAAAGGGTTTTGTGGGAATGAAAGTTGACAAGTTGAGATTTTAAAGTTCATTTATAATAGTAAATATGTGAGAGTACCCAAGAAATTTTGGGAAATGAATATATTATACTGCTAATGTTTTTAAAACATTGGGATAGGTGAAAAGGATCAATGGCATAGAAGACTGAGTCTAGATAAAAAGTAAATATATATGGAAATTTAATATATAAAAACAGTTGTGACATTTCAGATCAATGAGGAAAAATAGATTTAATAAATTGTGCTGAATAGTTGACTGTATAACTTTAAGAAAATAAATTTAGATTTTTTTCTACTTTATGCCACATACAAAAATTAATTCTAGATGAATTAAAAGTCTAAATATAACTCCTTTTCCAACTATATAAATGTTAAGGAAATGTGGAAGAATATTTTTATAATTTTGGGTATAAACACACTATTTAAAACTTAATAATAAAAGAAATAAATGGCAGATTTGAGTGCATCAGAATACTCGTCTGTTTTACAAAATACTATATAAAGTTAAAAGATTAACAACGGACTGAAGAAAATGGACGTGAAATATAGAAGACAAAATGTTGGTGAAATGTGTGAAAGTGGACATTGCTGGTGGGAATATAGATTGGTAAAAAAATTAAGAAGTCCGTTCCTAACAATTTTAAATCTGGGACCATATCTTATAGAAATAATTCCATGAATATGTTAATATATATTTTCTTTGTAGCATAGTTAAAAAAGCAAAATGCTAGAAATCAGTATATATGCATTAGTAGGGGAATGATTAATTTTGGTACATCTCTTCAGTTGAAATACATACTTCTCCCATTCTGTGGGTTGCCTCTTTGTTTTGTTGAGTGTTTCCTTTGCTGTGCAGAAGCTTTTTATCTTGATGAAGTCCCAAAAGTTCATTTTTGCTTTTGTTTCACTAGCTTTTGGAGATGTATCTTGAAAGAAGTTGCTGGGAGCGATGTCAAAGACATTACTGCCTATGTTCTCCTCTAGGATTTTGATGGATTCCTGTCTCACATTGAGGTCTTTCATCCACTTTGAGTTTATCTTTGTGAATGGTGTTAGAGAATGGTCGAGTTTCATTCTTCTGCATGTGGCTGTCCAATTTTCCCAGCACCATTTATTGAAGAGACTGTCTTTTTTCCAGTGCATGTTTTTTCCTGCTTTGTTGATTATTTGACCATAGAGTTGAGGGTCCATATCTGGGTTCTCTATTCTGTTCCGTTGGTCTATATGTCTGTTTTTGTGCCAGTACCATGCTGTCTTGGTGATCACAGCTTTGTAATATAGCTTGAAATCGGGCAACGTGATGCCCCCAGCTTTGTTTTTCGTTTTCAACATTTCCTTGGCGATTCGGGGTCTTTTGTGATTCCATACAAATTTTAGGATTGTTTGTTCCAGCACTTTGAAAAATGTCATTGGAATTTTGATCGGGATGGCATTGAAGGTATAGATTGCTCTGGGTAGCATAGACATTTTAACAATGTTTATTCTTCTGATCCATGAGCATGGAATATTTTTCCATCTTTTTGTGTCTTCTTCAATTTCTTTCATGAGTGTTCTGTAGTTCCTAGAGTATAGATCCTTTACCTCTTTGGTTAGGTTTATTGCGAGGTATCTTATGGTTTTTGGTGCTATTATAAATGGAATCATTTCTCTAATTTCTCTTTCTACAGTTGCATTGTTAGTGTATAAGAAAGCAACTGATTTCTGTGCATTGATTTTGTATCCTGCCACATTACTGAATTGCTGTATGAGTTCTAGTAATTTGGGGGTGGAGTCTTTTGGGTATTCCACATAAAGTATCACGTCATCTGTGAAAAGAGAGAGTTTGACTTCTTTGCCAATTTGAATACCTTTTATTTCTTTTTGTTGTCTGATTGCTGTTGCTAGGACTTCTAGTACTATGTTGACCAATAGTGGCGAGAGTGGGCATCCTTGACATGTTCCTGATCTTAAGGGAAAGGCTCTCAACTTTTCCCCATTGAGGATGATATTTGCTGTGGGTTTTTCATAGATGGATTTTATGAACTTGAGGAATGTTCCCTCTATCCCTATACTCTGAAGAGTTTTAATCAGGAAAGGATGTTGTATTTTGTCAAATGCTTTTTCTGTATCAATTGAGAGGACCATATGGTTCTTCTCCCTCCTCTTATTAATGTGTTCTATCACATTGATTGATTTGCGAATGTTGAACCACCCTGCATCCCGGGGATAAATCCCACTTGGTCGTGGTGGATGATCCTTTTAATGTATTGTTGGATCCTATTAGCTAGGATTTTGTTGAGGATTTTGGAACCCATATTCATCAGGGATATCGGTCTGAAATTCTCCTTTTTGAATGGGTCTTTACCTGGTTTGGGGATTAAGGTAATGCTGGCCTCATAGAATGAGTTTGGAAGTTTTCTTTCTGTTTCTATTTTTTGAAACAGTTTCAGTAGAATAGGTATTATGTCTTCTTTGAATGTTTGGTAGACTTCCCCAGGGAATCCATCAGGCCCCAGACTCTTGTTTTTTGGGAGGTTTTTGATCACTGCTTCAGTCTCGTTACTGGTTATTGGCCTATTCAGGTTGTCAATTTCTTCCTGTTTCAGTCTTGGCAGCTTATAGGTTTCCTGGAAGGCCTCCATTTCATCCAGATTGCTCAGTTTATTGGCATATAGTTGTTGATAATAATTTCTAATAATTGTTTCTATTTCCTTGGTGTTAGTCGTGATCTGTCCCCTTTCATTCATAATTTTATTAATCTGGGTCCTTTCTCTTTTCTTTTGGATAAGTCTGGCCAGTGGTTTATCGATCTTATTAATTCTTTCAAAGAACCAGCTTCTAGTTTCGTTGATCTGATCTACTGTGTTTCTGGTTTCTAATTCATTGATTTCTGCTCTAATTTTAATTATTTCTCTTCTAATGCGTGGCTTAGGCATCATTTGTTGCTTTTTCTCTAGTTCTTTAAGGTGTAGAGTTAGTTGGTAAATTCGGGATTTTTCTTTTTTTTTGAGTGAGGCTTGGATGGCTATGTATTTCCCCCTTACGACCACCTTTGCAGTATCCCATAGGTTTTGGACCAATGTGTTTTCGTTCTCATTGATCTCCATGAATTGTTTAAGTTCTTCTTTGATTTCCTGGTTGACCCAAACATTCTTGAGCAGAGTGGTCTTTAGCTTCCAAGTGTTTGAATTTCTGCCAAATTTTTTCTTGTGATTGAGTTCCAGTTTTAGAGCATTGTGGTCTGAGAATATGCAGGGAATAATCTCAGTCTTTTGGTATCGGTTGAGACCTGATTTGTGACCCAGCATGTGGTCTATTCTGGAGAAAGTTCCATGTGTGCTTGAGAAGAATGAGTATTCTGTTGTTTTAGGGTGGAATGTTCTCTAAATATCTATGAGGTCCATCTGGTCCAATGTATCATTCAAAGCTCTTGTTTCCTTGTTGATTTTCTGCTTAGATGATCTGTCCATTGCTGAGAGTGGAGTATTGAGGTCTCCTACAATTAACATATTGTTATCAATATGACTCTTTATTTTGGTTAACAGTTGGCTTATATAGGTGGCTGGCTGCTCCCATGTTGGGGGCATAGATATTTACAGTTGTTAGATCTTCTTGTTGGATAGACCCTTTAAGAATGATATAGTGTCCTTCTGTGTCTCTAATTACAGACTTTAGTTTAAAATCTAATTTGTCTGATATAAGAATTGCTACCCCAGCTTTCTTTTGAGGTCTGCTGGCATGGAAGATGGATCTCCATCCCTTCACTTTCAGTCTGGATGTATCTTTAGGTTCAAAATGAGTCTCTTGTAGGCACCATATGGATGGGTCCTGTCTTTGTATCCAGTGGGCAACCCTGTGCCGTTTTATGGGAGCATTTAGACCATTCACATTGAGAGTCATTATTGCAAGATATGAATTAATTGTCATCATGTTGCCTGTGAAGACGTTGTTTTTATAGATTGTACCTGTAAATTTCTGTTGTATATCACTCTTGGGGTCTTTCTCCTTTTATAGAACCCCCCCCCTTAATATTTCTTGCAGGGCCGGCTTAGTGGTCACATATTCTTTCAGTTTCTGCCGGTCGTGGAAGCTCTGCATCTCTCCATCCATTCTAAATGAAAGCCTTGCCAGATAAAGTATTCTTGGCTGCATGTTCTTCTCATTTAGTACCCTGAATATGTCTTGCCAGGCCTTTCTGGCTTGCCAGGTCTCTGTGGATAGGTCTGACGTTATTCTGATGTTCCTCCCTCTGTACGTAAGGAATCTCTTCCCCCTAACTGCCCTTAAGATGGTTTCCTTGGTTCTAAGATTTGCAAGTTTTACTATTACATGCCGGGTTGTTGGCCTGTTTTCCTTGATCTTAGGAGGGGGTCCTCTCTGCCTCTAGGACTCGAATGTTTGTTTCATTCCTCAGATTAGGGAAGTTCTCAGCTATGATTTGCAAATACATCTGCTAGTCCTCTCTCTCTCTCCACTCCCTCCGGGATTCCAATTATTCTGACATTGGAACGCTTCATGGTGTCACTTATTTCTCTGATTCTATTTTCATGGATTCTGAGTTGTTATTCCCTGACCTCCTCTTTTCCCTTTTTATCTATTATATTGTCTTCCAGGTCGCTTATTCGCTCTTCTGCCTCAGTTACCCTAGCTGTTTGTTTATCTAGATTGGATCTAGATATCTGGATTGGATCTCATTGATAGCATTTTTAAGTTCTGCCAATTCACCTTTTATTTCTGCCCTTAGAGACTCTATGTTGCCATTAATTGATTTCTCCATTCTAGCCATTGTCTTCACAATTGCGAGCCTGAATTCCATCTCTGACATCTTGGTTATATCTGCATCCATTTGTAAATCTGCAGCATAAGTCATAATCTCTGAGTCTTTTCTATTTTGGGGGCTCCTCCTCCTAGTCATTCTGTTGATGTGTGTTTGAGGGAATGTATAGAGTCCAAATTATTGACCAGAACCCAAGCAAGATGCACCTGTTTTCTAGGGACCTTAGGGTTGCTGGCCTCTTGTTTTCCCAGCCTGTCTTCTCTGGGAGGGGCCTGCCGCGCTGTTATTCAGGCAACCCTGTTCGGGCAGAGTTGCCCTGCGCCCCTGTGGCGGGGGATGGGCTCAGCGGGAATCAGTGTTTGGGGCTTTTGTTCTCTGGCGGCTTTCCCTGGTGGCTTTCCGCATCTCTTCCGTGAGTCAGAGCAGAAGAGACCGTTTCCAACTCTCTGCCTCAGAGCAGAGAGACCGCAGTCTGTTCTTCAGTGAGCTCTCCAGGCCACACCATCTCCATTTCTGTCCGTGCTGCTATAAACTGCAGCGTCCTGGGTTGTGTGCCCCTCCACAGCGCTCCCAGTCCTGCCTCCAGGTCAGGGCACGTCTCTGCCCTTTGTGCTTCTAAAACCGCCAGCCACTCCCAGTTTGCAGGCGTGACCCCGCCGCTCTAGGTTTCCACCCTGGGGGCTGCCCTAAAGTCCTTTCCCCACGGCTGCGAGTCTGTGCCCATCCACAGCGCGCGAGGCTGTCACTCACTGGCGGTGTAGGATCCCCATGGCCAGACACCCTCCCGCTGCTGTTTATCCTCTGATATCTGCCCACAGAATCACGGCTCCCCGCTTCGTACCTCAAAACCAACCGCCTGCGATATTCTGCTTGTAGAGATCCAGATCTTCTTACATCTCAGGCTGGTTTCGTGGGTGCTCAGAGTGGTCTGGTAGATATCCAGCTCAATTCTGGGGACCAGTTGAAATAGGGTCCCCTACTCCTCTGCCATCTTTCCCCCTCCGGAATTAAGGTTGTTAATCAGGTAATTATTCTGAATTACCTGAGTGGACTCGATGTAATTACAGGGATCTTTAAAAATGGAAGACCAAAGCAGAAGAATAAGCCAGAGAGATTAGATGTGATATGAGAAGGACTCAACCTGTTGTTTGCTTTAAAGGTGGAGGAAGGGGGTCATGAGCCAAGGAATGTGAGTAGTCTCCAGAAACTGGAAAAGGAGAGGAAATGATTCTCTTCTAGAGCCTTCAGAAAGGATTGCAGCCCTGCCAACACCTTAATTTTAGCTCAGTGAGACCCATTGCATACCTTTTAGTTCCAGTGGTAAAATAAATTTGTATTGTTTAAGCTACTTAATTTGTGGTAATTTGTTACAGTAGCACAAGGAAAATTAAATTACATAATATAATTCTTCTACATCAAAAAGTATTTATCCACTATAGAGCTTTTAAAAACTTTTAAAAAGTAGAGGAATAAAATAAATGTTAAAATAGAAAAACATGAATTTGAAAGAGATGAGGGAGGGAGTGTGTGTTATCCTGAGGTACTTAAATGGAGTCCTTAAGGTTCCATGATATTCACTTTGAATATTATTTATTTTCTTATTGAAGTGTACTTTACAAACAATATTATATTAGTTTCAGGTGTACAACATAGTGATTCAACATTTATATATATGAAATGAATACCATAAATCTAGCCACCACCTGTCATCATACAAAGTTGTTACATATTATAAACTATATTCTCGGTGCTGTATATTGTATCCCCATGTCTTCTTTATTTTATAACTGGCAAGTTTGTACTTTTTAATACCTTTTAACTAGAAGATTGTTGATTTTTAATGATTGAATAGTGGTGTATATTTCTGCTTTTGTAGACCCACAGTTTCTTATGTGCTGATGTTTTTTTCTCTCCGCCTCTTTTCTCAAGCAGTGGGTGAACAGAAGGGGGACCTCATGATCTCAAAAGAGAACAGGTTGAAGACATTTTCTAAACATTGCCCTATGTGCAAATATGTGTCTGTTGACTCTAGATACAGCTGTTTCTCACTTTCTTATGATGTGCTCCAAACATTCAGCAGTATCTATAAAAAACACCTTTAAAATGTCTTATTTATGAAGTGGCAAGTGGCGATTAAGATTATTGTGCTTATACTGAGCCAGATATATGTGGTGTGATTGATGCAGACATTCAAACTAAGGCTAAAAGCCTAGGTTGATTCGTGCATATTTTGTGAATGTTGTGAGTGCTCTCATACTTAATAAGGTAGTGGAAATCCTGGGAACAAAAATCACAGACTAATAGCTTGCCATATTTGAACTTCTGGCATTGTCCATAAGCTTAAAAAGTTCTGAGCCTATTCCCTTTTCATTGCTGATATGTCACATTTACCTTAGAGATGGACCTACTAACTTAACTATACACTGTTCATCCTTGTATTTGTGGACTTTCACAACTTAGGAACCCTGTTTTGCCCCCCAGGAGCACTCTATAAAAAAAAATTAAAGTATTATAAAAATTTGTTGTCTCTTGATTCCTACAACTAATTGTATCTTTTCCTTTCTATACCTCACTCTACTTAGAATTCTCTCCCATTCTTCCTCCATTCTGGCCTACACAAATTTTAGGCATTTTTAAAATTCCAGCTCACATGTATCTCCTTCCATGAAGTCTCCTCTTATTTCCTCTGACCTGGAAGTAATTTGTCTGTCAGAGAGAGGTTAATTTACTTTGCTGTGTAGTATAGAAATTTGAGTATTTATAAAATCCTTGAGATAGGGACTTTCTGAATTATTTTTTTCATTTCTTTAGGACCTAGTATAGAAATTTAGATTCTCAAGAGTATTGCCTAAAGTTATATGAAATAACTGTTGGAATAGAAAAACTAGGACAATTGACATGGTGTCCACCCACAGAGAAGATTCTTCACATTTTAAAACCAGCTTTTGGTGACTTGGTATTAATGTTCATACGTGTGCCATTTATTTTGTATTAATCTATTTTTATGTATAACACACTGGTTTCATGTATTTGATATGGAAATTTCAAAGAACTAGACTACTTAAGAGTAAACAGTATATTAGTCTCCTTGGTAATGTGACTTTAGAACAAAGAAGGGGAAAATTTGACTATATTATTTCTGAGCTCATCTCATAATTGAAGAACACCCAAGAATTATTATTCCCTCTTAAGCCTTGGGAGGCTAGGAGGGGTAAAGGATGAAGATTCTTCCAAGGTTTCTTATTCTATTATAGGCAAATTCCTTCTTGTTAAACACATTCTTATTTCTCCCTTCAGCTGCTCACATTAAGCAAAAACTAGCTTTCAAGTGAAACCAAATAGTTCTTCTGCACATAACTCTCATTCTCCCATTGTCATTTATTCAAGAAAGAGAATGAAAGGTCAGACTCAACTATATTAATTCAGCAAATGCTTATTCAACATAAATGTATATCTTTATAGATACCTAGAAGGGTGTCTAGCTCATACATCAGTGACTAAGACAACGTCCCTGCCCTCATAGAGCAATCATTGTAGTGGGGACATTTTCCAGGTCATTAATCCACATTTTCTCATTGAAAGTCCATGCTTTCTTATCTTCCTATTTTTCCAAGTCTTTGCTGATCTCAGCTACCATAATGGACTTACCTCTACCTTCCTTTGTGATTTCACCTTATTTTTGCTGTCATATAGTACTTAGGAACCCGTGTTACCTGGATGCCCAAAACTCTGGCTTTAATTCGCTGTCATTCTTAATCTTCATCTACAAATCACTGTTCTGCATGGTCAGAACCTGGAGCTTGCTGTCAAAAGAGACTAGGGACCTCTGCTTCTGACCAAGAAGGAGAAATAAGGACTAGATTTAACTTCCCACCTGAAACATCTTCAATACCGGGCAAAATTAAAGTTTTGAAGAGCATATCAGGCAACTCAGGGCAGTGATCTCTGAGAAAGGGAAACAAATGAGATAAGTTCTACAGTTATGCCATTTTACTATTTGCAGAGTTTTCAGACTTCAGTGGAAGCAGCAGGAAACCAAAGCTAAGTCCACTGGTTTTCCTGAGATGAGATTGAATTGGGAGTCCAGGAAGGCCAAGGTGGTTAGAGTTCACATCTGTGCACAGAGAGAGCCTCAGAGATAGTCAGAGGGTCCCCAGTGAGTTTTCAGCTGACTACTGACCAGCATATGTATGAATTGAAACTGTCAAGGGCCAGGGAATGTCTACCAAAAAGAAGCAGAAGGAACAATCTTTGGGGTTACACAGGTCTGGTAATAGTTCATATTCTCACCAGCCATAGTGAAAAACCTCATAATTAATGGGACATTGGATAAGTTACTCAGAAGGGTATTACCTCATTGATGGGGTAAATTCAGTGTTAGGTTACTCTGGTCCTACTTAACAAAACTAAAAAGCAGACATCAAAAGAATCAAAATGGTTCCAAGAGGCAGGAACTCAGGGGAGTGACTGAATTATTTATGTGTATCAAGGCTCGTCCCTGAGCTGGGCATGCATGAGTCTGATCCTACACACCATATTAAAAACTTTGGGAACTGAACTAAGAACTAGACCACTGATCCAGTATGATACTGGTCACTGTGGGGCACAAATTCAGAATATATTGAAATAGCACTCTAAAGACTTTGAAAATAGAACTCTCATTGAAATCTTAACCCAGGGAGGACTGATTTGAACTTGTGGCCTTGAACTCATTGGCTTGATTGCCTACTAAAACAAAAATACCAACATTCTTCATAGGACTGAATAAGACCCAGAGTCTTATACAATTGAAAATGCCCAGGATATATCCAAAATTACATGGCATACAAATAACCAGGAAAATCTCAACTTGCATTGGGAAAAATAACAGATGCAGATGACAGGATGACACAGATGTTGGAATTACCTAACAATGACTGTTAGGTAGTATTATAATAATGCTATGACAAGTAAAGGTGGACACACAACAAATGGAAACAAACCATCACAGTAAAGAAATAGAAAATATAAAGCAGAAGCAAATGGAAATTTTAGAACTGAAAAGAATAATCAGTGAAATAAAAAAATGCATTGCAGTGGCTTAATAGCAGGGTGAAGATGACAGATGAAAGTGGCAGTGAATGGAGGCGCCTGGGTGGCTCAGACGGTTAAGCATCTGCCTTCGGCTCAGGTCATGATCCCAGGGTCCTGGGATCAAGCCCCACATCGGGCTCCCCACTCATCAGGAAGCCTGCTTCTCCCTCTCCCACTCCCCCTGCTTGTGTTCATTCTCTTGCTGTGTCTCTCTCTGTCAAATAAATAAATAAAATCTTAAAAAAAAAAAAGTCAGTGAATGATAAATTAAGAGATGAATATAGATCAAGAGAAACTAATCTGAACAAAACAGAGACAAAAATTTGAAAAAATAATTAAACAGATCTTCAGGGATCTGAGGGTCAATACCAAAATGTCTAGGGGTGCCTAGGTGGCTCATTCGGTTAGCGTCTGCCTTCAGCTCAGGTCATGATCCCAGGGTCCTGGGATCAGTCCCCCACCCCCACCCCTTGGAGCTCCCTGCTCAGGGGGGAGCCTGCTTCTCCCTCTCCTCCCTGCTTTCTCTGTCTCTCTGTAAAATAAATAAATAAAATCTTAAAAAAAAAAAAACCAAAATATCTAACATTTGCTTCATCTGAGTCTCAGAAGGAAAGGAAGAGAAGTGCAGCGCAGAAAAATATTTAAAGAAATAATGTCTGAAATGTATCAAAATTTTTGAAAGACCTAATCCTGTAGATTGAAGAAGTTTAGAGAATTCTAAATAGTATGAACTCAAGAAACCTACACTGGACACATAATCTGCTGAAAACTAAAAGCAAAGAAAAAAATCTTCAAAGCAGTCAGAGAAAAATAATGTATTCTTTATAGGAGATCTACAATTTAAATAACTGCAGATTTCTTATCAGAAACCATGGTGGCCAGAAAGAAGTGGAACACTTTTTTATAAAAGATTACATTTTTAAGTAACCTCTATAGCCAATGTGGGGCTCAAACTCACGACCCGGAGATCAAGAGTCTCATGCTCTTCTGACTGAGCCAGCCAGGCGCCTTGGAACAACATTTTTAAAGGGCTGAAAGAAAAGAACTGCCAATTGCAAATTTTGTATATCAGGTGAAAATATCCTTCAGAACTAAGGTGAAATAAAGATGTTCTCAGACAAACTAAAATAATTCATTTCCAGGAAACCTCTTCTAAAGGAATTTCTAAAATAAGTTCTTTGGGCAAAAGGAAATTTGAAAGATCAGAAATGGGGTGCCTGGGTGGCTCAGTTGGTTAAGCGACTGCCTTCGGCTCAGGTCATGATCCTGGAGTCCTGGGATCGAGTCCCGCATCAGGCTCCCTGCTCAATGGGGAGTCTGCTTCACCCTCTGACCATCTCCCCTCTCATGCTCTTTCTCACTCTCTCTCTCTAAAATAAATAAATAAAATCTTTAAAAAAAAAAAGATCAGAAATGAACAATAGAAATGGTGAATTTTATGTTACGTGTATTTTACTACAAAAAAAGTTAAAGGGTAGAGGTAGTTATATTGTGAAAATACTAATAAAAAGAAAGCTGGAGAAGTTACATTAGTATTAGACAAAATAGACTTGAGAGAAAAGAACATTACCAAGGATAAAGAAAGATACTACATAATGATAAAAAGGATCAGTTCATCAAGAAAACATGACAATCCTAGATTTGTATGCATCTAACAACAGAGCTTCAAAATACATGGAGCAAAAAGTCATTAGATAACTTAATTATTTAGATAAGTTACATTTAAAATTATTATATTTATGTAAAATTGTGCGAAATGTAGTAATCTACAGAAATTAGGTGAATGGTTGCCTGGGTACAAGAAGGTAGGATTATCAAGGGGCATAAGGAAACTTTCAGGAGTGGTGGATATGCTCATTATCTTGATTGTAGTGATAGTTTCCTGTATATATACATATTTTAAAATTTACCAAATTGTGTACTTTAAATATATGTTGTTTATTGTATATTAAGCTTTAATGAAGCTATATAGAAACTTAAAAGAGATAGATTATAACAGATTTAATCTTCCACACTCATCTTGGCTCCAAATTTCTCCCTATTCCTACTCTTCTTCCCTAGCAAATCTGCTGTTTACCTTTTTTTGGATCTCTGGCATCTTGACGACTTCCTTTGCTTTTGGATAGCCCCTTTCTGGCCATACACGAAGGAAAGTCAAGGTACTGAGGGAAGTTCTCAAATGTCTGACCTTACCATTCCAGCTGAGAAATTATAATCTAATCTAAAGGGAGAGAATATGAGGACAGATATTTTAAAAATTTGTTTAAGATCTTGAATCTTGAAGTCACAAAACTACCAGTAATTTATAAGCTTGGTCTATGGGAATTTAAGGCCCACCTCCCCCCCCCACAAAACAAACACATGAGAAGATGCTCAATATCATTAGTTCATTAGGAAATGCAAATAAAAACCCCAAAGAAATGCTACTTCATACTCAGTAGGAGATCCATAATAATAATTATCAAAATGGAAAATAAGTGTTGGCAAGGATGTGAAGATACTGGAATCCTTATACAATACTGGAAAATTGTATGCTTATGGTCTGAATGTGATATCTTTGGGTTGTGATCTGTGGTTTGTTTTGTTTGATGTTATGTGTGCTTGTATTTCTGATCATTAAATGATTGTAGAAGGGTTTTGTAAGTAAGTGCTGCCTCTAGGATATCATAAATTTGTGAGCAATGTAAAACAGAGAGCCCAGGCAAGTGTTAGGACTCTAGAAGAATCCTAGAAAGGAAAAAGTCTTCAGATGGTTATACAGTTGACCCTTATACAACACGGATTTGAATTGTGTGGGTCCACTTACACATGGATTTTTCTCGATAAATACAGTACTGTACTGTTTGTATTTTATCTTCCTTATGATTTTAATAGCATTTTCTTTTCTTAAGCTTACTTTATTATAAGAATATAGCATATAATATATATAAAATACAAAATATGTGTTAATTAACTGTGTATATTATTGGTAAGGCTTCTGGGTCAACAGCAAGTGATTGGTAGTTAAGTTTTGGGGAGTCAAAAGTTACACACATATTTTTGACTGTGCAAGGGTAGGGGGAAGTGTTGGTGCTCTTAACCTCCCACATGGTTCACAGATCAACTATAATTAATTGGAAGAGTAACTTGTGTATTCTTGGAATATTAATAACTAACACTTGTATGAATGTTCTGAATTTTGAAAAAGATTTTACTATATGCAGTCTCATTGATTCTTATAACATCTCAGTGATGTAAGTGTCATTATCTTTTTTTCATGAGGGAGAAAACTACTTACATTTCAGTGCACTTAATGCTAACCTACTGAATTTTTTGCTTGGTTAGAATGTTACCAATATCAGCAAGAGATGATCCTTTTCCAACTGAATTTTCTCCATTCTTGCTTGAAGGAAAAGGTCCCTCATAAATCTCATAGAGCTTTTGCAGTTCAAGGCAAACACTTGGCCCTACCCCTAAAATGCTTCTGGGATTACAAAGCAATTGGAAAGTAAATGTTAATTTGAAGACTACTACTATTGCAGGAGAAAACAATACTGAAGCAGACACCTTGGGGCTCAGGGAGTAAGCCTTTCAGGATAGGATATATAGAGGTAATGGGCAGTCCATTGTGTGTCCTTTATGATGTGTACTATGTCAGGTGTAGAGATTTAGAAAAAGGCTGCTGGGAAATGTGAACTTGTAAATATGGATGATTCGATAGTGGTCTAATGTGTAAGCCTTGGATATGTATTCTAAGTTGATGTTTTCTCATCTATAAAATAGAGGTAATAATAGTGTCTTTCTTAAAAGATTCTCTTAAGGATGAAAAAAGATCATGCATTACAAATCACTTAATATCAGATCTGATGTGGAGTAAATGATACATATTAGCTATTAATATTAAATCATCATGATGAAGACAAAGATTACATACTCTAGTAGTAGCTAATCTGTTAGAGAACACTTGGAAGCAGGGGGAAGACAGTCACAGAGAAAACTTTTAGGTAGACAGGAAAGACTTGGAGGAAAAAAAGGCTCACACAGGAAAATTTCCATGAATGGACATTAGGACCACCAGCTGTGCAGCCTGATCTGAACTAAGGGATAGATAGGTCTTGAAGAATAAGAGAGGAAAGATCTCCACTTGTAAGTAATTATGAAAGCAATGAGGTAGAATATTCTCAGGACTTAGGGGTGGGAGTGGAAAGAAAGCAAGGGTAGACTTAGGGAAGGAGTGACAGCCTATAAAAGTCTTATCAGTGCACTCATCTTTATCAGGCTGTTTTAGATAGTGAGATTTTGAATTTGCAAATCATTTATTCTAGATCATCAGACCTTGTAATTAAATAGAATCAGAATTTAGTTAAATATTTATTGAGCTCTTCTCACATGTAAAACAATGTCTTATGTAACTTTGTTAAACTTGATATGTTCATATAAGACAAAGCCCATATTCTTCAGGAGCTTGCTTAAATGGATAAGCAATGCAGATGGCCAGTTTTGGATAAAAAGTACTAAAGGAATTGATAAGGAAAGAATACATTCCCCAGAGTCATGGTCTAAAGAGGAAAAATACCGGAAATCATTCCTGAGTGTTGTTGGTAATAGAAAGCAATTTGGGGGGGCGCCTGGGTGGCTCAGTTGGTTGGATGACTGCCTTCAGCTCAGGTCATGATCCCAGGGTCCTGCTCAGGACCCCCACTTGTGCATGTTCTTGCGCACGCTCCCGCTCTCTCTCTCACTCTCACAAAAATAAATAAATAATTTTTTAAAAAAGCAATTAGGATAAAATGTTAGGGGACCTTGTTTTGGGAGATTTCTCGATTTGTTTATTCACATGTTTTCTCTGCTAAAGATGGTTACACTTTGAGCACTGTATTGGTTTGCTCTTGTTATGTAACAAATGACTACAAAGTTCGGTGGCATTATCAGCAAATATTTATTATTGTTTATAAGTCTGAGGGTCAGCTTCCTGGAGGTTAGCCAATCTAGACTGCAGTTGGCCTAGACATCTCTGCTCTTTGGTCTAGTGAGCTAAGCTGAGCATGTTCTTAACGTGATGATAGAATACAAGAGAGCAGGTGGAAACATGAAAGTCCTTGTAAGGCATATGTTCAGAGATAGGTCACTGTCATTTCAGCCTCATTCAGTTGGCCCCAGAAAGTCACATGGCCAACCAAACCTAGGGCCAAGAGGTAGGAAAGTACACTTGACTCATGGAGGTGAAGGAGAGTGAGTGAAAATTTCCGAACACTTATCTATTAACCACAGGCTCTGAGAACACTGACAAAGGTTTGTCAAAGCCAAATAGTTTGGGGCCCATGACATTGATTTCCACCATGTAAGTCATGCCCCTGGCTAAAATTGGAACTTTGAGCAGACCTTTCTATTTACATAGCAAATTCAAATTCACAAAAAACTTTCATACATGTTATTTCAGAACTGTTTATTTATATAAGAAGAGATTATCATTCCTAAATTAAAGGTCAGAGACATGATATGGTAATCCCAGGTTAACCTTCTCTAGGAATGAATAGCAGGAATGGTTACCACCTGATTTAATACTTGGGAGCCATCTTGGGCTCTCGATGCATCAAGTATTTCTTTGTCTTTTGGTCAAGGACAGGGAGATTGGAAGAATGGCTTCTACATCCTCCTCTTCTTCTAAAGTCTGACTCTACACTAGGAAAGAAACCATAGTTTTCTTTCTTTGACATCAGATGGATGGAAAACTGATTATTTTGGTTGCTTCTATAATTTTCTCCCATTCCAAAAGCCTAGAAGATTGGAATTGATTACTACTTTTCCTTTGAAGATAACTAGATTTGAAAGCATTTGTCAACTGATATTTGGCAGTGGTTAGGAGATGCCTCAGTTCATATAGCTTCTACTTTCACTTATGATTTGATTTGAGTATGTGGCAGTTACTATTAGTTTCCCACCTAACAGCCATTCCTGCCCTTCTTCCTTTCTAAAAGGGCCTCACTTTTGTTCGGGGACAGGCAGCTATATGCCTCCGGGGAAGCTGATTCCTTCCTAACCTTACTTGTAAGTGGATTTTAATTACTTCAGTAAATCATGTTAATTCTAATCTCTTTACCAGTGATTGGCTTGGGAATGGCCAATGAAGTAAAAATAGAAGTCTACTGGGGGGCTCTGAGAAAGGTTTCTCCACTTTTAAAAGAAATGCACAGGGAAAAACGGTCCGTTTTCTCCTTTTAGACACAACTGTGTGAAGAGGCGATGCTGGCAGCTGCTGCAGCCATTTTGCTGGCATTAAAGGACAGGCGTGAGCACAAAAGCCAATACTCTAAGGTTAGCAGAGCAGAAATTGGAAAGGATTTGCATCACTAAAGATATCACTGAGCCACTGAATTAATCAACCCTAAAAACACCTTATTTCAATTCTTTTCTTGTGTGAGCTATTACATTTGTGTAGTGTTCCACTACTTTTTTCCTTTTGTTTGCTGCTGAAAGTGCCCTAATTAATTCAAAGTAGGACCCTGTAGTGAGATGCCCTACATCTTGCCCTGCCTTGACCCTCATGGAGGCAATAAATATGGTGATCAGGAGCATGAGCTTTGAAGTGTGCCAGACCTATGTTTAAATCCTGGCTCTTGCTTTTTATTAGCTGAGTAACCTTGGATAAGTTATTTAACCTCTTAAAGCTTCCTTTTTTTTCTTCATCTGTGAAATGGGAATAATAATATTAGCTCTCTTATAGGGTTATTAGGATTAAGTAAGATAAATGCATTTCCAGACTTAACAGTATCTATCACAAACTTAAGTACGGACTAAATTCTTATTATTTATTGATGTTCAGAAATCCACTGTACACCATTTGTGTATTCAGCAAATATTGATTAGACACATAGTTTGTAAATTGAGTGTTGGGGACAGCTTGCTTTTCTCTTGTGGAGACAGAAATCTAAGCTGTGAGAGGAGTTATATTTATGGGAGAAAGTTTTATAGTTTACAAGAAATTGTAAAGCTCTTAATGGAGGGATCGGATAGCTAAGAGTTCTTTATTCTGTGTCCTTTTTTCCTCCTCTAGGGGAGGAGGAGTTGGACTACCCAATCAGGCTACCCTGACTTTTGAGATATGCTTCAGAGGGCCCTGACTGCACTCTCCTAGCCAAGTAGCACACTCCTAGGCCATAGTTGGTTGTTCTCATTTGCCAAGTCATGTCCATGCTGTGTTCCCTGGCCCTTTAAGCTGAACTGAGTCACCATTTTCAGCCAGTATTTAAGACAGAAGTTGGTGGTTATTCTAGAAAATCACTTAGAATGCCACCCTTCACCTATACCTCTTTTTTCTTTGAGGGCAGGTTATCCCCAAAGTAAAGCCATGTGGGCACCGCAATCTTCTACTTTTACTAGAGTACTCACGTGTTCTTCACAAGAGCTTAAGACACCTTCATGATGGAGGTGTCCTTCAACCATGCCCCCTAAAGCACAAACATACACTCACCCTGTGCTTCCCTCTGGGTATGCCTCAGCAAACACAAAACATTCTATGTTTGTGGTACAAGATAAAAAGCTTGGAAAATCCTGCTCTAGAGAAGCTGCTGTGAGATTGCCTTGGATATGGAATGTCAGATCATCTTTCAATCCAGGGGAAGTACCCTGAAATGCATTGGGGTGCAGAATGAAACAGAACTGGACTGGGAACCAGGAGACTGATATTTTAGGAAAGACTCACTTCAGGACCTTAGGAAGTCACTTTACCTTTCCATGTCTATTTATTCTTCCCCAGTTAATAACTATACATTAACTGAATAATAACTTATTTAATAATCATGAATATTTAATTTATGAATTCATTTATTTGCATAATTATTTAATGTTTAATTGAGTGCTTCCAAGAGATCAGGGACTATGTCTGGTTCTACTAGCTATTGTAACTTTAGCACAATTCCTAAATTATAGTATGTGCTCAAAAACTAATTGTGACTGAAGAAATAAATCTATAATATGAGTAGGCTCTGAGAAAGGATCCCGAAGGTGCCTTCCTGTCCTATAAATAAAGGGAAAATTCTATTTCCTCATGCCCTCCTTAGTGTAAAACGAGGTTTCTTGAGGAATACAAATGACATTATATTTCAGTTCCTGAAGCATCAAGATACTGGAGGGAGTGGAAAGAACTTTTGAGGAAAATGTGGCTATTTTAACTTGAGAAGAGTGAATTTGGCAAAACTTGAAAGTATATGCATATATGCATTTAAAGACCAAGGTAGGATCGTATAAAGATAAGATCATTACTTTGGACTATTTGGTCTCAATCAGGAATAAGAGAAAGTCCAATTCTTCGTGTGTTGAAATAAATTTGGAAGCTTCCATAAAAGTAATTGGGAAACTGAAGAATTCTGTAGGAGAAATTGACTCCTACCTATATGTGAGATGCCTCTGATGCAGGGACATCTTGAAGTAATATGCCACTCTTGATGACACCTCTTCAACACTTAGTAAATCTGACCTTTCCTTTCATCTGTCATTATGCTGAATCATGTGGCCCAGCAAGCAGCTAACACATTGCAACCAAACTTCACAATTGCCGGCTGGGAACATGTGCTCTCTCAACTTGATTAGTGATATTACCAGTGTTTAAACCCATTTCCTGTCACCTTGGAGGGTGGAGGTTACTTGACAGGAAGTCATTCTGCTGTCATCCAGCAGGGCTGCCAATGCAACTCTTTAAACTTATCGGTGAGTAGAGGCAGCCGGCTTTACTCTAGTCTAAAGCTTTTGCACATGTGGAGTAATGCAGGCATTTAGCATGTCATGGAAGTACCTAGTTTTGATACTAATGGAATGTGTATTTCCTTGAGATTTTTAAGTTCTCAAAGGTTTTGGCAAATGCTGACATGAAAACTGTTTTGGTTAAAAATGAGCTTATTTTGTGCTTAAAGGGTCATTTTGCATTAGCTGTGTCTTCCAAGTCGATTTTGAAAAATCACCTCTTTGGGAGTGGGCAAAAAAGAAGTCCCAAGAGGCAGCACATTTCCTCTAATAAATTCAAGTGACTTTTTCTTTGTATTGCAGATATTATTTGTCATACATTTTCCTTGTCATACTGAGCATTCCCAGACCATCATTTAAAACAGATTGGTAATTTGGCCCTTAATTTTGGCACCTGTACATCTTTTAAAGCTCTGGTCTGTGTTTGGAGACTTAACTACTCTGTAAGTTAATACCCTTTTAGGGCCTAAACACCACCATTAACAGCAAATTGGCCTCTCAGGATGCTGGATAGAGCCATTTTTTATATTTATTTGTTTAATCTTTATTAGCCAAAGGTTGTCCAACAGCTCTAAGGGAGTGAATTGCCCATGAGGCTTGGAGGCATGTTAAATCTTTCCCTATAACTTCAGGGTTAGGACCACTGTAAGTACTTTGGGCTGCTTGTGATTGCAACCTCCGTTTCTAGGCAGCCTTGAAAACCCGCCATAAGCTCCTCTTATTCTCTGGCCTGTTGGCCTTGTAAGTCCTAAATCTTCATAGCTGGAAGAGACCACAGAGATCATCTGGTCAAAACATCTTATTTCACTGGTAGGGAAACTAAAGTCTACAGGAGGGAAGTGATTATGTAGGTGCCTATTCCATCCACTTTTCCTCCTCACTAGTACTAACTCATCCTCTGCTAAGGAGGAAGACTCTTAAAAATTAAAGAGGCTTCATTCCACATAATATCTGGGTATGTTTATTTTAGGACAACACCTAAGCAACCAGGCCTGGCATGAAGTAGGTACTTAAAAATGTGTATCGAAAACATATATCAAAATGGCTTAAAAGTAACATTCTATTGAAGGAAGAGCATTTTACATTAAGAGTTCAGATTCCCAATCCTAATAGTAGCTCATCCAGACATGACTGAAGATTGTTGAGTTGTCAGTATTCTGAAATTGTGCAATTAGCATTCATCCTCATGAAGGTTTTGTGTTTATTTTGAAGTATTTGACTAATTTTTTGCTGATTCTTGGCTGGTAGGGGTTGGGATGATTCAAGAATCCTAGTTTCTTAGAGTTGGATAGCTTCTTAGAGGTCATCTATGCCAATCTACTATCTAAGCCTTGCTTAATTTTCCCTTTGTAATGAACTTGCCAAATTGTTAACCAGGTTTTGCTTAATGTACTTATAGGATAGGGCAGCTCCTCATAGCATGAGGTGGTCCAGTCATCTTTGAACAGACTTAGAAAGCTGTGTCTTTAAAAAAAATTATTAACCTTTAGCAATATCTTGCATCTCTTAAAATTTCTGCCCATTAGTGGTAGTTCTGATCTCTGGAATCAGAGGAGTCAAATCTAATTCCTCTTCCATAAGACTGCAATTCATGAGTTGGCTTTTTCCCAAGCTTGGTGGGTATATTGTTAACATTATTCCTGCTTCTAAGGGAAGATGAGATTCCTAAACAGGTTGATTCCGTAGTTATTTTTCTTTAAGAGTATGTTTTATTTACTTTTTATAATATTTCGTGCCTACAGATTTCCAAGGTAGTACTACGCTAATAAAAACACATTTACTTTCCTTCCTAGTCTTTTGACTTTCCAAAATGATGGTTGCTTTATGTTTTTATTTGTTACTTTCATTATTGACAAGTATCATTTGATGTCCTCTTTAAACAGAGTAAAGAATCTCATTCCCCCAAAAATCTCACTGAGTTTTGGATTATTTCTGTATGGGACATCAGCTGTGGTCACGACCAGAGAGGATTCTAAAGGTCTGCCATTAATAATTGCTCTTTGGGTAATTTTATTTTCTGTCCAAAATAAGTGAATAAATAGACAATAAAAGAGTGTATCACTCCACTGCTCAAAAAGTTTCAGTTGACTATGACTGTCTTCCACTTATGTCTAAGCATTACAGTGCTACTCTCAGTGTGATTCACAGATGGGCAATGTCAACATTACCTAGGAGGTTATTGGAAATGAATTAATAGGCCCCACCCAAACCCATGTGATCAGAATCTCTGGTCCCAAAACTCTGATCTAATAACTTTTCAGGGGATCCCTATGCAGGGATGAGATGCAGTGGTATAAACTTCTTATAGACTGACATTCAACGTCTACTGAAATGCCCAAACAAACTTTCTTCTTCTTTCCTTGTCTACTCTTAAGCTTTGTCCGAATTCAAATACTTGATATTCCATAGTAGAACCTAACCTTACTTTCCTACTAATTTTTGCTCACACCATTCACTTGACTATGAATGTCCTTACTGCCTTTTTTACTTAAGGTCCAGTTCAAATGTGGTAAATTTTTAAGTTCCAAGTTTATGCCCTCCCTGCATTTTGTCATTTAAATCTCCATAACATTATGAAATAGTGCTGATAATTGATGGTAGTTGATATTTTATTTTATTTCATTTTAAAGGTTTTATTTATTCATTAGAGAGAGCACAAATGGGGAGAGGGGCAGAGGGAGAGGGAGAAGCAGACTCCCTGCTGAGCAGGGAGCCCGATGTGGGGCTTGATTTCAGGACCCCAAGCTCATGACCTGAGCTAAAGGTGGATGCTTAACCAACTGAGCCACCCAGGCACCCTGGTAGTTGCTATTTTAAATGTCTTTATTTTGCTAAAGCTAATGACTATGAGATAATGAGCAACCCTGTTTTGGTGTCCTAAATACTTATTTTTTTGAGATGTTACTGGTCTGTGAAATCCATACATATGTGAATCACTGGCTTAGATGTTCTCCAGATCTCCTTCCAGGGTTAACATTCTATAGTCTGTGAATTGTAGTTGGAGCTTGGACACAAAACCCCTGTGGAGAACCCAGGTGCTATGGGAATTGAAGTTTGGAATTCTGCAGGAGACTGACTGCACTGTCCCTGTGGTCCATTGTATAGTCAGTACTTCAGGATGGTAGCAAGGATATGTGGCTGCCAGTAACTATGCTCTGGGAGGATGTTGAAAGCTGGCTCTGGTGCTCAGAACTCTTTTAAGATCCTTCAGGTTATCTCTAAAAGCGTTTGCACTGAAAAACTACATCATTGAACCAAAATGGAGATTTTCACAATTCCCCTCCAACCTTTGAAAAGTTTTTGGTTCACATTTGACAGGGCAACAGAACTTTCAGGTATAAGCTAAGGAAGTGGTGTCAGTAGCAATTCTTCTAAAATGATGCATGTTTTCAGATACAGGACCGAATTCTGTTATAGTAATAAAGGGACCATTTAAGAAAAGCTTATCAAACTGTCCTCAGGATTGCTTCATTCTATTTCCATTCCAGTCCCCAAGAACTGAGTCTGGCTGCTTTAGTGTTCAAGCAGACTGACTCAAGAGGCTTTCTGTATCTAATTTTACAGTAGCATATCTCTTGATTATTAACACATTAAATGCAATATACTTCTAGCATAGAAATCTGATACTAATTGGCTTTGGGATACTTTATTTAAAAAACATTTTCCAAATGGGGCTGTGAATTGTTAAGTTTCTTTATTCAGGACTAAAGAAAACATTAATTCTGCCAGGAAAATTTGGTCTAGCAGAGCAGAAATATTAGAGTCTTGGAGTTTACCTGTCAATTTTATATTTTCATGTACTTTGCCTAGAAACAAGCCTACAAGCTAATTGACTTCTGTTCCTTTCCTCTTGGCCTCTCATTTTTCTGAACATGGAGACTCAAATTAAAATAAAGATAAAATTCCAGGGGAAGCTGGCATTGATCAAGGTTTGGATTAAATTAAATTAAGTGTCTTTTATTGAACTCAGCAGTATTAGTTATTAAAACCAGAAGGCTTTACCCTGGCTAGTGTAAAAAAAAGAAAACAATGACTCATACTGCGGCACAGATTTTATTGGGAAATTAAAGCACTCGTTTTCTCTTATTCCATTAAAACTTTTGCAGACAAACACATGTAAACAAGATCAGGAGATGGAAAGCAGTAAGGAGTCAGTCTTTCTGGGCCCTGGTGCTTCTTGGGCTCTAGCTTTCAGTTGCAGGAATTTAGGGAAAAAATTTCATCTGTAAAGAAAACCGGAAGCATAGTAGGATTTTCTTCTTTGGAGGGTATAAGTCAGACGAATTGCTGAAGTGCTCCTTTGTTTCTGTAGTGACTTGGAGTTATGTATATAGGGAAAGGGGAGAGGGCAGCAGCATAGTGTACCATAAAGAGCATTAGCTAGGAAATTAGACCCCCAAATCCCAGCTTTAGTTGCATCGTGTATAGGCTGGTCAGCCTTGGGTAAGACACTTCACCTCTCTCTTCCTGTTTTCTCAGCTGTAAAATAAGGGGCTAGATTGGGTAGTATCTAAAGGCCCTGCTGTCAGTCTGTCATCTATTTCTATGTTTTGTTTTTGTGGTATGGGAGACCATCGTGATCTATAGTGAATGCATCAATTAACCCAGGCTGGTCCAGGCCCAATCTGGCCTGCCAGCTATTATTATTATTTTAAATTAACTAAAAAAGTACATACTTTATTCAGATTTCTTTAGTTTTTGCATAGGTTCTTTTTCTGTTCAAGATATCATCCAGGACACCATATTACATTTAGTCGTCAAGCCTTTTTAGGTTCCTCTTGATTGTGACAGTTTCTCAGAGTTCCCCTTTGTTTTCTATAACCTTGACAGTTTTGAGGAGTGCTAGTCAGGTATTTTATAGAATATCTTTCTTTTGGGGGTTGCCTGATACTTTTCTCATGATTAGACGTGATACAGGTTTTGGGAAGAAAACCACAACAGTAAGGTGCCATTCTCATTGTATCATATCAACAGTATGTATTATCAACATGATTTATCACTGTTGTTGTCAGCTTGATCACCTGGCTGAGGTAGTGTTTGTCAGATTTCTCCACCATGATGTCACTCATTTCTCCCCTTTCCATACTGTACTTTGTGGAAGAAAGTCCCTATGCACAGCCCATAGTGAAGGAGTTGGGGATTTATGAGAACATAGTATTCTTCTGCATGAGAGATTTGCCTCTTCTCTTCCATTTAATTATTTACTCAATCATTTAATAATATCAGTATAGACTTATGAATATTTATTTTATTCTTTTGATATAATCCAGTATTACTTTATCTGTTTCACTGCTCAAATCATTCTGGCTTTGGCCATTAGGAGCTCTTCCAGTTGGTGCCCATATCCCTCTGACATACTCCATCACTGAGTTTTTGTTGTTGTCATCATCAAGCAGTTCCTTTTGCTACCTGTTTTTTAAATAAAGTTTTATTGAGACATAGTCACACTCATTCTTCTACATGTTCCCTATGGTTAATTTGCACTACAAAGGCAGAATTAAGTCATTGCTACAAAGACCATATGGCCTGCAAAGCCTAAAATATTTACTGAATCTTTACAGAAAAATGTTTGCTAACTCTTGGTTTAGATCATTCTCTGTGTTTTCCAGTAATGAATTATAGCTGTAACTTGATGGAATATAATTTCCAGATTTAACTTTATGTCATTTTTTTTTCATGATCTAGACCCTAGATCATAATCTAGAACATGATCTTGATTCTGAAGTATAAATCACGAGTGGTACTATCAACAAGTCTTTGGTAAATACGGTTTGGGTGGTTATGTTCCTTCAGCTATGATTGTTTCCTTGCCCAGGCACTTGACAAGTTGCAAAGTACCTTTTCTGTTAGTAGTTTTTTCATTGAGAGGGAAAATGTAAAGATCCGGTCTATTGTGTCTTTATTTCTTTTACTAACTTGGACTAAAAGAATTCGTATAATCAAGGTCTGAGTTGTTTAAGTGGCTGTGTATTGATAAATCCCTTGTTCACAGCACTAGGTCTTCCCCATGAAAGCAGATAGGTGGAGAACTTGATGTGAAATGAAGAATGTTGACCAGAGTTTTGTATAAGGACATCAAGCTTATTTCATTGTTAAATTTACTCAAATTAGAACCAAAGTTTCCAGTAGTGAAATATGAGTGCATTAGCCCACTTCTCTTAAGTGTTCTCTAAGCCATATGCTCTGACCTATAGTGAGAGAAAATAAATCATCAGTCTCCATAGTGGTTTAATATGTCTAAACATCTGGATTTAAACATAAATCTTATTTCAATATGGTTTTCACAGTCCAACATCATCATCTCACCAAATTAGTAAAGTTGTCAATAGAGGGTGATTAGAGAAATGGGGTGATTTATTTCAAAAGTAAGTGTATTAAAGTCCCAATGAAGCAACATTAGTGTTATAAATTCAAATTATAGTTCAACCTTGTACTAACACAGATAGGAGTTGAGTGGACAAGGAAGGATAATACTCATATGTTTTCTCTGGTGTATTGAGACTGATACCCTACATAACGCCATGCACACAGGGGACAGGATTTGACCCATAGCATGGCCTGATTCAGATTATAGCATAGTGGTCTTTATAATAGACTTTTACGATAAAAATAAAAATTAAAATAATGGACTGAGAAAGTTAAAGTTCTCTCAGGTACATTAAGCTTAGCACATAATATAAAGTTCTATTTCTTTCTTCTTTCACTGCCAATCTTTTCAAATATGTTGTCTGTCCCACAGCCTTCACTTTTCAATCCACACTCTCATTAGTTCTCTGAAATCTGCCCTTTTCTCTGATTACTTGCCTGAACCAGAACCGTTGAAGATCACCATGACCTCCTAATTGCCAAATCCAATTATCTTTTCCCAGCCTTAGTTTCCTTGATTTGCATGCAACACTTGATACTGTTTTGCATCTCTGAGTGTGTGTGTGTGTATTTAAGTCTAGTTCTTATTCCTTAGCTTTTGTCAGTATGAAATTTTCTTTGGTGATTTTGTTTCCTGCTTTGGCTCCACCTCTATGCAGATGATGGTCAAATCTAAATCTGAAGCCCAATCTCTCTCCTGGGTAAACATTTTCACGGGGTGTCTTGAAATCTCAGATTCAGTGTATTTTAACCTGTCATTTTTCTTTCTTAAATTTGGTTCCTTTCTCCTAAATTACCTATTTCTACTAATAATATTTCTACTAGAAATAAGAATAATTTCTTATTTCTACTAAGATTTCTAATTTCTACTACTACTAAGTCTGGGCCTTATCTTAGAGTGACATTTGGTATACCTTTTCTCTTGTTTTCCATAGCAGTGAGTTAACGAGTTCTCATGGCTTTCTCCTTGCACTGCCTTTTTTTTTCCCCTGCTCTATCTTTCTATAAATATTTACTGAGTACTGTCCACTGTGTGCCAGGAGTTGTTTTCATATTTCTCTTCCTTTCCCTTCTATCTTAGTTTACCACTCCACATCTGCAATATTACAATGACTACCTCAGATTGACTTCTTTGCTTTATTCTTTCTCCACTAATATATCTATCATACCCCATGCCACATAACATTTCTTAAAAGTGAATTCCATAATGTCACTCAAAGAACTATAGTGGCTCCCCACTATAAAGAGAATAAGGTAAAACTCTTAAGATTAATGGTAGAATTCTTCCATGATTTGGCCCAGGCTTGTCTTTGGAGAGTCAGCCCCCTTCTTTTCTATATAATCCTCTTTTTCCAAAGCAAGTTTCCTCTTTTTTTTATTTTTTAATTTTATTTTATTATGTTAATCACCATACATTACATCATTAGTTTTTGATGTAGTGTTCCATGATTCATTGTCTGCGTATAACACCCAGTGCTCCATTCAGTATGTGCCCTTTTTAATACCCATCAACAGGCTAACCCATCCCTCCACCCCCCTCCCCTCTAGAACTCTCAGTTTGTTTTTCAGAGTCCATAGTCTCTCATGGTTCGTCTCCCCCTCCGATTTCCCCACCTTCATTTTCCCCTTTCTGCTATCTTCTTTTTTTTTTTTTTAACATATAATGTATTATTTGTTTCAGAGGTATAGGTCTGTGATTCAACAGTCTTATCTCTTAACCCACTAAACTCACCTTTTGTTTGGGCTTTTCATGGCATTCAGAGTCTGCTTACCTAAAATGCCCTCCCTCTTCCATTCCTCAGTGAAATCTGCACATCTTTCAAATCCAGGCCCACATTTCATTTCCAGTGGGATTACATCAGTACAGAGTGGCAGCATGAAAAGGCAGAATAATATATAGATGGAGAACCAAGAGATTTGAACATAGAGGATTTACCTCTGCTAGTCACCATCTGGGTGACTTTGGACAAATCACTTTACCTGCCCAACCTTCCTTTCCTTATCTATAAAAGTTAGAGTATAGTGTTACCTTTATAAGGATGTTGAGAGGATTGAAGAAAGGCATATGCTAACTCTCCAGGCATAGTATCTGGCACCTAATCATTGCCCACAAATGTTTGTTGCATCTGAGTCTCAAAGCCAAATTGCGATAGCATTGTTTGCAGAAGTCATTTTTCCTTCTGTGTATTTACTGCCCACTGTGGTGAGTTATCTCTTTGTAATCTCTCTCCTCTCCCTTTCTCCTCCCCCTCCCCACCCTCTCTCTCTCTGTCTACCACCTAGCAGAGTACTTTGGGCATAGCATGAGAGCAGTGAATATTGACTTATGTATTTTTTCACCTGGTGGCACAGAATTTAACTGTAACCATCTCTCTCCTTTTCCACCAACCTCAGTGATCCCCAAACACTATCCCCACCCCACCCCCCACATACCCTTAATACTCAGATCCAAGCAGTAATAGATAAATCTAATTCCAGCCTCAGTTAGAATTCTATCTTTGATCTGCCTTGCCCTTTGGGTAGAGTGGAAGGAGGAAAGAACTTGTCCTTTGATAATGATGAATGAGTTTACAAGGTTGGAGTCTCTTTTGTATCCTCTGGTATCCAGGAGGTGTCACTACAGCCTTATATGCATTGTGAAAGGGTAGAATGTACCTTTTGCATGAGTGGACCTCTTATTGTAGGATGGAACTCTGGGCACTGGGTTATCTTCAACTGGCCTTTCAAATAGTGAGTGTGTGATTATCAAGGGGAGAGCATTGAAATTCAAGGCACAAATCCTTATGTAATCCTGAGACGTGATGGGGAGTTGCTGGAAGGATGAGTGATTTGGTTCAATTGTTGTGTATGGAAAAAAATGATTTGAGGTCTAGCATCCAGAACAATTTGGAGTTAAAAGAAGGATGATCTATGTTTCCAGGGAGCTGAGGCCAAGGTGTGATGATTATTTACAGGCGTGTTCATACCTTTCTTAGAAGAAGATTTCATAGGCACAGTAGTGGCCAAAAGCACATGAAGAGGTCTGTGATCTTTCATCTCTTCTGCATCTAGAATTCTCCTCCAGGCTCAAAGAAAACTAACTGAGCTTCCCATCAGGTAGATACTTGAAGGCTATCACAGGGGGAAGAAAAATACTCAAAATTTTCTCCTTTAATTTGGCAAAACAAAAGTTTTCAAAAAGTTCTAAAAGGAGAGTCTTTGGATGACAATGTGTTTGTCTGTACTCCCGTAACCCACATCACAGCTTTCTCTATTTTCTTTGCTTGTGATGGAATATATCAAACTAAGTGTTGGCTTGACCTTATGACATCAGGATAAAGACTTTGTAAAATTTCTGCACAGCTAACCTCGTGTGCAGTATTATACCTGGAAAGGAGACCTCAGGATGGAATGGTTGGGGCATGGCTAGTGGGAACGTTTTTTCCTGTTGTATTAGAAATAAACCAGTGCTCCTGATGGAAGGAAAAGGTACCGTGCTGTGGGACGTGCCCTCTGTGAGATGAGGCTCTGACCACTAATGACACTTGTGCTTTTCATTACGGTCGAGGTGTTAACCACATCGTGCTGGCCGTGCTCCAGCCCAAGCCATTGCAGCCTCCTGCTTCTGCAGCTTTCCTTGTCTTTGCCTCAGTTGGCTGTAGAATTCTTTGCTTCCTGTCCTAAACTTTTGTGAGGTGTCATGGCTGTTAAACAGCTGCCATGTTGCAGGCCAGATGTCGCCGCACTTTAGTGTGCATGAAATGTTCCTCCTATAAAATATTAGATAGTTTAAAAATCTGTTTTGAAGGTTTGTAAAACACTTAGGATTCTTTCAGATAAGAGGGCTATTTGTATATTCTTAAATTGTGTGTGAAAAATGTGCCAAAGTGTAAAATACAAAGGGTGGAAATACTGTAGTTCCCCAGTCTTCTGATTGTGAAGATAAGTTGCCAGCTATTCTGAGGGGAACAAGTGGATATGATCCAATTAGATTTCAGGATTTCTAATAAAAGGCCTTTAAACTATAGTTGTTGCATTGATTTTGGAGTGGGGAGAGTCTGTTTGACTGAAGTGGGGACTTTATTTAGGAACAAGGAACAAAAAGAAGGAATAATGCATACTTATGTTATTTTAAAAATTGTTTTATTGAGGCATAATTTACATAGAACGAAGTACAGAGATCTGTGTACAGTTTTCACAAATGCATACCGTTGTGTAGCCCCATCTCTATCAGCACCCAGTATATTTCTGTCACCCCCAAAAAGCTTCTTTATGCCCTGTTCCAGTCTGTGCTTATCCTGCCCCACCCTCAAATAACCATGGGTCTGATTTCTATCACCATAGATTGAATTTGACTATTCTAGGATTTCATACCGATAGAATTATGCAGCATGTACTTTTTTGTGTCTGGCTTCTTTCAGCGCAATGTTTTTGAGATTTAACCATGTTGTTTTTTGTATTAGTAATTTGCTCCTTTTTTTGTTGCTGAGTACTATTCCATTATGTGAATATACCGCAGCTTGTTTATCCATTATCCTGTTGATGGACATCTGGATTATTTCCAGTCTTTGGCTATTATGAATAAAGTTAATATGAACATTCTTGTGCAAGGCTTTTTTTTAGACATACATTTTTGTTTTCCTCATATAAATATCTAGGAGTGGAACTGCTGATTCATAGGGTAGATGGATGTATGTTTAATGTTTTCACAAATGGCCATGCTGTTTTTCAAAGTGGTTCTACTACTTTACACTCCCACCAACAATATAGAAAAGGTTGTCTTACATCCTCTCCAACATTAATTCTTTTTTATTTTACCATTTCTAGTGGGTATGGAGCAGTATCTCATTTTTTTTTTCAATTTTTTATTTTCAAATAATTCTGGATTTACAGAAGTTTTGAAATGTATTTAAGTTTGGATTTGAAGGTTCTTATAAACTCTTCACCTAGCTTCCCTTAATGTTAACATCTTACACACCCTGGTACCTTGATCAAAATAAGAGGGTAGCATTGTGACAATACTATTAACTAATTTACAGTTTTTATTTGGATTTCCTTAGTTTTCCACTAATGTCCTTTTTTTTGTTCCAGGATCCAGTCTAGGATACAGCATTGCAATTAATCTTATTATGGTTTTAATATGTACTTTTCTGGTGACCAGTGATGATCATTTTTTCATTAGTCATTTGTAGGTTTTATTTTGTAAAGTGTCTGTCAAAGTGTCTTGCCTGTTTTTTGGGGGAGGGGGATTATTTGCCTTTTTATCTCTGATTTTTAGGAACTCTATTTGCTCTGGATATGGGTCCATTGTTAGATATATATGTTGTGAATATTTTTTTTCACAGTCTGTGGCTTGTCTATTTTCTTTATGATGTCTTTTGATGAGTAGAACTGAATACTTACCTTAAAGGGAAGTATAGTATTAGAGTGTCCATGGATCAGAAGGAGGACCCAGATTTAATCATTTTAAAATTAAACTGAAAAGAAGAACATACAACGATTTCTTCAAAGAGGTAGGTTGAACTAAGTTTGTCCAGACATTGAAATATAAACCTGAAGGTGGATATATCAGAAATGGGCCTAATTATAATAATAGCAATAGTAATTGCTAATACTTGTCTCGGTGTATACTATGTAGCAGACCCTTTATTTCTTTGCAGGCACTATTTTATTATATTCTCACAACAATCTCATGAGGTAGGATTATTAATCTCCACATTTAACAGTGAGGAACTCAAGGTTTAAGGAAGTTAAATAATTTGTTCAAATTACAACTAGAAAATGATGAATTCAGGGTTTTAATCCAAACAGTCTTACTCCAGAGGCTGCAGGCTTAATTTCTGCAGCATTCTGACAGAAAGAAAGAAAATCAGTTAACATCAGTGTATGTGGCTATAAACATGGAAATCAAGAACTATGGAATATTGTTTCCTGATGTCATTGCTGTGGCAAGAGGTCCATATTGATAACTTTCTGGAAAACACTATTTTATCTTTGGGTAAAACAGGTGCCCTTCTACCCAGAGCACCATGTGTTCACCATACTTCAAAATGATGGAATCAGAAAGGTCAACTAAAATAATAGAGTGAGAGGAGGAGGTGGTGGTGATCAATATATTCAGGAACAAATATACAGGGCCTATCTTTGCAAAGTGAATAAATCTTTCCCAGAATCCTCACAGTAGAATCCATTTTTATTTCAATGGCTATTCCCAAACCAATCACTATTGAACAAACTGGAATTACTATGATTAACTTAAAATAATCAAGATCCACTTACCTAATGTTAGGAAGAAATCAGTTTCCCCTCAAGCATAGCTGCCTATTCCTGAACAAAACTGAAGTTGTTTTATAAAGGAAGAACTGATGTATGAAGCTGAGAGAGAACATAGCGAAAATGTCAAAGTACCCAGAGTATGGATGAAAGGAGCATCGTTCTTAGTCACTGGATCCCGGGACCGTAGCATTAGAAGACCATCATTAAAACTTCTTCCTTTGATGGAATCATGAGTATAATAAAAGGAAGAATTCTTTTATATAACTTACAGAACTTATTAACTGAAGAGGTAGTGAAGAGTAAAAATAGAAATACATTCAGAGGAAAGGTTGAAAGGTTTAATGAATGGAAATTCCATGAGTTATTTAGGGGAGCTGGCCTGTGACAGGGAGGGGACAGGGACATTCGTAAGCTTTGAAGTTGATGTCCAAGAGGACAACTATGTTCAATTTTAACAAATCTCGCTGTAAAACTTTAGGACATTCCATATGTCTGAATAACTTGTCTTTTTCAGAATATGACATTGTATTTTTATGTTACTATATATGCAGCTATCTCTGGCTCTTTTCATCCTGTAAGACCCAGCTCAAAAGATACATCTTCTGTGACGCCTTACCCAACATTTCCAGGCAGTCTCTGCTCTGTGTTCCTTGTAATTTCTTCTATTTTTCTATTTTAGCACCAATTTCAGTGTTTACTTTTATGGCCGAAATTTTCACTGGTGAATAACTGGATGGCAAATCTTGAGTTCAGAGAGACCAAAGAGGGGACAAGAATGTACAATCCTCCTGTGTACCCAGAACTAGAAAACTGGATGTTGGTTAACTATAGTGATTCCTACTACAACTATTATTCCTGTTTTGAAACTAAAGCTCAGAGAAGTTAAGTAATTTGTGTGAAGGTCAAACAGCTGTAAAGAAGTATAGCCAGGATTTTAACCAGTACAATATGAAGACTTTTTGACTCCTGTATCACATTTTAATTTACTCCACAGTTGGCTACATTGAGAATACCTGTAAGGAAAAGGGATGTTACTCTCCTTTAGCAATTTGGCCCTCATTTCCAGGCATCATTCTACTCTTCCTTGTATGTCCTTTCTTGCATTATAAGTTTCTCAACTGCAAGGCTTTTCTTATTCTTCATTATTTCCTCCACAGATCTAACACACTGTTGCCATATTAGATGCTCATTGAAAATTGAATTAATTGAACTGTATCTTATTGTGCTTCAGTGATTCAACACAGAGCTGAGCTGTGGCTTAGAAATAAAACCCTCCTTACCTCAGCTTCCCCTTAGATTGCCCCAGTAAATGATTGGCAACAACATAATCTCATGCCTGTGTTCTGGAATACATTAACATTTTCTATTTTAAAATGTCTTATTTTGGCCCTTCTAGAGAGTTATTACTAAAGAAGTTGTATTTTTAAAAAAGAAACCAGTTACTATGAAATTATAGAATTGTTCTAAAGAAGACAGAAAGGAAAAGGGGAAAGGGGCTATTCTAGTTCTCTAAAACCCAAGGGAACAATAAAATATTTTACATAGTAAAATATATTTTTGTAATTTTTCACATTTATTTTTAAAAAGTAACCTTGCTTTACATATGAGTTTATCCTGTATTTAGGAATATTCACTAACATATTGTCTCTGTCTTTAAGGAAGTTAAAATGTGGTTGGGGAGATAAGATAAGGTTAAAAGAAGCAGTTGATAAAAGATGCAATTGGTTTATTTATACATGAGTGGGAAGGAGTCAGTGCTATATGTCTTGAGAGGAGTATTTGTGGAACTGATGACATGAAAGAGGTGGTTGAAACCTGGAGTAGTCAGGGAGAGTTTTGGAGAGAGTGGAGTTGTCTGAGTACAGCCTGCTTCAGAACTGCTCTGAAGCAGTTTTATGTGGTTAGAGAAAAACATACCATCTCACTAACTAGTCTCACTTAAATTTCATGACTTTGAATGACTTGAAATAGGCCTTGGTGATTTTCAGCAATCTTACTGTTTTACTTGTCTATTCACTCTCCTATTCTCCTCACTTTCTCTTCTCTCCTCAAAGCCTACAACACTCCCCCCACTCCACCCACCCATCCTTTACTTTCATTGGCATACGAACATGGGTCCTTTAAGCCTAAGTCAGACCATTCAACTGTTCTGCTCATAACTTCCCATTGGCTTCCTATGTCTCTCAGATTAAAGCCAGAGTTCTTACAGTGGCCTATAAGGCCCTGTGGTCTGCCATCCACCTTCCACCCTAGCTCCCACTGGTTGCCCCCTCTCTGACCTTTCTCCTACTCTCCCATTTGTTACCTTCACTGGCCTCCTTGCTCTTCCTTGAAAATGTAGAGTATGCTCTTATGTAAAGGCTTTTGCATTAGCTCTTTTTCTGCTTGGAAACTTCTTTCCTCAGATAATTGTGGGCTTGTCTCTCACTTCCTTTCAGTCTTTGTTCAAATGCCAGAGAGACTTTTCCTAGCCACCTATGTTGAATACCAATCCCCACTCTGACCTCAACACTCTGTAGCTCCCTTCCTCTGCCTTATTTCTCTCTACATTTCATATTTCTTTGTTTATCCCCTTAGTGCCTGCCATTTTCCATTTGAATGTAAGGGACTGTGTTTTGCTCTGTGTTGTATTCTCAGAGCCTACATGGTGTAGACACTAAATTTTGAATGAATGAATGAGTGAACTAGACATTTGAAAAATAGGTACACATTTGATAAATAAAGGATAGCAAAGTCAATCCATGTTAGGGAAATGGTATGAGGAAAAAAAGTTGAGATGGAAATATGGATGATCTTTAGAGATAGTTGTAGACCAGTATGACTGGGGCATTGGGTTTGAGTTGGGAAATGGTAGGACAAAATTTAGAAAGTTATGTGGGGGTATATAGAGAAAAGTTCTGAAGAACAAGCTAAGGTGTTTTATTTGTGTGTATAGATAATGTAAAGTGATTGCAGGTTTTAGAAGAATAGAATATTTTTCCTGCCACCAGGACAGAATTCATTAGGCACATCCCATGGAAGCTTATGATCCCTCCAGTGTTCCTATTGCTAGACTCCCAGAAGCTTGCTTTATTTTGGAATATAGATGAACAGATTTTAATTAAGTTTTGAGCTTATTTGGCAACACATTTGACGTGTTGTCTAAACTACTAACTACCATGATACTATAAGTGCTTTCATGGCAAGAACCATTGTTTAGCACATTATCTGGCAACTGTAGGAGCCAGTAAATTGGTTGTAGGAATTCTATTTGTTGAGTGAAAACAAGTCTCAAAGAATTTGAATGACTTACCTCAAGGGCACCCAACAGAGTGGTTCCCAACTCAACTTTTTTGGCAACTGTTCTTCGTGGTTTCTTTACAAGCAAGTAATTCAAGTGATTAGCCACATAATCCAGACTCTAGACTTAGAATTTTTCCCCCTTAAATGATTAACTATTAAAATATAACAGTACTTGTTGTTTAGAGGTAAATAACTAAGTGAAATATATTTTGGATTAAAATGGAATGGAATAGAACTGTAACTACAAGTTACCTATTCCTAATTGACTTTTTATTAGGATTATAGTCTTATCTGGAATGCATAGTGAACTTCCTTTACCATAACTTTATCTTGGCCTTTGCTTGGTTGGTTTTTTGCAACTCTGACTTTAGAAAGCCACATCTACTTTTAGGTGTTTAAACGCTCTTTCCCCCCAATTCTTGACTTTCTTTTATACCTTCTTTTCAAGAACATTTATTTCCTTTACTTTTAGATATCAGGTGTTCAGTGACTTTACTTTTAGATATCAGGTGTGCAGTGACTTTACCCTAAAAATTCCTTTACCCAGGAATTTATGTGTATGTGTGTGTTATAAGTGCTGGGAATCTACTGAGTTCATTGAGAAAACTTTCTCCATAAGGCATTCCCCCAGGTTCCAGCTTTTTCATCTGTTTTTGTTGTTGTTTTCTGATTAACGTAAACATCTTATAACTTGGCAACTTTACATCCATCTCTCCTCAATGCCCCAGATTCCTTACATGACAACATTTTTGTGTGTGTATTCCACATCAGTTGAAAGAGAGCTTTAGTGACACTATTCAGATCAATGGGCATTTTTTTAAATCATAGATGACCTTTTATCTCTTTTATCTCTTATAACAGATGACCTTTTATCTCTGAATTTCTGATGGGGGCTGAACATTTTCCTCTAAAAATATTTTGAAACATATTGATCAAGATGAAACAAAACCTAATTTAAAAAAAATTTTTTTATTGTTATGTTAATCCCCATACATTACATCATTAGTTTTAGATGTAGTGTTCCATGATTCATTGTTTGTGCATAACACCCAGTGCTCCATGCAGAACGTGCCCTCCTCAATACCCATCACCAGGCTAACCCATCCTCCCACCCCCCCTCCCCTCTAGAACCCTCAGTTTGTTTTTCAGAGTCCATCGTCTCTCATGGTTCATCTACCCCTCCGATTTCCCCCCCTTCATTCTTCCCCTCCTGCTATCTTCTTCTTTTTTTTTTTTCTTAACATATATTGCATTATTTGTTTCAGAGGTACAGATCTGAGATTCAACAGTCTTGCACAATTCACAGCGTTTACCAGAGCACATACCCTCCCCAGTGTCTATCACCCAGTCACCCCATCCCTCCCACCCCACCCCCCACTCCAGCAACCCTCAGTTTGTTTCCTGAGATTAAGAATTCCTCATATCAGTGAGGTCATATGATACGTGTCTTTCTCTGGAAACAAAACCTAATTTTTGACGGGGGAAAAAAAGGACAGAAGAGGCATTTTCTTTTTCTTTCTTTTTTTTTCCAGTTTCAATTTTTATTGTTATGTTAATCACCATACATTACATCATTAGTTTTTGATGTAGTGTTCCATGATTCATTATTTGCGTATAACATCCAGTGCTCCATGCAGAACGTGCCCTCTTTAATACCCATCACCTGGCTATCCCATCCTCCCACCCCCCTCCCCTCTAGAACCCTCAGTTTGTTTTTCAGAGTCCATAGTCTCTCATGGTTCATCTCCCTCTCCGATTTCCCCCCCTTCATTCTTCCCCTCCTGCTATCTTCTTCTTTTCTTTTTTTTGACATATAATGTATTATTTGTTTCAGAGGTACAGATCTGTGATTCAACAGTCTTGCACAATTCACAGTGCTCACCATAGCACATACCCTCCCCAATGTCTATCATCCAGCCACCCCATCCCTCCCACCCCCCACCACTCCAGCAACCCTCAGTTTGTTTCCTGAGATTAAGAATTAGAAGAGGCATTTTCTTATAGTTTTAATTTGGAAGCAGTGATTTAAGATTAGTACAGAGTTAATGAGGCCAGTAAGAAGGGTGTTGTTTAATCTGGGACTCAGGTATTAGTTAAGGAGATATTAGGGAAAATAGGAAAGAATTTATGAATGCAAGGATAGGATTGACTTTTTTTTAAAGAATAGTAAGGGAGAGGGGCACCTGGGTGGCTCAGTTGTGATCAGGTCATGATCCTAGGGTCCTGAGATTGAGCCCCGCATCAGGCTCCCTGCTCCACGGGAAGCCTGCTTCTCCCTCTCCCACTCCCCCTGCTTGTGTTCCTTCTCTTGCTTTGTCTCTCTCTGTCAAATAAATAAAATCTTTAAAAAAAGAAGAATAGTAAGGGAGAAATAATAATAGCTGCAGACATAAGGCATTCAGGAGGGCAAACTGGTTTTAGATGCATTGGCAGGGAGGAGAGAAGGGCGTAGAGGTAGAAAGAGTCATCAGGCAGGTGACAATATTGGACAAGAAGTAGAGGAGGTGTCAGTATTGGAGATGGAATTTTGAACTTTCAATAGTCTAGAGTTCTTTTATCCAGACTGTTTGGATCTCCTCATGGAACCAGAGTGAGAGGAAACGGGAAGAATGAACATTTCTTGAACCCATCAGTAAATTGAGTACTATAATAAACTTTCATAAATGTTATTTCGAAGACTCTCACACTAACCCTGTCGTATAAGCCTCATTTTTCAGATGAGGATATTAAGGGACTTGCTAGCATGTGGTAAAGCCAGAGTTAAACTGAGTATTTTGTTTTCCAAGTTCATGTTCTTCTCATTTATATCACACTGATTCAGACATCTAGGAGAAGGAAAACTGGAAGGGAGCTTTGGGGATAGGGATTAAGAACTACACAAGGAAAATAATTTGGGAATGAAAGGGTAGATGGAGAGCATGAAAAAGCTAAGTTATCGAAGAAAACAGGGAGTAGCTTAGGCAGTGTGAGAATCTGATTGACTAGTAATATTTTATCTAAAACCAGGTTATATAAATGTAGATTTGATTCTACATGAGATGTCTGGTGCCTGGTATGCTTGACTTTTTCCTCTCAATATTTCATATACTCAATACATTGGAGTGTTGCCATCTAAAATAAATATATTGTCTTCTGTGGCTAATGATTTCTCGAGAGACAGCTACTGAAATTGCCAGAATTGGGAAAGGTTCTAATTATAAATATCCCATCATACTCCAAATTAGCAGTCAAACCACAGCAGAGATTGAGTCGTAGAGGGAAAACATTTTGACTTGTCAGCCAGAATATGTAGTTACTAGACAAAAATATAGTCTTCACTGTTTATTTAATACTAAACATTGGGCTAAACAGTATTAGGTTCAGCCGTATGAAATTTCCATATTCTATCATTTTAACAACAGGAATAAAAAATAATAAAAGCAATAATTTATTGACATTACTAACTCTCTATGATGTGCTAAATGCTTACCATTGATTATCTATCTCATTTAATTCTTCAAGCAAACTGTGTGATACTATTTCCTCTTTTTAGAGATGAGGCTAAGAAATGTTGAGTTGTTCATAGGCATATAGGTTGGAAGATAGTAGGCATTTGCATGGAGATCTCTTTGACTGTAAATGCCCTGCCTTTCAGTATGGTGGGTTGATTTCTTATGGAGAAGCAGCACAGTGAAGACACTTGTAGTAATAATTAAACAGACAGGTAATACATTCCATTTTAATTAAGCCATGAAAAATGGATATCTTGCCTCTTTCTTCAAGTTTAGAGTGACTTTCTTTATTCTGAGGTCAATCCAGTGTGGCTTTCCCTTTTTTTCTTTGCCTTATAAATTCCTTCGGTAGACATTTCCTCTTTTGTTGCTTAAACATTTTCTCAGAAAATAGAGAGGATGTTTGAAAGAGCATATCAATAAGAAAGGATTTCTTTCTTTTCTATTTGTTGTTTCTTTTTTAATGAACTACTATAGTAGTTATGTGGTACTAGCTGAGAAGGGTGTAACATCCTCCTGACCCTAGGTAATGTGACTGCAAATTTCTTTGGCTTTCAGCCTTACAACAATGCTGTCTTCTTTTTAATTGGTCATCATAGTATGAGTCCACAAAGGTAACTGCTTTTCCATCTTTTCCATAGCTTTGCCACACATAGAGGTTATTTTACCTCTATTTGTAGTGTCCCCCTTTTTCTGGAGGTGTACTCCGTTATTGATTCATTGTCACTGAATTCAAGGTCAACAGCACTAGAACTCACACCTGAAGGAAGCTCATCTACTACATGTATTTCCTCTGAAAGGCAATCAAGCATTCCTGCACTTGGGAACACTAGAGAGCACGTCAGCACTATGCTTGGGGCTATTTTTAATGGTAAAGTCACCAACAAAAGGCACAAAAATGTGAAAAATATAGCATTAAATAGGCTGGGAAAAGCACACTTGTTTTATGGTTTAAAAACTGAAGCAAGACAACATCACCTTGTTTGGCCTCAGTTGGGAACATGTGAGTTGGACATCAATTTTTTTTTGTCATTTTACATGTGTCTATGAATGACCAAGAGAGCAGCTCTTTGAGTATCAACTTTAGGGTTACAAATACATGTTTTAGCAAGTGAACAAATTTGCACATACAGAATCAGCAAAAATAAGGATCAGTTGTAATTGGATTTATTAAAAACCACAGTTTTTTATGCATTGCAATTTTTAGGACTTTTAAAATGCCTTGAATGAATTAGGAAGAACAAGGTAACATCTTAAAAGTTACCACATACTTGATTACTGTCTATTTTTTGGAGTAGCCTTATAAAGGAAAACTTTGAATTTATTATCAGTTTCTGTTAGACAAACAGAAGCTGAAGTAAATAAAGTGATTATTTTCAAATCACAGAACAAGCCACTGGTTAGTCAAAATGCAGCTGTGCTAAAACAGCACCAGATTGCCAGGTTATTTTTGCCACTTTTGTTGGTATGACCCAACACCTCTTTTTTGTTTGTTTTTTGAGGGCCTTCTGATAGAAGGTGACTTCTTTGAAACTGTATAGCTTTTCCTTTATCTTTTATGCTGCTCAAAGTTACATGTTTGTTTAGCAAATATTTATTGAAGGCTTTATCTAACAATATTTTCGATTTTTAACATTCATGTAATAGGCATTATGTAGTGGTTATAACGTAAGGCTTTGGAATCTGGTTCAAATGCTGGCTCTATCTTTTACTAGCTGTGTAGATTGGAACATGATATTTATTGTCCCTAAATTTGTTTCTCTATTTGGTTTTTTTTTTTAGATTTTTTTTAATTTTTATTTTATTATTTATTTATTTTTAATTTAATTTAATTTTATTATTTTATGTTAGCCACCATACAATACATCATTAGTTTTTGATGTGGTGATCCACGATCCATTGTTTTTGTATAACACCCACTGCTCCATGCAGTACGTGCCCTCCTTAATATCCATCACCGGGTTAACTAATACCCCCTCCCCCCTCCCCTCTAAAACCCTGTTTGTTTCTCAGAGTCCATAGTCTCTCATGGTTCCTCTCCCTCCGATTCCCCCCCCCCTTCATTTTTCCCTTCCTTCTCCTTATGTCCTCCATGCTATTCCTTATGTTCCACAAATAAGTGAAACCATATGATAATTGACTTTCTCTGCTTGACTTATTTCACTTAGCATAATCTCCTCCAGTCCCATCTATGTTGATGTAGAAGTTGGGTATTCATCCTTTCTGATGACTGAGTAATATTCCATTGTATATATGGACCACATCTTCTTTACCCATTCATCTGTTGAAGGGCATCTCGGCTCTTTCCACAGTTTGGCTATTGCGGACATTGCTGCTATGAACATTGGGGTGCATATGGCCCTTCTTTTCACTACATCTGTGTCTTTGGGGTAAATACCCAGGAGTGCAATTGCTGGGTCATAGGGTAGCTCTATATTTAATTTTTTGAGGAACCTCCACACTGTTTTCCAAAGTGGCTGTACCAACTTGCATTCCCACCAACAGTGTAAGAGGGTTCCCCTTTCTCCACAACCTCTCCAACATTTGTTGTTTCTTTCGCTGTCCATTTTTGCCATTCTAACTGGTATAAGGTGGTATCTCAATGTGGTTTTGAATTTCCGTGATGGCTAATGATGATGAACATTTTTTCATGTGTCTGTTAGCCATTTGTATGTCTTCTTCAGAGAAGTGTCTGTTAATGTCTTCTGCCCATTTTTTGACTTGATTATTTGTTTTTTGGGTGTTGAGTTTGAGAAGTTCTTTATAGATCTTGGATACCAGCCCTTTATCTGTAGTGTCATTTGCAAATATCTTCTCCCATTCTGTGGGTTGCCTCTTTGTTTTGTTGACTGTTTCCTTTGCTGTGCAGAAGCATTTTATCTTGATGAAGTCCCAAAAGTTCATTTTTGCTTTTGTTTCACTAGCTTTTGGAGATGTATCTTGAAAGAAGTTGCTGTGGCCAATGTCATAGAGGTTACTGGCTATGTTCTCCTCTAGGATTTTGATGGATTCCTGTCTTACATTGAGGTCTTTCATCCATTTTGAGTTTATCTTTGTGTATGGTGTTAGAGAATGGTCGAGTTTCATTCTTCTGCATGTGGCTGTCCAATTTTCCCAACACCATTTATTGAAGAGACTGTCTTTTTTCCAGTGCATGTTTTTTCCTGCTTTGTTGAAGATTATTCGACCATAGAGTTGAGGGTCCATATCTGGGTTCTCTATTCTGTTCCATTGTTCTGTTTGTTTGTTTTTGTGCCAGTACCATGCTGTCTTGGTGATCACAGCTTTGTAATATAGCTTGAAATCGGGCAACGTGATGCCCCCAGCTTTGTTTTTCGTTTTCAACATTTCCTTGGCGATTCGGGGTCTTTTGTGATTCCATACAAATTTTAGGATTGTTTGTTCCAGCACTTTGAAAAATGTCATTGGAATTTTGATCGGGATGGCATTGAAGGTATAGATTGCTCTGGGTAGCATAGACATTTTAACAATGTTTATTCTTCTGATCCATGAGCATGGAATATTTTTCCATCTTTTTGTGTCTTCTTCAATTTCTTTCATGAGTGTTCTGTAGTTCCTAGAGTATAGATCCTTTACCTCTTTGGTTAGGTTTATTGCGAGGTATCTTATGGTTTTTGGTGCTATTATAAATGGAATCATTTCTCTAATTTCTCTTTCTACAGTTGCATTGTTAGTGTATAAGAAAGCAACTGATTTCTGTACATTGATTTTGTATCCTGCCACATTACTGAATTGCTGTATGAGTTCTAGTAATTTGGGGGTGGAGTCTTTTGGGTATTTACATAAAGTATCACGTCATCTGTGAAAAGAGAGAGTTTGACTTCTTCTTTGCCAATTTGAATACCTTTTATTTCTTTTTGTTGTCTGATTGCTGTTGCTAGGACTTCTAGTACTATGTTGAACAACAGTGGTGAGAGTGGGCACCCTTGACGTGTTCCTGATCTTAAGGGAAAGGCTCTCAGCTTTTCCCCATTGAGGATGATATTTGCTGTGGGTTTTTCATAGATGGATTTTATGAACTTGAGGAATGTTCCCTCCATCCCTATACTCTGAAGAGTTTTAATCAGGAAAGGATGTTGTATTTTGTCAAATGCTTTTTCTGCATCAATTGAGAGGACCATATGGTTCTTCTCTCTCCTCTTATTAATGTGTTCTATCACATTGATTGATTTGCAAATGTTGAACCACCCTTACATCCCGGGGATAAATCCCACTTGGTCGTGGTGGATGATCCTTTTAATGTATTGTTGGATCCTATTAGCTAGGATTTTGTTGAGGATTTTGGAACCCATATTCATCAGGGATATCGGTCTGAAATTCTCCTTTTTGAATGGGTCTTTACCTGGTTTGGGGATTAAGGTAATGCTGGCCTCATAGAATGAGTCTGGAAGCTTTCCCTCTGTTTCTATTTTTTGAAACAGCTTCAGTAGAATAGGTATTATTTCTTCTTTGAATGTTTGGTAGAATACCCCAGGGAATCCATCAGGCCCCAGACTCTTGTTTTTTGGGAGGTTTTTGATCACTGCTTCAATCTCGTTACTGGTTATTGGCCTATTCAGGTTGTCAATTTCTTCCTGTTTCAGTCTTGGCAGCTTATAGGTTTCCTGGAAGGCCTCCATTTCATCCAGATTGCTCAGTTTATTGGCATATAGTTTTTGATAATAATTTCTAATAATTGTTTCTATTTCCTTGGTGTTAGTCGTGATCTGTCCCCTTTCATTCATAATTTTATTAATCTGGGTCCTTTCTCTTTTCTTTTGGATAAGTCTGGCCAGTGGTTTATCGATCGTATTAATTCTTTCAAAGAACCAGCTTCTAGTTTCGTTGATCTGATCTACTGTGTTTCTGGTTTCTAATTCATTGATTTCTGCTCTAATCTTAATTATTTCTCCTCTAATGCATTACTTAGGCATTGTTTGTTGCCTTTTCTCTAGTTCTTTAAGGTGTAGAGTTACTTGGTGAATTCGGGATTTTTCTATTTTTTTGAGTGAGGCTTGGATGGCTATGTATTTTCCCCTTAGGACCGCCTTTGCAGTATCCCATAGGTTTTGGACCGATATGTTTTCGTTTTCATTGGTTTCCATGAATTGTTTAAGTTCTTCTTTGATTTCCTGGTTGACCCAAACATTCTTGAGCAGAGTGGTCTTTAGCTTCCAAATGTTTGAATTTTGCCAAATTTTTTCTTGTGATTGAGTTCCAGTTTTAAAGCATTGTGGTCTGAGAATATGCAGGGAATAATCTCAATCTTTTGGTATCGGTTGAGACCTGATTTGTGACCAAGTATGTGGTCTATTCTGGAGAAAGTTCCATGTGTGCTTGAGAAGAATGAGTATTCTGTTGTTTTAGGGTGGAATGTTCTTTAAATATCTATGAGGTCCATCTGGTCCAGTGTGTCATTCAAAGCTCTCGTTTCTTTGTTGATTTTCTGCTTAGATGATCTGTCTATTGCTGAGAGTGGAGTATTGAGGTCTCCTACAATTAACATATTGTTATCAATATGACTCTTTATTTTGGTTAACAGTTGACTTATATAGGTGGCTGCTCCCATGTTGGGGGTGTAGATATTTACAATTGTTAGATCTTCTTGTTGGATAGACCCTTTAAGAATGATATAGTGTCCTTCTGTGTCTCTAATTATAGACTTTAGTTTAAAATCTAATTTGTCTGATATAAGAATTGCTACCCCAGCTTTCTTTTGAGGTCAGCTGGCATGGAAGATGGATCTCCATCCCTTCACTTTCAGTCTGGATGTATCTTTAGGTTTAAAATGAGTCTCTTGTAGACAGCATATGGATGAGTCCTATCTTTGTATCCAATGGGCAACCCTGTGCCGTTTTATGGGAGCATTTAGGCCACTCACATTGGGAGTGATTATTGAAAGATATGAATTAATTGTCATCATGTTGCCTGTGAAGACATTGTTTTTATAGATTGTCCCTGTAAATTTCTGTTGTATATCACTCTTGGGGTCTTTCTCCTTTTATAGAACCTCCCTTAATATTTCTTGCAGGGCCGGCTTAGTGGTCACATATTCTTTCAGTTTCTGCCGGTCGTGGAAGCTCTGCATCTCTCCATCCATTTTAAATGACATCCTTGCTGGATAAAGTATTCTTGGCTGCATGTTCTTCTCATTTAGTACCCTGAATATGTCTTGCTAGGCCTTTCTGGCTTGCCAGGTCTCTGTGGATAGGTCTGACGTTACTCTGATGTTCCTCCCTATGAAAGGAATCTCTTCCCCCTAACTGCCCTTAAGATGGTTTCCTTGGTTCTAAGATTTGTGAGTTTTACTATTACATGCCTGGGTGTTGGCCTGTTTTCCTTGATCTGGGGAGGGGTCCTCTCTGCCTCTAGGACATGAATGTTTGTTTCATTCCCCAGATTAGGGAAGTTCTCAGCTACGTTTTCTCAAATATATCTTCTAGTCCTCTCTCTCCACCCTCTCCAGGATTCCAATAATTCTGACATTGGAACGCTTCATGGTGTCACTTATTTCTCTGATTCTATTTTTATGGATTCTGAGTTGTTTTTCCCTGGCCTCCTCTTTTCCCTTCTTATCTATTATATTGTCTTCCAGGTCACTGATTCGTTCTTCTGCCTCACTTACCCTAGCTGTTAGATTATCTAGATTGGATTGGATCTCATTGATAGCATTTTTAAGTTCTGCCAATTCAGCTTTCATTTCTGCCCTTAGAGACTCTTTGTTGGCATTAATTGTTCTCTCCATTCTAGCTATCGTCTTCACAATAGCCAGCCTGAATTCCATCTCTGACATCTTGGTTATATATGCATCCATTTGTAAATCTGTGGCATAAGTCATAATCTCTGAGTCTTTCCTATTTTGGGGGTTCCTCCTCCTTGTCATTCTGTTGAGGGGTGGTTGAGGGAATGTATAGAGTCCAAATTATTGACCAGAACCCAAGCAAGATGCACCTGTTTTCTTGGGACCTTAGGGTTGCTGGCCTCTTGTTCTCCCAGCCTGTCTTCTGGGGGAGGAGCCTGCCGTGCTGTTACTCAGGCAACGCTGTTTGGGCAGAGTTGCCCTGCCCCCCTGTGGTGGGGGATGGGCTCAGTGGGAACCAGTGTTTTGGGGCTTTTGTTCTCTGGTGGCTTTCCATGGCAGCTTTCTGCATCTCTTCTGAGAGTCAGAGCAGAAGAGACCGTTTCCAACCCTCTGCCTCAGAGCAGAGAGACCGCAGTCTGTTCTTCAGTGAGCTCTCCAGGCCACACCGTCTCCGTTTCTGTCCGTGCTGCTATAAACTGCAGCGTCCTGGGTTGTGCGCCCCTCCGCAGCGCCCCCAGTCCTGCCTCCAGGTCAGGGCACGTCTCTGCCCTTTGTGCTTCTAAAACTGCAAGCTGCTCCCAGTTCGCAGGCACTACCCCGCCGCGCCGGTTTCCTTCTAAAGTCCTTTCCTGCCGCTACCAGTCTGCGAGTCTGTGTCTGGTCCGCATTGGGGGAGGCTGTCGCTCACCGGCGGTGTAGGATCCCCACGGCCCGGCTCCCTTCTGCTGCCGTTTATCCTCCGATACCTGCCCGTGGAATCACGGCTCCCCGCTTCGTACCTCAAAACCAACGACCTGCGATATTCTGTTTGTAGAGATCCAGATCTTCTTACATCTCAGGCTGATTTTGTGGGTGTTCAGAGTGGTCTGGTAGATATCCAGCTCAATTCCGGGGACCAGTTGGAATAGGGTCCCCTACTCCTTTGCCATCTTTTCCCTCATCTCTGTTTCTCTATTTGTAAAACTGGTGAAGTAATAGTATATTATTTCATATATGCTATAAATCTTTGAAATATGCTTACAAATATGAAAATTTAAGAAATATGTATTTCACATATATTATAAATAATTAATATATAATTTATAAAGATAGGTAATTTGTATGTTGTGAGAGTTAAATGAGATAATTTGTATAAAATCATAGCACAACAGCTTGAGGAATATGGTCAGTGATACTGTGATAGTGATGTAATGGGACAGATGGTAGCTACACTTGTAGGGAACATAGCATAATGTATAAACTTATTGAATCACTATGTTGTATACCTGAAACTAATGTAACATTGTGTGTCAACTATACTCAAAAAGAAAATTTTTTTAAATGCCTAGGACAATGCTAGGTACATATAAGCATTTTATAGAACATATATACTATCATTACAAAGAACCTATTTTAAATGAGAACAAAACAGTTCTCTAAGGCAGACAGTATTTAGCCCACCTCTGCTCTTTATTATATGTTCTATAATGAAGTCTCAGAGAGGTTAAGTGACTTATTTCCCAGACTCTACCACTTTTAAGTTGGGTTAGTTGTCCCTCCTGTGAATTTACAATGAATCCTGTTCTTACACTTTTAAAGTATTAATTACAAGATAATACAGTAATTCATTCAAAATGACATGTGGGCAGATATCATGTTTGTTGCCTTTATAGTTGACTTCTGATTGCCTAGCTCACTGCCTAGCACAATAGTAAGTCTCCAGTGTATGATTATTGAATGAATAGATTAAATACCAAGATCACAATTTTTATGTAGTAAATCATCCCTCCTGTTTTCCATTTCCATTCTTATTTCCAAATATTATTGCCATTATACTCATGCTTCTTAGGTACTACACTAGATTGAAAGAGTGAGGGCTATAGAGATACACAAAACACTCTTCCTATTCCAAGCATGTGTAGTTTATTACAGATAGCAGGTGGATAGTGTAGTAGTTTCCTGTGGCTCCAATAACAAATTACCACAAACATGGTAGCATAAAACAATAGAAATTTATTCTCTCACAGTTCTGGAGGCCAGAAGTTCAAAATTAAGGTGTTGTCAAGGGCCTGCTTCATTTGAAGGCTCTTCAGGAGGCTCTGTTCCTTGCCTCTTCAAGCTTTTGGTGGTTCTAGGCATCCCTTGGCTTATGGGTCCATCACTCCAATCTCTGCCTCTGTGGTCACATTGCCTCCTCTTTTTTTTTTTTTTTTCTTTTTTTAAATGTATTTGACACAGAGAGAGAGCACAAGCAGGCAGAGTAGCAGGTAGAGGGAGAGGGAGAAGCAGGCTCCCTGCTGAGCAAGGAGCCCGATGTGGGGCTCGATCCCAGGACTCTGGGATCATGACCTGAGCCGAAGGCAGTGGCTTAACCAACTGAGCCACCCAGGCGCCCCTGCCTCCTCCTTTTTTATCTGTTCCCTGTGTGCCTCTTATAAGGAGTTAGGATCCACACAGATACTCCAAGATGATCTTATCTCTATTCTTTAAGTTAATTTATACTGTAAAGAACCTTTTTTAAAAATAAGGTGACATTCATGGGTTCCATGGATTTGACATGAATATTTTGAGGGGGCCATTTTTTAGCCTACCACAGATAGCAACCACTGTCAAGTCCATTTTTATGAGGGTACAAACAGTTCCTTACTTCAGGTGTGAGGAATAGATAACCATAAATAGAGAGATGACAGTATGTGTAAAACACAGTTCAGCCATGCTTAAGAACGGTCTTTTTGAAGTATATTAAATTCTGAATATCTTTCCAGCCACCCATGCTAAGTTCTTACTGAGATTTTTTTTTAAAGAGTTTCTCTCTTTCTTTTTTTTTTTTTTAAAGATTTTATTTATTTATTTGACAGAGAGATAGCGAGAGAGGGAACACAAGCAGGTGGAGTGGGAGAGGGAGAAGCAGGCTTCCCACTGAGCAGGGAGCCTGATGTGGGGCTCGATCCCAGAACCCTAGGACCATGACCTGAGCCGAAGGCAGACGCTTAACGACTGAGCCACCCAGGTGCCCCCTTATTGAGAAATTTGATATGCATTCAGCCCTCCTCCCCCCAACCCCCCATCAGGAAAGATAGTGGAATACAGGTTCTATATTTTAAATCACTTGGCTACAAATCCCTCACTCTACCCCCATCATTTCTAGTCATGTGGCCTTGGGTAAGTCTTGTCTGTAAAATAGGAATTATAATAGTACTTACCTCATTGGGTTATTGTAAGGATTAAATGAATTAATACATGTAAAGCATTTAGAACAATGCCTGATGAATAGTAAGTATTTAAATAGTTAGTGTATATTAACTATTATTAGCTATTGTTGTATTTGCCTTTGTTGGGGATACAGGAGATATATAAGACATGGTCCCTTTCCTTGAGGGAAACACAGAAATTGCATTTAGGGAAAATATGGAATATGAAGGACTAACATAGTTGAGTTCTGGTTGAGAGATGGGAGACCAAAATCAAGAGTTCTGTCTTGAGGCTGTTATGGTAAATCACATGTGAGATAAGGGGGCCTGAACTGAGTAGAAGGGTTGGGTAAGGGAAGATTTTTAAAGAACAGTGGACTAAGATTTGGAAACTTCCCTCTCCCGTATTATGGGGGAAAAACAATTTTTTCTTAGTTTCACTCTATTTCTAAAACCAGCATTGGTTAGACTTTTTCTCTAAGGTGAATTAATGATAAGATTCCTTCCAGAGCCCAAGTGTTCTGAATCTGAACTCTTCTGAGTTTTGAAGAAATCCCAGAGGTCCAACAGTTTTTTCAGGTGAACTGAGTGTTGGAAGCCTAACCTAGTTCCAGCCTCTACTGTTCCCTAAATTATTCTCTGCTGAATAATCTATCCTTATTCTCACTCACTCCTGCTTTTACAGTTCTTAAAACACATGGGCTGGGTGCCTCTATGTGAGAGAAGACTTCCTGAATAAATTACATATGCTTACATTTTTCTTTAAATACTTATTCTCCTTCCAGTCCCTTCTTCTGATAGAAATACAGAGAAATAGCCAGGAAGATAGAAGAGCAAAAGTCTTGAGAAAAGAGGGGGCTGTTGTTTCTTTTCTTTGAACAGTTAGTGTAATCTCACAGTAGATTTTTACTCTTTAATTATGCAGTTGAGTACAGCTGAGTCATCCAGAGATAGCAACATTATAATCTCAGCAACTGTTGCAGTTTCTCTATCAAACCTAATAAAATTTCATGAAAAGCAGTTACCCAAACACATGTGAAAAAGGAATCCCCTTAGGAAATAAAGTTGAAGATAAAATTAAAACCAAATTAGAAGAACATTCTTACTTTATTTTCATAATTCAGCATTCATGTAGTTGTTACTCATACAAAGAAGATAAATCTAACATTTCATCTGCTCTGTTGAACACCAGAATAACAGACCTAATAACATTACGCTTTCCCACTACTAAAGGTTTGATGTTGTCTTTCTTCAGCATCAGTTCCCTGCTTCCAAAATAGTACATCTGCAGTCATCTTCAGTTAGTGGTGGTAGCTGGACAGAGTAAAAATTAACTAGGCAGTAAGGTTTTCAGTTACTTTATAATGAATGTGTTGGGCCTAAAGCTGAATTACCATGCCTAACATATAACTCCGAATTTTCCACGATCTCTTCCTATGACTACCAGGTTATTGTTTTCTCTATCAAGTTGCTACAGTCTTTAAAATCCCATATTAAAGATACAGGTTTCCCCTGCTGTCTGGAAGTTCCCTTTAAGCCGCTTTGCTTTTATGAAAGACCTACATTAGTACCTGTTTTTGCAAACCTAAAGAAAACCAAAGGGATTTTCCCCTTTACAGAAAGGTAATCACTTGCCATTTTGACTTAGAAAAGGTTTCATGAGAACACTGTACTTTCAGCTAGCAGGGGAAACCTGTATTTTATTTGGAATTACAAATTATTCTCTTTGCTCACTCAAGTTCCCCTGTATTTTGAACTTCTCTTTTGTCACTATGTATGTATGTGGTGGTGTTGATAGTGGGGATATGGTGCATGATGAGGATGAGTATAGTTTTTTAATTAAAGGAATTATTTCACTTGTCCATTTTGCTCATCATAGGCAATTTGCAAAATACAGACAAGTTAAAAACATTACCCAAACATACTTTTGGAAAATTCTAATGACAAACATGAGCATATTAGCCAAGTGAAAAAAAATATTCCTGTTCTTATAAGTTGTTCACATTTAGTAAAGCAAATTTGGGATTTACCCTTTGTTATAACTAAGATGTGATCATCAAGACCATCTAGTTCAGAAGTACTATTTACATAGCAGATGCTGTTTTAAGTTTTGTGGGCCTGGATATTTTATTTTGCAGACAGCATCTTCATTATATGTGAGAATTTACCTTCAGACACAAAGATATTTGTGGGCAGAAAATTCTTTGAGCATTCTTAAATAGAGATATATTGGAGGCATATTCTGAAATTAGTGAATCAGCTTGGCACTTTTACTTTGGTAGCAGCTTTTTCTGAAAGATGTTTCTTTGTGGCAAAGTTGTGACTTGCAGTTAATCTAGACAGAAGATTGTTTATTTTTTCAGGTAATTTTGACATACTGGTAATCATGTTTATATAGCTCAAACAGAAAATGCAAACACTGTCATTTTTGTATTACTACTTTGTTGAGGGCTTTCTTGGTAAGGGTTACCACAACCTCTGATTGATGGAAGGTACAAATTAACCTTAAATTTATGGTTCATTAGTATAGTTTATTATTGTTCCCACTTGATTTATATAAATCATTGCAAAATTGTATTGTATAGTGGAAGCCACTGCAGCACTTATAAGAAAAACACATTCATAGATTTTTTTTTTTTTTTGGTTGCTTGGTAAAATCTAGAAAAATATACACACAGTTCAACATGATGATGTTACCATTACGTGACTCAGGAATCAATATATACAATTTATCATCTTAAAAAAAGATCATCTATAGTGGTGCCTGGGTGGCTCAGTCGGTTAAGCGTCTGCCTTCAGCTCAGGTCATGATCTCCGGGTCCTGGGATCAAGCCCCACATCAGGCTCCCTGCTCAGCGGGAAGCCTGCTTCTCCCTCTCCCTCTGCCTCTTCCCCTGCTTGTACGCTCTCTGACTCTCTCTCTCAAATAAATAAAATCTTAAAAAAAAATAAAAATTAAAAAAAGATCATCTGTATCAAAAGTGTTTTTGATCTCTAAACAAGGAACATGACCACATAGAGTTGTCCCCCAAAATATGTATCTTATAAATACATTGAGAGTTAACTGCATCAAATGAGACTACATTTCTAAGAACTAAAATGCTTTCTGCTTTGCTGATTCTCTAATCAGCAAGGCAGGACTTGATATAAAAAAAATAACACTAGGATGATTGTCTTCCTTCTGTTGGCAATCTTCAGCTTTTTGGGATGGGAGTTGATAGGGTGGTTTGAGCTAATTGAGAGGAGAGGAGGAAGGAAAGGCGTAGCAAAGTTGTTTCCTTTATTGCATAAATGATGATGCGATGTCAAATAAACAGCCCAGTGGAGCAGAATAGAGATCTCAAAGAACAATCCATGTGTGTATGTTATTTATGTATGATAAAAAATCAGTGGACCTCTATGTGAAAGATAAGTCCATAAAGTTAATAGAAGAAAATAGTGAATATATGTGTGATCTAAAGGCTCAATACCTGACTTCTTGATAAAATTTTAAGGCACAACCCATAAGGCAAACACTGTTAAATTAAAATTAAGAATTTTTGTGCATTGAAGCCTCCAGGACCAAAGTTAAAGACAGGTGACAGAAAAGGAGAATATATAGGCAATGTGTATAACCAACAAGAGATTAATATCTTGGGTATATATGGAACTCCTGAAATCAACAAAAGAAAAATAGGAGAAAGATAGGAATAGACAGTTTACTTAGGAGAAAACCTTAAATGCTAGGAAGCGTGCTCAAAATCATTAATAATTTTGAAGACACACCTTCTACCTGTTAGACTGACAAAGTTAGGAAGTTTGTTAAAGCCAGGTGTTGGCAAACACGAGGGATATGGGAACCCTCATGCACTGCTGGTGGGATTGTAGACTAGTACAGCCATTCTGCAGAGCAAATAAAGAGTATCCTTGCTCTCTGACTTTGAAGTTCCACTCCTGTTTTTTTTACTTCCATGGAAATTCTCATGTGGATTTATAAACGGACATGTATAGGGTATTCATTGAGCTTTACTTATGGTGAGGGAGTTGGAGCGATTTGGGTGTTTAATACTGGAGGAATGCATAGATAAAATGTGGTGATTACACAACAAGTATTATGCAATAATTAAAAGCAACCAATTTGTTGTTATGTAGCAACATGGATGGATCATAAAAGCATTGTGAAAGAAACAGGCAGCAATATATAGTACAATACCATTTATATGAATTAAAAATACAAATGCTCACAAAATAATGCACATTTATATAAGCACATGCAAAGAAAAATATATTACACACATTTAAGTGGTTGTCTGTCTTAAGGATGGGGGACTTGAATGTGGTATGGGTACAAAGACAAATAAAAATAAATGCAACAAGAGCAGGGCTTTGCAAAGATTGATGATGACGATGCGTCATGAACTGAATATAATTAATTCTACCCTCTGCACTTGATATCACAAGCAAAACAACACAAAATAATGTTATAATAATTAACAGAAATTAATAATAACAGAAATTAAAAGTAAAAATTATAATTCCTCTACAGATTCATATTGTTTGAAAGAATGAATTTTGTTGTTGTTTTTGGTCTTTGTAACTGGTGCCTGACATGTAGTGGTAAGTGCCAAGTAAAGTTATATTAATTAAATGAGTAAAATAAATGGAGGAAGGAATACAACTAATTATTTCTCAGTAACCCTGCATTCCTTACAGTTGTTATCTCCAAGTTTTAAACTGCTCTGAATCAGGGAAATAAATATAGCCTCCATTTTGGTGGCTCTGCCCACCATATCATAGACTGCTTTAATTAAATTAGAGACATCTATATGAAATATAAATTTGATTACTTCCATGGTCAAATTCTTTTTTGGCTCCATTTAAGCTTTTTTGGGGGAAAATGACTTTTAAAAATGTAACATGCACATGATTTGGCTTCTGACTACATCTTCTTGCTTCATCTTTTTCTTCAAGCACCCTGAGCTCCTTGTCATAAGGAGCCTCTTCTATTTCACACATGTGATACGTTGTTTGATCCTCATTTGCCTCTACACATTCTGATCCTGGAATAATGCTCTTTCACTCAAGAAATTTACAAGGTGGTTTCAGATACTTGGGACAATCAAAAAAGTCTGTTTTAGGCTAGTTATATTTGTTAAGCACTGTCCTGGTTCAAGGGATGCAAAGATAAGAGAAAAGGATACATCACTTAAGTTAATGTGCTTTTTAGTATCAACTCACTTGATTGATCAGGTTGCCAAATCATTAATTTTCCACTGATTTAACTTTATCCTTGCCTTCATCGAGCTAGAGAAGTTTCCGTAATTATAAAATGTCAGAGTTGCAAGGGGCCTCTAAGGTCAGACTGGTGCAAATTCTTGGGTCACTGGTTAGGAACTGAAGGCAATAGGGGTAAGTGAATGGCTTAATGCCACAACACCTTCTGTCTTCAATCAAGGATGCTTTCTAGAAACCTCGTCGTGCTACTTTTTAATTAACCTCAAATATGAGGGCCCAACATGACCACTTACCTAGAAAGATAAAACCAGAAACATAAAGAAGAGAAGGTTCAAGTACAGACTTATCCATTTGTCACCTTGAGGCTTGTGGCATTTTTCCTTTCCTTTAGAATAGGGGAAGTCTGGCCAAAAACAGTTGGCATTGGGCTTCAGATCAGTGCAACTATTAACTATCTAAAGTAGGAATGAACAGTGACATTTCCTTTCTAATGCCGAAGAGCAGATGGAAGAAGGAAAGGTTCATATAAAAAGCCTTGGTTTGCTAAGACTTGACTTATGTAAACTTGGCTTTACTTAGTTTTCCATCAGCCAAGATAAATTTTTCCTGGTGCATAAACATATATGTTATGCTCAGCCTTGAGTAGTTTGTTGTGTGAGGAATGAGTAGGCCCCACAGGAGTCTCATTGGGAAGTCATATTACCTACCGCCTCCCCCCTTTTTATTATAGATAGCCACTTAATTATCTAGTAAAGTAAAATGACTTTGATTTACATAAACAAGTACTTTTATAAGAGTCTCTACAATAGATGGTCCCTGATTTAAGATGATTTTACTTGCAATTTTTTTACTTTACTGTGTTGGGAGAGTGATATATATTCAATTGAAACTGTACTGTGAGTTTTAAATTTTGACATCTTCCTGGGCTAGCAATATGTGGTATGATACTCTCTCCTGATGTTGGGCAGCAGTAGCAACGAGGCACGGCTCCTGGTCAGAGGCGTGGGATCATGGGGCGGGATGGGGGCAGGGAGGCAGTAAACACCTCACACACTTAGAGCCATTCTGCACCCATACAACTATGCTGTTTTTCACTTTGGGTACATATTCAGTAAACTACATGAGATATTCAGTACTTTATTATAAAATAGCTTTCGTGTTAGATGATTTTGCCCAACTATTGGCTAACATAAGTGTTCTGAGCACATTTAAGTTTGGCTAGGCTAAGCTAGGATATTTGGCAGGTTAGGTGTATCATTTAATTAAGTCAAAGTTTAGGTCAAAGTTTTTGACTGTGGATATTTTCAACTTACGATGTGTTTACCCTATTGTAAGTCAAGGAAGATCTGTAGTAACTTTATAGAAGTCAGGGAAATTAATAAGAAACCTGAACAACATAGCTCTGGGGATCCAGACAATGCTGATTACCAGAAGACAAACTAAGCATATGCTTAAGGTGCTAGCAAAAAAAGGTCAATGAGAAAAATAATATCTTTTTTAAAAAAGGCATAAAGTGGCCACAATGGAGAAAATCAGAAATTTGTTGGGATTCCTTACACTTTTTTTCCCCTTTACAGGTTAATAATTGTTTTTATTTTATTTTTTTAAAGATTTTATTTATTTATTTGAGAGAGAGAGACAGAGAGCATGAGCGGGGGGAGGCAGAGGGAGAAGCAGATCCCCATTGAGCAGGGCGCCCGATGTGGTGCTTGATCCCAGGACCCTGGGATCATGACCTGAGCCGAAGGCAGATGCTTAACCGACTGAGATACCCAGGTGCCCCAATTTGTTTTTATTTTGAATTACATGATGAGAGATGTGTAGGACTAAGTTTTCAGTTCTATAAAGGTTTTAGCCAGTCCTTGATCTAAAATATTCATTATTTAAGCCAGGAGTAAATGAGTCATGTGTGCAATAGACTTGTTTCTGGTATTCCCTAAGGCCTGAGCATTTCAATCTTGAGTGGGTCAGACACTCCCTCTTCTCTTGCTTCTAGCCCCTGGTCAATTTGGAAAGACACCCACCAGAATTGGGTCATTTCTGAACTCTCCCAAGTTAAAATCTTACGAGGCATCTATCCATAACAAGTGGCAGTTTGGGGTCACTAGTGGTTACTCAACTGAATCATCATCCAAATATTTTACTTTATTTGCTTTACCAGTTCATTATTTAAATTATTTTTTTTCCAAACTTAGCTTAGAGTCTGTCTGAGGCTTGACCACATGTGAAGTTTGACATTTTAAAGGTCAGCTGGTTTGAGTTATTTGTATGTAAGTCAACAGATTTGTTTTTTCTTTTAAACAGGGAAATGTCTATTGTTTTTTCCACTTGAAAAACTAAATAAAACATATAAATATCTCATGAGCTTTCCTCAGACTTTTCCCAGAAAGAGTCTGTATTTGTGCCGAGACAAAACAGAGGGAAGTTTCAAATTCAGATGGTTTGGAGATGGTTCACATTGCAATAGCTCAAGGGTTAGATAAGGGAAAACCTGTGGAAGGAAGACTTCCACTGGCTTAAATGAAGAGAAGAAAATATGACTTTCTTCATGTCTGTTATAGCACTCTACAGTATCATAAGCTTTACTACAGAGCCACATTTGAGACATGACTGGGATGGGACTAATATAGTAGGATGTGCTAAGCTGTTTCTGGGATATTCTATTGCTTCTTAGCTTAAACCGGCTCCAGTGTTCCTATTATCTTTTTAGCTTAAACTTTTATGGAAACTGAAGGTAAAAGCTCAGAAGAAAACATTCTGGAGTCTTCCACCTTCTCCTATCTGCTCTCTCCTCTAAAGCATGGCTCATATGGCAGGGGATGATCTTCTTAGAATGCAAACCAGATCATACACTCCCTTTCATAAAACCCTAACTTTTTTTATAGCCTGAAAGATGCACGATCTGCATGATCTGAACTCCAGCCTAGAAGGAGGTCTACACAGTACTCCAATAGAAAGTTTAAGGTAGAAGATGATTTCAATTTGTAAAATGTTTATGGGTAACAAAACAATGTCAAGGGGCGCCTGGGTGGCTCAGTCAGTTAAGTGTCTGCCTTCTGCTCAGGTCATGATCCCAGGGTCCTGGGATTGAGCCCTGCATTGGGCTCCCCCCTCATCGGAGAGCCTGCTTCTCTCTCTCCTTCTGCTGCTCCTCCTGCTTGTGTGCGCTCTCTCTCTGTCAAATAAATAAATAAAATCTTAAAAAAAAAATGTCAAGATTAGATTTAATGACCGTTCATAAAATAGGCACTATCAGAAAGTAAAATATACCAACAAAACCAATGAGGTAGAGAGAGGTGGGTTGCCTGGGTGGCTTGGTTGAACGACCAACTCTTGATTTCAGCTCAGGTCTTGATCTCAGGGTCATGAGTTCAAGCCCCGTGTTGGGCTCCACACTGGGTGTGGAGCCTACTCTAAAAAAAAAAAAAAAGTCTGTTGCTTGTCTGCATGCAAACAAACCCTGCCTCCCTGCTCTTCTATTTTTTTTTTTTTTTTAAGATTTTATTTATTTATTTGACAGAGAGAGACACAGAGAGAGAGGGAACACAAGCAGGGGGAGTGGAAGAGGGAGAAGCAGGCTTCCTGCTGAGCAGGGAGCCCGATGTGGGGCTCGATGCGGGGCTCAATGCGGGGCTCGATCCCAAGACCCTAGGATCATGACCTGAGCCAAAGGCAGACGCTTAACAACTGAGCCACCCAGGCGCCCCACCTCCTTGCTCTTCTAAAGATTAGTCCCTCATCATTAGCATGGAGATCAAAACATTGCTCTACTTTAAGTGATTAAAATCAAACCTGTATCATCAAGTTAAAAAAAAAAGGTCAACTGAGTTGAGGGGGAGGACTAGGGAGGGAGTAGATGAGGGACCCTGGCCATTGGTTGGTAGAAAAGCTGTAATTTAAAAAAGCACCACCATTTAACAGCCTCCTATTTTTGTCACCCTGGCAGCTTTCGTATTGCTACCTCCAAAGTCCTTTCATTGTAGTATTAACTATAATTCAGTGTATTACTGGTACCTTTAAAAAAATGTGACACTTGGTAGAATATGCTCAGGGGAAGGAACTACTTCCTCTTCTCTCCCACCTTACTTTAGTCTGGTTCCTTTCTGTTTCTCTACCTCATCTATTTTTTTCAGGTACTTTAATTTGCCAAGTTGTTTCTGGCCCCAGGACCTACATACTAGCTGTTCCTTCCACCTGGAAGCTTTTCCTCCCTCTATTTGCCTGACCATCTTTTACTAATCCTTTAGAACTCAGTGTAATTCAGCGCTCATCAACAAGGACTTCCCATGAGTGATTGAATAAATGAGAGATACAAAGAGGAACAATGCAGAATAATGGCCCTCAAGGAACATGTAATACTGCGAGGGTGATATGTTCTGAATACATGAAAAATTCATGATACAAGACAGCCAGTAAGTTAAGAGAATTGGGTGCTTAGAAGAGGCAATGACTGTTTTTAACTAAGGTTTTGTTATAGACTTTACAGAGTAGGGCAGGTTTTGTAGAGAACTTGAAGGATGGTAATATTTGTGTAAGTGTAAAGGAGGGGCACAAAAAATGGAAGAATTTTCTTGTTTGGGAGAAGTGACTGTGGGAGTTGGATTGGAGAGACTGATTGGAGAAGGGTAATCTTGAATTTTAGAGGTAGAAGAGACTTTATATTCAGATTCAGCTGACTTCCAACTGAATGCCTACCATGTATCAAGCATGGTAATCTTGCTTTTACTGAATTTATATTTATTCCAACTATATGAAAACCTTATTACTTATCTTTATATTATAGATAAGGAAACAGAGTCATAGAGGTTAAGTAACTTGCCCAAGATCACACAATTAGCAAGCAGCAGAAACTGGTATTTTAGCCCCTTATCTCCTACAGTCCCAAAATAAGAATCTTTGGTGGAAAGAGATTGTAGAGGACCTGAATGTGAAATATGACTGTTTTTTAGCCAATAGTACCTATTAAAGATAGTTGGATCAAGAGAATTACATGATGAAAATAGTGTTTTCAGAAGATTATTCTGGTAGTCATGTGCAGAATAGGTGGGAAGTGGGAGAGTCTGTTGACAGACTAGTATGAGAGATATTGCAGTAGTCAAGGCATGAGATGGCCCTATCTGGAAATGGAAAACATGGGAAGCAAGTTATTAATATTAGGAAGAGGATCAAGGAAGAATCAGCAGTACTTGGTGATGATTAAATATAATGGGCAGGAAAGATAAACCAAGAGTGATTCCATGGTTTTGAGTCATCTAGGAGAATGGTTTACCTCTATTAAGAGACAAAGGGAAACCAGGGATTGATAGTGATTTTGAGGAAAATGTAAAGAAACTGGGTTATTCATATGATGCTAGCAGGACTATAATTGGAGATGTTCTGCAGGCATCTTAAGAAGATGTGACAGAACTTGAGAGAGAAGTCAGGGCTTGAGAGGTTTAAGTAATAGTCGACTAATAAATGGGGTAGCAAATGTCATGTATGCAGATACAATCTCTAGGAGTAGAGGGTTTTGATAGAGACAAGAGCAGAGGCCTGGAAACAGATCCTTGTGGAATACCAACATCTAGAGGGTAAGGAGGGGGACATGGTACCTGAAATCTAGACAGTAGAGTGATTAGAGGGTGGGAGAACCAGACTAGAGGAATACTATGGAGGGGAGGGAAGGTGCTTTAAGAAGTCAAGTGTAATTAGTAATGTGGCAGTGTCAGATGCTTGATACCTGGAGGTAATATGGTGTTCATGTTATTATTTAAACAATAATTGAGCTATTAGCTGAGAAAAGGGCCAAAATGAAAGTAATGCCAAAGAATACCAATCTAATTACAATTTCAATAAACTCATTTATATATAATGTGTAACAGCTATTTTCCCCCCAAAGAGCTTACATCTCTGTACAGAAAACTTTAAATAGGAATTGCTTATATTACACATTCATGGGAAGGAAAATAGAAAATAACTGGAAAATAAAACACACACTTGGGACAGGGTAGGCAGTTGAGAGAAGAGCAAAATAAAAATTCAGGAAGGTGATGGTGACAAGTCTCTGGACAGGCACTAGGGTAGGGAAAAACGTTTGTATTTTGTGGATTTATTGAGCTATGCGGGTGTTCCTCATTTAATAATAGATATGCTCCTCTTAGGTTGTATGAACATTCACCTGTGTTTCCCATTGACTTACATTATAATGTGAAATATTTTATCTCCATCTGGCATTGAATCTAGATAATAAAGCCTGCTGTTCCTAATGAGTGTTCTTTACTAGGTCATTAACTTTATCTTGACCTTTGGTTCCTAGTCTATAAAGGCATTTCTGAAACCTTTTTCCAGCCTACACAGTCTATGGTTCTGTGACTAATCCTTAATTGGAAACTGCCATCATTGCTGTTCTCCACCTAAAGAAACATTTTAACACATCTTTTTAAAAACTCCTTATGTTTCCTTTTAAGTCATGGAATGCCTCTACTGGGCAAAAGGCTATCAGGGTCCTTTATATCCATACTTCTGTATTTCTTGGTGTTTCTACATCCATGTGACTGGGACATAGAAACCAAGTACAAAACAAGGCAGCCCAAGAGTGAATGTAAAGATGAGTAAGATGAAAGGCAGGGACACAGTTTAATACACAAATGAATTCTCAGTGCTGAAAACAAACAAACCAGTAAAGAAAAGGGACTGGAAGAAAACACTCTACAATGTTAATAGTAGTTCTCTGCAGATGTGGGAATTGTGGTTTTTCTATTTTTTTAGACCTCTTTGCCTTTGCCATTAGTTTTGCCATTTGTCTACAATTAGCATATTTAACTTTTATAATCATCAAAAAATTATAAAAGTGTCTTGTTAGTTTTTTATGCATATCCCAAAGGACTTTAACATGATGAAAGTTTAGTAAGTCTGTCTTGATTGTTTATTGACTGATCTTTAATGAAAGTAATGAAAGTCGTGTGCAGTAGAGAAATCTTATGCTTTGTTTTTCCTGAGGATCCTTAAAGTGACTACCAATATTCTACAGCTGGGAATGAGGTGAATTAGGTTCCCAATTCAACAAACATTCACAGAGAAGGTACTCTGTGTAATATAGACGGGATCTATAAAAATGGACAAGATTTCCAGGAGTGAACACCATTTAGGGAAAAATGAGAAATATATATAGCTAACTATAATCCAAAGAAGATGAATTCATGCTTTATTACAGGTACAAACAGAGCTGTGGGACTACAGATGAGGGAGAAATGAGTTTTGCCTTGGGGTAGTAGAGGATTACATTTTTAAACATCCTGTTTTCTGATTATATGGTCACTAGTATCTCCCAAATTTAATCATTCTGAATCCACCTTCATAATTTTTCCCTTATTTGCATATCAGTTTTATAGTTGATTCATCTTTTTAACTTTAATAATTCAAATAAATGAATTAAGAAAGTAAACTTTATCTTACTACTATAAATGGAAAACTAGTTCCCTTGCCATAAAAAGAGTAACTAAAAATAAAGATTGTATAAACAAAATAGTGTTATTAAATTCTGTGTAGGTACTGTTGCGTGTTCCTTGGCGCTGAGACTGAGTCCTTATAAAAAGAAAGCTTAGCAAGTGTTGGAGATATGTTAATGACATTATAGCATGGCTCTGGGACTTGCTTCTTAATAAATCAGAAAATCAGAAAAAGAATTGAAAATGGAATGACTTTCTCACCATGTGATTCAGTGCTATTTAATGACTTCTTTTACCACTCGTGGTATAGTCTCACTTCTTTGGAAGTGCTTTGGTGAATCAACAGTCCAGATTTTAGGTCTGATGGATATGATCTTAGTAGAAAAGAAGCAGATTTCATGGAAGAAGTGGTGTCTGAGGCTTCTGATTGGTAGAATCTGAGGTGAAGGTATTCCCATGGAAAAACAGTACACAGAAGCATACTGATTTCTATGGTGGCAGTAGAAAGGAGGAAGACTGGCTTCTATTTTACAGCCCTATTTTTCTGCCTCCAGAACTCATTTAGGATCTGGAAGTAAGGATGAGCTGAATGGAAATTTTCCTGTGTTTCTAAGGACTTCTTAGTTGTCTCCATCTATGTAAGGCCTCCACCCCCAATTCTCTGTGAGTTGGCTTTAGAGTATAAATGCCTCTGCAGATGTGAAAATGGATACTTTTTTGGAAAGCAGATGGCATTTATATACTGAAAATGGACTTCCCTATAAGGTTTGCTTGAGTTTATCAGCTTCAGAAATACAACCTTTCAAATGTAGATCATTGAACACATTAGTATCATTTCACAAAACATCTTGGGCACCAGCAGTGCTTTGATGCTTTGAAATCCAAGATAAATGCTGTCAGTCAAGACAGAAAGTGATAATTCTGTTGGGCTAGACCTTTGAAGAGATACGGGTGTTGGACTTGGCAGCACATCAGCAGCCACTGGGACTCCTTTCCCACTGGCTGTTTTTTTCGGAGATAATTTTGACAAGAGACTGGAGAGAATCCCTCTCAGTTCTCTGGGGAATGTGAAATTACTAGATTTATAAGATTTATCTTGTTTGCCTTAGAAGAGCCCAACTTTAAGCCTGGTATGAATTGTAATTTGTAGCGGAATGCAAAGCAATAATGAAAAGACTCCCTTGAAAACCTGTGAATTGTGTAAGACTGTTGAATACAGACCTGTACCTCTGAAACAAATAATACATTATATGTTTAAAAAAAGAAGAAGATAGTAGGGAAGGTAAAATGAAGGGGGGCAAATCGGAGGGGGAGACGAACCATGCGAGACTATGGACTCTGAGAAACAAACTGAGGGTTCTAGAGGGGAGGGAGGTGGGGGGATGGGTTAGCCTGGTGATGGGTATTAAAGAGGGCACGTTCTGCATGGAGCACTGGGTGTTATGCACAAACAATGAATCATGGAACACTACATCAAAAACTAATGATGTAATGTATGGTGATTAACATAACATAATAAAATTTAAAAAAAGTGTGAATTCACATCTCATGCTAATATTCAGAAAGCATGATCAATATCTTAGTCATCCTCCTCCTAGAATAATAGTAATAAATGTATTGGCTGCCATATTTTTAGTGCCTTTTCTTCTTGCTATATGCCAGACACCATGATTTTCACTTCACACACATTATCTTCAATCTTCACATCAAAAGTAGATATTTTTCTCACTTTCCCATGGAGAAATTGAGGTTCTTATGGAGCTAGCCGAGCTCACATAGCTAGAAGTGGTGGGAGCCAGTACCTTCCAGCTCTGCAAGTCTCTGTCTTTAAATTTTGTTCCTAAATTTGACATAATTAATACTCCAGGTGAGCTGTGATAGGAATATAATCCAGTAGGAATATTATAAACTTTTAATACTAATATAGCTTAATTTTGTATTTTCCTCTCTCCTCCTTCCTAAGTCCTGTGGCGTATGAGCATCACAAAAGCATAAGAAGCTGTTAGAGCACAGGGTTTAGAGTCAGACAGATCTGGTTTGAGTCCGGCCCCATCACTTGCTAGTTCTGAGACATGGAAAAATATTTCAACTCTCTGTGCTCAGTTTCTTTAACTCTAAATAGGTGTAATAACAGCACCTGTCTCTTGACATTATTATTTTAAACGAAACAAGGTAATTTAAATGTTTAGCACGTTGCCTAGAATGTAGTAAATGCTCAATAGTAGAGAGCACGAATAATAATCATTGTAATTTTTCATCCATTTAATTGAAGTTTGACTTTTCCTGTTGCATCAGCTTCTCTTTTGTTCCATAGTTTTTTGTGTGACCTCATTTTCCTTGTATTTTTTTTTAAACTCTATTACTTGTTTGACTAATCCTTGACTTTAACTTGTTCTCTACAATGCCCAGCTAGGTTCTACAAATGCTTTAAAAATACATCACATGCAAGTTAATTAGCCAGGTTTAGTTTTTGTATATATATATATGTGTGTGTATGTGTTTGTGTGTGTATGAGTGTGTGTGTGTATATGTGTGTGTGAGTGTGTGAGTGACATTTATGGAGACAATGAAAGACCTCTAAGATACTAGCCTTATAGGGTATTATTTTATTAACAACCCTACTGATCTCCTCTTGGGAATCTAGATCCATCTTTAAACAGCCAGACTTTCTGGAAGATCTGTGACTCAGATTGTCAAAGCTTACAGAGAGTAAATGCTGGAAGATGAGAGAGCCTCTCCAGCTGCTCCCTTTCTTCTCTCTGCAGATGTGAACACTTCCCACAAAACCCTATATGAAATGTGGGGGAAACAGAAGGGAAACTGTTGAGCTGTTTATTTTATTGCAAACAAAGGTTAAGAGAGTCTTTTCTGAATATTTTTCTTGGATGCTGAGAATGAAATCTTATATTAGTTGGCCAATCGTTTATTTTGAGGGAATTTAAGATTTAACTACCTTGAATTGTATTTCTGCTCAGGACATGCCTCCACAATCTTCTTAAAGTCCAAGCACTCCAATGCAACCATTGAGAAAAGTTGCTAAGGAAGTCGGGGGAAGGAGGAGTGAGACTCAAGAATCAGAAGCCACTTTATTGATGGAGCATGTAGAATGAGAAGACTGCTGACTGGGCAGCACAAGGAACTTAGATAAATCAGTTGTTTGATGGTCTCCAGCTAAGATGACCTTATACTACCTTATCACAATGAGGACAGCCCTTTTAAGAGGACTGAAAATACTCCAATCTAAATTCATCACTGTGACCTATCATAAGGTCTAACATGCCAATCTCCTGATTTCATGCTGTAGCACACTTTCCCTCATTTAATTTTTTCAGTGCCCTAGCTTTCTTTTAATTCCAGTGATACGTAGAGTTCATTCCCACTTTGGGGATTTTGCTCTTGTCCTTTTCTCCGATTGAAATGTTCTACGTCCACATCTTTTCACGGCTGTGTCCTTCTCATCATCGAGGCTTCAGGCCATATGAGGCCTTCCCAGAACACCTTCGGCAAGAATGCTATATGCTCCCCAGTATCTTTTCTCCCTTTCTCCCCTTGTTAGGTGCTTCGCCACACAGCCAAATGGCCATATTACCCAGCCTCTCTTTACAGCTGGATATTGTCCTGTAACTGACCAATGAAATATAAGACAAAGTGTAATGTGGTGCTTTGAAAACAGTACCTAAAAGGAAAAAGATATGTCCTTCTCTCTCCCCCTTTCCATCTTGTTCCCTGGAATATCAAATGTGGTGACTGGGCTCTAATAGCCATCTTGGATCATGGGGGGAAAGGGCATTTACTAGGGATGGTGGAGCAGAGATCTGGAAAACCTGAGTTTCTGATGAATTTGGGAGTCTGTCAAGTATCCCGGGGTTGTTTATTTCTAGGCTTCTTTTAAATGAGAGAAAAATAAACTCTCATTTAAGCCACTGCTTTTTTTTTTTTTATTCTTTTGTATATTCATCCAAACCTATACCAAACCAATTTTTTTTTTAATTTTTTTAAAGATTTTATTTAATTATTTGACAGAGAGAGTGCACAAGCAGGCAGAGGGGCAGAGGTAGAGGGAGAAAGAGACTCACCACTGAGCAGGAAGCCTGACGCGGGGCTCGATCCCAGGACCCCAGGACCCCAGGACCCCAGGATCATGACCTGAGCCAAAGGCAGATGCTTAATCGACTGAGCCACCCAGGTGCCCCCCAAACCAATTTAAATATCCCTCCCCTGCCTACACACACTATGCTTTATCATACCATTATTCTCTGGTTTGTCTTCTTCATGGAACTTTTTAACAATTAGAATGTCTCATTTCTTTCTTGTTTGTCCCTTCCATCTAGAATGTAAGGTCTGTGGGAGTAGGACCTTATCTTCCTAGTTCACTATGGTGTCCTCAGAGCCAAAACAATGTTTAGTAGGTACTCAATAAAAAATACTGATACTGTTGAAATTCTGTAGGCTAAAATTCCTCCTACTCATATCAGTATTTTTCTCTGTGATTCTGCTCCTGTAGTTAACCAGTTTTCTTCTGATCACACCTTCTTTCTTTGGTTATGGTAATGTATTTAAATAGGTCTTGCTAGCTTTAGAGTTTTATACATCATTGATACTTTGATCCATTGATATTTAATACTCAATTTAACCTTCATTTCTAATTTTATTTTGAGGGGGACATCTATTATCATCTCCAAGTACTTAAAACAATCAAACTTGAGTTATTTTCAGTTTCACTACAATACAACCTAAAGTATACATACATTAGAAAGACATAAGGTAGAAAATGCTTGGATTTATGTAGTACTTGCCTCATACTTATACTGTTGCCTCAAATAGAATGAAAGGTTTTAATTTCATTTATTTCTCACTAATGTGCTAAATGGGACAAGGTTAGTGCTTTGTAGAGCTGTGCTCCCAGGATTCCAGTGGCTACATATTGCTAACTGGTGTTCAGCTTGTCACCTCTTTGGACTCCATGCAGAAAAACATACGAGATTTCTGCAAGAGTGATTCAAAGGCAACCACTGGTGATATGAGAAAATACTTAGATTACTTTGCAAGTAGTGGAAAACCAAGGAATATTGGAACTCTGAAATATTTTTAATGTTTTAAGGGAGGAAAATGAGGAATAATCTAGAACCAAATGTATTAATGCCTATAGGGAATCTATGAGAAGAGGCGATAAAATACGCTACCTTGTGCTCATAGACATGAGAATGAGACCTCTGGATCCATGAGAGTCAGGGTGGATTGTGAGGGACAAGAGGTTTCAGGGTTTTGTTGGAAAGAAGATTGGAGGAGAATTATGAGAGTAGAAGGAAATGTAGAGAGAATGCAAGAGGATATTATGCCAAGTGCAGACTTGGAGAGTACAGTTATCCCCAAAAGGACTCCTTTAATTCAGTGTTCTCAGCTTTCACATAGGGCTGGCACTTAGGGATGCTCAGCAAATGGTAAATTGAGTAGAAGAAGCATAGCCTGTCACCTCTGTGTGGGCACCATCAGTGCTATACCTTATCTCACATTTCAAAATGAAGGAAGCATTCTCTTTCATTATATTCCTTCATAGAAATCAGTAGGCTTCCTACAGCAAAGTTACAAAAGCCATAAAAAAAATCTATACTGAAATCAATCTGAAGATTTCCTTTCTTTTACAGAAAAATAAAAGCATAGGAAATAAAGAACCATCGGAAATGTCAGAAAGTAATTTCAACCAATTGGTGACTTTTAAAACTTGAAGCTCGCTGTGTTCTACCTAATGCTGCTAATGTTGTCATTTTTTAAAGATTTTATTTATTTATTTATTTATTTATTTATTTATTTATTTATTTGACAGAGAGAGTGCACAAGCAGGCTGAGCAGCAGGCAGAGGGAGAGGGAGAAGCAGGCTCTCTGCTAGGCAGAGAGCCTGATGTGGGGCTCGATCCCAGGATCCTGGGATGATGACCTGAGCCAAAGGCAGATGCTTAACTGACTGAGCCACCCAGGTGCCCCAGTGTTGTCATTTTTGAAGAAGCTTTGGTATCTTGCTATCATGAGCATTTATTTATTTTTTTAAAAGATTGGATTTATTTATTTGAGAGAGAGAGAGCATGAGAGAGAGAAAGAGAGAGAGAGAGCATAAGCAGGGGGAGTGGCAGAAGGAGTGGCAGAGGGAGTGGCAGGATCCCTGCTGAGCAGAGAGCCCCATTGTGGGGCTTGATCCCAGGACCCTGGGATCATGACCTGAACTGAAGGCAGATGCTTAACGACTGAGCCACCCAGGCGCCCCTGCTATCATGAGCTTTTAATCAAGAAGACTTTTAGTGATATATTTGGTGCCATTAGGGCTCCCAGTGAAGATTCTTAAGCCTTCCCAGTTTCCTGCACATAGCCCTCTGCAAACTCTTAGTGCTGTTTTCCTCCATCTTCATGATTCTTCATAATAATACTGACTACTGCTTATACAGTGCCTGTTACAGATTTGACTTTGCTAGTATTACATTTTTAATCCTGGCAAAAACCATGTGAATAAGTATCATCCAGATAAGTCTTATCTATCTCCCCCAATTCCTCAAGCTTCAAAATAGTCTATCCTTTCCACTCTCTTAGTATGGAGTTGTGTTCTTTTGTTCTTAACCAAGTGGGCCTACAAGTCTTAAGCACAGCTGGGTGGATAATACAGAATATCACAGTGCACAGACCTGGGTTGGGGGGAGCAGAAGGGACCAGTCTCAGGCAGTGTGAACACAGTTTGGTGCAGTATGATGGCTGAGTTTGCCCAGGTCCCTGCTGTGGATAGAAGCATGGTGAGTTAAACCGACATTAATAAGGCCAAAGGGTTGCAGTCACAATGGCAGAACTAGATTGAACATATCCATGTGGCCATAAGGCCAAGTCAGCAAGGTTCCAGTCACATGGAAAGACAACTATCCCAAGGCCCCTGCACCAAGAAGAGCATCAAATGAATTCTAATTCCCACTGGTATCTTAACAAATGGAGCCTTTTTTTGAGTGTCTCAGAACTACCAACTCAATCCTGCTACATGCTATCAGCTCTCTTGTGTAAGAAGCAACCCCCCTGTGCACCAGGCATCTTTTTGCCAGGTTAGTAACAGTACCTTTTTGGGCATCTTTTTTCAACTATGTAACAGTCCTTTGACTTATTTGGAGCTCTGGCAGAAGTGGTGAGAAGAGAAAGTGTGGGTTGGTTGGTATAAGTCCATCTTCTTTCTTAGAACTTACTACCACTACTGCTATGGACAGAATTATGTCTCCCCCAAATTTGTATGTGAAGCTCTAATTCATCAGACAGTATGATTGTATTTGGAGATAGGGCTTTTAGGAGGCAATTAAGGTTAAATGAGATCATAAGGATGGGGTCCTAATCCTATAGAATTGGTGGCCTTATATGAAGATGAAGAGTCACGAGATCTCGCTCTCCACACACAAGCACTGAGGAAAGGCCATGTGAGGATACAGCAAAAAGGAGGCTGTATGCAGGCCAGGAAGAGAGCTCTCACCAGAACCTGACCGTGCTGGCACCGGTCTGGGACTTTCAGCCGCCAGCACTGTGAGAAAGTAAATTTCTGTTGGGTAAGGCACCCAGACTATGGTATTTTGTTATAGCTGTCTGAGTGGATGAATACAACTACTTTATCATCAGAGACTTTGTCCTCAGGTGCAAATCATTTTCTTTGGCCAGAGCAGCAGGAATTCTTTCAGTCCTAAAACAAACTGATCAAAGTAATTCAGAGTTGTGAATGACTGATAAATTTAACCTGAGGGAGGAAGGCTTTACCATTTAAAGTGAGGTTTGTTGCAGCCCATCTCGCTCTCCTTCCCCACTCCCCCACCCCCAATCTTGTCTCATTTTGCCAAACCACACACACACACACACACACACACACACACACAAATCCTTTTAAGCAAGGAATACTTCTCAGTGGCCCTCTGCTTTCTTGATCACCCTCTTTTCACCCATGTGGTGGGTGGTGGGAATGGGAGCAAGAGATGATCTCCTCAGTACCTCATTTGTGAAAGAAGCCCACTTCTGTCAGTAAATTGTTCTTTTTTTGTCTGTGACATGTGAGAAACAAAATCCTATAAAATAGAATCCAGAAGTCACTTATCATCCCCCTCTATAACTAAGAACAGCAGTTCAGGTTAGCAGTCATTCAGTGTAAGATGAAGAGTGGTTAAGGCTTTGGAATTAGCTACCTGGGCTTGAATCTCGGCTCCACAGATTATAGCTTTATGAACTTGGGCAAGTCACTTTACTTCTCCAAGCCTTCATTGCCTCATCTATAAGATGGGTTTATGATAATAGATATTTGAAGTGGTGTGGAGATTAAGTTGGATAATATATGTTAAACTTGTAGCAGAGAATCTGGTTATCTAAATAGTCAGTAAATGTTAGCTTTATTATTATTTATTTACTAATCATCTCCCGTATAGGATACTATACTTGGATATACACAGAAAAATAATGCTCTGTTCCTGCCCTCGGGGAGCTTACAAGTATGAAAAACAGCATACAGCATTCCTGTGAAATTAAGAGACCCTCACAGACACCAAGTCTTTTAAAATATCTTCAAAATTCCTGTTTTCTAGTAAAGCTACTGTCATGTTTTTCTCCACACTCAGTTTATCTGTCTTCTTAAGCCTTTTGAAGTCAGCTACACTAGGCTTTTTTGCATCTTTCTTTCTAGCCCTGTGCACAATATGGCCAAATATTATACCTCATGTATTATTTTTTTTTGTCACTTCCCTGGTGCTTCTCCAAAGCAGACCCTTTTCTTGCATGCAAAGGAAAGAGACTTTCTTGGAAGAACATCTAGTCCAGAGGCTCCACGTATCACATATGCTGTCTTTGTCATTTCTTTACAAAGACAGTATATTTTCTTGAAAAAGAAGAACACCAGCTCTGTAAGAATGATCAGCATATTTTAGTGGTACTGGTTAAGATAAAAACACTCTGCTTCTTTGCTCTGTTAGAGCTGGGGCTGCAGTGTTTCTGTAGTCACACTGTTGTCCAGATGGAGTTCTTGCGGAGGTCAGTGCATGTATAAACAGTGGTGCCAATAGTTAGAACAAGTAAAGGGGAAAAAAGTCTTACCACTTCTTAAGGGGCTAAAAATTGCCATGGTACTATGTGGTTTTAGCATATTATTAGCTCATGACATATCTTTTGAATTGCTCATCTTCTTGAATGAATTCTTTGAGATGGAAATGTTGATTTATTTATTGAGTGAGCACATGTCAGTATTGCACTGAAGAAAAACAAACAGTGTTGGTCATTCTGCCATCATATGATATCATAATGAAACACCAGGTTGATTATATTGTTTATGTGATTTGTGCTTTTAGAATATCAATTTTCAGGAAGTTTGTATAACCAGAGATGGTCAGAACCATTTGCAAATATTGATTAACATAGAAGGAAAATTATAATTCAGTCTGTGAGAAAGGACAGTAACATTTTATCTTTTTCATTCATTTTACTCATTCAACAAATATTCACTGAGTACCTCCTACTATATTTCAGTGAACCTAAGACTTTATCCATTATAAGAGCCATCATCATTTGAGGTAGCAATAGAATGGCAGGCAGGTTCTGATATGGCTCACCACCTCCTAGTATTCATGCCTTTGGGTAATCATTGAGTGTGGGCAGGACCTAGTGACTTCTAAAGAATAGAATATGGGAAAACATGGTATGTCACTTCATGGCTAGGTTACAAAAGACCATGACTTTAACCTTGCTAAGACTCTCTCTAGCACTCTCCTTTGCCTTCTTGCTTGCTTGTTCTGAAGCAAGCTGCCATGTTTGATATCCATTATGGAGAGGCCCATGTGAGAGACCCTGAGGCAGCAAGACGCAGTTCAGCTTCTCCTGGATAAAGGAAGCACTAAGATGGAATCAGCTGTTCTCAAAAGTTTTGTTTCCTAACTTCATACAGAAACACTTGGTCTTTTCTCAGTTTCAACAAGACATAAATGATGTTGCTATGTGTACATATTTTTATATATTTAAATATATATTTATTATTACTGGTATTTTTGCAGCATTTTTTTCCATTTGCTATACTTCTGCCTATGTTTTATTTTTTCCCCCTTTTATGCATTTTTTTTTTTCATTTAGCTGCTTTTTTTTCTTTCCTGGGATGTAACTTGTTTTTACAGAAAAGATTTGTGCTTCAAGGCCAAAGCTTACTGACTTTGTAATCTTACTTAATTTTTCTGAAACTTAGGTTTCCTATATATAAATTGGGAATAATAACACCTGCTATTATTAGACATGATCTTTTTATTTCAAGTGACAGAAACCTAACTCAAACTAACTTAGGCAACCAGTAAAAGTGGAAATTCATCAATTCAGTTAACTTCAGAAATGAGTACAGTTGAGGCTTAGGGATTACTGACACCAGAGACTGTAATGTCAAGAGAATTGTCCCTTTCCATCTATAAACTCTATTACATTTCAGCTTCATTTTCTTAGACTGGCTGCTTTGACATGGCTGGAAACTTGCTTACCACCAGCTCCTATTTCTTACATCTCTGAGACGCCTTTGCCACCAGAAGGGGATCTCTTTCCCAAACTCCAATTTAATAAATGCTGAGGAATGACTGATTGGCCCATCTTGGTTTATGTTGATTGTGGGAAAAGGCTTGTATTTAGCAACCCTCGAGAAAATTACCTGGCTAGAATGTGTATGGGAGTATTATACCAGTTTTTGAAGGATGATCATGAGAGTTAGAAACAAAAATTCTTCCTATATACTTGGTTTATGTTATTGTTCTTGTTATTTTTCCTATGAGTGTGAAAAGCATAGTCTTATCTGTGTATTTATAAAATAGAGACTATAGTCTGTGCTCCAGCTTCGGTATCAACCAATTTGGAGGACTGGAGAAAATGAGATATTACAATGTAGACTGTAAGTGCAAAACAAGAAATTATCATTATCTAATTGTCTCTCTTTAGATACTGTTAAATTTCTTCTAAAAATGGTCTGACATTAAAAAAATCAATATAAGATTAAAGAGAAACTTTGAAGAGGGAAAATAATTACCCACAATTCTATTTACTTAACATATTTTTATATATTCCCTTCCAGGCCTCTTCCACATCCCCCAAACATCTACAGGATTATAATTGTATTTACTTTCTATCTTGCTTTTAATATTATGTAATAAATATTCTCCGTCTTTCTAGATAGCAATCAGAATGATCACATAATGCTATATACTATTCCCTTATGTTGATGGATCATAATTTATGCTGTACTTCCTATTTATTAGTTGGATTTCACAGTTTAATATAACTCATTTTTGGCTGTTATGGATTTTGACATTGTAGATTCTTAGTAGTATACTTGTTTGAAGAAAGGTTGTACTAACAAAGTTGTTCACAAATAGGCAATTGCAAAACTGTTTGGTAAGTGTTCAATAAATACTTGTTGCATGAGTGAATGTGTCAAAGAATGGGTTTCATGGAAGTAAGTGTACTTTAACATGGAAAGAGCATTTGGCTGAGGATAAAATGAGAGGGAAAGATGTGCACTTGAAAATTTTGAGAGAGAGATCTTGTCTTGGAATATAAGATGCACATACTGAATGGAGCACTGGGTGTTATATGCAAACAATGAATCATGGAACACTACATCAAAAACTAATGATGTAATGTATGGTGATTAACATAACATAAAAAAAAAACACACATACAATGTAATGAACACTGGGTGTTATATGCAAATGATAAATCACTAAATTCTACCCCTGAAACTAATAATACAGTATATGTTAATTAAATTGAATTTAAATAAATAAAAAAAAAGGAAACAAAAAACAAAAAACAACAACAACAACAAAAAAAGATGCCCTTGGTGTCAAGAACTTTGACTTTTGTATCTGCCCAGCTTTGTGACCTTGAATAAACCCTTTACTTTCCTGAGCCTCAGTTTCTGGAGGATTCCTAAAGTTTTCAAATAAGAATTATTTGATTGTCTGATGACTAACTGTGTACAGATTGTCAGACTGAAGAGAGGATATGGATAATACTTTCCTAATACAGATTACAAACCTGAATAGAGCAATTACAGTGATTGTGAGAACTTAACTATCTTGATGGCTGCTGGAAGCTAGTGTCTGCCAAAAGCAGTAAAGAACTTGTTTGACAGTTTTAGAGGGTAAAGAGGGTAAAGAAAGAAAGAGGCTAAAGAAAGCAGTGAGAGAATCTTTCCGTGTCATCTACAAATGTGATAAGTAGGAAAAGCTATTAGAAGATCAAATATGAGGAAAAGGTCATTTTTTAAAGAGAAAAGTAGTGAATTCTGGAAACAATAGAGTGATTTATATGTTCCCATATCTGTGAAAAAATGTAGAGAATTATTAAGCTTGTGCTTTGTAAACATTTAGAAGAAAGAGTGATTAGTAAGAACCACTAAGAAGAAACCCTGCCAAAATAAATTTGCTTCCTTTTTGGGTGGGGTTAGTGCACTTCATGTATGGGGAAATTCCATACACAAAAAGTATATTGATTTCAGCAAATCAATTTACAAAGGCTTCCATGTCATACATCTTGTAGCTAAAATGATGAATTTGCACCTAAGTGAATTTGCAGTTGATTGAGCAACCATTGTGGTGTGACAGCAAAACAATCTAAGCAATCTTTAGGCTCCATTAATAGATGTGTAATGTTCATAAAAAGGGAAATAATGGTCTCCCTGGTTATTAAAATTAATAGTGCACAGAAAGGTCCTTGGCTCTCCAGGTGCCCTTTCCTTTCCAAAGTCAGCACTGTGGAGAAGACAAAAGAATAGATGTGCGAGCTTAAAAAGGTCAGGAATGAAGAAATTTGAAGCTAACTAGAGATTTCAGGAATGGATGAATGAAAGAGGAAACTTTCTACTTAAGCCCAAAGGCAGGTATTGTGATAGTGTCAGACCAGGCAGAATGAGTGTATTATGGGTTTCCTGAGGAATGCTATTATGTCTCATTGAATTTTTAGATCCATTCTCACCCTTAAAGCCTAGTGCATTATGCCTGGGACAGAAGGAATAGTAAACAATTACTGAATAAGTGATAAATGCAAATGCATGAATGAGTTGCCTTCCAAGTGGAGAAGATGCCCTACCAGTACTTCTGTCCCTCAAGACCACTGAAACAGAATAGACTATACTTCACGCAGGGCAGTGCTACTGCCTCTAGCATTGTGCAAAGACAATATTCCAATGATAGAGTTTATAAACATCCTATCCAAATCTTTTTTTCAGATAAGGAAACTGAATCCCCAGAGAGACCAAGAAGCTTGTTTAGGATTCTGTAGTTAATTAGGAACACAGTTGGCTTAGGAAATACTGGTCTCTTGGATCCTAGTTCAGCAAAACTTTTTCCCTGCCTCCTTTCTCTTCTCCTGCTCTCTGCTTCAGCTCCTTCATAGACAAGTGCCTTAATATGTTTTCCACCTGAGCACTTGATATAAATGGACTTGTGTCAATCACTCCTGAGCTCATTTCTTGCCTCCACTCTTTACCTTCCAAACTGATCTATATACTTGTTTTTGTACCTGTTTAGCCTCAGCATCTTCCCTGTATCCCTTACTGCTTTTTTACCTGGGGTTTTGGTCCTCAGCACTATCCCACTGTTTCTTTTTCTCTTAAAAAGTCAAAGATAATGGTTTTATAAGTTAACTATTGCTGTGTAACAGACTATCTCAAAACTAAGTGCCTTAAACTACAAACAGTTATCATCTCAGTTTCTATGGGTAAGGAATATGGGAGCTTCTGGCTGGGTGGTTCTGATTTCAGGTCTCTCATGAAGTTTCAGTCAAGATATTTACTGGGACTGCAGTCTCATCTGAAGACTCAACTTGGGGAAGATCCATTTACAAACTCATTCACATGGTTGTTGGCAGGCTGCAGTTCTTCACTGGCTGTTGATCAGAGGCATCAGTTCCTCACCACATGGACCTTTCCACAGATTGCCTGAGTGTCCTCATGACATAGCTGCTGATTTCACTTAGAGCTAGTGAGCTAAGAGACGGGGAGAGAGAGAAAGAAAAAGAGGGAAAGGGAGAGAAAAGTCATTGCCTTTTATAACCCAAACTTGGAAACAATGTACCATCTACCACATGTTATTTGTCACACAGATCTTGGCACAGTAGGGAGGGGACTACACAAGGGTGTAAGTACCAAGAGGTGGGGATCACTGGGGTTCATCTTGGAGACTGGCTGTACAAGAGTGCAGAGTACTTTTTGGCAAGGAGATCCAGAAACAATTAAAATTTATTTAAAAGCTATTTTAATGGGGGAATGTATTTATGCAGTCCAAAAATAAAGTATAAAAAGATATTGCCTTCATCTTTCCCCCTTCATAGGTAACCATTTAAAAAAAATTTCTTGTATATTAATTTAGAGCAGAGGTCAGAAAAACAATTTTTTAATAAAAGGTCATATATAAATATTTTAGGCTTTATAGGTCATAGTCTTAGTTGCAACCTACTCAGCTCTGTTGTAGCATGAAAGTGCTCATAGACAATAGTAAACAAGAGAGGGTGGCTTTATGTCAATAAGACTTCATAGACATTGAAATTTGAATTAAAAAAATTTGTGTCATGAAATATTATTCTTTTGATTTTTTTCAGCCATTAAAAAATGTAAAAATCATTCTTACTTAGCTTGTGGGTTGTATTAAAACAGGCTGATTTTGCCCACTGGCAGTCACTTGCCAACCTGCTCTAGGCTTTCTCTATGCAAATACAGGCAAATATGAATATATAGTCTTATTTTTTTTCCCATTAGGAACATTAAACTATTCCGGGTCACTTCAGAACAAGCCTCTTATCTGTAGTCAGTCAACTTTTGGTTATCAGAGATTCTGCTGGCAACTAATCTACATCTTCAGGAGCCATTTGACATCATACTTCTTCACCATGCTGAGCTTTTCCTCCCTTTCTCCAGAAAGAAGAAACTTTTAGTATGTAGTATCTTGGATCAATATGGCCAGTGGAGATTTGGATATCATTTTGTTCACTTCCTTACTCCTTTTCCCATTTTTATAGACAAGGAATCTGGAAGTCTAGAATTTTTTAAATTTTATTTTAGCAAGGATAGAGCTAGTACTACAACCCTGGTCAAAGGAAAGCCTTACTTTACTATAGATCATAAATAGCAGGAAAATGGAAGATTATAGGATCTGCAATGTCCACTGTCATTGAAGTTTCCAATTTCTCTGTTCCTTGGTCTGGAATGATGACAATGGTGTATGTTTCAGGAACTTTGTGTCTGTTGTGTTTGTTTACAAGGGCATATTCAATGTACCAAGGGTATTAATAGGAATATTTCAGGATGTTGATGGGTGCTAGGGAGCATTAGGGGCCAGGGAGAACTAAAAAAAGGGGTGGGTTTGTGGCAGAAATATGGGATTTGGTGGTAACTGGATAAATAAAAGCTTATTTGTCTGGTTTTGTTTGGTTTGTGGTTGTTTAGTTTTTTTGTTTGTTTTTGTTTTTAGAGTGTGGGGGCAGGGTTTCACTGTCCTGAAAAGAATAAGGATGAGTAAAGGAGAAGTTGTATTATAACTTTCATTTAATGTGTCCTAATAACTGTCTTTTTAAAATTTTTCCTTCATCTGTGGGCTTGGTGGAAAAAGCATGTCTCAGATTTAAAGGTGCCTTAAAGACATGTGAATGTTTTGTTGTCATGACCATTGCTGTCAATGCTGGAAAAAGGATGATTAGGAGGGCAGGCATTAAGATTAGAAGGTATTTAGGGAAATAGGTTGGCAATAATTTAAACAGATCAAGCTTTTCCCTCTACTTAAAAAGCTGGTATGAAGCATGCTTCCTTTTTCTGATGCTTCATGCAGTGTTTGCTGATCATAGGGTACACTAAATTAGAAGCTGTGTCCATAAGTGGGTAATCTTATCTGTATTACACCATATTCTTCCCCCAGTTCAGCTGTATGTACTCTGTGTTTCATTACTCTCTGGTCATATTTTAATTTTGTTTCTACCTTTAATTCTTTTTTTCCCCCTGTCTTTAATTCTCATTTAGACTTTTCTTCATTCCTCCTATTCACCTTCAAACTTCCTCCCACTGGCACAGAACTAATGTTAAAATCAGAGTTCTTTTATTATTTCTTTTCTGAGAGCACTCATTTTGTGGCTTCATAAATTCATTCAACAAGTTACTACTGTCAGGCAAAAACCCTGATGTTTTGAGGCTTGCTTTCTAGCGGGGGAATACATACAACAAATCATAAACATTATCCTTGAATAAATATAGTATTTTAAAAGTTAATGTAACCTAATTCCACTTTCAGGAAGATAGAATAGATGTACTTTCCCCTATTCATCTTACTATATACAATGAAAACCCTTTATATAGCCATAATCCATTATATATCCATATATATATATCAAATATAATAAGAAAGGTGGGAGAAGAAGGCAGACCAGGACTCAAGGAATGACATAGTGATGAGTTTCTGAGGTTTTCATTTGCTTCATACATCCCAGACTTGGCACTGAAGAAGCCAGCAACCTAAAAATGCTAAAAGATGCAGACAAAAAAAAAAAAAAGCCCAAACAAAACCAGTTCTCTCTAGCCAAAGGACCAGTAAAGGAGCAACCTAGTAAGACAGAAAACTTTTAGACAGTAACTACTAAGCCAAACAGCACACACACACACACAAAAACCTGTGCCCCTTCCTACCATGTTAACAAAGGCTGAGTGGGGATTCTATACTTCTACTCTTGTGAAGCTCTATTGCTGCTCCCCAGCACCCTTGCCAAAGTGATGTCAGATCAGTTCTCGTAGGGAACGTGAACTTTCATTCCTAGTGACTGGTAATGAGGTGCCCCTTTCCTCTTCCACTGTGATGTCAGTGGAGACTGGAGAGCTGGAACTCACATCCCCACCCAGCAGTGACAAAGACCTCCCCTTAGGTGTCAGTGGAGGCTGAGTGGGTAACCTGGACTTTTACTTCGACCTGGTAGTAATAAAGCAGTGACCTTACTTCTACCAGAATGGTGTCCAAAAAAGCCAGTTAAATGGAAGGTTTAAAGAAGACTCAGAGTCTCTAGCATAATATAAATATGTCCAAGTTTCATTTGAAAAATTACTTGTCATAGCAAGAACCATATCTCAAATTGAATGAAAAAAGATAATAGCTGCTGTCTTAGTCAATTTTTTATAAGGACACTAATCCCATTCATGAGGGCTATGCCCTCATAACCCAATTACCTTCTAAAAACCTTACCTCCTAATATCATCACATTGGGGGTTAGGATTTCATCATATGAATTTTGGGGGACAGAAACATTCAGTACATTGCAGATGCCAACACTGAGATAAAGGAGAAGTTAGAATTATCTGACAAAGATTTTAAAGTAACCATGAGAGAAATCAGTGATTAAGAATATAGCTGAAACAAATGGAAAATAGAAAACCTCTGCAAAGAAATAGAACATATAAAGAAGAATCAGTTGGGAATTTTAGAACTGAAAAATACAGTAACCAAAATAAAAGAGCTCATTGGATAGGGCAGAAGGGAGAGAATGGAGAGAACAGAGGAAAGAATCAGTGAGCTGGAAAATAGGACAATAGAAAATATTGAACCTGAGGAAAAGGGGAAAAAAAAAAAACTTAAAAAAAAAAAAAGAGCAGAGCCTTAGGGACCTGTGGAATTGTAACAAATGAGCTAATAGTTCTGCATTAGAGTCCTGGAAGGAGAGGAAAAGGGAGTTGATAAAGTACTTGAAGATATAATGGCTGAAAACTTGGCAAGAGATGTAAACCTATAGATTCAAGAAGCTAAGTGAACCCTACATAGGACCAGCCCAAAGAAATCCACACCAAGACACATCATAATGAACTTCTGAAAACTAAAAACAAATTTTGAAAGCAACCAGAGAAAAGAGACACCTTACCCATAGGGAAAAGCATTTCAAACGATAACAAATTTCTCATCAGAAAACATGGAGACCAGAAGAAATTGGCACAATATTTTTCAAGTACTGAAAGAAAAGAATTGTCACCCCAGAATCCTGTATCCAGTGAAAATATACTTCAGGATTAAGGGAGAAAAGAAGGCATTCACAGATTAAGGAAAATAAAGAGAATTTGTCACCAGCAAACCTATCCTAAAAGAATGGCTAAAGAAACTTCTCTAAATAGAAAGGAAACAACAAAAGGAACTCGATTAGGAAATGAGAATACCATAAACAAAAATACATGTAAATACAATAGGCTTTTCTTCTCTTGAGTTTTGAAGTTATGTTTGACAGTTGAAACAAAATTTATAACAGTTCTAATATGGTTCTAATGTAGGTAGATGAAATATTTTTTAAAATTATAAATGGGAGATGGTAAAGGGATATAAGGAGAGGTAAAGTTTTTATTTTTCAGTTGACCTGGTAAAATGACAACACCAGTACCTATGTATACATAATGTAATACCTAGAAGCCACTAAAAGAGCTATACAAAGAGATACAGTCAAAAATATGCAAACAATGAATCATGGAACACTACATCAAAAACTAATGATGTAATGTATGGTGATTAACATAACATAATAAAAAAAAGGAGAAAGAAAAAAAAAACTATAAGATAAAATGGAATTCTAAAAAAATCTTCAAGTGAAACTCCCAAGAAGGTAAGAAGAAAATAGAGAAACAAACAAAAAAGAGAACAAATGGAAAACAAAAAAATAAAATGGAAGACTTAAGCCCTAACATATCAATAAAGATACTTATTAAAAGACAGAGGTTGGATAAGTAGATTCAAAATTGTGACTTTTCTATGGAAACTCATTTCAAATATAATGACATAGGCAGGTTGAGAGTAAAAGGATGGGGAAAAGTATGCCATGCAATCATTAATCAAAAGAAAGCAGGAGTAGCTATAATAATATCAGATAATATGTGAAGTGACGGATGTGTTAATTAACTCAGTGAGGGATCCTTTCAAAATACATATGTGTGTCAAATAATCATATAGTGCACTTTAAATACTTACAATTTTGTCAATTATACCTCAAAAAAGTTGAAAAAAAATCAGATAAAATAGATTTCAAAGAAAGAAAATTACCAGAAGCAGAGAGAGATATTACATAGTGATTAAAGGGTCAGTACATTAAGAAAACAACAATCCTCAATGTGTATGAACCAGATAATATAGTTGCAAATATGTGAAGCAAAAAACTGATTTAACTGAAAAGAGAAATAGGTAAATCCACAGTTATAGTTGGAGACTTCAACACCTTTCTCTCAACAATTGATATAAGGCGTATACAAGAAATTAGCAGGATATAGAAGAACTTAAAAGTGCCATCAACCAAGGAGACCTAATCAGCATTGATAGAACATTCCACCCAACAACAGCAGAATACACATACTTTTCAAGTGCCCACAGAACATATGCCAAGATAGACCATATCCTGGGCTATAAAACAAACTTAACAAATGTAAAAGAATTGAAACTTTACAGAGTGTGTTATCCAACCACAAAAGAAACAAGATAGAAATCAGTAACAGAAAGATAGCAGGAAAATCTCTAAACACTTGAAAATTAAACAATAAACCAAACACTAAATAATTCATGGGCCAAAGAGGAAGTCTCAAGAGAAATTTAAAAAATACATTGAACTGAATGAAAATGAAAATACAACATATTAAAATGTGTGGGACACAGTTAAAGCAATGTGAGAGGGAAACCTATAGCAATAAAAACATCCATTAGAAAAGATGGAAAGTCTTCAATCAATAATCTAAGCTCCCATCTTAAGAAGATAAAAGAAAAACAAAATAAACCAAAGGCAGGGAGAAGAAAGTAAATAATAAAGAGCAGAAATCAAGGAAATTGAAAACAGAAAACAATAGAAAAAAAAATCAATGAAACAAAAAGCTGATTCTTTGAAAAGAGCAATAAAATTGATAGGCTAGCAAAACTGAAAAGGAGAGAAAAACACAAATCACCAATATCAGGAATGAAATAGGCCATTACTAGAGCCCATGCAGGCACCAAAAGTATAAGGGAATACTACAAACAACTCTATATACATTAATTTGACAACTTAAACTGAATGGACCGTTTCCTCAAAAAACACAAGATACCACAATTTACCCAATATGAAATAGCTAATTTGAATAGCTATGTACTATGATAATTGAATTCGTAATTTTAAAACTCCCAAAAAAGAAATTTCCAGGCTCAGATGGTTTCACTGTAGAATTCTATTGAATTAACAGCAATTCTTTGCAATTCCTTCAGAAAATAAAAGGGACCATTTCCCAATTCATTTTATGAAGCTGGTATTGCCCTGGTATTGAGCTAGAAAAACAGTACATATAAAGAAAACTATGGAACAGCATTCCTCCTTAACGTGGATGCAAAATTCCTTAACAAAAAGGCAAATTTAGCAAATAGAATTCAGCAGTATATAAGAATTACACACCATGACCAAATGGGGTTTAGTCCAGGGATATAAAGCTGGTTCAATATTCAAAAAGCAATCAATGTAATCCACCATATTAACAGACTAAAGAAGAAATATGATATATATCAACTGATGCGGAAAAAGCACTTGACAAAATTCAACATCCATTCATGATAAAAACTGAGACTAATAGGGGTAGAGGGGAACTTCCTGAAATTGAGAAACCACATGTACATAAAGCCTACAACTAACATTCTGCTTAATGTTGAAAAAAATAAATGCTCCCCTCCTGAAGATTGGGAAGAAGGCAAGGATGTCTGCTCTCACCATTCTTATTGAAGATAATGCTCAAAGCTCTAGCCACTGCAATAAAACAAGAGAAGGAAATAAAAGTCCTACAGAACAGAAATAAAGAACAAAACTGTCCCTGTTTACAGATGATATACTTGCCTATGTAGAAAATATTAAGGAATTTACCAAAAACAAAAACCTATATTTTGCATCTTATACAAGTATTAACTCAGAATGGATTATAGACTTAAAAATCAAGTAAAACTATAAACTTAAAAAAAATAGGAGAAAATCTTCAGGATATAGACTAGGCCAAGAATTCTTAGACTTGACACCAAAAGCATGGTCTATAAAAAGAAAGTAATAAATTGGAGTTTGTAGAAATAAAAATTTTGCTCTGTGAAAGGCCCTGTTAAGAAGATAAAAAGACAAGCTATAGACTGGGGAAAATATTTGCAAATCATGTATCTGACAAAGGATTAGTATCTAGAATATATAAAGAACTATCAAAACTCAACAGTAAAAAACCAAATGGTCCAGTTAGAAAACTAACAAAAGACATGAATAGATACTTCATTGAAGAAGGTATAGAGATGGCAAATAAGCACATGAAAAGTTGTTCAATACCATTAGCTAGTAGGGAAATGCAAATTAAAACCATGAGATGTCACTATAGACCTATCAGATTGGCTAAAAATAAAAATAGTGACAGCACTGGTGGCAATGCTGGTGAGGATGCAAAGAAACACACATTACTGATGAGAATATAAAATGGCACAGTCACTCTGGAAAACACTCTGACAGTTTCTTTAAAAAACTAAACATGATACCACCACTTGACCCAGCAATTGTACTACTAGATATTATCCCAGAAAAATGAAAACATGTTCAGACAAAAACCTGTACATGATGGTTCATAATAGCTTTTGTAATAGCCCAAAACTTGAAGCAACCTAGATGACCTTCAGTGGGTTGAACAAAGAGTGGTACATCCAAACCAAAGAATACTACTCAGCAATGGAAATGAACAGACTATTAATATACACATATTAGATGAATATCCAGGGAATTATTCTGAATGAAAAAAAGCTAATCCCCAAAGGTTATGTATTATATATTTTATTTATGTAACCTTCTTGAAGTTACAAAATGTAGAAATGGAGAACAGATTAGTGCTTGCCAGGTGTTAAGTTGAGAAATGGGGGGTTGGCAGAAAAGGGAAGTGGGTGTGGCTATAAAAGGAGTAAATGAAGGATCCTTGTGATGATGGAAAAAGTCTGTATCTTGATTATATCAATGGCAATATTCTAGTAGTGATAATGTTCTATATTTTGAAAGATGTTACTCTTGGAAGAAATAGGGTATAGAGTACATGGGATCTCTCTGTATTATTTCTTACAACTGTGTGCAAATCAACAATTATCTCAATAAAAAGTTTAATTAAGATTAATTAATACTGGGCGCCTGGGTGGCTCAGTCATTAAGCATCTGCCTTCGGCTCGGGTCATGATCCCAGGGTCCTGGGACTGAGTCCCACATTGGGCTCCCTGCTCGGCCGGAAGCCTGCTTCTCCCTCTCCCACTCCCCCTGCTTATTATGTTCCTGCTCTCGCTATCTCTCTCTCTGTCAAATAAATAAAAAAAATATTTTTAAAAATTAATTAATGCTATAGAAAAACAAAGTAGAACAGGGTAAGGGGAAATGGGAATTCTAGATTTGCATGGAGGGGGTATGATTTTAGAGTGATCAGAGTATGCCTAATTTAGACAGTGAAAGTGACATTTGAACTGATTGGGGAGTTAACTACATGCCTGTCTAGGAGAAAAACCAGCTAGAAGGAGCAGCCATTATAATCAGTAGCTTGATTGAAGGATTTATAATTAATTGCTTGTATGTTGTCTGCCCCTAGTATCTGAGACTCTTGAAGACTAAGTTTATGTCTTATTTGCATCTACATATCTAGTATTTAGCTGGGCACATAAATATGGAGTAAATTCCTTAATTCTCTTCTTAAACACAACTTTGTTTTTTATTATATAGATCAAACTTTTCCAATTTTCTTCCTACAATTTTATTTATAATATAACAAGTAGGATTACCCATATAACTTTGTTGTTGTGCAGGCATATTCCATCACAGAAACAAATATTCTTGTTCTTGGTCAATCATAGATATATGTGCTAAGAGCAAAGAGGGCAAACCACTTTTGTTCAATTTATTTTTCCTTTCATTTCACAGAATATGATTTAGATAGGTGCTGAGAAGTATTTTATTTGTTCTTTCTCCTTCCCTTTTTTTTTCCTTGTCCCCTTCTCATAGTGTGTCAGTTTCATACTGCTGCCATGTTTATACTGAAATATTGTGAGAATCTTCTCCCGTTGTTGCCATTTATCCCATATTTCTGAGTGGAACACCTCCAAGGGAAAGGCAAACACACCTCTTTTATTTAGACTGATGGCCTTTTGTAGCCTAACTTCATTATGTTAGGCTCTTAGACACCCTACCCTTCACTAAGGAGTGGGGATAGGTTACAAAGAAGTAGAATACCTTATCTTGTGTTTCTTGATAATCATAATAGTTGAGCACTTTATGGCAGCATGTACTATGTACCAACTACTGTGATAAGAACATGACCTACATCATCTCTGTTAATCCACAAGTACCCTTACAAGGAAGATACTATTATTGTTTTTACATATACACATGAGGAAGTGGAGATCCAGAGAGACAGGGTGGCTTATTCAGAGTAATGGGGCCAGTAAATGGCAGAACTTGAACTTGAATCCTTGTCTGTATAATATAAAAATCTGGATAGGACATTATCTAGATTTCTTTATCAGTTTGAATTCCTACGTGAAACTACAAAACCCACTCTAGCTAGTTTAAGCATAAAAGGAATTTATTAAAGGGTATTAGGTAACTCACAGAATCTCTGCACATGCCAGAGAGGTCCTAGATTTAGCTCTTTCCTTACAGCTGATCACTTGCATCCAGCACACAAGTCTTTCCCCCCGAGTTGTCACCTACTAGTTAATAGCTACCAACCCTTTCAAAGAGGAGCATGAGGATAGGTGACAGAATATCATGGAAAATATTCCCTTAATAAGGTTCTCCTCCACAGATGGGAGGTCTGTGACTACACTTGTTTCAGAAAATTTCCTCACAGGACACTGGCTCCAACCGCTGGGGAATGGACTTTGAAAAGTGAAGGTCTGTGCTGATAAGTGATGTCACAGTTGGGCAAAGGAGTATGTGCTAATGAACCATGCAAAACCCCAGTCACTAAAGTTGGGGTTTTACAGATGTGTTTTTATGGATCCTTATTTACCATGAATGTTTAGATGGTAACTGGAGCACAAATTGTCTGTTAAAATAGTTATTTCAGCTTTCCCTTGACCATCGTAATCTTCTGGTAATCCCTCTTTTGGCCCTCCCCAGCTGTCTGCCCCTTTTTCAGAGAGAGGCCAGCTTCCCCTTTGCTGCTGTGAGTGAGGGCTGAGCCTTAATGTGTGGCCACTTACATAGCTTCTCCGCTTTCTAGTCAAAAAAGAGGCCAGATCACTTTATATGGTCACTGACTTCTCCAGTGTGGAGAGCAACTCTGTCCACTCCCAGAGCAGATGTTCCCACTAATAACAATGACATAAATAATAGTAATTTCCAGATAGTGAGTACTTGGTATGTGCCAGGAACTGTGCTAAATGCTCTATCTGTCTTGGTCCATTTACTCCTCACAGGAGACGCATAAGATATAGGTGCTATTATTATAATGTTTACAAATGAGGGAACTGAGGATTAGAGAGAGGGGAAAAAAAAACTTGCCTAAGGTCACCTAGTTTGAGCACCTAGTGGAGCCAGGATTTAGACTCAAGTGTGTAGGAGTACGGAGCCTGTGCACTTAACTGTCATGCCAGACTGCTTCCCTTGACCAGAATTCTTGTGTGTTGACTTTGAGGCAGTGTCATCCAAATATTCTCCTGGCAGCTGGATGTAGCTGCTTGCAGCGGGAAAGGCAAATTCTCCTGAGAAGTGGATGAACATTGTACTCCCGAGAAGACTCTTGTCTGCCTGAATTGCTTGTGCCCCTGGGGCTCAAAGAGGAGACTATGAGTATTTAGGTTGAGAATTCACTTGGTTCAAAACAAAATTCTTATGGATAGAGTTTTCACTATTTTTAGTTCAATCCAGTTTTTATGGGAAGTTTAATCTAATTTAATTCAATTATATGAAATGTTAGTAAAAGATGTTCTGGAATTTAGAATGGAACATATGACCCAAGGGGGGGTGGGTATGTCATTAGGAATAAAATGTCTTGACTATGAGGGCTGTTAAACACTGGGCTGTTACATAATTTCTGGAAAATCCTGAGGACCAGCTACATTACTGTCTCCCAGAGGTGGTTGAGGTGTGAGATTCTCTGAGGAGGGCTTCACATTTCCTTGTAACTCTTATTCTTAATAAACTTACTTATAGTACTGTGTCAGTTCAGGCCCCCTGAGAAGCAGACACCAGGAGAGGAATTAGGCATGCACAACTTTTATCTAACCCCATGAAGAGTAAAGGGGAAAGGAACAGGAGTGGGTAGGGAGAGCTTTCAGATGGAGATGCAGGGCTGACCCTTGCGAAAGTTGCGGGAGAGGAGAAGAAAATTGGGCAGGAAGAGCTTCAGACCACAGTGCAGTTTTGAGAAAGTCTTGGCCAGGCTGATGGGGAGCCTTTAGGCAAAAGTTCCCCATTAGAGAAATCCTGTGTTGGGGGAATGGCCCAGCTCCGCTGCACCTTCTGTGCTCAGTCATTGCCTGGGAGCAGCACAGGAGTCAGAGGATGGGGGTGGGGTGGGTAGCATGGCCTCAGAGTGAGCACTGCAGCAGATCTAAAGGTACAGCAGCTGGAGGCTGTCAGACATCTATATTTCTAACAGAGGGTTCTCTTAAAGGGAGAGCTGAATGGTATCTCCATGTCTGCCACAGTTACATATTACCTTGCCAAACTGGAGTACTTTCCTAAAATTTACTGCTAGTGTCAAGTGAACCAAGAAGACTTTTCATTTCAGTGGTATTTTCTCCCAAAAGTAAATCCCCTGGCATCAAAGTGCATTGTATATAAAAATCTCTTCGTCCCTTCCTTCCTGGACACCATATCCAGCTCTCTGGCCTTTTATTTTTATTTTTTCTGGAATCTCTTAAAGCTTTGTCATTTTGGTATCTAATAATTTCTCTAAATGCTTTAAATGTCTCTTCTGATGTGACTAGAAAGAACACTCTTGTGTATATATTCTTCACTTTCATTTTCCATAAATATTGATTAATCTAAAATGATTAATAATTTTTTCTCTTGAATATATTTAAAATTTGTTCTTTTTCTCTATTCCCTATGCTATTATTAGTTCAGTTCCCTCATTCTCAATTCCTTAGATTATTTTAGTAGCTTTCCATCTGTTCTCTCTGCCTCTGTCTTGTTGCTGTTCAGGTCACCTTCTGTACAGGTACAAAAACAAATCTGACCTTTTTAGAAACCTTTAATGGCTTACTAGCATTTAGAGGGGGAAAAAATCCAAGCTCCCTACCATGGCAAGTGAGGCAGTTCATAACTTATCCCTGCCTATCTTGCTAGCCCATCTCCTTCTGTTCTCCCCCATGTGCTTTCTATTCCAGTGCTATGGAACCAATTATATTTCTGCACACTGCCTGCCTCCTTTGTCTAGACTGTACTCTTTTGTGTCCACTTGACACACTGCTACCTAAAAATCTGGTCAGGTATCACCTTTTCTTTGAAGGTTTTCCTGACTTCTGTTCAGAATGGATCACTTCATCTTTTGTATTTCTATTGAGTCTCCTACCAGTCTGTAATTGCAAGCTCCATGTTTTGTGTTATAATTATTTGTACCTTTTCCTCAAGGGCCCAGGTTGTGTCTTATTTTTCTTTATATCCCTTGCACCTAGCACAGGGTTTGGTCCATGAGAGGTGCTCAATAAATGTTGGTGAACTAAACCAAACTTGAGGTACATTCTTTGTATTGCCCACAATGTCTTCCACAGAGTCTCCTTGAACAAATACTTACGTAATGGGATGTAAATGAATAAAATGAAGATGCATTTAGGGAACAGGAAACATCAATTTCAATATTCATTAATGGGACTTGATGATGTTTGCATCTTACCATTTTCATTACTTGAGAGCAGTTGCCTTACGTGCCTCACTGTGGGGTCAGCACCATTTATGTGTATCATGTATGTATACATAACTGTGATGATGCAATAGGGCAAGAACTGAGGGCCTGAATTATCTGGCAAGTACAGCTCTGACATGATATCATGTTTATTTCCATATAATCTGTAACTGGACAATGGGCATTGCCATCAGAAAGACTGACAAAGAAGGTAATGAAACCTCCTTGCTAGATGCCTACCAGAGTCCCTCCTTTACAACTATTGCTAGATATTTATGTTCCTTCCTTTTTTCCTTTCTTCATTCATTCATTCATCTTTCAGCTTACAGTGATAAGTAAAAACAATCCATGAGAAAAAAAGTTGTAGATGCCAGTTACTGATGCTCATTCAGACACCAAACTAGGTGACTAATCCTCAAAACAGCTCTATGAGGTAGAAAATATTATTTTCATTTTAACTATGAAGAATTGGATGCTCAGAGAAGTTAAGTGCCGGAGGTAGGATCTGGAAGCAGGATATAGTGCTTTGTAATAGCCGCCTTCCAGGACTGATTTCAGAATCATCAGTTTCATTATCATTGCCACCTACTCACCTGAAGATTGCTCATGTAATCTATAGTGCTGAGTTTTTTTCCATTCAATCCAGGCATATGATTAAATTAAATTAAATTAAATTTCTAAATTAGATGGTGATGCATAAAATAAAATTCTGAATCACCATCATATTTATTGAATAGCTTATGTATATAGTTAGAGCATTTGCAGTTTAGTCCTTATTTTGCCTATAAGAATTGTTGCTATTAAAAATGCTGGTGGGGACGCCTGGGTGGCTCAGTCGGTTAAGCGTCTGCCTTCGGCTCAGGTCATGATCCCAGGGTCCTGGAATCGAGTCCCGCATCGGGCTCCCTGCTCCGCGGGGAGCCTGCTTCTCCAAACTCTGCCTCTCTCTCTCTCTCTCTCTCTGTCTCTCATGAATAAATAAATAAAATCTTTAAAAAAAAAAAAAGGAAAAAAAAATGCTGGTGATTCTTCTTTAAATTCCTTCAGTTTTCAACCAGCTAGTGGTGAATTGGTGGTGGAGAAGGTGTCTGCTTTTAAACTGACAATGATAAAAGAGTCTTGGGTGGATCTGTATTTATGTAACATTTATAAATGGCTTCCTCCTTCCCTACTTCCCCTCACCAAAAAAGCAAGAATTGAAAAACCTGGCACAATCTGGAAGAGTTGCCAAGTCCCTATGTGAGGCTTTTATTTTGCTTTTAATAAAGACAGACCACAATATAGCCCAAGGGGAACTCCAGTCAGACCTATAGCAGCCTCACTTCCTCCCAGTAGGAAGCATGGCGAGGATACTTTCTGAGGGCAGATGCTCTAGAGCTCCTCCCAGCAGGGCTGATGTGGAAAGAGCTGACTAAGGAGAGGACCAGGGCCGAGCTTTGTGTAGAGGCAGGGGCCAGGCCTATGTGTTAAGGCTAATCAGAATAGATGATCTGATTATCTCCCAGAATATAAACACACCAAAACTTAATGGTTCTATTTATGTTGAAAGAAATCAAGAAACAAACTTCATTATGTTATTTGGAATAAATCTGTGCAGATGGTAAGCAGAACCAGAAACTGTTTGAAGTTTCGTGACAAGCCAGGGACATACATGAATATGATAACTTTTCCTTTTTTGAAAACATTTGATTTTATCAGCTTGTTTACCTATCTGTCACAATAGAGCATAAAACCAAGAAATGCTTGCATAGACTGATATCTGAGAAATGTGTTCTGGTAGCTGAGACGCAACAGAGAGTCCTATATCAGTTTTCTGCTCTTTGTTAAATGCAGTAATAAACTAGTTCTTCAAAAATCACCTAACTGGTTGTCAAAGAGATTGTGACAGTGGGCAGATTTATAGCAAGGGGTAGACATTGTCTGTGTAACAAATTGCTCTCTTGCACCAGTATTTCATGCCCTGTGCAGATAAATCAAAAGCAATTTGTCACATTCTTAAAAATTCCCTCCCATTAAGTTGTTAAACAAAGCAAATAATTGTGGTACAGAGTTTTCTATTCTTTAATCCTCAACCAAAGGACACCATTTAGGCCTCTGACAAACCTGGGTGGTTATTGCAGCCAGCGCAGAACTGGTTAAATCTTATTCTGCCTTCCAACAGGGAGCTAAAAGTAATTGCAAAATATTTCGTCCCCCTTGGCTCTGCGTGTAGATTTAAAATTAAATTGGTTCTGGTTAGCAAGCTAGAACAGGGCAACTAAATTGAATTTTCTGAGGAATGTTGTGAATCCTATGTGGAAGAAAAAAAAACCACACATACAAAGTTTGTATGTTTCCCGCTATCCTTTCTTTTGTGCTCTGCTCACTCTTGTCCATTGTCATCTTTCCATACTCTCCTCCCCATTGGTAAGGCCAGCCTCAATCGTATCTCATTTTGGGTTTTAAATGCATTTGGATCCATGCATATTTATCTGAAAGTTTCAGTCACTCCTTCTCATCATCCTTTCCAAATACTCTTCTCCCCAAGTGCAAATTGTTCCCTTTCTTTCTCTTCTCACACACTTCTCATGGAATGAGATTATTGTCAGCATTTTGTCGAGTTTGCACAGAGGAAAAGCAAACACAGAAACACCAGAGCCGGGCATGTGAAGTCTTAAGCTGTTGATTATGTTTTCAAAGCACAATCACAGACTTTTGATTATGCTAACTTCCAGAGTAGATGATGACATTCTGAAGAAGAATCTAGAATTAAAACTAAGTTTCTCTCTCCCTCTAATTTTTCTTTTTTTCTTTTAACATCTATTTTCTTATTGTAAAACTAGTGCTTCCTCATTGTAGAAAATATTGAAAATTCAGGAAAGTATATAGAAAATGTAAAAATTATATGAAAGTTTATAAAGGTAAATAGAAATAGATGAAAATATAGTCTTACCATTAAAGACAAAAACAATGAATAATTTAACATATTTTATGTGCATATTACTTTCGGTATTGTTGAGATTATACTGTATATACATATATGCACACTTTTGGATATTGTATATTATGTATATATATACATATATATTTGCACTGTATATATATACACTTTTGCATCTTGCTTTCACCTTGGAAAATTTTGTTTTTTTCTTAAATTGATCTGTGTAGGGGCCTGGCCTTGGGGTAAAGTCTACCTCATACCTCCTTTTCAGTTTTGAGCTTGTGGGGTATCTGGAATGTGATAAAATCGGCTTCAGTTTGGCAGCAGATGGATGTCCATCTATCTTCTAACCCTGTTGGTGGTGATCTGTCTCCGTATCCTCAATACCACTGCACTATCAATGTATTTGTTACTCTCATTAACTACCTCATATGTAACTGGATACTACAGTAGACACATGTTCATATTTAATTCTCACAATAACAATTCTGCAAAGGTAGGTGTTATTATCTGTATTTTACAGAAAAGGAAACAGAGTTTTGGAGAGATTATGTAATTTCTCAAGATTGAACAACTTGTACATGATAAAAGCCAGGTTTTAAGCCATATCTATCTGGCTCCAAAACTACTTCATCCATTGCCTTCTCTATTTGCAAGAGCCTCTTAATTTTCCTCCCTCCACCTCCATTTCATTTTCAGGTCACCCCAGTCCTTTTTTGCAGTACTGCTATATTAATATTAAAGTATAGAAACATCAGTGTGCCCCCAACTGCCTAAACAATGAAGTCTAAGCCTCTTGGCTAAACCTCTCTAAACTTGTGATCCCTGGATCCCTATTTCATCTCTGACTCTTCTTCCACTCACTCCCTGTCTGCCTACCTCCCAGTTCTTTTTGCTTCAGTGGCTTATGCTTCATACTAGTTGGCATTATCTGAATGTTCCCTACTCTTTAACATCTCTGTGCTCTTTCACTTGCCTAGGACACACTCTGCCTGCCCTGTCTAGTCTGTGAATTCCTATTTTATCTCCCTAGACTAGAACCCAGTGTTACTTCCTTTGTGAGTTCTCTCCCAACTTTTCTAGGGAGAATTAGTCACTCTGACCTCTGTACTTCTATTATACATGCAAAGAGCCTTAGTTGTTTATGTGCCTATTTCCCCCTCCCAAGCCTGTGAACTCCTTAAGAGCAGGAGCCGAGTCTTATTGTTTGTACTGTCTCCTGTAGCTCTTAGCAAACAGTCTGGCAATGGGTGCTAATTAACATGCTGCTCCTGGAAAACCAGGAACCACATCGTGTCTTAGTCAAAGAGATACAGTCCAAAGACTAAAGCAACAGTTGTTAAAGTCCTCTTTCCTTTCCAAACCACTTATATTATCAATAGAATTTGGTTTAGTGGAAAAACCACTGGGTATGATCAGCAGATCTGGGTTCAAGGTCTCTGTTGTGGGTCATCCTCATTCTTAAATGTGGTATGCTATGTGGAAGTAGTTTGCAAGCTCCAAGGCAGTACACTGACATTGAGTGATGAATTGTTCCTCTGGGCCTGTTCTTAGGCCTACATTGCACATTGTCCCTTCCTGCCTCTGAAGTCTCCTGTCTCTAGGAAGACATTGCTGCTGGATTTTTTTTAACAATATATATTGTTATTAAATGTATCATACAAACTAAAAAGTGACTAAAACATATATGTACAGTCTAACAAATAGTTATACATAAAACATCATATAGCTAGCAAGAAACAGAACATTGCTGGCACTCCCTGAAGTCCCTCCCCATGCCATCCTCCACGTGCTATTTTGTTGATTTTTCACACTTTTAGCACTAGTCTCTTTATTTCTTTCAGTTGAAACTTTTTTTTCTTGTAACGAAAAGCTTTTTTTTTTTCTCGTGACTAAGAATCCTTCTTGATCTGATGCTGTACTAAAGACAGTGTATCTGGCAATGGAAAGCTTTATCTAATAGAACAGCCCCATCTCATTGCCCCAGTTCCTTTTTGGTTACCATGACTGCTAGCTAGTCCCCTCCCACAACTGTCAGCTTCTTTCCTGGATCCCTGAGAAGGTAAGTAGATGGTCCCTAAGTGCCCTTCCTTGTAGCTGCATTACATCAATATAGATGTTTGCTCATGTTATTAAAATTCTTCATCAAAATCATCTTAATGGATGCCTAATATTCTGTTACATGGATATAATTTACTAAACGATTCCTTTATGAATGACATTTGTTTTCTGTTGCTGTTTTTTTTTAATTTTATAAGCAGTAAATCTTTCAGTAAACATCTTTGTATGTAAATTTTTGTCTATATTTCAGTTCATTGACTTAGACTAAATTCCCCAAAATGAAATTATTGAGTCAAAAGACATGCATTTCAAAATACAACTTTTTTTTCTGATTATGGAAGTATAATATACTCCTTATTGGTATTTTGGAAAATATAGAAAATAATAAAGAATATTACAGAAGTTACCTGTATCAATTACTGATGTAACAAATTAGCCCTGAAATGTCAATTGTTTAACCCATTACTAGTTAATTTCTGTCTCAGAGAAGAATGAATTAGGCCTCTCCTATATGACTCTTCTCAAAGCATCAGGGACCCTGAAAAGTTCTTTGTGGCTCCATCATTTTGTGCCTTCCAAGTCACCTTGGTGTCACAGCTGATTGACAGGATGGAAAGGAAAGTATGTAAGATCACACATAAATTTAGGGCTGGAATTGACATAGATCTCTCCAACCCACATTCCATTGCCTAAACTCAGTTATATGTCCAAGGGAGCCACAGGACTACAAGGAAGAGGGTCTTTAGGGCAGAAAATTTGTCTTTTTGTGCCATGAGGAAAATGAAATGGCTTGGAAGACACACAGGTTGGAGGATATATGTTTATAGCATATCACCCACAGTCCTATCTTCTAGGAGTAACCCGTGGTAGTGTGTGCTATGGTCTGGGTATGTCGTCCCCCAAATTCATATGTTGAAAACCTAATGCCCAGGTGGTAGAATTAGGAGGTAGGGCCTTTGGGAAGTGATTGGGTCATGAAGGCTTTGCCCTGATGAAGGGGATTATTGCTCTTATAAAAGAGACCTGGGAGGAATCCCTTGCCCCTTCCATCATATGAGGATACAAAGAGAAGTTGGTAGTCTGTGATACAGAAGAGGGGGTTTCACAGAACTTGACCATGCTGACACCGTGATCTTGGACTTCCAGCTTCCAGAACTGTGAGAAGTAAATTGTTATTGTTTATAAGCCATCCAGTTTACGCTATTTTGTTATAGTAGCCTAAATGGACTAAGATAGTAGGCTTAGGTATATTTTCTTTTAATCTCTTTATATAAATATACTGAATATTAAATAAAGTAGCAATTATTTTACATATATATATCTTATATCTATTTCCTAACACCTTAGGAGCATTTTAATGCCATTAAATATTGTAGCTTTGAATATTTTTGAAGCTCTTGATGTATGATGACACATTGTTTTTACAAAATGTGGCACCAGCATGGTATGAGAGTGACTTGCATGGTTCTTTATTGATTCATATCTTGCTCAATCTCTTTGGGCCTTTGTTTCCTCATTTACCTACCTTATGTGGTTGTTGTGAATGTTTAACAACTTAGTGCAGGTAAAAATATTAAAAATAGTGCCTAGCTCAGAATAACTTCTCAGTAGATATTATCTATTATTACTATTGTATGAAGAGATTTGAACTCCCCAAGTCAACTATAAATCTATGCTTTAGCTTTGGTATCTTGGATATGTTTTGCTTTCCTTGTATTGAGTTTTCTAAGCACTTTTTAAAAAAAGATTTATTTGAGAGAGAGGAAATTATTGTTTGTAGAACACCTACCATATATCAGACACTGTTTTTTTACTTTCATGCTGGATCTCATGTAATTCTCCCAGCAATCCATTAAAACAGGTATTATTATCTAGGTTGATAAGATAAGGAAAGTGATGTTCATGTAATTAATCCAGGATCACAAATGCTAGTAAGTAGTAGGATCAGAATTTAAACCTAGGTCTGTCTCCCATCAAAGTCTCTCTATTATTCTATGGTACCTTCTATTTATACTGTTATCCCTGTTGCACTTGTGGTATGTTAATGTGGAATTATGTGCAGTTGTTAGACCAAGCAGTGTCAGAGCAATTACAGTGACTATCGTTAAGCACCCAAAAAAGAAATTAAAAAAAAGCACATTTGAGAATCCTTTAAGGTTGAGAGCTTGCTTCTTTACTCTTCCATCATTTTTTTCTTTTACATTTTTCAATTAAGAATCAGAAAGAACTCTTCACCTTAGTCCACATACATTCAAACAATGTATCAGCATTAAAAACAATACCTTCTTATTCTGAGTGTATTGACTACATTGCCCTGAGACATCAGCTGTGAATGTATATCACAACACAACTTCAACTCTCCATCAAAATTTCATATATTAATGACTTGCCTTGTGACCATTTAAAACTCAGTCTGGACTGATAGAGAAACTTGGGTAAGTTTGAACACAATTGAACACATTTAACTCCTTTCCCACAGCCAGTCTCATTGGCTCTGCTCTCAGTTTTACTCCTGCCACCCTGGTTGGGGTCTCTATAAGCTGACTCATGACTATAATGACAGCCATCTAATAGGTCTCCTTGCCTCTGGTCTTTGTTCCTTCTATTTCATCTCAATCAGTCTGTGGACCAAATCTGGCCTCTGGTGGCAGAAGAAGGAGAAGGAGGAAGAGGAGGAGGGGGAGGGGGGAGGAGGAGGAGGAGGAGGGACAGATCCTGATGGTCAAAAATATTTACTACCTGGTCTTTCACAGAAAAAAAAGTTTGCTGACCCTTGATCTAGATTATTTCTGGCAGATGAATCTGGGGAAAAACCCCTCAAAGAGACAACAAGGTATATGACATAATGGGATGAATACTAGCTCTTGACTGTGGATTTTCGGGTTCTAGTCCCAGACCAACCTTCCTTTATTTGTATCCTTACTTAGAAAAGGAAGTGAAATGATATGATCTTTAAATTCTTCTTGTTTTGACATTCTAACATTTGGTTTAACATTTTTTAAAAATTATATAAGTAATTCATGTGTATGAGAAATGTATAAAGCACTATAGAATATATGTATGCATGTGCGTGTATCTTAAAAAGTGTCTAGGTGAAACTTTTCAAGCCTTTTATACACACACATATACGTATACATATGTATCTACAATTTTTTCCAACTCAGCAGTACATTGTGAATATCCTCACTTGTCAGTGCATAAAATATTTCATTTTTATTTATTTTTTATTTTTTAAAAGATTTTATTTATTTATTTGACAGAGAGAGACACAGCAAGAGAGGGAACACAAACAGGGGGAGTGGGAGAGGGAGAAGCAGGCTTCCTGCGGAGCAGGGAGCCCGATGTGGGGCTCGATCCCAGGACCCTGGGATCATGACCTGAGCTGAAGGCAGACACTTAACGACTGAGCCACCCAGGCGCCCCAAATATTTCATTTTTAAAAATAGCAATGCTGTGGTCTGTTAACCTTTCAGGTGTGTGCCATGGCAAAGGGAAAATTTGCACTTGTGCCTTGAAATGAAAAACTTTACAAAGCACCGATCTGGGCTATTCCACAGCCTTCATAAAAAGATGGTGTTAAGTTATTCCGTATGGATGAAAGTTATTCTTTCATTTTCAAAGACTTATCTTCCTCATATATGCCATGCTTATTTTTGATCTTGATCATGTTTTTCTGTCTTGCTTGAATGACTTGCCTGCCGTATTACCTCACATCTATCCTGATTCTACCAGCCCTTCAGTGTTCATCTTTATCTCAAGGTGCCTTTCTTCCTGGGAACTTTCACATCCCATTGCCTAAGCCTAATTTGCGCTGTTTTCAGAGTTACTACTCTCTTGATCTTCTCTATTTTCCAGAAGTATGACTTGCCTTTTAACAGGACTGCATATAAGAACATTATTTCTGTCCTCAATTTTTTCCAAATCACTTAACTCAGAGCAACTCCTAGAAGTGAATAATATTGTTTAGTTTCTCAAAAGCTTGTAACATTCTGAAAAATTTTATTCTATTCAACAAAAGTATAGAATCCTAGATTTTATTGATAAGAGGGGCCTCAGACAATCATTTGTTTTTCTGAATGCCTTTAGGCAAAAAAAGGAATCATTCTGTCTGTTTGACACAGATAGCTACAGAGGCCCCCAAAGATTTTTTTTTTTTTATGTTATGTTAGTCACCATACAGTACATCATTCGTTTTTGATGTAGTGTTCCATGATTCATTGTTTGCGCCTAACACCCAGTGCTCCATGCAGAACGTGCCCTCTTTAATACCCATCACCAGGCTAACCTATCCCCCCACCCCCTCCCCTCTAGAACCCTCAGTTTGTATGCTGAGCGAAATAAGTCAATCAGAGAAAGACATGTATCATATGACCTCACTGATACGAGGAATTCTTAATCTCAGGAAACAAACTGAGGGTTGCTGGAGTGGTGGGGGTGGGAGGGATGGGGTGGCTGGGTGATAGACACTGGGGAGGGTATGTTCTATGGTGAGCGCTGTGAATTGTGCAAGACTGTTGAATCACAGACCTGTACCTCTGAAACAAAGATTCTTGATTTGTCAAAGTCTACATCAAATAGTCATTATTCCCTCTGAATTAGTGAAAATTAAGCATCTTCTCAGATTCTAACACAGGACACAATTATATACGCAAAGAGGCAGTAATTCAGAGCATGAGTTTTAGAGTCAGAAAGACCTGGGTTTGAGTTCTTCCTTCATCCTTCTTAGCTGTACAATTCTAGATAAGTTACTTTATTTTTATAAGCCTTAATTTCTTTATCTGTAAGATGGGCATAATAATAATACTTCCTCATAACATTGTTGTGAGAATTAAATACTTAAATATTCTATATGACATACTTGGCATATCTCCTAACTCAAATTATTATAAATGATATTAAATGAATAAGTTACCTCCATTAGCAAGTTGTTCTAATATTCTAGCACTTTTAATTATTGGCAAAATGTCTTTATGTCTAACCTATATCCTTTATACTAAAAATTTACTCTCTATTCTTATACTATTGGTTTCTCTCTTTCACTTTGTCTCTGAAATAAATAATTCCAAAGGAAGGCCACCAAAATGACATGGGTAATAGTTGCTACCTTCATATATATAGGCTGCTGGATAGCAGTCACTGGGGCCTGAACATTTAAAGGTTTCTCTAGGTTATTTAAATAAAATGTCTCCCTTTTCCTAAGTTTAGTTTTGCGTGTTTTTTTTTTCTTTCTTACCTATCAGTTGCTGGGCTCCAATCAGAAGTACTTGTGGTAACCATGATAGTAGTATATTTTATGTTATTTGTGGTCTGTTTTCCTCTTGTCTATTACATGTCCAGATAAGTGAGAACTGGTAATAATGTATTAAATGTTAAAAATTTTTTGAAAATATCTTATATTTATATGTCATTAAAATTGAAATAAAATTACGTAAGAGTTGGGACATTGAAATATTAAATGTCAAATAGTACTATTAACTTGCAGAGTACTATTTGAGATTATAATTTAAATCACTTGCCTAATATAGATAATCTGGAGAGCCAGCTTGCTTTTACCATTTTAAAGATTTCTTTATATAGATTTGTTGATTAACTTGTTCTTTAGCTTAGGGAGGGATAGGGAATATGCAGAGAATCCACAATTTTTACCAGAAGCCACCATTGTACAGATAAGCAAATATTAAATCAAGCAGAAAACACATTGTTCTTATGTCTGTGCGTGTAGCTGCTTTGGTCTTCATTTGTGGGAGATTTGAAGTACAATAGAACTTTGTGATTAAATTATCCTAAGAGTATATTGTGCTCACTGAGGTAACTTCATTTTCACTTTTTAAAAGAAAATGCATGTTATTAATAATATTATGCATGCTCATAGCTCTCAGTAAAATTCCTCTTCACTTTCAAAGCCCTGCCTTCAAGGCTGTGCTTTCTATCACACCTATGTTCTGTTCAAGCTTACGATCCAGTTGGCTTTTGTCTTTTCCAACCATGCTCTAACACTTCTTCCATGTTATTCCCCATCTCCTCAGTCAGTCTTGAAATCATTATGTTTCAAGCTATTTCCTTTCTTCCAGAAACTATTAAAATTCCATCTGTTACTCTCAGTTACAGGGAGAATATTGTATTTTTTTTCTCAGACTCTAGAGCACATTACTAACTTTACCCTCAGTAATTTACAAAGAAAGTTAGATAAAGCAAAATTATTTCCAAAATATTGACATGTCACAGTGTACCATAATATATAGTTGACAAAATACTTTCATATCATGTTTGCATCTAATTACCATGATAACCCTGTGAGGTGGGTGGTATTTTCTTCATTTTACAATTAAAAAACTGGGACACAGGGTAATTAAATGTTTTGTTTAAGATCACAAAACTGTTAAACCTACTTCACTTAACTGAAGGTTTCTGACTCTAAGTTAATGGCAAAGTCTGTTCTCCCTGAGCACTTTTACATGCTTCAGTTATGGTACATGTTGGTTTATATCTTAATTACGTGTTTACATATCTGCCTCCTTTACTGGGACTGTAAACTTTTTGAGGGCAGGCACCAGGTCTTTTTTGACTTTTTATCTTAGGTACTTAACAGAATGTCTGACAAAATAGAACTACTCTGTAAATTTGTCAAGTGAATGAGTGAAATCAGGAAAGCCTCACAAAATTACTATAGTTCAAGAACAAAGGTGAAATAAAATCCCAAAAGAAAATCTGAAGAGTTTCCCAGAAACATATAAGAAAATTTTAAGTGCCTCAAAAGCAAGAAACAAGAGAGTCAGTGAGACCACTTCTTGATCATAGTGCTAAAAAGGCACAGGGTAGAGAGACACTAGATAAATTCTTTGACTTGATTTTTTATTTTTTAAATAGCTTTATGAGGTATAATTTCCCATACCATATAATTCATCCATTTAAACTATACTATTCAATGACTTCTGGTATATTTACAAATGTGTGCATCTATTACCACAATCAATTTTAGAACATTGTCACTACTTCAAAAAGAAAACCTGCATTCACTAGCCGTCATCCCCCAAAACCTCATCTACCCCAGCCCTAGGGAACCAGTAACATTTTTTCTGTCTCTATAGATTTACTTGTTCTGGACATTTCATATAAATGGAATCATATAATATATGGTCTTTTGTGGCTGTTTTTCTTCACTTAGCATAATGTATTCAAGTTTTATCCATATTGTAGCATGTATCAAAACTTCGTTCCTTATGATGACTGAATAATATTCTGTTATATGGATTTACCACATCTGTTTATCCATTCATCAGTGATGAACATTTAGGTTGTTTCCACCTTTTACTATTATGAATAATGCTATTACGCACATTGCATTCAAGTTTTTTAAGGCATATGCTTTTACTTCTCTTGGGTATATATCTAGGAGTAGAACTGTCAGACCATGTGGTTACTCTGTATTTAAACATTTGAGGAACTCTGAGACTGTTTTCCAAAGAGGCTTCACTGTTTTACATTTCCACCAGCAGTGTGTGAGAGTTTCAATTTCTTCATATCCTTGCCAACACACGTTATTATTATCTTTTATTAGCCTTGTTTTCTGTACAAGGGACTAAAACTATGTGGAAAGGATTAGGGAAGAGAATCTTGCTATGTGTGAGGGGTTTATAGGGTATAAATATGTAAGAAGAATCAAGACTATAGAGTATTTTTTTCTGATATTTAAACAATTACTTAACTGCTGTTTATTTTCAACATTTTATTAGGAAAATTTTATACATAGAGCCAGGTTGACAGAATTTTACAGTGAACACACATATACTCACCATGTAGATTCTGTCATTAACATTTTTGTATACTTGCTTTATTCTCTCTCTCCTCCTATCCCTCCCTCTCTCCCTCCATTCATCTTTTTTTGGTGCATTTTAACACAAGTTGCAGAAATCTGTATACTTCATCCCTAAATGTTTTAACATGCATATCATAAATGAAAGTTTATTATTTGTATAGAGGATTTTTTTCATTTCCCACAAAATTTGCATACAATGAAATGTACAAATAATAAGTATATATTCATTGAGTTTTCACAAATGCGTATACACGTGTAACCCAAGTTACACAGGTTTTACGTTGGAAAGGACCTTTGGAGGTCATTAGACTCTACCCCCTTTTAGCTTACTGATAGGAAAACTGATGTCCAGAGAGGGGAAGTAAGTTGTTCAAAATCTAAGGAAGAATAGAACATCAGCTTAGCATGCTTTGACTCACATTGTCATCCAGACCTTAGGTATTGGGGTTGCTATGATCCCCAGGCAGCCCCCTAACATGACAGTAATCTTAGGCTGCAATGTCATGCTTGTTGTACATAGGTTTAAATGAGGCAGGACTTTTCATGTGAAGTAATAAAGTTCTTTTTCAGAGCATTTCATGAAACAAAATAAATTAAGACACTGGAAAGTCTAGACAAGATCACAAGTTAATTTCTCACTTCAATCAAACACACATTTATTCATATACTTTCTAATTTGCAAAATCATATTCAAGTCCTGCTTCCACTAAAACTTCATTCTAAATCTCTCTTTTCTAATCCTCTCACCCTATTGTTTATCTCACATAATTAATACCTCTTCAGTCAGCATTTTGTGATGATGGATTCAGATCTTGAAGCATCTTTAATGCTGAAAGAAATAATTGATGACTGCTTGGGTTGTGATTACATTAATAAATTAGATCATTTTCAGGTAACCTAGATGTGGAATGCTCTGGAATTAAAGTCTTAGAGATTGAGGTACCTGGTGTTGATTAGTGTGGGTAAGAAAGATAAGGAAAGCTGGTAATAAGTGAGGATGTACCATACCACCAGGTATTTTATGAAGTGCTTTCCATGCAGTATCTCCTTAATCCTCATAACCAAATTGTGCTGTTATTATGAATATTTAACAGCTGAGGAAACTGAGGCCTAGAGAGGTTAAGTAACTTGCTCAAGATCACTCATAAATGATATACATGGCCAGATTTAAATTCCAGGCCTATCGGATCTCAGAGCCCATGTTACAACAATTCTGCTATACTGTCTCCAAGATAGGTATTTTTGAACATTCATGGGCTGTCAAGAAAGATTATATTAAGGCAACTGAAGAGGGCAGAATTTGGACCAAATATGGTCACTAGAGGGAAGTATATTTAGACTCAGCATGGGAAGTTTTTCTGACAAAGCTGTCAAGAAGTGGACAAGGCAGCCTTATGTAACTCTTTAACTTCAGACGTGAGAAATATTCAGGCAGGAGTAGGTGACTGTTGTAGAGAAGATATTTGCATACAGTGGACATGAGCTTTGTTCAGAGAGTTCCCCAATGCTGGAATCACTTGGAGGAAATTTTTTTTTCCACCAAATTAACTGTATTGATGTAAAATTAACATACAGTCAAATGTTCCCATTGTAATTGTGTATTTTTGACAAATTTATACAACCATGTAACCACCACCAAAATGAAGATATAAAACATTTCAATAAGCCTCCAAAGTGCCCTTGTGCTCCTCCCCAGTTAATACCCTCTATATCCCCATCTTCAAGCAAACACTAATCTGATTATCTCACCATAGATTAGATTGGTCTTCTTTAGAGTTTCATATAAATAGAATCATACTGTAGGGTGGGTTTGATTTTTTCTACTCAGCATAGTGCTTCTGAGATTCATTCATGTTGTTGCATGTATCAGTAGCTCATTCCTTTTATTGCTAAGTAGTAGTCTACTGTATGAATATAGCACAATTTATTTATTCACTAGTTGACGGACATTAGGGTTGTTTCACATTTTTGGCTATTATGAGTAAAACTGCTGTGAATATTTATGTATACATTTTTGTATGGACTTTATTACTTATTTTTTTATTGAGGCATAATTGACACATAACATTTTTTTGACATATGTTTTTATTTCTCTTCAGTAAATACCTAGGAGTGGAATGTGTGGGTTGTATGGTAAATATAAGAAACTGCCCAACTTTTCAGCATTTTACATTCCCATAAACAATGTATCAGAGTTCCATTTGTTCTGCATCTTCACCAGCATTTAGTATTATAAATTTTAAATTTTTATCCATTTTGATGAATATCTACTTAGTAGTGTCTCATTTTATGTTTTTTATAACAGCTTTGTTGGGGGTAAATTGACATACAATAACTGTAACTATTTAAAATATTCAACTTGATAAGTTTTGATATACTTTGATTCCTGTGAAACCATCACCACAACCAAAATAAAGAACATATATATTTATTATCCCGAAAAATTTTCTTGTGCCTTTTTGCAACTTTTCCTTCTTTCCCTCCTGCCCTTCACTCTGTGCACAGGTAACATTGATTTGCTTTTAATTACTGTAGATTAGTTTGCATTTTCTAGAATTGCATATAAATGGAATATTATAGTTTGTACTCTGTTTTTGTTTGGCATCTTTCATTTAGCATAATTATTTTGATATGCGTCCATGTGGTAGGATACCTCTTTACTGCTAGGGGTATTCCATTGTATGACTATACCACACCTTGTTTATCCATTCATCTGTTGATGGACATTTGGCTTGTTTCTAGTTTTTTACTATTATAAATAAAACTACTATGGACATTTTTATACAAGTCTTGTTCATATGCTTTTATTTCTTTTGGATAAATACACAGTCTGAATCACATGGTTAGTATATGCTTAAGTTTTTAAGAAATTGCTAACATGTTTTCTAAATGATTGTACTGTTTTACTTTCCCACCAGCTGTGTATGAGAGTTCCCCATTCCTTTACATCTTCACCAAAACTTGGTATAAGCAGTCTTTTATTTTTAGCCATTATAATGGTGTGTAGTGGTACCTCATTATGGTTTTAACTTTATTTTCCTAATGACTGATGATGTTGAACATTTTTTACTTGTGCTTATTTTCCATCCATATATCTTCTTCAGTGAAGTGTTTATTCAAATGTTTTAAAGCTTGAAGTTTAAAGTTTGGTTGTTTGTTTTCTTATTACTGAATTTTGAGAATTCTTTATGTATTCTAGATACAAGTCCCGTATCAGTTGAATGGTTTGCAAATATTTTTCTCCCCATATGTCACTTGTCTTTCATTATCTTGATGATGTCTTTCAATAAGCAAAAGTTTTAAATTTTGATAAAGTCTAACTTCTTCTAACTTTTTTATAGATTCTGTTTTTGGTGTTCTCTCTAGGGCCCATGGGCCAAATCTGGCCTGTTGCCTGCTCCTGGCTTTAAAGTCTTTTTGGAGCACAGCTATGATTACTTGTTTATATATTAGCTATGACTGATTTGAGCTACAACAGCAGGGTTGAATAATTGGAACAAAAACCACATGATCCACAAAGTTTGTTTAACCCAAGACACAGAGTTTTTCTTCTGTGCTTTCTTTTTTATAGTTTTTAGATTTTATAGTTTTAGATTTTACATTTAGGTGTATGATCCATGTGGAGTGGTTTTTTTTTTATTGGTAGAGAATATGGATCAAAACTTGTTGTTTTGCACATGGACCTATGTTTTAGCAAAATTTGTTGAGAAGATTATCTTTTCTCCACTGAATTGCCTTTACACTTTTGTTGAAATCAGCTTTCCATATATGTTTTATTTTATTTCTGGGCTCTCTATTGTGTTCCATTTATCCATTTTTTTTTATCTTTACATCAATGCCATACAGTCTTGATTACATTTAGCTTTATAATAAGTCTTGAAATCAGGAGGTATTAGTCTTCTACTTTGTTATTTTCTTTTTTCTGTTTTTAAAATTTAATTTAAGGGGCGCCTGGGTGGCTCAGACAGTTAAGCGTCTGCCTTCAGCTCAGGTCATGATCCCCGGGTCCTGGGATCGAGCCCCGCATCAGGCTCCCTGCTCAGCAGGGAGTCTGCTTCTCCCTCTCCCTCTGCCTGCTGCTTCCCCTGCTTGTACACTATCTCTCTCTGTCAAAAACAAAAATCTATAAAAATAAATTAAAATAAAATAAAATTTAATTTAATTGTAATTCCTGTATAGTTAACATACAGTGTACAGTGTTATATTAGTTTCAGGTGTATAATATAATGATTCAACAATTCCATGCATCACCCAGAGCTCATCGTGACAAGTGCACTCCTTAATCCCCATCACCTATTTCACCCACCCCCCATCCACCTCCCCTCTGGTAACCATCTGTATGTTCTTTTAAAAATTATTTAAGTATTTTAGGTCCTTTGTATTTCCTCATTTCTATTAAAAAAAAAGAGAGAAGCCTATTGGTATTTTGATTGCAATTGCACTGAATTTATTGATAAATTTTTGGAGAATTTGTATCATAACAACATTAAGTCTCCCAACCCATAAACATGGTATATTCTCCAGTTATTTAGGTCTTTAGTAATTCTCAGTAATGTTTTATAATTTTCAGTGTATCAAAGCATGATATCAGCAGGAGATTGCTTATTGATAACTTTTATCAAACTGAGAATTTTCCTTCTATTCCTGTTTTGCTGAGAGTGTTTGTCATAAATGGGTGTTGAGTTTTGTCAAGTTTTTTTTGCATATATTGAGATGATTTTATAGTTTTTTTTCTTGGTCTGTTGATATGGTTAATTACATTGAAGTTTTTTCAAATGTTGAAATAACCTTGTACTCCTGGAATAAACCTCATGGGATCATGATGTATTATTGTTTTATATATTGCTGGAATTTTCCTTATGGGAAAGTTTTAAGTTATAAATCAGTTTTTAATAGACATAGAGCTATGCAGATTTTCATTTTCTTCTTGAATCAGTTTTGACAGTTTGTGTTTTTCAAGGAATCTTTCATTTAATCTAAGTTGTCAAATTGACTGGCATATAATTGTTCATAATATTCCCTTATTATCTTTTTAATGTATCTAAGGTCTCTAGTGATGACTCTTTTTTTGTTCCTGATGTTGGTAACATGTGTTTTCTTTCTTTTTCATGATCAGTCTAATTTAAATTTTGTTTATTTATATTTTCAATGAACCAGATTTTGGTTTGTTTCATGTTTTCTATTTTTAAAATCTTTTTAAAAATTTCATTTATTTCTGCTCTTATTTTGATTTATATCTTCCTATCCACTTATAGTTTACTTTTTTCTTTTTATTACCTTAAGATAGAACCTTGTATCATTGAAATCTTTCTTCTTTTTCTGATAGAAGGATTTAAAGCTGTAAATTTCCCTTAAGAACTGCTTTATATGCATTCCACAGATTTTGCTCTGTTCTCTTTTTCATTCAGTAAAAAAAAATGTTTTACAATTTCCCTTGTCTTTTTTTCTTTTACCCATGGATTATTTAGAAGTGTGTTGTTTAATTTTCATATATTTTTGGGAACTTTATATAAAAGTTTAATATAAATTGCTATCAAAATCTTAGCAAGATTTTTTTGCAGATATAGATAAGATTATTTTCTAAAATTTCCATGGAAAAGCAAAGGATCTAGAATTGCTTCAACAGTTCTGAAAAGAAGAATAAAATGAGGGGAACAGTCTATATAACTTCAAGGTTTATTATATCACTATTAGTACTCAAGAATGTGTATTATTGACAAAAGGATAGACACATAGATCAATGCGACACAATAGATAACCCAGAAATAGACTCACATAAATATGCCCAACTGGTTTTCCTTTTCTTTTTATTTTGAACAAAGTTTAGACTTACAAATAAAGATGTAAGAATAATACAGAGAATTTTGAATAGCCCTGACCTCACCAGCAACTTACCCTAATGTTAACATCTTACATAACCATGGTACAATTATCAAAATGAAGAAGTGAACATTTGTACAATTTAACTTTCATCAATATTTCCACTAACTTTATTTTTCTGTTCCAGGATCTTATTCTGGACCCAATATTACATGTAATTATTAATTTATCTTCATGTCCTCTACTATATAAAATCTCAATCTGACTTTCATGGCCTGAACACTTAAAAAATTTTTTTTTTAATTTTGTAACAGTTTTAGAATTACAGAAAAATTGCGAAGTACTATTGACATTTCCTATATGCACCTACTTTCCCTTATTTATTTCCCTTGTTTATTCCTTACATTAGTATGGTACATTTGTTACAATTAATGAACCAATACTGATCAACTATTTTTATATAAAGTTCATACTTTATTCAGATTTCCTTAGTTTTTACCTAATGTCCTGTTTCTGTTCCAGAGTCTTATCCAGGATACCCATATTTCATTTGGTTGTCACGTTTGCTTTGGCTCTTGACTATAAATTTCTCAGATTTACCTTGTTTTGATGACCTTAACAGTGGTCAGGTATTTTGTAGAAGGTCCCTCATTTGGATCTGTTTGATATTTTTTTCATGATTTGACTGGGGTTATATGTTTTTGGCAGGAAGACCACAGAAGTAAAGTGCCACTTTCTTTACAAAATATCAAAGGTATTTGTTATTAACATAACCTCTCGCTGTTGTTGACCTTAATCACCTGGCTGAGGTGGTATTTTTCCAGTTTCTCCACTGTAGAACTACATCCCATGGCATCCCCCACCCTTTTTTCCTATGGAAGGAAGTCATTATTCACAACCCATATTTAAGGAATAAGGAGTTATGCACTACCTCCTGGAGGGTGGAATATCTATATAAATTATTTGGAATTCTGAACGAGAGATCTGTCTCTTCTCCCCATTTATTTATTCAATCCTTTATTTATATCAGTATGGGATGTTGGATATTTATTTTATACTTTGGGTTATAATCCAGTACTACTCTATTTCATTGCTGAAATTTTTCAGCTTTGGCCAGTGGGAGCTCTTTCAGTTGGCTTTTGTATCCTTTGACATATCACTGTCAGTATGTGTGTGTGTGTGTGTGTGTGTGTGTGTGTGTGTGTGTGTGTGTTTAGCACTTCCTTGCATTCTGGCACTATGAGTTACTCCAAGCTCATCTTGTGTATTTCCTGCTCCAGCCTAGAATCAGTCATTTCTCCAAGAAGCTGTCATTCCTTTTATTGGAGAATGGTATTAGAAACCAAGATCTGGGTGCCTGGTGCACTCATTGCTACTGGGGTGTGTTGCTTCTAGGACTTCTCAAACAACGGAATAAGGAAATATACATGTATATAGGCATATACACATATCTATAAATATGTTCATATAATATACCTTTATTTATATTAAGATAAACATAAGTAATATTGATGTCTCCAATCTAATCCATTACACATTTCTTTTAGCCTTCCCTGTTTATCTGTAACCTTTCATTCTGACAGTGAGAAATCTGCCTCACACCATCATCCATCCATTTATTTAATGTTCAATTCCAGTATTTATCTATTGTGGTATCAGAATTGTTAGCATATATCCCCATGGGAACAACTTTATCAACCTATGGTACAGTGTGTATGTATAGTTTCTTTTACCTTCAGTCTTACAGACTCCACTCATTCTTGAAGTTACGTAAATGAGCACCATTTCTCCTACTCCCTTCAGTGAGGTTGTTTCAGACATTTGTAATAAAGTTAAATTATAGTCTCACATTCTGCATTCCATTCCTGGATTTTCTGACCTCCTAAATAATTTTCTAAAATTTGCATGAAATTTTCCAGCATTTGTGCTAAGTTCTATGGGTTTTGTTAAATGGATAGAATTGTACCCACAATTACAGTATCATACAAACTTTCATCACCTTAAAAAAGTCACCTGTGCTGCACCTATTCAACCCTCCCTCCCTTTCCCTGAGCACTTAGCAACCACTGATCTTTTTACAATCTTGATAGCTTTGCCTTTTCCAGAATGTCATATATTTGGAATCATATAGTACACAGCCTTTTCAGACTGACTTTTTTCACTTAGCAATATGCATCTAAATTGTGTCCATGTTTTTTGTGGCTTGATAACTTAATTCTTTTTATCACTGAATAATATTCATATTCCCCACTGTATTAATGTACCACATTTGTTTATACATTCACTTCTTGAAGGACATCTTGGTTGCTTCCAGTTTTTGGCAATTATTATTATTTTTTTTAAGTTAGTTTTTGGCAATTATGCCAATTAATTAATTAATTGTTTAAGCTGCTATAAACATTCATATATTTTAGCCTGCTGACCTGGTGGATTACATTGATTTTCAAGTGTTGAACTAGCCTGCTTACTTAGGATAAATCTTACTTGGTCATGGTGTATATTTTTTTTTATGCAGTGCTGCATCCATATGCTAATGTTTTTGAGAAGTGTTGCATCTATATTTATGAGAGATATTGGTCTGTAGTTTTTCTTTTTGGTAATGCGTTTATCTGATTTTGATATTAAATTATCGTGGCCACACAGAATGAGTTAGGAAGTCTTTACTGTTTTCTGGGAGAGATTGGAGAATTGGTATCATTTCTTTCTAGATGTTTGGTAAATTTAGCAGTGAAACCATGTGAGTCTGATGCTTTCTTTTTTTAAAAGGTCATTAATAACCAATTCAATATTTAACATATATTGGCTTATTCAGATTATCTATCTTTCTTTGTGTGGGTTTTAGCAGTTTGTGTCCTGCAACTAATGGGTCTATTTCATTTACATTATCAAATTTGTGGGCATAGAGTTTTACCTGGTACTATTTTTCTATTACCTTTTTGATGTTCATTGGATTACTAGTGATTCCCCCTCTTTCATTCTGCTCTTAGTATTTTGTATCTTATCTTTTTTTCCTTAGTTAACATGGCTAAAGTTTTATTAATTTATTGATCTTTTCAAAGAACCTCCTTTTATTTTTTATTTTATTTTATTATGTTAGTTACCATACATTACATCATTAGTTTTTGATGTTGTGTTCCATGATTCATTGTTTGTGTATAACACCCAGTGCTCCATTTAATACGTGCCCTCCTTAATACCCATCACCATGCTAACCCATCCCCCCACCTCCCTCCCCTCTAAAACCCTCAGTTTGTTTCTCAGAGTCCATAGTCTCTCATGGTTCATCTCCCCCTCCAATTTCCCTCCCTTCATTTTCCCCTTCCTACTATCTTGTTTTAGAGGTACAGGTCTGTGATTCATCAATCTTACACAATTAACAGCGGTCACTGTAGCACATACCCTCCCCAATGTCCATCACCCAGCCACCCCATCCCTCCCACCCCCCCACCACTCCAGCACCCCTCAGTTTGTTTCCTGAGATTAAGAATTCCTCATATCAGTGAGATCATATGATACTTGTCTTTCTCTGATTGACTTATTTCGCTTAGCATAATACCCTCTAGTTTCAGCCACGTCATTGCAAATGGCAAGACTTCGTTTTGTTGATGGCTGCATAATATTCCATTGTATATATATACCACTTCTTCTTTATCCATTCATCTGTTGATGGACATCTTGGCTCTTTCCACAGTTTGGCTATTGTGGACATTGCTGCTATAAACATTGGGGTGCACATACCCCTTCGGATCACTACATTTGTATCTTTGGGGTAAATACCTAGTAGTGCAATTGCTGTGTCATAGGGTAGCTCTATTTTCAACTTTTTGAAGTTGTTTTCCAGAGTGTCTGCACCAGCTTGCATTCCCACCAACAGTGTTGGAGGATTCCCCTTTCTCTACATCCCTGCCAACATCTGTCATTTCCTGACTTGTTAATTTTAGCCATTCTGACTGGTGTGAGGTGGTATCTCACTGAGGTTTTGATTTGGATGTCCCTGATGCCAAGTGATGTTGAGCACTTTTTCATGTGTCTGTTGGCCATTTGGATGTCTTCTTTGCAGAAATGTCTGTTCATGTCTTCTGCCCATTTCTTGATTGGATTAGTTGTTCTTTGGGTGTTGAGTTTGATAAGTTCTTTATAGATTTTGGATACTAGCCCTTTATCTGATATGTCATTTGCAAAAATCTTCTCCCATTCTGTCAGTTGTCTTTTGGTTTTGTTGACTGTTTCCTTTGCTGTGCAAAAGCTTTTTATCTTGATGAAGTCCCATTAGTTCATTTTTGCCCTTGCTTCCCTTGCCTTTGGCGATGTTTCTAGGAAGAAGTTGCTGCGGCTGAGGTCGAAGAGATTGCTGCCTGTGTTCTCCTCTAGGATTTTGATGGACTCCTGTCTCACATTGAGGTCTTTCAACCATTTGGAGTCTATTTTTGTGTGTGGTGTAAGGAAATGGTCCAGTTTCATTCTTCTGCATGTGGCTGTCCAATTTTCCCAACACCATTTGTTGAAAAGACTGTCTTTTTTCCATTGGACATTCTTTCCTGCTTTGTCGAAGATTAGTTGACCATAGAGTTGAGGGTCCATTTGAAAAACCCACAGTGAATATCATACTCAATGGGGAAAAACTGAGAGCTTTCCCCCTAAGGTCAGGAACATGGCAGGGATGTCCACTATCACCACTGCTATTCAACATAGTATTAGAAATCCTAGCCACAGCAATCAGACAACAAAAAGAAATAAAAGGCATCCGAATCAGCAAAGAAGAAGTCAAACTCTCACTCTTTGCAGTTGATATGATACTTTATGTGGAAAACCCAAAAGACTCCACCCCAAAACTGCTAGAACTCATACAGGAATTCAGTAAAGTGGCAGGATATAAAATCAATGCACAGAAATCAGTTGCACTTCTATACACCACCACCAAGACAGAAGAAAGAGAAATTAAGGAGTCAATCCCATTTACAGTTGCACCCAAAACCATAACCTAGGAATAAATCTAACCAAAGAGGCAAAGAATCTGAACCCAGAAAACTATAGAATACTCATGAAAGAAATTGAGGAAGCTCAAAGAACCTGCTTTTAGTTTCATTGTTTTTCCCTTTTTTTTCCTAATATCAATTTTACTAATTTTTGCTCTGATTTTTATTAATTATTTTCTTATGCTTGCTTTAGGCTTAAATTCTTCTTCCTCTAATTTCTTTTTTTTAAGATTTTATTTATTTGAGAGAGAGAGAGAGAGAGAGCAAGAGAGAGAACACGAGTGGGGGGAGGGGCAGAGGAGAGACAGGAGCAGGCTCCCCACTGAGCAGGGAGCCCAAGGCAGGCTCAGTCCTAGGGTCCTGGGATCATGAAACTGAGCTGAAGGCAGACACTTAACCAACTGAGCCACCTAGGTGCCCCTCCTCTAATTTCTTAAGGTAGAAGTTTAGGTTATTGATTTTAGACCTTTTTCTCTCCCCCCCACCCTTTTTTTAAAGAATTTCACCCATTTGAGAGAGGGGTGGGGAGTGGGAAGAACAGAGGGAGAGGGACAAGCAGACTCTCAACTGACTGAGCCACCCAGGCTCCCCTTTTTTCTCTTTTCTAATACATGCAATTTAATGCTATAAATTTCCATCCGAACAGTGCTTTTCTTCTATCATCATTTTTCCAGGTTTTAGACAACCAACCAAACTTATGATTAGAACCTAGTCTCAGCTGCACAATCTATTGCATTGAATACAGAATCTCTGATAAATTCACCTATAGCCACAAATTAGCTATTTCTAAAAGTATCTTTCTTTCTCCCTGATCTAGCACCCTCAGAATATTTTCTCCCTATATAATTCTCACAAATATATAATTAGCAATTATTTTTGGTGTGCAAGACTTCTTTTCCTGGGTTTGATGTTGCAGTTTGCCACCTGGAGATATGCTGGGATCTACTGTGGGCAATGAGAGATATTTAGATGGAGCATGAGAAAAATTGTTATTCCCTTGCAAGGGAGCTACTTTAGAAGAGACACAATATGTGAGTCTAAGCAGGTTAGGACTAGCCTTCTCAAACATGGAGATGGAACTTCTGTTGACAATGTAGGCAGAGTGGGGTTTAGGATATCTGGTTGCTTAGAATTATCTGAATTTTCCTAAACTTTTTCAATGTGCTAAACTATACACAGAGACCAGTGAGGTAAGTTAATTAAAAAGCACATAGGATTAGATTCTGCATCCAATTTTCAACTATGTGGACTCTGGCTACAAGAGAGTTTCTTGCAATGTGATTATAGAAACTAGTTAATAATTACCTCAAGAAATAAATTTAAAACATTGTGCCTGTTTTGATAAGCAGTATTTTTAAAATTATTGTTCAATTCCCTTTATTTTCTTTTTCATCTTTATTGAAGTATAATTGACAAAATTATAATATTTTTAAAGTGTGCATCATGGTGATTTGATATACATATACATTGTGAAAGGATCCCCCCATCTAGTTAATTACCACCACATCCATCACCTCATATATTTATCTAATTTTCTATGCCTTCTGTATGTTATTATAATTTCTTACTTGACTCTGAGCTATTAGAAGTGTGTTTTTAATTTCTATATGTGTGGCGCTTTTCTAATTAATTTTTTTGTTCTTAATATCAGTGTTTTACTGTCAGAAACTATGCATGTCTATGGATGGTAAATGGTAAACTCCTAATTCTTTTTTATCTCTAGATGTCTTTATTTCATCCTCATTTTTGACAAAAAAGGCTTTGTTTTATATATAATTCTGGATTGATAGTTACCTGTTTTTTCATTACTTTAAGGTATTATTTCACTATCTTTTGGCTTCAGTTGTTGTTTTTAAGAAGTCAGACATCAATATAATTGTTGTTCCTATGTATACCATCTTTCTTTTCTTTCTGGCTGCTTTTAAGATCATCTCTTTGTCTTTTATGTTTTGTGGTTTTACTATGATGTGACTTAGTGTAGATTTTTGTTGTTGTTGTTTATCTTATTTGGTACTCTTGCTATTCCTCAATCTGAAAATTCAAGTTTTCATCAATTCTGAAAATTTTCCAGTCTCTTAAATATTGCTTCTCACCCTTTCTGTCCATTATTTCCTATGGAATTTTTTAATACTCATGTTAGCCTTCTCATTCAAAGCTCATTGTCTCTTAACTTCTCTTTTATATTTTTTTATCCCTTTGACTTCCTATGCATCTTTCTGGGTAATTTCTTTGTCTTTTATTTCATTATTTTTTGCCTTATTATTCTGTTTAACTTTTCCATTAAGTTTTAATTTAAATGGTAACATTTTTAATTTCTAGAAGTTCTACTTGGTTCTTTTTCAGATTTGCCTCATTCTTTCAGTTTTAAAAATATCCTGTATTATATCTTTAAAGATAGAAAACATAGTTGTATTCTGTACCTGATAATTTTAATGCCTGAAATTTTTTTTGGTCTGATTCCAATATCTGTTGTTTTTGCTTCTTGCTCATAGTGCCTTGTTTCCTATTGTTACTTATTAGGAGAGATTCTTTCAGTCCTGAATTGAAGACTTTTCCTTCAATTCAGGAATGTGGTTTTACCAGGTACCTTTTGGCACCAGCAACCCATGACCACTTTAAAATAAATTGTAAGACTGAGGGGTGTCTTTTTTCAGCTATACTACTAATGTGAATTTAGGTTACATACTTATGTGAAAGTCAATTTGTGGCATGTGTTTTCAGAAAATATTGTTTTCCCTCTATCTGTGTCTCTTGCCAAGATTAAGAAATGCAGTTTTCTCTGCTGTCACCTTTTATGAGAATTTTTTTGTTTGATGTTTTAAATTTGTTTTTTCTAGTTTATTATTTTATGGTCATGAAGGCCTTGGAGATCTCCAGCTTTATGCAGGGATCTTCTATCTGACTCCTTGCATTGAGGAGCTATGGACTTTTTCTTTTTTCCTTCTACTCAGCGGTATCATAAAACCAGTTCTCAGAGTCTCTAGGCATTGGTGGATAGTCCCAGGACTTCTGGCTTCAGTGCTTGTTTTTTTCTCTGGATTCTCTAATTTCTCCCTTTGATTTCTCTTATTTTCTTACCAATTCAGCAAAGTATTTTTCAAATATTTTTATATTTTATTCAGAATTTAATTTTTTTATGCAGGTGAAGTAATGTTCAGGGTATCTAATTTGCTATCTGACTAGAAATGGAGTTCAGGCATTTTCTTTCATTATTTCTTTCATTCTTTCAGTCCTAGCTCATGACTTTCTTTTAATTTGACTCTATCAATGCAGATGTTTACATGGAATGCATACTCTTTCATCTTTAGGAGAAAAGACTATCTTTACTAGCGTTATGACTATGTACCAGTCACTTATGCTTTTAAACCTCATTTTAAAAATGATGATGATAATGATACCTACTTCATAGTATTTTTTGCAAGAGTTAAATGAGATAATGTACATAGAGCATTCAGACTACGGTATGGCATCTGCTAAGTACCCAAGTTAGCTATCCCCTTCCTTCCTGTTGCAGGAAAGAAGACGGCTCTACAAAGGTTTAACACCAAAAATAAAACAGAGTTAATGGCTTTTTCAACAATGTACTTCTCACTTTTGTCACAGAAGTTAGTCACAATTCTTGGCTACAGGGATAATTAAAATCATTCAGGGAAAAGAAGAGACTTGTCATAAGGCAATTTATTTTAGTTGTCAGAGTTAACAGGTTGATTAATTAGTTTGTGGTTTTTAGAAGTTGGGACTGAAACTCAACTCAGCAGAAAAGGCAATGGCCCAGTTGTGAATATCTTATTTGTTCCAAAAGAGATCTATAAAGGATAGTAGAAAGTTCTTCTGCTCAAGAAACATCTGAGAGTTCATAAATTGGGAGCTCAGGAGAGAAAGGCTCATATTTGTTCATTTCTGGTTGATTTCCTATACCTGTTTTCATGCTTTGCACATTATGATCACTTAATAAATATTTGCTGAATTAAGAAGAAGGACTTGGTGATGTCAGGGTAATATTAAAGAATTTTTATTCCAAATTTATTCCAAAGCCCATTTAGAATCTTTGGGATTGTGATGGGGCCTTGTTTCTTATAACTAGGTCTTGACCTTTGACAGTTGAAGATTTGGATAATGCAACAGATATATTGCACCTAATCCTAAGGCCCCTCTTATTTTCTGATAACATTTATTTTACTTAAGTTTTTCTTTTTTCTTTTCCTTTCACTTAATTTTGACAAGAATATTTTTCAACTTTTTGCTCATCTTTTATGTTCCCCATATCTAGTTTTGTGTTTGAAAGATTCATGACCACATGCTAGAAGTATAAATAATTCTTCCACACTTTTTTAAAAAAGATTATTTATTTATTTATTTGAGAGAGAGAGAGAGAAAGCAGGAGCAGGGGTGGGGAGGGGCAAAGGGAGGCCCACGTGGGTCTCAATCCCAGGACCCTGAGATCATGCCTTGAGATCATGACCTTAGCCAAAGGCAGATGCTTAACTGACTGAGCCACCCAGGTGCCCCTCCTTCACACTCTTGATTTAAGAATATAACAACTGTCAGTTCCATTACTTACATTTCATGAATCTGTTAGAAATAAATGTTCCACACCTATGGGCTTTCAGCTGCACGATTCTGTGTGGTTTGAATTATTTAGTTTTTTCTTAATCCTTCATGCTTATGGGATCATTTTGAAATGGTGATGACCCAGTATTCAAATGGTTTTTGTTGGCTATAGCTGCTAATTTGGATATGTTTTGTTGTTGTTGTGGTTGTTGTTTTCTGAGTTGAACTGATATTTGTAGTAAATATTTTGATGGAGTTACCAGAAGAGTTTAAAATTTAATCCTGTCAGTAAAATAAATAGCTATGTCAAAAGCATACTCTCTAATCACCCTGTGCACACAGCTTGGAGATGTGTAACGTTCTACCTAGCTTTTGGATGCCCTGGGCTTAGTACTCCTTTTAATATCCCAATAAACCAGAAGTGTCATTTATTAATGTTATTCTTTACCTGGAAGGTTTTTCTTTTATTTTGTTTCATTTGTTTGTTTTTGTCTATGGAGTTAATTTTTGAAATACATTTTATAACAATACCCCACTAACACTGAAAAAAGTTTTTAATCAACAATAGCCAAACTATGGAAAGAGCCCAAATGTCCATCAACTAATGAATGGATAAAGAAGATGTGGTATAAACACACACACACACCCACATGCGCACACACACACATACACACACAGGAATATTACTCAGCCATCAAAAAGAATGAAATCTTGCCATTTGCAACAACATGGATGGAGCTAGAGTGTATTATGCTAAGTGAAATAAGTCAGAGAAAGATAAATACCATATGATCTTACTCACATGTGGAATTTAAGAAACAAAACAGATGAACATACGGGAAGAAATAAAAAAGAGAGGGAAGCAAACCATAAGAGACTCTTAACTATAGAGAACAAATGGAGGGTCAATAGAAGGAGGTGGGTGGGGGATGGGCTAAATGAGTGATGGGTATTAAGGAGGACACTTGTTATGATGACCACTGAGTATTATATGTAAGTGATGAACCACTGAATTCTACTCCTGAAACCAATATTACATTATATGTTAGCTAACTAGAATTTAAATAAAAATTTAAAATAAAATAAAAATACACAGTTTAAGGAAAATCTTTATAATCTCTAAAAGAAACTATGGACTGTCACATGATTACCTAAAAAATCTATTCTTGAATGCAATAGAATGGTAATTTTTACAAGGTTAATGTTATTATTTTTTTATACATGTTACAACTTTGCTGACTCCAGTGTTTGTAACATTGGATTGTGGTGAAAGAATAAGAAGATGAAAGTCCATTAGCAGTATAATTCACCAGCATTTGAAAAGCAGTAATAAGTTACATTATTTATCTTCTGAAAGTCAATAATCTAATTTAAACTATTCATACCTATTTTAAAAAGTTTTTAAAAAGAAGAATAACATGATAACTGAATTTATCCAAATATATCAACTCACTTCATTTTTCTATATTCTTTTCTATCTCCTACATACACACATACACATTTTTATATAGTTGAAATCATAATGTATAAGCAATTTAAATCATACTTTCTTAATATCATGCCATACATATTTTCCCATAGTATTACCCTTATAATAATTTCAACAGTTTCTTAATTCTCTATCTGTTTTTTTTACTGATTTTCAGTGTTTTTTTCCACTTTTCAATTGTTGAACACTCAGATTTTTTTGCAGTTTTTTTCCCTACTATTTTCAGTGATACCACAAATTATCTCATCAGATGCCTTGTTTCTTCTTCACAATTATTTCTTAAGGATAAATCCCCAGTAATGAGTTTATTGGGTCAAAACATAATAAAAAATAATAGCTTATATGTCTTTGGTACTTGCCATGTGCCAGATTGTGAGGGGGGGCAGGCCTTTAACCTGAATTTAATTTAATCTTTACAATAACTCTTTCAATAGCTACATTAGCATCTTTATTTTACAGACACGATAACTGTGGTAAAACAACTTAACTAAATGGGCATTGGAACCCTGCCACTCTGAAAACTAGAGACTGCAACTTGGAACCACTGTGTGAGTGGTTCTGAAAACTAGACTGCAACTTGGAACCACTGTGTGAGTCTCCCTTTCTGGAGTCTCATGTTCTGGATGTATTTTACTAAATTGCTTTTCTAAAGAGTTATATTAATTTGTAGTAGTTCTCCACCCTGTATTCTCCATCCAAGCTATTAATGAGAGTACAGAATCTTAAAAGAAGGTTATGCATTCCCCTCTCCCCTGCACCACCCTCCACTCAGCTTTATTAATTTAATAAAAGCAAAAGGTTACCCCATGGTTAAAATAGAATTTTGGAGCTGGAAGGGAACTCCTGGAATACCATCTCATTGATTAATAAATTGAGGTTCAGAGGAGTGAGGTAATTGTCCAAGACCAACCTGGGATTACTTGATTCCCTGGGCCAGTGCCTTTGTAGTGTACTTTGCTGCCACCCAGCTCTTTGTGTCTTTCTTCTGTGTTCTCTTTCTTGTTCTCACTTGGTCCTTCCCCCAGATACCAAATATAAATTTTGCAGAGTGAGCCCCAGAATAAAAGTTTAAAACTAAAATAAATCCAGTCTATAAGACTGAATTAACCTTATTTCCAGTTAATTTTTATTGGGGAAAGGACAAGAGAAACAGAATCTAAAACAAAACTCCATGTTGTTTTAGAAGGGAAAGTGATTGATCTGACACTGGTGTCACTGGTGAGATTACTAATTCTGAGGCTATGGCTCCAAATTACTAGTTTTTACATACCTTTTAAGCAAATCCAGATTAAGAGAAGTATCAAATTTAACTGGTTTCCCACAATTCCTTGTTTTTGTTGGAGAAAGGTCTTGTTCACAGTTAACGAGATTTACTAAGGTCGTGGGCTGTAGAGAAATATTTTTTTATGTACATAAGTGAATTTTATGTGTCTTAGTGTTTATGCCAGCCAGTTTGAGGAGGAAGAGAAAAGGAAAGGGTAACTGAGCACTTAATATGTGCCAGATTTGTGTTTAACATACCTCTGCTTCCCCAAACCAAAGATATTATCATTCCCATTTTACAGATGAGAAAACAGAAGCTCAGAGAAGTCAACTGAGTTACTCAAGTTCGCAACAGATAATTAAGATAATTTGTCTCTCATTGAAGCTCATTGGTATTTTTCCTTAATTTCCCAGTACCAAAATTGGGATAGTCAATTAAAAGTATCATTTTTAGGGCACCTGGGTGGCTCAGCATTAAGTGTCTGCTTTCGGGTCAGGTCATGATCCCGGGGTCCTGGGATGGAGCCCTTCATCGGGCTCCCTGCTCAGCGGGAAGCCTGCTTCTCCCTCTCCCAATCCCCCTGCTTGTGTTCCCTCTCTCGCTGTGTCTCTCTCTGTCAAATATATAAATAAAATCTTTAAAAAAAATAAAAGTATCATTTTTAATAGGTAGAAAAAAATATTTATCCTTTTCTGGCTTTAGAAAAGGTGATTTCTGAATAATGACTAAGAGTTCTTCTGAGACAATTTCCTTAATTATGAGGATGTAAGCGATCAGACTCCACTAACAAATTTCAATGGAAAATAAAAGTAGAGATAACAGAAAGAAGACTCTACTAAATTTTCTTCAGGGTCGATTACAACATCCTGCTGGTCTTTCTTTAGAACTTATCCTGATGTGTGTGATGTGTGTGATGTGTGTGTGTGTGTGTGTGCGCGCGTGTGTGCGCACACATGTTTAAAGGCTTGTCTCTATTAATTTTTGCATCTGGTCTTTTTGTGTGTTTTCATTTCAAAACTGCCTCAATTATATTTTCCTGTGTCATGTTGCTTTCACCAAGGCTTACGTTTCCTGTTTTCCAAAGGGTACATTTGCACCAAATTTGGCAAATACTTCGTCTCTCCTCCATGCAGCTTCTCTTACTTTGTTCTTGGTAGGTTCTGCCTTAATGTCTTCAAGATTGCATAATTTCTGCCCTTCCTCTCTTTATGCTTTTTCTTTTAGTTTCTGGTCTGCTGAATTGTTTTTCTTCAAAGCTCATCCTCATGAATATTTCTTGGATTAATCCTATTTTACTTTTAAACTCCTGCCACACCTTGGATGTTTTCTTTCCTGACCCCTTGGCTTTCATAATGCCTCTCTGTCTATTCTTCTTGCATCTCATTTACTAGACTTGTGGATCCTGTGTTGTCCACATGGTTCACATTTTTCAAACCAGAAACATCTGCATGGGGAGGAGATGCTAATAATAAATAATTAAACTTAGCACTTTCCATGTCTTAGACCTCTTTACCAATGTTATTTAGTTATTTCACACAAGAACAAAGCTAGTAGGTAATATCAATTTTTTTCCCCACTGAAGAAACAAAGGGGGCCTATGACTTGAAGAAATTGACGTAAATTGAGATCCAACCCTGGAACTTATACAGTAAATTAGCTGATATTATGATTATGATATTATGAAAAAATTAACTTTTACTGTATGCTTATATTCTATAGGACATTAATCAGAGGCAATTATGTAGATGTAGATTTTGTGATACAGGAAAATGTTTGATATCTTAATCATTTCAAATTTGTGACTGTTTTGACTGTCAGCACTGAAGCATTCCTTTGTGGTATCTGTATAAATTTACAGAGGAACCAAAACCATAAGTCTTTGCTTTGCTTTCAGAAAGCAGAAGATTGAAAAGGATCTTACCATATTGTCTTTATATGGATATGACTAATTGCAAATGAAACCTATAATTTGGAAACTGTTTTTAAGCAGTTAGTTATACTATTGTATCTTCCAGATTCGTGATTCATCCTATTACTCCCCTGCTTAAAAAAACGACATTCTGGCTTATTCCCATTCCCTGCTGAATTAAGGAAGTATTCCAGGAACCATACCTGGCTGCCTCTGCATTACATATTAAACCCCTTTCTCCTCCCTATTCTCCCTTTCTTATCCACTGAGAAGTTTACTCATCAGGCCATTCCAGATTCTAGCACTAAGCCTGGAACAGGTTCAGAACTCAGGTTCTTTAGCTCTGTTGAATAGATGAACTGCACTATCCCTTCTAGTCTTCTTTGAATCTTCCTCGTTCTGCAGGAGCTTCCCTGCAGTGCTCTTAGTAGGCTTTGTTTTAGAGTCATTAACATGCATCTCTTCTGTGCCCTAGTAGACCTTTATCTCCCTCTGCCAAAAATTATGTGTTGCCTTAGTGTTAAGGCATTATACATAATAGATGCTCTGTAAATTTATGTGGGCTTTGGCATATGTGAAAATGATAAATCTTTATTAAATATATTCTACTAGATTAGATTGGCATGACTTTTATTTAACCCAAGCAAATGTGGTTTTACCTTATGTGTTTTGGATGTATCTATGTATGTAATTCATATATAGCCTTTATATAGATTTATACGAATATTTACAATATCTCTTCTCCAGTCTTATTTTTTTTTAATTTTATTTTATTATGTTATGTTAGTCACCATACATTACATCATTAGTTTTTGATGTAGTGTTCCATGATTCGTTGTTTGCATATAACACCCAGTGCTCCATTCAATACGTGCCCTCTTTATACCCATCCCCAGGCTAACCCATCCCCCCACCCCCCTCCCCTCTAGAACCCTCAGTTTGTTTCTCAGAGTCCATAGTCTCTCATGGTTTGTCTCCAGTCTTATTTTTGAAAACCCATTGCAGGAGATTTATGAATGAGAAATATAAGAACTCATGGCAAAAATAGTCTTCAGAGGACTAAGAACTCTTTTATAAACATCTTTATAAAATTCTGTATTTTGTATATCTTAATATTGATGCCTGCCTCACAAGAAACTTTTCAAATTCTTTTCATCCTAAAGTTTTAACAAGATACTCATAAACTGGTTATGCTTTTTTTTTTTTTGCAAATAATATGGGTATGAAGAGGATGTTTATTTTTCTGTAGCTAGTCTTTCATCTAAACTTTCAACACCTTTCAGGTTGTATGCTCTGTCTCCAGGTTTCACCGTGGTCCCAGAGGTTAAAATAATTTAGATACTTTGAAACACAAAAATAAAAAAAACTACAGATAGCCTTAATTTAATATATACTGCAGAAATGAGTGACGTTTTCCAATTTTCCAAGGCCTTAGCTCTGTCCATGCCAAAGCATATTTTTTCAGCCCCTGTCCTACGTATTTTAGCTTAATTTTTCCTAACAAATTAAGCATACAGTTCTAAACACTGGTTTTCCTTTAATAGTTTCCTTTTACGTACTTCAGGACAGCATGGTAAACATTTCTACTCCTGCTCTGCAAACATTTTTACTTTTTTAAACTTCCCAACACCATCCTTTTTTCCCTGGAATACCCCCAATCAGCTATTCATCATTTACTCCCTTTGAAGTTATGGATGTAGATTTTCGCACCCATTAGAACCTCCTCATCACCTCTCCTAAATTCACATGCTCTAAAGCAGCAGCGAACAATGTAGATTTTGATGAAGATTTCCTGAAGGAGCAGAGGAGACAGTTTATATCACTTGTTCACAGACAGTACCTTCAGAATCCCTATTAGATACCTCTTTTCTTTAAAATTTCTCCTTAGGCTTGCTACCATCAAAGATTTTCTTCTTTTTTCTCCATATACCTCAGCTTCCTTGGCTCCTTTCTTCACCAGATTTTCCATGAGAATTCTTAGTTCTTTATCACTTTATTATGCAAAGATACTGAGGTCAGTTCTGTCTCCTATCTGCACATTTATATCTCTAAATCCATCACAGGGCTCAAAAAATAAAGGCCCTTAATAGTAGGATCAGTGTTGCTGAGGAGGCATGATCTTCTTTTATTACTTGAGCAGTTTCAATCCAAACGCTAAACATATAAAATATTTATTTCAATTAAGTTCTGTGCTTTCCCCAAAAGAAGCTGTCTTATCATTAGATTAGAGAATGAACATCTATATTGTTTATATGTCTAATTGTTGTTACATCTGATTTTCTAGTAGGAGTGGCTTAAAATTAACATATTTTGGAATAAATTCATTGGAAAGGGAAAGATACACAGAAGTATGCTACACCAGAATTTTGTCCAAAGTACTAGCTGCTGTGGAAGAATTTCTGTTGGAAGTAAAATAAGACAACATGTATTAAGTGCAGTGTCTGGTTATTCTTATTATTATTTCTTATTTTTGTTCATTGTCTTATTGTAAATTTTGTTACATAACTAAAATGATATGCAAGAATCTTTTAAAAACAAACATATTAGAACTCTAATGTCCAAATGAGTTTTAATCCCTTTAAAGTACTTATTAGAGGTCAGACATAAACTACAACAATGTTGCTATCAAGCTAAACACTTTTGTCCAGGGAAATTAGCTTTCAGGCAGTTATTTTAAGGTCTCATCAGAAGAAAATCAATTTCACTGTAATGTAATTAAGATTGGTGTTTCTATTCCAAATGTAATTAGGTAGGTTAGTCACAAACTTTCTTTACTAACTTGGCTCGAGAGATTGCTTTAGATTTACCACCAGTGAGTGTTTACAGGCTCAGAAGGCAGTGCCCAAGGAGAACCAATGGTGGCAAATTTGGAATAAATCCGCCATTTCCTCAATACTTGTGTGATTTTGGACAAGTCATTTCCTCTGGGCCTGTTTCCTTCTTTAGTAAATTGAGGGGGGTACTGTCCAACTCTATCATTCAGTGATCACAGTAGAAAATCAGTAGCATATAAAAGCAACAACCTGAGGCAACCTGAGGTGGAGCTTCAAGACAAGAAGAGAGAATGAATGTTTATCAGAAGTGTGCTTTTTTTTTAATGCTATAATTTAAATTTTAACTTTCCAGATTTGGAAAAAATAGTTCTTGCAACTGACATTTTATTAGGAGGAACACATCTAAAGTGTAGAGTAAGAATAGGTATTGTATTAAAGTAGGGACCCGAAAGGCTACGTGCACCCCGATGTTTATAGCAGCAATGTCCACAATAGCCAAACTGTGGAAAGAGCCAAGATGTCCATCAACAAATGATTGGGTAAAGAAGATGTGGTATATATATACAATGGAATATTATGCAGCCATCAAAAGGAATAAGATCTTGCCATTTGCAACGACGTGGATGGAACTGGAGGGTATTATGCTGAGCGAAATAAGTCAAACAGAGAAAGACATGTATCATATGACCTCACTGATATGAGGAATTCTTAATCTCAGGAAACAAACTGAGGGTTGCTGGAGTGGGGGGTGGGGTGGGAGGGATGGGGTGACTGGGTGATGGACACTGGGGAGGGTATGTGTTCTGGTAAGCGCTGTGAATTGTGCAAGACTGTTGAATCTCAGATCTGTACCTCTGAAACAAATAATGCAATATATGTTAAGAAAGAAAAAAAGAAGAAGAAGAATATAGCAGGAGGGGAAGAATGAAGGGGGGGAAATTGGAGGGGGAGAAGAACCATGAGAGACGATGGACTCTGAAAAACAAACTGAGGGTTCTAGAGGGGAGGGGGTTGGGAGGATGGGTTAGCCTGGTGATGGGTATTGAGGAGGGCACGTTCTGCATGGAGCACTGGGTGTTATGCACAAACAATGAATCATGGAACACTATATCTAAAACTAATGATGTAATGTATGGGGATTAACATAACAATAAAAAAAATTAAAAAAAAAAAAGAATAGGTATTGTATTATCTAGAAGACTATCAGGAATGAATTATCTGGTAAATAAATGGTTAATTGTGAATTTGAATGAAAATGAAGTAGAACTCAGGAATCCAGTGTTATCCCTTTTTGTTATATTGCCTTTCAGTGATCAGAACCCAAAGTTGGTTGTATAATTTAATTGGCAACCAAAGCAGCTGAGATGCCCTCATTGTCAGAAGGATGTACAGCCATGAAGATTAGGAGCTGGCTTTCAGAATACCAGTTAAGCAGCAGCCAGAGCTAAAGCCACAGTGTCCCAGAGAAACCCTCTCAGAAGGGTAGAGGAGTGGAAAAAATATAGGCTTTCTAAGTATACATCCTAGCCCTGCTACTTACAGTTTAGTGACCCTAGGAAAATAAACTCACTTCTTTTAACCTCAGCTTCCATATTCGTCAATGGGAATAATTCTACCTACTTTGCAGTGTTGTTGTCATGAGAAAGTGTATGCAAAACATAGATGCTCAATTAATGGGATTTTGATTATATACCTGGTATTTTCTTTGGGACTCATAGAAATTTAATTCTAATCTTATGCCCCCACTAGTGGTCAAGGGCAGGTAAAACATAATACTTTTGGCTACATCCCAGCATAGTTACATGGAAAGCAGTTAGGAACTACACCCAAATAAGGTTTTTACCCTCCCACAGGAAGGCTATACAGAACCAGATACTTTTTCTCCATACATTCACAAAAGTGTTGGTATTACTAGGTCTTGGTCTTAAAAAAAAAAAAAAAAAAAAAGCTTATGTACTTTTTAGCTAAAATGACTTAGATCTTAGGCATGTTGGAATAATTTAATAGTATATAATGTTATTTATAATTTAATAACATTTAATAGCAAATGTTTTAAAGTTATGGTAATTCTGTTATATAATTATATTCTTTTTTTGCTATTTTATTTTTTAATTTTATTATGTTATGTTAGTCACCATACATACATCATTAGTTTTTGATGTGGTGATCCACGATCCATTGTTTTCGTATAACACCCAGTGCTCCATGCAGTATGTGCCCTCCTTGATACCCATCACTGGGCTAACCAATTCCCCCTCCCCGCTCCCCTCTAAAACCCTGTTTGTTTCTCAGAGTCCATAGTCTCTCATGGTTCATCTCTCCCTCCAATTCCCCCCCCTTCATTTTTCCCTTCCTTCTCCTAATGTCCTCCATGCTATTCCTTATGTTCCACAAATAAGTGAAACCATATGATAATTGACTTTCTCTGCTTGACTTATTTCACTTAGCATAATCTCCTCCAGTCCCCTCCATGTTGATGTAAAAGTTGGGTATTCATCCTTTCTGATGGCTGAGTAATATTCCATTGTATATATGGACCACATCTTCTTTACCCATTCATCTGTTGAAGGGCATCTCGGCTCTTTCCACAGTTTGGCTATTGCAGACATTGCTGCTATGAACATTGGGGTGCATATGGCCCTTCTTTTCACTACATCTGTGTCTTTGGGGTAAATACCCAGGAGTGCAATTGCTGGGTCATAGGGTAGCTCTATTTTTAAATTTTTGAGGAACTTCCACACTGTTTTCCAAAGTGGCTGTACCAACTTGCATTCCCACCAACAGTGTAAGAGGGTTCCCCTTTCTCCACAACCTCTCCAACATTTGTTGTTTCTTTCCCTGTCCATTTTGGGTTGGGACAGTACCCCCCTCAATTTACTAAAGAAGGAAACAGGCCCAGAGGAAATGACTTGTCCAAAATCACACAAGTATTGAGGAAATGGCGTATTTATTCCAAATACGCTCATAATATGTTCTTAGCCATTCTAACTGGTGTAAGGTGGTATCTCAATGTGGTTTTGATTTGGATTTCCCTGATGGCTAATGATGATGAACATATTTTCATGTGTCTGTTCGCCATTTGTATGTCTTCTTCAGAGTGTCTTTTCATATCTTCTGCCCACTTTTTGACTTGATTATTTGTTTTTTGGGTGTTGAGTTTGAGAAGTTCTCTATAGATCTTGGATACCAGCCCTTTATCTGTAGTGTCATTTGCAAATATCTTCTCCCATTCTGTGGGTTGCCTCTTTGTTTTGTTGACTGTTTCCTTTGCTGTGCAAAAGCTTTTTATCTTGATGAAGTCCCAAAAGTTCATTTTTGCTTTTGTTTCACTAGCTTTTGGAGATATATCTTGAAAGAAGTTGCTGGGAGCGATGTCAAAGAGGTGACTGGCTATGTTCTCCTCTAGGATTTTGATGGATTCCTGTCTCACATTGAGGTCTTTCATCCACTTTGAGTTTATCTTTGTGAATGGTGTTAGAGAATGGTCGAGTTTATTCTTCTGCATGTGGCTGTCCAGTTTTCCCAGCACCATTTATGGAAGAGACTGTTTTTTTTCCATTGCATGTTTTTTCCTGCTTTGTCAAAGATTATTTGACCATAGAGTTGAGGGTCCATATCTGGGTTCTCTATTCTGTTCCGTTGGTCTATATGTCTGTTTTTGTGCCAGTACCATGCTGTCTTGGTGATCACAGCTTTGTAATATAGCTTGAAATCGGGCAACGTGATGCCCCCAGCTTTGTTTTTCGTTTTCAACATTTCCTTGGCGATTCGGGGTCTTTTCTGATTCCATACAAATTTTAGGATTGTTTGTTCCAGCACTTTGAAAAATGTCATTGGAATTTTGATCGGGATGGCATTGAAGGTATAGATTGCTCTGGGTAGCATAGACATTTTAACAATGTTTATTCTTCTGATCCATGAGCATGGAATATTTTTCTATCTTTTTGTGTCTTCTTCAATTTCTTTCATGAGTGTTTTGTAGTTTGTGCCAGTACCATACTGTCTTGATGATTACAGCTTTGTAATAGAGCTTGAAGTCTAGAATTGTGATGCCACCACCTTTGCTTTTTCTTTTTCAACATTCCTCTGGCTATTAGAGGTGTTTTCTGGTTCCATACAAATTTTAGGATAATTTTTCCATTTCTTTGAAAAAAAAGTGATGGTATTTTGATAGGGATTGCATTAAATATGTAGATTGCTCTAGGTAGCATCGACATCTTCACAATATTTGTTCTTCCAATCCATGAGCCTGGAACGTTTTTCCATTTCTTTGTGTCTTCCTCAATTTCTTTCATGAGTATTTTATAGTTTTCTGAGTACAGATTCTTTGCTTCTTTGGTTAGATTTATTCCTAGGTATCTTATGGTTTGGGGTGCGATTATAAATGGGATCAACTCCTTAATTTCTCATTCTTCTGTCTTGTTAGTGTATAGAAATGCCACTGATTTCTGTGCATTGATTTTATATCCTGCCACTTTACTGAATTCCTGTATGAGTTCTAGCAGTTTTGGGGTGAGTCTTTTGGGTTTTCCACATAAAGTATCAAATCATCTGCAAAGAGTGAGAGTTTGACTTCTTCTTTGCCAATTTGGATGCCTTTTATTTCTTTTTGTTGTCTGATTGCTGTGGCTAGGACTTCTAATACTATGTTGAATAGCAGTGGTGATAGTGGACATCCCTGCTGCGTTCCTGACCTTAGGGGGAAAGCTCTCAGTTTTTCCCCATTGAGAATGATATTCGCTGTGGGTTTTTCATAGATGGCTTTTATGATACTGAAGTATGTACTGTCTATCCCTATACTCTGAAGAGTTTTGATCAAGAAAGGATGCTGTACTTTGTCAAATGCTTTTTCTGCATCTATTGAAAGGATCATATGGTTCTTTTTCTTTCTTTTATTAATGTATTGTATCACGTTGATTGATTTGTGGATGTTGAACCAACCTTGCAGCCTAGGGATAAATCCCACTTGGTCGTGGTGAATAATCCTTTTAATGTACTGTTGGATCCTTTTGCCTAGTATTTTGGTGAGAATTTTTATATCCATGTTCATCAAGGATATTGGATGGTAACTCTCCTTTTTGATGGGGTCTTTGGTTTTGGGATCAAGGTAATGGTGGCCTCATAAAACGAGTTTGAAGTTTTTCTTCCATTTCTATTTTTTGGAACAGTTTCAGAAGAATAGGTATTAATTCTTCTTTACATATTTGGTAGAATTCCCCTGGGAAGCCATCTAGCACTGGGCTTTTGTTTGTTGGGAGATTTCTGATTACTGCTTCAATTTCCTTAGTGGTTATAGGTCTGTTCAGGTTTTCTGTTTCCTCCTGGTTCAGTTTTGGTAGTTAATACATCTCTAGGAATGCATCCATTTCTTCCAGGTTATCTAATTTATAGTTGCTCATAATATGTTCTTATAATTATTTGTATTTCTTTGGTGTTGGTTGTGATCTCTCCTCTTTCATTCATGATTTTATTTATTTGGGTCCTTTCTCTTTTCTTTTTGATAAGTCTAGCCAGGGGTTTATCAATCTTATTAATTCTTTCAAAGAACAAGCTCCTAGTTTCGTTTATCTGTTCTACTGTTCTTTTGGTTTCTATTTCATTGATTTCTGCTCTGATCTTTATTATTTCTCTTCTGCTGGGTTTAGGCTTTATTTGGTGTTCTTTCTCCAGCTCCTTTAGGTGTAGGGTTAGGTTGTGTATTTGAGACCTTTCTTGTTTCTTGAGAAAAGCTTGTATTGCTATATACTTTCCTCTTAGGACTGCCTTTGCTGCATCCCAAAGATTTTGAACAGTTGTGTTTTCATTTTCATTGGTTTCCATGAATTTTTTTAATTCTTCTTTAATTTCCTGGTTGACCCATTCATTCTTTAGTAGGATGCTCTTTAGCCTCCATGTATTTGAGTTCTTTCCGACTTTCCTCTTGTGATTGAGTTCTAGTTTCAAAGCATTGTGGTCCGAAAATAGGCAGGGAACGATCCCAATCTTTTTGTATTGGTTGAGACCTGATTTGTGACCCAGGATGTGATCTATTCTGGAGAATGTTCTATGTGCACTAGAGAAGAATGTGTATTCTGTTGCTTTGGGATGGAATGTTCTGAATATATCTGTGAAGTCCATTTGGTCCAGTGTGTCATTTAAAATCTTTATTTCCTTGTTGATCTTTTGCTTATATGATCTGTCCATTTCAGTGAGGGGGGTGTTAAAGTCCCCTACTGTTATTGTATTGTTGTCAATGTGTTTCTTTGCTTTTGTTATTAATTGCTTTATATAATTGGCTGCTCCCATGTTAGGGGCATAGATATTCACAACTTCTTATCTTATCAATTCCTTTTATAAAATCTTTTATAATTTTTATCTTTACAGTCATATTCCATCCTTTCATTGTATTCACCCTTATTTTTGTACATATATGTTTTTCTTTCTTAAAATTTTGGGAGGCACTTTCTTCTAACAGACCAAAATATGCCCAAAATCTAGTGTGTGGCACTGATCTATGCACCAGCCTGATCATATTTGATCATATTCTTTTTTTTTTTAATCTTTTTCTTTTTCTTTTTTCTTTCTTTCCCTTTCTTTTCCCCTGGTTTCAGGCCTCTTCTGATTTGTTTAGTGTATATTTTTCTGGGGTCGTTATTACCCTGTTAGCATTTTGTTCTCTCATTCATCTATTGTCCTCTGGACAAAATGACAAGACGGAAAAAGATCACCTCAACAAAAAGAACAAGAGGCAATGACTGCCAGGGACCTAATCAATACGGACATTAGTAAGATGTCAGAAATAGAGTTCGGAATGATGATTTTAAAGATACTAGCTGGGCTTGAAAAAAGTATGGAAGATATTAGAGAAACCCTTTCTGGAGAAATAAAAGAACTAAAATCTAACCAAGTCGAAATCAAAAAGGCTATTAATGAGGTGCAATAAAAAATGGAGGCTCTAACTGCTAGGATAAATGAGGCAGAAGAAAGAATCAGTGAGATAGAAGACCAAATGATGGAAAATAAAGAAGCTGAGAAAAAGAGAGATAAACAACTACTGGATTATGAGGGCAGAATTCAAGAGATAAGCGATACCATAAGACGAAACAATATTAGAATAATTGGGATCCCAGAAGAAGAAGAAGAAAGAGAGAGAGGGGCAGAAGGTATATTGGTGCAAATTATAGCAGAGAACTTCCCTAATTTGGGGAAGGAAACAGGCATCAAAATCCAGGAGGCACAGAGAACCACCCTCAAAATCAATAAAAATAGGTCAACACCCCTACATCTAATAGTAAAACTTACGAGTCTCAGAGACAAAGAGAAAATCCTGAAAGCAGCTCGGGAGGAGATCTGTAACCTACCATGGTAGAAACATTAGATTGGCAACAGACCTATCCACAGAGACCTGGCAGGCCAGAAAGGAGTGGCATGATATATTCAGAGGACTAAATGAGAAAAATATGCAGCCAAGAATACTATATCCAGCTAGGCTGTCATTGTTGGTTTTTTTTGACAGTAGCATACTGTTTTGATTACTATAACTTTGTAACATAACTTGAAGTCCGGAATTTTGATACATCCAGCTTTCCTTTTTCTTTTTCAAGATTGCTTTGGCTATTCAGGGTATTTTGTGTTTCCATGCAAATTTTTTTTCCATACCAATTAAAAAAATTTTTTTTGTCCTAGTCCTGTGAAAAATGCTGTTGCTATTTTGATAGGGATTGCATTAAATGTGTAGATTGCTTTGGCTACTACAGACATTTTAACAATATTTGTTCTTCCAATCAATGAGCTTGGAATGTCTTTCCATTTCTTTGTTTCCTCTTTAATTTCTTGCATCAGTGTTTTATAGTTTTCAGAGTAAGGTCTTTAATCTCTTTGGCTAGGTTTATTCCTAGGTATCTTGTTGTTTTTGGTGCAGTTATAAATGAAACTAATTCCTTCATTTCTTTTTCTGCTGCTTCATTATTGGTGTATAGAAATGCAACACATTTCTGTAGATTGATTTTGTATCCTACAGATTTACTGAATTTATTTATCAGTTCTAGCAGTTTTTTGATGGGGTCTTTAGGGTTTTCTCTATACAGTATCATGTCATCTGCAAATAGTGAAAGTTTCACTTCTTCCTTACCGATTTGGATGCCTTTTATTTATTTATTTATTTATTTTTGTTCTGTGATTCCTGTGGCTAGAAATTCCAGTACTATGTTGAATAAAAAGTGGTGAGAGTGGACATCCCTGTCTTGTTCCTGACCTTAGGGAAAAGGCTCTCAGTTTTTCCTTATGTATGATGATGTTAGCTGTATTTTTTTTTATATGGCCTTTATTATGTTGAGCTATGTTCCCTCTAAACCTAACTTTGTTGAAGGTTTTTATCATGAATGGATGTTGTACTTTGTCAAAGGCTCTTTCTGCATCTATTGAAGTGATCATATGGTTCTTATCCTTTCTCTTATTGATAGGATGCATCACATTGATCAATTTGTGAATATTGAACCACCCCTGCATCCCAGGAATAAAGCCCACTTGATCATGGTGAATGATTTCTGTAATGTATTGTTGGACTTGGTTTGCTAAAATTTTGTTGAGGATTTTTGCATCTATGTTCATCAGAGTTCTCTTTTGCTGTAGTGTCTTTACCTGGTTTTGGTATCAGGGTAATGCTGGCCTCATTGAATGAATTTGGAAGCTTTCTTTCCTCTTCTATTTTTTAGCTTAAGAAGAATAAATATTAACTTTTCTTTAAACATTTGATAGAATTCACCTGTGAGCCATCTGATCCTGCACTTTTGTTTATTGTGAGTTTTTTTTATTACTGATTCAATTTCCTTGCTGGTAATTGCTCTATTTCTTCCTGTTTCAGTTTTGGGAGGTTATAAGTTTCTAGGAATTTATCCATTTCTTCTAGGTTGTCCAATTTGTTGGCATAGTTTTTCATGATATTCTCTTACAATTGTTTGTATTTCTATGGTGTTTGTTATTTCTCCTTTCTCATATGTAATGTTATTTGCTTGGGTCCTTTTTCTTTTTTTTCTTGATAAGTCTAGCTAGGAGTGTATCAATTTCATTGATTTTTTTCAAAGAAACAGCTCCGGGTTTCATTGATGTGTTCCATTGTTTTTGTTGTTGTTGTTTGTTTCTATATCATTTATTTCTGTTCTAATTTTTATTATTTCCTTCCTTCTGCTGGATTTAGGCTTTGTTTGTTGTTCTTTTACTAGCTCCTTTAGGTAAAGGTTAGGTTGCTTATTTGAGATTTTTCTTCCTTCTTGAGTTAGGCCTGTATTGCTATGAACTTCCTTCTTAGAACCACTTTTGCTGTATCCCAAAGATTTTGATGTACTTTGTGTTTTCATTTTCATTTGTTTCCATGTACTCTTTAATTATTTTTTTATTTCCTGCTTAACCCATTAACCCATCTAACCTCCATGTATTTATGTTTTTTGCAGATTTTTTCTTATAGTTGACTTCTAGTATTGTGGCCAGAGAAGATGCATGGTATGACTTCGATCTTCTTGAATTGGTTGAGGCCTCTTTTTGGCCTAATATGTGATCTGTTCTGGAGAATGCTCCGTGTGTACTTGAGAAGAATATGCATTCTGCTGTTTTAGGATGGAATTTTCTGAATATATCTGCTAAATCCATCTGTCATTTAAAGCCACTGTTTCCTTGTCGATTTTATGTTATTATGATCTATCCATTGATGTAAGTGGGGTGTAAAAGTGCTCTACTATTATTGTATTACCATTAATTACTTCCTTTATGTTTGTTATTAACTATTTTATGTATTTGGGTGCTCCCATGTTGGATGCATAAATATTTACAATTGTTATATCTTCTTGTTGGATTGTCCCCTTAATGATTATATAGTGTCCTTCTTTGTCTCTTGTTACAGTCTTTGTTTTACAGTCTAGTTTGTCCAATATAAGTATTGCTGGTCTGGCTTTCTTTTGACATCCATTTGCATGATAAATGTTTCTCCATCCCCTCACTTTCAGTCTGCAGGTGTCTTTAGCTTTAACGTAGTCTTTTGTAGTCAACATATATGGGTCTTGTTTTTTAATCCATTCTGACACCCTATGTCTTTTGATTGGAGCATTTAATCCATTTACATGCCAAGCAATTATTAATAGATATGTATTCATTGGTATTTTATTCCTTGTTTTGTGGTTGTTTCTGGACATTTTCTCAGATCCTTTGTTGTCTCTTTCATGGTTTGCTGGTTTTCTTCAGTGATATATTTGGATTCCTTTCTCTTTATTCTTTGCATGTTTATTAGTGGTTTTTGATTTTTGGTTACCATTAGGTTTGTATAATACATCTTCTGCATATAGCAGTCTATGTTAAGTTGATGGCTAAGTTTGAAACCAATCTTTTCTCCTCTCTTCCTCATGTTTTAGGTATATGTTATTATGTTTTATATCCTTTTTGTGTGAATTCCTTGACTGATTTTTTACAGAAGTGTTAATTTTTACTGCTTTTATGTTTCCTACCTTTATACCATCACTTTTGGTCTCTCCTTTCCACTTAAAGAGCCCCCTTCAATATTTCTTGCAGAGTTGGTTTAGCAGTCAAGAACTCATTTCATTTTTGCTTGTCTGGGAAACTCTTTATCTCCCCTTCTATTCTGAATGATAGCCTTGCTCAATAAAGTATTCTTGGCTGCAGATTTTTCCCTTTCAGCACTTTGAATATTTCATGCCACTCCTTTCTGGCTTGCAAAGTTTCTGTTGAAAAATATCTTGCCAGCCTTATGGGTTTTCTTTTGTAAGTTACTGACTTTTTAAAAAAATTATGTTCAATTATCCAACATATAGTACCTCATTAGTTTTTGATGTAGTGTTCAGTGATTCGTTAGTTGTGTATAACACTCAATGCTCATCACAACACATGCCCTCCTTAATGCCCATTGCCCGGTTACCCCATCCCCCACACCCCTCCCTTCTGTAACCCTCAGTTTGTTTCCCAGAGTCCAGAGTCTCTCATGGTTTTCTCCCTCTCCGATTTCTTCCCATCCAGTTTTCCCTCCCTTCCCCTATGGTCCACTGTGCTATTCCTTATGTTCCACATGTGAGTGAAACTATACAATGATTGTCTTTCTCTGCTTGACTTATTTCAGTTAGCATAATCCCCTCCAGTTCCATCCATGTTGATGCAAATGGTAAGTATTCATCCTTTCTGATGGCTGAGTAGTATTCTATTGTATATATGAACCACATCTTCTTTATCCATTCATCTGTTGAAGGACATCTAGGCTCTTTCCATAGTTTAGTTATTGTGGACATTGCTGCTATGAACATTGGGGTACATTTGCCCCTTCTTTTCACTATATCTGTATCTTTGGGGTAAATACCTAGTAGTGCAATTGCTAAGTCGGGTCATAGGGTAACTCTATTTTTAATGTCTTGAGGAGCCTCCATACTGTTTTCCAGAGTGGCTGTACCAGCTTGCATTCTCACCAACAGTGTAAGAGGGTTCCCCTTTCTCCACATCCTTGCCAACTTTTGTTAACTGTCTTGTTAATTTTTGCCATTCTACCTGGTGTAAGGTGGTATCTCATTGTGGTTTTGGTTTGTATTTCACTGACTTCTTTTGTCTTACTGCTATTAACAATTTTTTTTTTATGACTATATTTTGCAAATTTAATTACGATATGTCTTGGTGTGGGTCTGCTTTTGTTGATTTTGATGGGAGTTCTCTGTGCCTTCCTGACCTGGATGTCTGTTTCCTACCCCAGATTAGGGAAGTTTTCAACTATTATTTCTTCAAATAAATTTTCTGCCTGCTTTTCTCTCTCTTCTCCTGTGACTCCTATTATACGAATGTTACTACTTTTGTTGGAGTCACTGAGTTCCCTAAGTCTGTTCTCATTTTGCATAATTCTTCTTTCTCTCTTTTGTTCAGCTTCATAGCTTTCCATTACTTCGTCTTTTAGGTCATTAATTCATTCCTCTGCTTCTTCCAGTCTGCTGTTCATTACACTGTTTCTTTCTAATCTCGTTTGTTGCACTCTTCACCTCTGATTCTTTTTTAACTCTTTTGTCTCTGTGGTAAGGGTCTCACTGATATCTTTCATGCTTTTCTCAAGTCCAATGAGTATCCTTATGATTGTTTTTTTAAATTGTCCATCAGACATATTACTTGTATCTGTTTCACTTAGATCTCTGGCTGTGGCCTTATCTTCTTCTTTCATTTGGGATAAATTCCTCTGTCTTTTCATTTTGTTTAAGTCTCTGCCTGATTCTCTGTGTTAGAAAAGCCAGTTATATCTGCTGCTCTTGAAAGTAATGGCCTTATGAAGAAGAGGTCATGTAGTGCCAGGGCTTTGCACTTCAGGGAGTGTCTTTGTGTGTGCAGTGTGCTTTCTGGTGGTGTGTTCTGGGGTCCATCCTTCAGGTCAGCCATCTGCAGAAACTCTACTTGCCTGCTTTGGGCAGTGTTTGGTCTCTGGTCTGATTATGTTGAGTTTTAACTAGGTGAGCCCTGGTCTGCTTATGAAATGAGACCTGTTACTACCTCCACCAGAACTGAGGCCCTGTAAAACTCTGTGGTTGGGAGACATGGTGTAGGCAGGGGTTTGTGCTTGTCTTCTGGTGGAGGGGCCTGCTATGCTGGGACTGAGGTAGGCATGACTGTAAAGGGCCATTCTACCAGAGTGAAGGGGGTGGGGCTTAGTGTAAACAAGTTAGGTAGCCAGTGTCTGTGCTGTGCTGCTTCCCACAGGTGGCTGTGTTTATGCTGAGGAGTGTGGGAGGAAATGGTGCCATCCAGCTCCTTTGTTCCTGGAGACGCCTTTCCCTAAATGCTGACTCTCAGGGGCATGCTGTGAGAAGAACAAATAATCTCCCCACTGTGTGCTTTAGGGGCTCTTCAGATCACTCTTTCATCACTGAATGTCCCACAGGCTGTTTTCCTGTCTTGTCTCTAAGAGCAGCACAGTACCCTGTAGGCTCTATCCCAGCCAAGCCTCCTGACCTTTAAAACTCCAGGCTATAAGCCCTGCTGGTTGCAAGAACTCATGAAATTCAGCTCCGCTCATTTTCCAAGCCAAAGGCTATGGGTAAAAGTTCTTGTGTGTCCCCTTGTGTTCGTCTCTCTTTCACCTTTCTCTGTGACCACTCCTCAGCAGCCAGGATCCGTTTCTCCCCTCAACCACATCTCTTCACTCCCTCCCTTCTTTGATGTGGCTGGCCTCTTCTCTCCCTTAGTTGTGGAGTTTGTTCTGTCAGTCTTCATGTTGATTTCTGGGGTATTTAGGATGATTTGATAGTTATCTAGTTGTATTTGTGGGATGAGGCAAGCCTAGGGTCCTCCTACTCCACTGTTATCTTCCTGTCTCTTTGCTGTTATTTCTTCAAATAAAATTTCTGCCCCATTTTCTCTCTCTTGCTGTGGGATCCCTATAATGTGAGTGTTATTATGCTTGATTGAGTTGCTGACTTCCCTAAGTCTAATCTCAGTTTGCATAATTTTTTTTCTCTTACCTGCTCAGCTTGATTACTTTCCATTACTCTGTCCTCCATATCACTGATTTGTTCTTCTGCTTCCTCTAGTTTGCTATTTATTCCATCTAGTATGGTTTTAATTTTGTTTATTGTGTTCTTCCTCTCTGATTGGTTCTTTTTTATCTCTTTGTTAAGGGTCTCATTGGTGTCCTCTCTCTTTTCTCAAGTTCAATGAATATCTTTATGAATCATTATTTATATTGTCTGTCAGGCATATTACTTGTTTCTGTTTTGCTTAGGTCTCTTGCTGTGATTTTGTCCTGTTCTTTCATTTGTGACATATTCCTCTGTCTCCTCATTTTGTCTAACTCTATGTTTCTCTGTGTTAGGAAATTCAGCTGTGTCTCCTGCCCTTGAAAGTAGTGACCTTATGAAAAGAAGTCCTGTAGTGCCCTGCATTTGTAATGTCTCCTGTTTGCCAGGCACTGGCATTTCAGGGGTGTCTCCTGTGTGTATTGCATGCAATGTGTTGTTGTGGCTAAGCCACTTTTGCCTTCAGTCTAGTCATCTGCTGTGGCTCTCTTGCCTGTTGTTGGCAGTGTTTGGTCCTTTTGTGGTTAGTGGACCAGTCTGGAGCTGTATTGGGTTTTAGTTGAGTCAGAGCAGGGATTGTCCAGAAATGCAGTAGCACCAAACTGCCAGGTGCTTTCTGTGTTGTCTCCTGTGTAGCTTTTGTTGATAGGCTAGGCCTGCAATCAGACCAGCTGTCTGCCCCAACCTGCTCCAGGGCTGCATTCTGACTGATGTATGTGGTTATCTTTCCCTCTTCCCAGGGCAGGACTCACTTTGGAGAGGTGCTGGCCCCTGTCGGGCTGCTTGCACACTGTCAGGCTTATGGCCCAGGTTTGAATGGGCTCTAGCCAAGAGAGTATTGGAGGGGGCAGATCTGCAACGTGCATGGGGTAGGTGAGTCGGTGGTGTGGTGTTAGCAAGGTTTATGTGCCTCAAGTCCTCTGTGGAAGGGGCCCTGCCACACCAGGACTGAGGCAGGCCTGTCTGGAAGGGGCAGATCCACAGAAGCCAGCAGGAGGGAGGTAGAAGTGGGGGAGGCTGTGAGGGGGTAGGGCACAGTGTAAGCAAGTTAAGTAGTGAATGTTGGCACTGCACTGTTTCCTGCAGATGGCCCTGTGTTTATGCTGGGGGAGGGAGGAGGGAAATTGTGCCCACCAGCTCCTTTTTTCCTGAAGGAATCTCCCAGTGATCTCTGTCCCTCTGGGATACAGTCTGAGATTAGTAAATAATTCTCCCTTCCATATGCCCCAGGCATTTTTCCAGTTGCTTCTTTTATATTGTATGTCCATAGGTTGTTTATTGTGCTCTCTCTTTAAGGGTGGGGACTCAGTTTCCTCTTACCTTCCCATGTCTCCCAGGGTCAAGCCTGCTGAGTTTTAAAATTCTAGGCTTTCAGTCCTGGTGATTATAAGAACTCACAAAATTTCACCCCTCTGGTTTTCAAAGCCAAATGTTATGGGGATTCTTCTTCCCCATGTGGGCTTCCCAGTGTGATAGTCTGTTTCTCCCCCTTCTCTCCACTGGTGGGTCCCTCCCTCCCCTAAACAGTCCATGTTCTGTTTAGCTCCTCACTGCATCTCTGTCCTTCCTACACTTTTTTTGTGTGTGTGGCCTCTCCTCTATATTTCATTGTAGAGTTTGTTCTGCCAGTCTTTGGGTCATTTTCTGGGGTATTTAGGATGATTTGATAGTTATCTAGTTGTATCCATGGATGGGGGAGCTTGGGGTCCTCCTATTCTGCCATCTTCCCAGCAATCACATAATTAGATTTTAATAGCATTGTTTTGTTTTCTGTTTGTAAATGTGTTTATGGAACAGTATATTATAGTGGTTAGGCAGACAAGCTTTGTAGTTACTTAGCCTGAATTAAAAATACCAGGTCTGCTACCTACTGGCTGTGAGGTCCTGGGTAGGCTACTTAACTTCTCTGTGTCTCTTTCCTCTCAAATGTATATGGATCTAACGAAGGTACTTACTTAAAATAATACAAAGCTCTAACAAATATTCAATAAATGTTACCTATTATATTTATTTTTTGGTAAGTGATAATACTTTCCCATTATAGTAGGAAATTAATTTTATGTTAAAATGTGAGAATTAAAAAAGTGGTCAATATAGAGAAAATATTAAGTAAATACTAACATAAGTAGTTGGAGGCTATAGCTAAAATCTTGAAGGTGAATGAATCAACTTTGCAAAGTAGTATGCTAGGGTATTAGTTATAAGTGAGTTAACCAGTCTGGTAGAGCCCAAGAGGTAGTGACTCCCAAATCAAATGTTCTGTGGAACTACTACAAAGTTTGTGACCAGTGGACTTAACATATAGCCTGGCATTTAACAAGGAGTCTATAAATATGTGTTGAGTCATGAATGATTGCAGATAACTGGTACATAGACTAATAGAATTTCCTTGGCTAAAGATGTCTATCAACAGATGAATGGATAAAGAGGATGTGGTATATATATACAATGGAATATTATGCAGCCATCAAAAGGAATGAGATCTTGCCATTTACAACAACATGGATGGAACTGGAGGGTATTATGCTGAGTGAAATAAGTCAAACAGAGAAAGACATGTATCATATGACCTCACTGATATGAGGAATTCTTAATCTCAGGGAACAAACTGAGGGTTGCTGGAGTGGGGGGTGGGGTGGGAGGAATGGGGTGACTGGGTGATGGACACTGGGGAGGGTATGTGCTCTGGTAAGCGCTGTGAATTGTGCAAGACTGTTGAATCTCAGGTCTGTACCTCTGAAACAAATAATGCAATATATGTTAAGAAAAAAAAAAGAAGATAGCAGGAGGGGGAGAATGAAGGGGGGGGGAATCGGAGGGGGAGACGAACCATGAGAGACGATGGACTCTGAAAAACAGAGGGTTCTGGAGGGGAGGGGGGTGGAAGGATGGGTTAGCCTGGTGATAGGTATTAAAGAGGGCCCGTTCTGCATGGAGCATTGGGTGTTATGCACAAACAATGAATCATGGAACACTATATCTAAAACTAATGATGTAATGTATGGTGATTAACATAACAATAAAAAATTTTAAAAAAGGAATTTCCTTGGCTAAAATTCAACTTTTCTATTTTACTTTTTGAAATGTTGACCTTATTTTCAGCCACCTTGTAGCCCATCTCTAAGCAGACTAAGGGTAGATTTTTTGGTTGTTTTTATAATAAAATGGCAACTTTGCCAGCTATACATTAATATTCAAAGCATATGGATTTTCTTGCAAGCAACAGCCATAGAATATCTTTACTGCAGGCTCTCACTAGAGAGCTTTGTCCTGAAATTGCTGCCGTAATCTTAGCTGAAATCATTAAGATTTGAAGAAGATGGGCCAAAGGACATGCTCTGTACCTCTCTATGAATTCCAAGTTCTATTCTCAGACCAGATAAAACCAACAGATGAATATTAATCTAAATCTCATTCCTTATTATCCTGAATATATGTTTCATTGAGATTTTGTTGTTGTTGTTGTTATACTCTGGAGTTAATTGGACATGGCTTTATTATAGTTATATAATATAGTTATATAGTTTATATTATAGGGAATGCTATTGAATATTTTATAAAACCATTCCCCAAAACATCATTTCATTGTGAAATATCTATTACATAAGAATCTACTGTATAAATTCCCTTTAGAAGATGAATTAGCACCCTTCCTTTTATTATAAAATAAAATTCATTTGGAGACTCATTGAGTTTTCCTTTTACTTTTAAGTGATGGGAAGTTTGGAACTAAAATTAATATTCTTTTACAGAAATACAGATTAGTCTAGATTTTTAAGGAACTACATACTTCCTATCACTATGACTTTTATTTAAAATTTTTATTTTAACAAAATATTTCATAAAGGTGTCTTATTATAAGCCATCTATAATCCTATTTGGAAGCAGAAAGTACTAGGAGGCAGTTTAGGTGGTGATAAAAAGTACATGTGTTCAAATTGTGTTCAGATCCTGGCTCCTTTGTGTTCCAGCTGTGTTATTTTGACAGTTCACTTAATCTTTCTGTTGCTCATTTTCTCATCAGTTGAGTGGGAATAATAACAGACAATATCTCATAAGTTTGTTGAGATGATTAAATCAATTAGTACAGTGCCTGGCAAATCATAACTGAAAACAAATGTTAGCTGTTTTCCATAAGCAGGAAGTGTGATAAATTAAATAAGTAGTATTTAATCATTATAAAAAGTAAACTGATAAAGAATTGAAATAGTCAAAAATTAAATGTGCATTTTTTTCCACTTCCAAAACCAGAGTACTAGTTATTTGTAGGATTGTGATTTGCCAAGGCAGATATGCAGTAAGTGAGGGTATTTTAGGAGTAATTTTCATTCAACTTTTAATTTATTCAGTGTTCCACAATGTTAATGCTCCACATGTTGCTCTGGGCCCTGGTGATTCAGAAATAGAGTCCTAGCCCAATGGAAAATAACATCTAGGTTTAAGAAGGTATCAGGGGAAGAAGGCTAATTTCAAGGGTAAAATAGAATCTATACCACAGAGAATGATAACGTGCAGTAATTACAAAGGAAAGTATTTGAGTTCTAATCTTTAAAATTGATTTGGAACATTCAATTTCAATCAAGATGAAATAATCAGGAACCAAAATTTGCTCTTGACTTAAACAACTAAAAATCTGGACAAAATATAGATAGGTTTCAGATCTTAGACAACAGGCAGCACAGGACTGTGATGTGATCACTAAGAAAAGTGAAACAAATGTCTCCAACTTATTGTGTGGAAGTAGTTTCAAAGTCACAGCGCATGTACAGGATGCCACAGGAGTGTATAGAAAGGGGATCTATTTTTTTTTTCCTGGGAGTAAAAAAAGGTCTTCTTGAGGAAGTGATATTTATTCCAAGACCTAAAAGATTAATTTATTCATTCAAAAAATATTTACTAAGCATCTATCATGTGCATGAATAGTTCTGGGTGTTAAGTGGCAGGCTGAACAAAACACAAGGTAGGTAACTTGGTCTCATGGACTTTATTTCCTGGCAGATGAATAAGAGATAAGCAGGTCAGGGTGGTTAGGGGTGATGGAATGTTCCAGACTGAAGAAAGAGAAGGTTCAATGATCCAGAAGTGAGAGAGAGCCTAGTATGTCTAAGCAATTAAGCATTTAGTTTGATTATAATGGAAATAGACGTAGTTGACAGATGAGAAGCTAGGATGACGCTAGAGAATGATGCAGGGATCAGAGAATGCAGAGGATTGTGGGTCATGTTAAGAATGATGCTTTATCCCAGCAATAGTGGGAAACCACTGCTGTTTTTTAAGCAAAGAAGAGATTGAATCAATTTTATATTATTAAAAGATCATCCTGCTCTAAGTGAAGAATGAATTGGAATGGGTAAGTGGCAGGGAGATCAGTTAGGAGGCTAATGCAGATGCCCCAGTGAATAAATGGAGTCTGATTACAGTATGACAGTGGGAAGGAAAGAAGTAGATGAGTGAGATAGATGTCTGGAGAGAGTAAGGGATGATTTCCCTGTTTCTGTCTTCAGCAACTGGAAGAATGCTTTAGTCCTTTACTTAAGAGACAATTCTGGAGAAGAAATATATTTGGGGGAGGGCGAGATAAGTTCAGCTTTTGACATATTGCATTTGAGATGCCTATGGACTATCCACGTGGAATTGTCAGGGTAATGAATACACAGATCTAGAGCTCAAGTGCTAGCAAGATACGGGAGGCTTCTGCATGTAAATAATAATAGAAGTCATGGATGTTGGTAAAAGTAGCCCTTTCCCCCACAATGTGCCTGAGCATCTTCTGTTTGTTTTTATTCTTGTTTACTTCTCTTTGTGCTTAGTAGTTGTTTTAAGGTGTTCTACACACATCTATTTCCTTAGTCTTTGATTTCCTCTAGAGCACTTCTACTTCTTCCTTGCTTCTGATATAAACTTTATAAATAGTGCATGCACTGTGAACCTTTTAAATAGAGAAATCAGGAAGAATTATTCCTTGTTCCAATGGTGACTGGTAAGGACCCACTTTTCTCTCTAACAGGTATATCATTCCACATTTGAGGCAATAGATTTCTTAGGAATTACAGGAATTTTGAAGGGTTTTTTTCTTCTACCATGATGTGTATCCTGGCAAAATAAATATGCATTCCCTTATTGATTCAGGCAGCCAGGAATGTAGAGCTCTGGGAAATCCCTGAAGTAATGAGCTCTGCAGTGTAAAGACCCATGTGAATCATTTTCAGGCACAAGTTGATTGAGCTTGTCCCCAAATTGGCAATGGCTTTATGGAGCAAACATCTGTGGCCTGGTGGACCTCAAGAAAATAGACATACAGCTGACAATTTTTGAGTTAATAGTGAAGAACAATTGTAGTTCTGTGTGTGTGCATGTCTGTGTGCGCACGTGTGTGTGTGTGTGTGTGTGTGTAAGATGCATTTCTGCAGAATTCTATTATTCTACTCCAACAGGGAACATGAGTTTTACATTATGGTTGTTTGCCTTTCTGTACATGATTTTGCCTTCAGTCTTTCTGTTGCTGAAGCTGCAGTGCTGGTCTACTCTGATGTTTCTTCAGTGCAGCTGGAGGCATGTCTTTTGGCAAGGTTCTTTGTTTATTATAATCTCTGTGATGTGCAAAAGTAAATTTCTTCTTTAACTTTCTCTTTAAATACTTAGAATTATGAATGTGGTTTTAATTAAGGATTTCAAATAGAAACATTTCCTTTTTCTTAGGACAGTTTTCAGTTAGAATATTTTAGGGGTTTGAGAAATACCAGATCCCCAGTTCACAAAGTGAAAAAAAAAAAAAACAATCGTCAGTTGCTTTAAGCTGCTATGGTGTGGCTAAGGTTATAGGGCATGAATTTGGGTCACAGTCACAACTAAGTAATGTTTTTGCCCCTATAAATGTCTACAACCTATTGGCAGATTTGGAAAATTTTCCCACATAATATGGTGAGTGTTTTTGCATTATATAAACTCATGCCTGTTAGGCTTAGGTCTTATGCCAGGCCTGGCTTTTCAGATCAGACACTGGCTTTTCTTCTTACAGGCTTATGACCTTGGCAAGTCAGTTAGCCTTTGTGAACCTCAGGAGCTTCATATGTATAACTCACATGTTTTGCTCTTACCAGGTACAAAATGAATATTCAAAATTAAATAACTATATGCTGTGCTTCCTTTTGATTATTGAATCTATCTATCTATCTATCTATCTATCTATCTATCTATCTATCTTCTATCTATCTATAGACGTGCTTGTAATTCCATGGAAATAAGTCTACAGAGCTGTTATAGAACCTGAATAACAATTGTTGCCTCTAGGGGTTGGCTAGAGGTAAGAGGGAGACTTAATCTTTTCACTGTATATCCTTTTGTACCATTGAATTTTTTTCCATGTTCAAGTGTCACTTTTTAAAAACAGCAAAGCAAAATCAATATGAATACAAGCCCCTATCTTGTGAATTGTGAGAAAAATGTTCTATTCTTAGAGTTTGCCTTTTCAGATATTCCTAAGGTTGCCTTGCCAGTCCTAAGTTGTCAATCCTCTTTACTTTCATTAGAAAGTCTACCATGCCAGGAAAGGATTTGTACCCTGCTGTTGTTGCTACTCTCATTATCCCATAGCATTTCTCCTTTATTCAAGGATAGCTTGTAGGACCCACTAGTTCCTGCCCAGAAACATAACTTTGTTTGCTTCCAGATATGGGCCTCCACCCTTCTTCCCCCACAGTCTCATGGCCTCAGCACAGGCTGTGAGCAGCTGCTCAGGAAGAACACAGAAAGAATGATGAAGTCATAGAATTGCTAGTGTTTTCAGGTCTACTCTTGCAGGAAGCTGTCAGCTCTGTTTTTATGGGTAGGGATTCCACAGCTTTCCTGGGTAGATATGGTCCAATTGAGTCCTTCTCTCTTATGTTGTCAGTATAAAATTTCTCTCAATGACTGGATGAAGATAGAGAGTGTATGTGTGCCATGAAGGTGATAAAGTCAGGTTCTAAAAATATCTGAATAAGCTGCAACTAAATTAGATATAGCAAGATGGACTTAAATATACTTATAACCAAATTATTTATCACTTAATGGGAAGAGATTTTGGAGCATCAGTCTGTATGGAAGAGAAACAGGATTTTAGGTGAAAGTGATGGGCTACCAAAAATGTTAATGGCTTAGGCTGGCTCAATATAAGAAAAGTACCTAGGATGAGAACTACGAGAATTTCTTCTATCAGATCAGATGCTTTCTGCATCAACATCTTATTATTGAGGAGGACAGTAACAAATTGCATTTGTAGCAGAGTAACAACAATGGAGAAGAACCTGAATCATTGATAATGCTTACTTGTAACTAGCATTTGTTTACCAGTTTCTATGTATCCAACATTCTGTTAAGAGCTTGTATTAGTTTTTGCTGCATAACTGTAGTAGATTAGATTATTGTTTCATAAATATTCATTCCTCCCTCTCCCAAATCCATTAGAAGAATAAATTTGCTTCCCCTCCTCTTGACTTTGGACTTGGGCACATGATTTTCTCTGACTGATGGTCAGCTAGTAGATGTGACAGGCAAAAGCCCAGGTTTTTGCATATGTTTTCTTAGTTTGGCTTGCCCTCTTACACTCCTGCTTGTTACCATGAGATGAACATGCCTTGGGTAGGTGCTGGTCTGAGGAGGGTAGGACTTACTTGGAGCAGATTCATACCCAATCTGCAGCTTTTGGAGCAAATCACAGCCAAGACCAGCATAGACCAGCTGAACTCCAGTCAACCTATAGACAAGAGAGCTAGAAATAAATGCTTATTGTTGTATGCTATTGAGTTTTGATGTGGTTTGTTATGCAGCATTATTGTGGCAATAGGTGATCAGTATTGTAACAGACAACCTCAAAGTCTCAGTGGCTTACACCAAAAAACTGTTTTCCCCCTCAAAAGGCTATGAATCAGTTGTCGTTCTGCTAGATTTGGCTGAGATAGGTGAGGCTTGGCTTCTGACTGAAGGTTGGGTTGAAGTTTGCTGTGTGTGTTTTCTTATTTTCCTTGGACCAGTGACTACCTGGGGGCATATTCTTCGTATGGATCATCACAGCACAAGAAAGCAAGCAAACCATGCAAGCATGTTTAAAGGTCTGATGATGTCACTTCTGCTAACATTACATTGGCTAAAGCAAATCATTTGGCTAAACCCATTATCACTGAGACAGGGAAGTATGTATGCTCCACCACAGTGGTAGTCCCTGCATACATGGAAAAGAGCATGAATATATACTTCTAACACAGGGAGGGAGGGTATAAAATTTGGGAACAATGATTGTCCAATCTACTCTAGTGATTGATACATAATTTATTTCAATCTTTATGACAATATGGTAGAATCAATACCATTCCTATTTATCTTTCACGAATGGGGAAACTGAGATACAGAAATGGTATTAAGTAGGGGCGCCTGGGTGGCTCAGTCGTTAAGCGTCTGCCTTCGGCTCAGGTCATGATCCCAGGGTCCTGGGATCGAGTCCCGCAACGGGCTCCCTGCTCCGCGGGAAGCCTGCTTCTCCCTCTCCCTCTCCCACTCCCCCAGCTTGTGTTCCCTCTCTCGCTGTGTCTCTCTCTGTCAAAAAATAAATAAAAATCTTTAAAAAAAAAAAAAAAGAAATGGTATTAAGTATCCAAATATCACACAGTCAGTAGGTTGTGGTTATGGGATTTGAACCTTCGGAGTATGATGCCAAAGAATGTATTCTTTACCATTATGCTTTACCTACTCCCAAACATGTCATATAAGCAACATCTAAAAAAATTAGAGCTGCTTTGCTTGGAGAGGAGAAGCCATGTGTTCAACATCTTCCTAACTCTGAAAGGTTATCATATGGAAGAGAGAGATAAGAAACATTTTATGTTTTGTTAAAATGTAGTACCCTTGGTAGGGATAGTGGGTAGAGAGATCAAAAGGATATAAATTTTGGCACAATTAAATCCTTTTTAACAGTCAAAAGTTCTCAAAGACGGAATGTATCCAAGGGAATACCTAGGTTACCACGAGACATGGATGTTATACAGAAGATTCCAGTATCATATGGAGAATCAGGTTAGCTTGAGAGAGGATTGAAACTTTAAGGATACTTTCAGCCAAAAAATTCTATAATCCTATAAAATGTAAATTGTTCTATGGGGCACCTGGGTGGCTCAGTCGTTAAGCGTCTGCCTTCGGCTCAGGTCATGATCCCAGAGTCCTGGGATCGAGCCCCGCATCGGGCTCCCTGCTCACCCGAGAGCCTGCTTCTCCCTCTCCCACTCCCCCTGCTTGTGTTCCCTCTCTAGCTGTGTCTCTCTGTCAAATAAATAAATAAAATCTTTTAAAAAAATGTAAATTGTTCTAAAAATAGATACTCATTCTCAGTTAGTAAAAACTTAACCGGTAGTAATAAAGCAGAGATTTCTGATGTTTAAAATGGCTAGACATTTTTTAGAGATAGCTAATAATTAAGAATCTTATGTCATGCTCTGAGTCAGCTATGCCCCATTCTATAATATTCCACATTACATTGGCTAAAGCAAATCATTTGGCTAAACCCATTATGGGCAACAGATAACTTAGACATGGGTTATTTATGACTGTGAGGTGTAAAGATAATTCATTAAACTTCAGTTTATCAAAGTTACTAACTTACCTCCTTCTCCCACTCTGGAGCTAAGTTTCTTCTTACATTACATAAAATGGGTGATGCTAACATTTAGAGAGGCTAGATACTCTCTAAAACTTTCAACTTGTCTCTGATAGTTAGTGATTCTACATATTAAGTATGAAGAATTTAAGGATTATTATTTGCTTATTTTATTTATTTTTAATTTTTAAATTTGCTTATTTAAAAAAAGTAATTTGGTGCATACAAAATTTACACTGTTGTTCTTTTTTTAAAAGAATAACCCTATTTATACCCAGGCATCTAGGAGAACATAAAGTATGGGGGAAAAAAGTATGATTGTTTGTCTTTCTAGGTGATACACAACAATCTATCTTTTCTCCTTTTTTTCTCTTTTCTGCTCATTTCTCTTTAATTGGATTGTGGATTAATTTAATTTAATTGTGACAAACTTAATTTTAAAGTTGATAATTAAATTAATTAAAATTTAAAACTCATAATAAAGATAGCACTTAAAGTTTCTACTACCTGCTTCAACTTTAAAAAAATATTTTTTAACAATAAAATATGCCAAGATGTGTCTGATAGCAAGTTACAAATTCTCATGGAATTCTTTCCCAGCAGAATGTTCTGTGATGTGATGAACTGTAATTTGTTGACGAGGTCGCATGCTAATGTCCTCCTGGGTTGATGCCATATGAACTTTCCACTATTGCAGTCTCTTACATATGTGTATGACAGAGGCTGTCAGCTCGAAGTCAGAGGATGTCAAAGACAAAAAAAAAAAAAAATGCTTGGTGGCAACAAAAGCACCACCTTACACTTTACATGTTTCAGGAGAGAGGTCAAAGGACCAGCCGGTGTAATGACATTTGAACTTTCTGTTTCTGCTGAATGTGTCCGTTAGAATAGAAATAGCAATTTCTTTGAGTAGATGTGTCTTGCTATGCTTAAGTGGCATAGTCTATCACAAAAATGTTTTTGTTACAACAAATTATGAGAGGGATAGTTTCCTGAAGTCCATATATATTTAAAAGTATATAATTTATGCTATAACTTCCCATAGAAATAAATGTGAAACCTTGTAACCATTATAGAAAATTTTGGACTTTAATGATGCTTTTTGATCTCCTAATCTTAACATGGTGGAAGTAACTCAGGAGAAACTGCACTTTCCTAAATTAGCAGCATGACATACTGTGGTGGTTCTCAGTCATTCTTCATGGCATTTTATCAGATCTAATTTTCTTGATTATACTGTTAAGCACAAGTTTTACTACTGAGTAACTGACAGGATAGCATTGTTATAAATAAAGATTATTTTATAAATTGCAGAGATTGTCACTGTGAAAATAACTGCACGGTAGTTACCAAAACATCTTGCCCAAATTTAATGCACATGAGCAGTATAGTTCTTACCTTACTGATATCAGTGACTGGTCTATCTGTTTATCAGTTTAAATGACATCTCTATGAGGCAAATTTTATAATTCACTTGGCCTGCTACCTTTGAAATTTCTTGACTTTTTTTTTCAAATTTTGCACATAAACTGAGGCTTTATTTCTATTTTTTTCTTTTCCTTTTTCTTTTTTTAAAAAAAGATTTTATTTATTTATTTATTTGACAGAGAGAGACACAGTGAGAGAGGGAACACAAGCAGGGAAAGTGGGAGAGGGAGAAGCAGGCTTTCCGTGGAGCAGGGAACCTGATGCGGGGCTCGATCCCAGGACCCTGAGATCATGACCTGAGCCAAAGGCAGACGCTTGACAACTGAGCCACCCAGGCACCCCTTCCTTTTTCTTTTTAAGTAGGCTCCAGGCCCAGTGTGGAGCCCAGTACAGGGCTGGAACTCACTACCCTGAGATCAAGACCTGAACTGAGTTTAAGAGTCAGACACAGGATGCCTGGATGGCTCATTCAGTTAAGTGTTGCTTTTGGCTCAGATCATGATCCCAGGGTCCTGGCATCAAGTCCCCCAGTGGGCTCCTTGCTCAGTGGGAGCCTGCTTCTCCCTCTGCCTCCTACTCCCCCTGCTTATGCTCTCTCTCTGACAAAAAAATAAATAAAATCTTAAAAAAAAAAAAAAGAGACGCTTAACCAACTGAGCCACCCAGGCACCCCTCTATTTTTACATCAAACTTTTTTTCAGATTTTAATAATTCAAAATGCAATGGTACTGTACCTACATGCTGCTCATAAATGTATGTTTCCAGTAGTCAGGCTGGGATTCTTTGCTGGATGATCTTTTTAAGAGGTAGAAAAGGGACTTGAGGTTTCCCACCCTGTGTTTCACATGATGGGCTCCAGTCTCAGATAGAAGGTGAGCACATTTATAGTTGCAGAGAAAATAACACAGAAATTGCATTCTTTTAACAGACAAATGGATTCAGTTCATCATCCAGCTCATACAAATGCACATACTGGTTCCTTCTTGTTGAAATGAAATAGTGATGAACACTATCTTTCAAATGAAGGTGTGGAGGCAGTGATGTGACATCTTTCACCTAATGTAGAAAGCTAGAAGGAGGGTCACTCCTACTCTAACAAAAAAACCCAGATAATATAAAAAGTGATAACTTTTATTGAGCCTATCAGGGGCTGAGGTTGTAAGGAAACCATCTAGCTTGAAATCCAAGTAAAAGCAGGTGCCTCCAAGAGAGCACTGGCTTACATGTAGCAGAGCACAGAAAGAAGATGGGGCCATCATCAAATGGGTAAGATGAATTCAGGTGAGATTTTTTAACAAATTGTTAAGTACTGAATATAGGCTAGCATGAAAGTGTAGAACCTCTGGGAACTTCAGACATAAGGAGAGTTTAGACCCACTTGCCACCTCTTCTCCACAGATCTCTACTGGGTTCTCACAAGAAAGACTGGGAGTGTAATGAAAAAGAGACTGAAGGAGTAGACTGGCTGCCACTGCAGGAAATGTAAAAATTCCCAGTTGGACCCTTTTTCCCTAAGGAACAGAAACTGTAAGTCACCAAGAGAAGGGCAGCAACAGGCATAGGATAATTGTAGCTGGCAAAAGAGAAAAGGAAAAATATCCCCATTCCCAAGTGTAGAGAAAGAAACTATGTTGGGCCCAGACCAACTAGGGAAAGGCAGGATCACTGAGAAATCCCTGCCTCCAAGACCCAGGAACACAGGGCTTGCCTAAGAATAAAGACAACAGAGAATCCTACTCCCAGCCTCCTATCATCAGGGCTGCTGCACTGAGTAATAATCAATATCAATCTATTAATGGGGTGGGGGTGGGGTAAGGGAAAGTTTACTTTAGAGACTTAACAGAGACTCTCTCTGAAGTGTAAGAGCACAAGGAAAGCTTGAAGCCATGGGTGGAGCAAGAACATTAGGAAAAATTCTCCAGCAGATCAGCCCAATCCTGAACACAAGGTAAAGCTGGAGTGATTTGAAGCTGGTGTCACCTAGAGAGTAACCACCACCACGGCAAAACCATAATTCAACTCAGTTCCTTACTAAATTGATTCACTCCCCATCCAATAACCTAGCAAAGAAAGATATACCAATTTCCAAGCATAAATACTGTATACTTTAGTATCTATAATTCTATACACATTGTCTAGAATTCAGTCAAATATTAGGAGATATGCACACAAGCAAGGACCAAACAACTCTCTGTCAAGAAACAAATGAGTTAACATTACCAGATTCAGAGATGACCCAGATATTTGAACCATAAGACAGGGGATTTGAAGTAACTAAAATTAAAATTTAAGTCTTGACTAGAAATGGTAGGCAGTATTAAACAGATGGGAGAATTTTAGCAGAGATAGAAACAAAAGAGTTAAATGGAAATATTAGAAATTTAAAAAGAAAAACAACTTTCAAGAGCAGGAGATGTAGCTGACTTTCCTGACACATAGAAAGAGACACAGAGAGTTAGACAAAATGAGGAGACAGAGGAATATGTCCCAAATAAAAAAGAAAGGCAAAAATCACAGCAAGAGACCAAACAAAATGGAGATAATAATATGCCTGATAGAGAATTTAAAGTAAAGGTCATAAAGATACTCACTGGACTTTTCTCAAGAGTGGAGGACCTCACTGATACCCTTAGCAAGGAGATGGAAAACATAAAAAAGAACAAATCAGGGATGGAGAACTCAATAAATGAAATTAAAAATACACTAGGTGGAATAAGTAGTAGACCAGAGGAAGTAGTAAATGAATCAGGGACCTGGAGGACAGAGTAATGGAAAGTAATCAAGGTGATAGGAGAGAGAAAAATATATGCTCAGGGAACTGAGCAACACAATCAAGGGTAATAAAATTCACTTTATAGGGATCCCAGAAGGAGGAGAGAAAAGGGGGCTGAAAATTCATTTGAAGAAATAATAGCTGAAAACTTCCCAAATCTGGAGAAGGAAACAGAAATCTATGTCCAGGAGATACAGAGAGCCCCAACATAGTCAACCCTAGGAGGTCCACATTAAGACACATGGTAATTAAAATGGCAAAAAGTAGTGATAAAGAGAATTTTTAAAGCAGTTACAAGGGAAACCTCATAAGTCTATCAGATGATTTTTCAGCAGAAACTTTACAGGCCAGAAAAGAGTGGCATGATACATTCAAAGTGCTGGCAGTAAAAAACCTACCACCAAGAATACTCTATCCAGCAAGGCTATCATTCAGAATAGAAGGAAAAAGTGAAAAGTTTCCCAAAGAAAAGTTAAAGGAATTCATGACCACTAAACCAACCTTACACAAAATGTTAAAGGGGTCTCTGAGTGGAAAGAAAAGAGTACAAGTAGGAGTAAGAAAAGTAGGAAACACAAAAGCAGTAAAAATAAGTTTATCTATAAAAATCACTCAACTGACACAAAATAAAAGGATGTAAAGTATGACCCTATATACCTAAAATATGTGTGGAGAGGAGTAAAGAGTGCGTTCAAACTTAAGCAACTATCAACTTTATATAGACTGCTATATGCATAAGATGTTATACAAACCTAATAGTAACCACAAATGAAAACCCAGTAATAGATATGCAAAAAATAAAGAGAAAGGAATCCAAGGATCTCACTAAAAAAAGCCAACTTACCACAAAAGAAGAGAGCACGGGAAAAATGGAACAGAGCGGAACTACAAAAACAACCATAAAACAAGTAACAAAGTTGCAATAAATACATACCTATCAATAATTACTTTGAATGTAAATGGAATAAATGTTCCAATTAAAAGATATAGGATGATCAAGTGGATAAAAAAAATAAGACCCATCTATATGCTGCATACAAGAGACTCGGTTAAGACCAAAAGACACATGCAGATTGAAAGTGATGGGATGTTGTATGGAAGTGTTGAATCACTATATTGTACACCTGAAACTAATATTATACTGTATGTTAACTAACTGGAATTTAAATAAAAACCAAACAAAGAAAAAAAAAGAAAGAAAGGGATGGAGAAATATTTATCATGCAAATGGAAGTGAAAGGCAAACTGGGGTAGCAATACTTATATCAGACAAAACAGACTTTAAAACAACAATTGTCACCATACACTATATAATCATTAAGGGGACCCAACAAGAAGATAAAACCATTGTAAATATTTATGCACCCAACATGGGAGCACCCAATACATAAAACAGTTAATAACAAACATAAAGGAAGTAATCTACAATAATAGTAGAGGACTTTAACACCTCACTTACATCAATGGTTAGATCATACAAACAGAAATTCAACAAGGAAACAGTAGCTTTGAATGACACGTAGGACCAGATGGATTTACATATATTCAGAACATTCCATCCTAAAACAGCAGAATATACATTCTGTGTACATGGATCATTCTCCAAAGCAATCACATATTAGGCCACAAAACAAGTCAACAAATTCCAGAAGATCAAAGTCATACCATGCATCTTTTCTAGCTACAATACTATGAAACTAGAAACTGACCACAAGAATAAATCTGGAAAAAACAGAAATACATTGAGGTTAAATAAAATGCTACTATACAATCAATGGGTGAACCCAGAAATCAAAGAGGAAATAAAAAAAATACATGGATACAAATGAAACTGAAAACACAATGGTCCAAAACCTTTGGGATGCAGCTAAAGTGGTTCTAAGAAGGAAGTTTATAGGAATACAGACCTACATCAAGAAGGAAGATAAATCTCAAGTAAGCAACCTAACCGTACACCTATGGGAGCTAGGAAAAGAACAACAAAGAAAGCCTAAAGCCAACAGAAGGAAGGAAATAATAAAGATTAAGGCAGAAATAAATGATATAGAAACAAACAAAAAAACCACAATAGAACTGATCAATAAAACCAGGAGCTCATTCTTTGAAAAGATCAACAAAATTGAGAAATCTTTAGTCAGAGTCATCAAACAAAACAAAAGAGGGAGGCCTCACATAAAATCAGAAGTGAAAAAAGAGAAAGAACAACTGACACCACAGAAACACAAATGATTGTAAGAGAATATTATGAGAAATTATATGTCAACACATTGGGCAACCTAGAAGAAATGGATAAATTCCTAGAAACATTTCCAAAACTGAAGTAGGAAGAAATAGAAAATTTGAACAGACCAATTACCAGCAAGGAAACTAAATCAATAATCAAAAATCTCCCAGGAAGCAAAAGTTCAGGACTAGATGGCTCACAGGTGAATTCTACCAAACACTTACAGAAGAGTTAACATTGTTCTTCTCAAACTATTCCAAAAAATAGAAGAGGGGGAAAAAAAAACCCCAAAACTTCCAAGTTCATTCTATGAGGCCAGCATTACTCTGATACAAAAACCAGATAAAGAGACTACAAAAAAGAACTACAGACCAGTATCTCTGATGAACATAGATACAAAAATCCTCAACAAAATATTAGCAAGCCAAATCCAACAATACATTAAAAAAATCATTCACCATGATCAAGTTGGATTTATTCCTGGGATGCAGGGATGGTTCAGTATTTGCAAATCAATCAATGTGATACATCACATCAATAAAAGGAAGGATAAAAAAACATGCTATCGTATCAATAGATGCAGAAAAAACATTTGACAAAGTACATCCATTCATGATAAAATCCCTCAACAAGTAGGTTTAGAGGGAGCATACTTCAACATAATAAAAGCCATATATGAAAAACCCACAACTAACACCATATTCAGTGTGAAAAAACTGAGAGCTTTTCCCCTAATGTCAAGAGCAAGACAAGGATGTTCACTCTTACCACTTTTCTTCAACATAGTACTGGAAGACCTAGCCATGGCAATCAGACAAAAATGAATGAATGAATGAATGAATGAATGAATGAATTAAATAGGATCCAAATTGATAAGAAGTAAAACTTCTTCTTCTGCAGATGACATGATACTATATATAGAAAACCCTAAAGTCTCCACCAAAAAACTACTAGAACTAATACATGAATTCAGTAAGGTTGCAGGATGCAAAATTAATGTACAGATATCCCTTGCATTTATATACACTAATAATGAAGTAGTAGAAAGAGAAATTAGGAAACAATTCCATGTAAAAGTCACCAAAAGAATAAAATAGCTAAAAATAAATTTAATCAAGGAGGTGAAAGACCTGTATTCTGAAAATTATAAAACATTGATGAAAGAAATTGAAGATGACATAAAGAAATGGAGAGATATTTTATGTTCATGAATGGAAGAACAAATATTATTAAAATGGCCATGCTTTCCCAAGCAACCTATAGATTTAATACAATCCCTATCAAAATACCAACAATATTTTTCACAGAACTAGAACAATTGATGCTAAAATTTGCATGGAACCACAAAAAAACCCTGAACAGCCAAAGTAAACTTGAAAAAGAACACAACTGGAGGTATTACAATCCCAGATCTCAAGATATAGTACAAAGCTGTAGAAATAAAAACAGTATGGTACTCACACAAAAATAGGCACATAGATCAATGGAACAGAATAGAGAGCCCAGAAATAAACCCATGACTATATGGTCAATTAGTCTTCAACAAAGGAGGCAAGAATATGCAATGGGAAAAAAGTCTCTTCAACAAATGGTGTTGAGAAAACGGGACAGATACATGCAAAAGAATGAAACTGGACCAGTTTCTTACACCATACACAAAAATACAATGTATGAAACACCTAAATGTGAGACTGAAGCCATAAAAATCCTAGAAGAAAGCAGGCAGTAACATCTCGGACATTGGCCTAACAATGTTTTTCTAGATATGTCTCCTGAGGCAAAGGAAACAAAAGCAAAAATAAACTACTATACTACATCAAAATAAAAACTTCTGCACAACAAAGGAAACCATCAACGAAACTAAAAGACAACCTACTGAATGGGAGAAGATATTTGCTTATGACATATCTGATAAAGGGTTAGAATCCAAAATATATAAAATAACTTACACAGCTCAACACCAAAGCACCAAAACAATTAAAAAATGGACAGAAGACATGAACAGACATTTTCCCAAAGAAGACATACAGATGGTCAAGAGACACCTGAAAAGATGCTGAACATCACTAATCATCAGGGAAATGCAAGTCAAAACCACAAGGAGAGATCACCTCACACGTGTCAGAATGGCTAAAATTAGAAACACAAGAAACAGCAAGTGTTGGAGAGGATATGGAGAAAAAGGGACCCTCATGCACTGTTGATGGGAATGCAAGCTGGGGCAGTCACTATGCAAAACAGTATGGAGGTTCCTCAAAAAATTAAAAATAGAACTACCATATTATCCAGAAATTCACTACTAGGTATTTACCCAAAGAGTACAAAAGCACTAATTTGAAAAGATATATGCACCCCTATGTTTATTGCAGCATTATTTACAATAGCCAAGATATGGAAGCAGCCCATGTGTCCATTGATTGATGAATGGATAAAGAAGTAGTATAGATACACAATGGAATATTGCTCAGTCATTAAAAAGAATGAAATCTTGACATTTGCAGCAAAATGGATAGATGTATAAAGTATAATACTAAGTGAAATAAGTCAGTCAGAGAAATACAAATACCATACGATTTCACTCATATATGGAATTTAAGAAACAAAATAAACAAACGAAGTAAAAGAGAAACAAACCAAAAACTAGACTTTTAACTATATACAACAAACTGATGGTTACCAGAGGGGAGGTGGGTGGACGGGATGGGTTTAATAGGTAAAGGGGATTTAGAGTAATGTTACCACAATTAGCACTGAGTAACATAGAATTAATATATTGTACTCCTAAAATTAACATAACATTGTATGTTAGCTATATTGGGATTAAAATAAAAAAAACCAGAAAAACTCAAAAGTAAAAAAATATAGAGCAGAGCATCTGAGAGCTGTGATATATATTAAACAATCTAGTATACGTATAATTAGAATTTGGACTAAGAAAAGAGGGAAAACAGGGCAGAAGAAATATTTGTAATGGCGGAGAATTTTCTGTACTTTCAAAGGAAACAAAGAAGTTCCCATTTCAAGGAGGACATTGCATTGAGAGATAAGGGGCACTAGAACCATCAATTGCTGTAGCTATCTCACCCTCCTCTCTTTTTGGATATTTGTAGGTGATGTTTTCTAGGATGTTTGCAGGTATGCAAGGGTGTAAAGAGATGAGAAATAGGTTGTGGGGAGGAGTTATTCCTTTGTCTAAGATGAGTGCTGTAGTTTAAGTTCCAAACAGTTCTTCAGTTGTCCTGTTACATATTAATTTACCTCTTGGAGTTAGGGAACTTTTTTTCAGATACTTAAAAAAAATGGAATTGTTTAACTCAATAACTAAAGAAAATGGAGCCCTTATTGTATACATTGGACTATACCATGACTGAAGGTGATTCAAAGATGAATGAGCCCCATTTATACCCACAAGACATATAGTCTATTAGAAGGGGTAAAGTATACTAGTTTTTATCTCTTTTCTCTTTGAATGCTATAAGAGAAACAGTAATCTACTCCATTTACTGAATGCACACTATATACCAAGCGCTTTGAGAGTATCTTATGTTAGATTATCTTTTTCAGTTGTTATAAAATTCCTTGAGACAGATATTCCCATTTTATAGAGGAGAAAGTAACAAAAAGAGGTTTAAATGATTTGTCCAGGTTTACACAGCTGGTGTAGAGCCAGGATTTGTATCTAGACAATTGAATTTCAGCACTTCATCTTGCATTCATAAGATGTCATGCAAGATTTGAGAAAGATGCCATAAGATTAGTAGACATGTGCAAAAATCACATAAGGGAGGTAATATTTGAGATGGAAACATTTTAGAATGTGATATTTGAAGGAGGTGATATTTGGGATGATCTTCCACAAGTATGCCTTAAGATTAGGACAGATGGGGGATTGGTTTGGAGGGAACCCCATGAACAAAAGATGGCAGTGGGAAAGTACAGATCTTGTTCAGTGATCAGATGGTTGGAAAGGATTTGCAATATCTTTTCCTAAAGGACAATACCATTTGGAACATTATATAGTTATTGGGGCCTATATTGTAGTGAATTCATCCTGTCACTTCCTAGATGAGGAGGCTGAGATCCAAAAAGAAGAAATTACTTGCTTGATATCTTCCACACATAATTATGATGCATTCAAAAGAATATTTTCTTAATTGTGCTTAAGGTTTTAATTAAATTTGGGTGTTACCTTCTTAGAGCACTTAATTAAGTCAGACGTCATTGTACATGCATTTGACCACCCACCATAGAGCATGATTAACAATGCAACCTTGCCTTTTCCCCCCATGCGATTTTGTGAACTCCCCCTTTCCCTTCAGCTTGCTTAAATATTCCATATTAAGAAATCTTAAGGCAACCTATAGAAGAAAAAGGCCACAAAGTTTCTCTCTCTTTCAATAAATAAAATAACAGCAGCAAACAGAGATAATGAAATAAAAGAAAGAAATGAAATAAATATTGTCTTGTGCATCATTTAAAAAATCAAAATCAAAATTAAATATGCGTGGGGCACCTGGGTGGCTCAGTCAGTTAAGCATCTGCCTTGGGCTCAGGTCATGATCCCAGGGTCTGAGATTGAGCCCTGTGTCAGGCTTCCTTCTCAGTGGGGAGTCTGCTTTTTCTTCTCCCTCTGCCATTCCCCACCTCATGCTTGCTCCCTCTCTCTCTGTCTCTCTCTCTCAGATCAATAAAATCTTTAAAAAAATTAAATGTGAGCAACAAAAAAAAAAGATTTTCTGAGTACCTTTTATATACTGGGGAAATAGACATAGACAAAATAGATAAAGTTCCTGCCCCCACAGAACTTAAACTCAGATAGAATTTAGCTGAAGGAATGTTTGTAAAGCACCCAGCAGAGTTCCTGACACACAGATACTGGCATATTATGTAGCTCTTGTATATATTTGTGTGTATGACCTTATTCTGTCATCTTCCTTCTCTAACCCCAGAAAGGCAAACATTTTTACTGATCTTAGAGGATGTAGTAGGATTTCGAACTGACTCAATCCTACTTTCTCTGAATCAATAAATAAGGTCATTTGTGATGACCTTTTCCTTTTAATACCATGTACTAAGTACAATATAACATAAAGGACTTTCTATCAGTTCTCTGCTATTTTTCAAAGTAAGTATGTCTGAGTTTTCCGCAAAGTATTTTTCGTCTTATCTACAATTTATTGATAGCTCTTTTACATTGTTAAATATTTTTCTCTCCCATGCTTCCATAGTTCTCTTTCCTAGAATACTATACAGAAGGACTAAGTGTTACAAGTGACTCAATCTTCCCACATATAATATTCTTCTCACAGTCAATCTCTACTTTATATCCACTCTTGTGTTATTGTACCAGCCTAACATATTGTAATAATTGCTCATCAACTCTTAATATTCAACACCTCTTCCTAGATTTAATCCATTCCTTTGTCAAGTGCATTCATTCGGTACCTGTTTTCTCTTACTGGTTGTTGGGTTTTACTCATTTACTTCCTTTATCTTGTTACTAGGGACACTGTAGACTTTCACAGAAATAAAGTAATTTAGGTATTATCAGCTGTGAGTTCTTACATTTGCAAAGAGTTTTTCACTTTGCAAAGCTTACTTCTATATTGCCTCATTCAAGTTTCTCAGAACTCTTGTGAAGTGAATAGTATAGATGTTATTTTTCCCAATAGGCAGATGAGAAAACAGAGGTCCATCTGGGTTTACAAGGAATGCAGCTAGTTAGTAATAGACTTTTGCCTCAAATTCAGGTTTTCTGCTTTCAAATCTAATGTTCTTTTAACTGTATTTTCCAGCTATATTCTATGAAAAGAAATGAGCTTCCCTGATTTTTGTTTTATCATCCTGTTTCTGCTGATGTAAAAAATTAGTATCTTTTATTTTCATTTTAGTGACAAATTTCAACATACAAATTAGTTCAGTAAACTTTCCCATCTCTGAATCTGGCCTTTAAGTCCTAAGTTAGGACTGAACTTATTTTACAGGAGTGAGAGTCTTGGAGACAACACTTAATAGAAGACTATACCCTCTGAGAGATTTTTCAGTTTTCCAGAAAAATGGTCGACTTCTAGTGACCCACGGCTCCAGGTTTACTAGAGGCAGTTGGATGGATGGCAGGCTCCCTGCCTGGGATAATGAAATCACAGGAAATTATAGCTGTAAGTGACTTTACTAACTTACCCTTTCATCTTATAGATGTATAAACTTTGGCCCAAAGAGGTGACTTGCCGCAAAGTATGTATTGATTAGTAGTAGTAGGATCAAGACTAGCATGCAAAGTGTACCAATTATTAAATCATCCTCATTAGTAACTATAGACTCCTGGTGATTTTAGGGTAATATATTGAAGACAGAGATCAGTATCATTTACAAGATCTTAGAAACACTATTAGAATTGACATCTTAGGAGTAGTGAAAGTGACATCTCAAGCCTAGATTATTAAAGGATTTTGACAAAGGTTTATATAAATTTAAGAATTATATATAAAATTAAAAATACCCTTTGTAACATTTAATAATACCTCCCAAGATCAGCCCTATTCTACCATCATATCAAACCACATCCTATAAGTGGTAAGAGCATTATTAACAGAAATAGGAGGAGAAAGCTCACTGTCATTATCTACCCTATCAGTATGTAAATCTTTGACTTTGTAGGGGCTACCTAGTTAATTTTATCTTGTTCTTGTAAGGTCTTAGGACCTTATAATATGTAGACCCACTTCTAAGAATCTAATTGTGTCATTAGGTCTGACATTTTCTTGGCACTCAAGGATGTCACATATATAAATAAAAAAATAAAGCAAAATTACATAAATCCTACATATCACTTAAGTCACAGTCTCCAAAAATGTGTGCAGTGGAACAGTAACCTTATGAGATTCTCCATAGAAAGGGGTTCTTTGGCCAACTAAACTTGAGACTGGCTGCAAATTATATTCTTCTTTTGGAAGTTTTCAATGCTTAAAGACTCTGGGAAGTCCTGTAGCAAGAAACTAACATTTTCTTTACTATGCTTCTTTCAATACTTGTTGACTAACACAATACCTTTAACACAATACCTTTAACATTCTGCAAAACCAGTATGCTGAGGAATACATTTTGGGGACCAGTAAACTAAGAAAAAGGTGTAAGGCAAAACATTCTGAGATACAAAGGAAATGTATATAATAACCACGTGGTCCTTATCCGCTGATGCGGTAGTTGGTTAACAGCCACCAAAGATACCCACATCCTAGTCCCCAGAACATGATTGTTAATTTATATGGTAAAAGGGAGTTTGCTGATGTGATTAAAGTATCTTGAGATGGGGAGAGTGTCCTAGATTATTCAGGTAGGTCCTAAATGTAATCACAGGTGTCCTTAAAAAGAGAGAAGCAGAGGGAGATTTAACACAGAAGAGGAAGTAGGGGATGTGACCATGGAAGCAAGAGGTTGGACTGCAAGGAAGGGATCATGAACCAAGGAAGGCAGGAAACCTCCAGAAGCTAGAAGAGGCAAGAGAACAGATTTTCCTCAGCGCCTCCAGAAGGAACCAATTCTGCGGATACCTTGACTGTAGCTCAGTAAAACTGACCTCCAGAACTATGGAAGAATACATTTGTATTGTTTTAAGCCACTAAATTTGTGATAATTTGTTTTAGCAACAATAGGAAACTAATACAACTGATTAGGGAAAGCAGGATATTAGAGAACTAGAACTTTCCTAGCCTGGAGAAGGACAGGCAGGGAAATATTGACCAAGATTTGGGTCCAAATGTAATGCTTTAAACTGGGTTCTGGTTATACCTTACCCCAATTCCATTTTAATTCACCCTTTTATAGATTCTCTCATAAAAACACCTGACTTTTAGACTAGTGATCTTTCCCCCACATTGGATTGTAAATGGAAAGCATTTTGCACCATTATCAATATTAATATAAGCAAAATAAATAATTTTATAAGGATGTTTATAGATTCATCTGAGACCTTAGTCACCCTATTGCAAGGAATCCTTAAATCCATATGGCCATTGAGTACTGTCTATGCACTAATTTAATCTGTATATATATATATATATATGTTATATTTATATATATATATATAAATAATTGGTGCAAAATATTGATCATGGAGCCTAGTTTATAGCAAATCCTCAAACATGTCAGCTATTATTAATCACATAGTTAATTCTTAATAAACATCCACTGGTACCCTTGGCTCTGTTGGCATTCAACTTAGAGTACTGGTTTCCTATTAGGAACTATTAAGAAAACTATTAGAAACCATGGACCTTTGCAGTGACCCTGTGGCTGTTTACTAAGAATGGTCTGCAGTGTCGCTTTAGCCGCTTAGAAAGAGCAAATTTCTCCTTTATGTAATTATTTTTATAAAACTTTTACCTTCTGCTTTTTAACAAAATATTACAATGTGGCATAAATAACAAATATAATGAACAATGTGTTCCATATTTATTCCTCTTGTGCTTTTCAAATTAAAATTCCAGTTAGTTAAACTTTAGTATATAAAATTCAATTTATAGAATTCCAATTAAAACAAGGTGAAGTCTGCCAGATCCTTTACCCTTCTGAAATACATCCTAGAAATGACTCCTTTTTGGGCCCCTTTTCTAGAATAGAGGCCAATTAAAAAAATAAAAGCAAGCAAACAAAAACTTTCTTGTTAATGACAATTCATTAAGTGAAACTGAATTTTTTAGATAAAACTCATTCTGAAGGATCAGTGGTCCTCAAAATCAATAAATTTATAGAAAAAAACTTATTGGATGCCACACTTTTTGTTCTAAAGATTTAAGTCAATTTCCCACTTAAATATCATTAAACTGTTTTCTGTTTTGTTTCTCAAATTTCCTGTGATTGCTTTCATTAGAAAAACATATACAAAACAAATGATTGCTACTTAACAAATGTCTGTTAGTATTTGCAAACTGAGCAAGCCTTCATAAATACTAAACTACATTACCACTCCATTAGCAAATGGTTTTTTGTTTCTTAAATTACTTATGTATTCTCCTTACCCAGATTAAGTTCTTACTCACATTTTTCTTTTTTAAAAACAGCTTTATTGAGATATAATTGACATAAACTGTATATATCTAAACTGTTCGATTTGATAACTTTTGACATATACATATACCCATAAAACTATCACCACAATCAAGATAGTGAACATATCTATTGCCCCCAAAAGCTTTATTGTGCCCCTTGGTAATCCCATTTGTTGAACAGACCATTCATTTTCCACTACTTGGCCATAACACTTTTGTCAAAAATCAATTTTTCATATACATGTAGGTTTATTTCTTGACTCCATTGTGTTCCATTTATATGTTTGTCTTTATGCCAATACCACACTGTCCTGATTACTGTAGCTTCAAAATAATTCTTGAAATCAGATGGTGTTAGCCCTCCAACTTTGTTCTTCTCTTTCAGAGATGTTTGGCTAATTTAGGTCCTTTGCATTTCCATATGAATTTTAAATTCAGCTTATGTCTTTCTGCAAAAAAAGCTTGTTGGGATTTTGACTGGGATTGTGTTGAGTATATAGATTGATTTGTAGAGTATTCACAACTTAACAATATTGAATGTCCTGACTCAATAAATATCTCCATTTATTTAGGTCTCCCTTGATTTCTCTCAGCAATATATTATAGTTTCCAGTGCACAGATCATTCATAGATTTTGTCAGAGTTATCCTGTTATAGACTGAATTGTGTCCTCCCACAATTCATATGTTGAAGCCCTAACCTCCAATGTGACTGTACGTAGAGGGCATTTAAGGTGGTAATTAAAGTTAAATGAGGTCATAAAAATGTGGCCTTAATCCACTGGGACTAGTATCCTTGTAAGAAGAGGAAGAGATAACAGGAATGTGCTTGCAGAGGAAATGTCATGTGAGAACATAGTGAGAAAGTGGCTGTCTGCAAGCCAGGAAGAGAGGTCTCACCAGAAACCAACTCTGCTACTACCTTGACCCTTAGCCTTCAGAACTATGAATAAATAAATGTCTGTTGTTTAAGCCATCCCATCTGTGGCATTCTATTATGGAAGCCCGAGCATACCAATACATATCCCTAGATATTTCATATTTTTGGTAATATTTTATTTTTTAAGATTTTATTTATTTGTCAGAGAGAGACAGAGCACAAGCAGGGCGAGCGGCAGGCAGAGGGAGAAGCAGGCTCCCCGCTGAGCAAGGAGCCAGATGCAGGACTCAATCCCAGGACCCTGGGATCATGAAAGGCCGATGCTTAACTGACTGAGCCACCCAGGTGTCCCTTTGGTAATATTTTAAATGTTACTTTAAAAATTTTAATTTCCGGTTGTTCACTGCCAGCATGTACAGAAATAACGTAGCTTTTTAATATTGATTATCCTACCAATTTGTTAAAGTCACTTACTAGTTCTAGCAGGGTTTTTTTGTATATCCCATTGAATTTTTTACTAAGTATCTTATCTGTGAATAAAGACAGTTATACTTATTTATTTGCAATCTAGATGCCTCTTATTTCTTTTTCTTTGCTTAATCAACTGGTTAGAATCTCCAGTACTATGTTGCATAGAAGTTATGAAACAGATATACTAGTCTTGTTCCTGTTCTTAAAAGGAAAATATTTATTCCTTCATCATTAAGTATATTGCTAGCTAGGTTTCTCATTGACGCCCTTTATCAAGTTGAGAAAGTTTCCTTCTATTCCTAGCTTGTTGACAGTTTTTATCTGGAAAAGATGTTGGGAATAGATGCCAAATGCTTTTTCTGTGTCTATTGAGATAATATCATTTTTCTTTTTTAGTTTGTTAATGAAGTAAATTTTATCTATTCATCCTCAAATGTTAAACTAGCTCTGCATTCCTGGAATAAACCCTACTGGCCATGTTATCCATTTAATACATTCTTTAAATTAATTTGCTAAAAATCTGTTTAGAATCTTTGCATCATGTTCATGAGTAATATCATGAGGTCTGTATTTTTCTTGTAGTGTCTTTGTTTTGATATCAGGATAATGCAGGCAGGCCTCATAGAAAGAGTTGGGAAGTACTCCCTCTTCTTCTATTTTCTTGAATAATTTGTCATAATTTCTTCCTTAAATGTGGGTAGAATTTGCTAATGAAGCCATCTGGAGTTTTCTAGGTAGAAAGGTTTTTTGACTACAATTTTAATTTCTTTAATAGATACAAGGCTATTTAGATACTCTTAACTAGATGTCTTGATCTTCTCTCTTTTTCGTCTGATTAGTGGCTTGAGGTTTATCAGTTTTATTGATCTTCTCAAAATTAGTTTCATTAATTTTTTCTGTTTTGTTGATTCTGCCTTGATCTTTATTATTATCTTTTTTCTAGTTATTTTGTCTTTGATTTTCTCTGCTTTTTCTGGTTTCTTAAGGTAGGAGATGGGATCTAATATAGGCATTTAATTCTATACATTTTCTCCTAATACTGCTTTAGTGTCATCCCATAAATTCTGATGTTCTGTTTTTATTTTCATTCAATGGAAAATCTTTGTAATTTCTCTCTTTCTGCATACAGACTTTATTTTTAAGAGCAATTTTAGGTTCATAGCAAAATTAAGTGGAAAATACAGAGTTCCCATATATGTCCTGATCCCACACAGGCACAGATTCCTCCATCATCAAAGTCCCACACCAGAGTGGTACATTTGTTATAATAGATCAATCAACATTGACACATCATTCTCAAACCAAAGTCAGTAGTTTACATTAGGATTCACTCTTGGTGTTGTAGTTCTATGGGTTTTTGACAAGTATATAATGACATGTGTCTACCATTATAGTATCCTATAGAATCATTTCACTGCCCTGAAAGTCTGCTGTGCTCCACCCATTCATCCCTCCCTGATCTTTTTACTGTCTCCCTACTTCTGCCTTTTCCAGAATGTCATATAGTTGGAATAATACAGTACATACTCTTCTCAGGTTGGCTTAGTAATATGTATATTAAGTTTGCCTATGCCTTTTAATGGTTTCATAGCTCATTTCTTTTTAGCACTGAATAATATTCCATTGTTTAGATGCACCATAGTTTATCCATTCACCCATTAAAGAATATCTTGGTTGCATCCAAATTTGAGCAATTATGAATAAAGCTGCTATAAGCATCCATGTGCAGGTTTTTGTGTGAAAATAAGTTTTCAGTTCATTTAGGTAAATACCAAGGAGTGCAAGTGCTGGATTGTATGTTATTAAAAATGTTAAATTTTGATTCCAAATGTTTAAGATTTTTCTAAGGGTCTTTCTGTTATTGATTTCTAATTTAATTCCATTGTGATCAGAGAACATACTTTGTATGACTTGAATTTTTTTTTAAAGATTTTATTTATTCATTTGAGACACAGAGATACAGAGAGAGAGAGCATGAGCAGGGGGAGAGACAGAGGGAGAGGGAGAAGCAGGCTTCCCGCTGAGCCAGGAGCCCAATGTGGGGCTCCATCCCAGGACCCTGGGATCGTGACCTGAGCCGAAGGCAGACGCTTAGCCATCTGAGCCACTCAGGCGCCCTAACTTGAATTTTTTTTAATTTATTGTTTTATGGTCCAGAATATGGTCTATTTTGGCAAATGTTTTGTGTACTTAAGAAGAATGAGTACTCTGCTATTATGTAGAATGTTCTATAAACATTAATCAGGTCACATTATTTGATAGTGTTGTTCAGGTCTACTCTATCCTTGCTAATTTTCTGCATACTTTTCTATAAATTATTGAGAGTTGTATTGAAATCTCTGACCAAAATTGTTCGTTTGTCTATTTCTTCTTGTCATTCTATCAGTTTTTGCTTCATGCATTTTGAAGCTCTGTTATTAGGTGCACAAATATTTAGGATCACTATTCTATCTTGATTTATTGACCTCCTTATCATTATAAAATGACTGTCTTTATCCCTGTTAATATTCTTTGCTCTGAAATCTACTTTGTGTTTGTAAATATAACCACTCTCGCTTTTGTGACTGCTGTTAGCATGGTAAATCTTTGCCCATCCTCTTGCTTTTAACCTCTTTGTTCCTTTATGTTTAAAATGCAGTTCTGTAGGCAACCTAGGGTTGATCTTGCTTTTTTACCCAATTTTTGCTTTTTAATCAGGGTGTTTAGAGAATTTATATTGATTATTGACATGTTTAGGTTTGAGTCTGCCATCTTATTTGTTTTCTATGTGTCCCATCTTTGCTTTATGCTTTTTCACTACCTTCTTTGGCATTAATTGATTTTTTTATGATTCCATTTTGTTGTATTTGTTGGCTTATTAACTGTAATTCTGTTTTGTTATTTTAGTGATTGCTTTTAAGGTTTAAAGTGTACATGTTTAACTTCTCATAGAATACCTTCAAGTGACATTATACCACTTCATATGTAGTATTAAGAAGCTTATAATAATATACATCCATTTGTCCCCTCCTAGCCTTTGTATCACTGTTGTCATGCATTTTACTTTTTTTTATATATTTATTTATTTATTTATTTGACAGAGAGAGAGAGCGAGTGTGCACAAGTAGGAGGAGCAGCAGAGAGAGAGGGAGAATCATGCTTTCCACTGAGCAGGGAGCCCAACGTGAGGCTCAATCCCAGGACCCTGGGATCATTATCTAAGCCAAAGGCAGATGCCCAACTGACTGAGCCACTCAGGCACCCCTGAATTTTACATTTTTTTTTTTTGCATTTTACTTTTATATGTCATAAACTCCATAATACATTGCTATTATTTTTTTCTTATAAAAAATTATCTTTTAAAGATATTTAAATCATTCAAAAATATCATATATCTATCCTTATGTTTCCCATTTCCAGTACTCTTTATTCTTTTGTGTTGATCCAGATTTCCATCTGCTATTATTTTCCTTCTGCCTTAAGAACATTATTTAATATTTCTTGTATTTTAGGTCTGCTGATAATGAGTTATTTGACCTTTTACGTATCTAAAAATGTCTTTATTTCACTTTTATTTTTTGAAAGCTGTTTTTGCCAGCTATAAAATTCTATATTGACAGGGTTGTTGGTTTTTAAAAATTATTTTTAAAATACTTTAAAGATGTTACTCCCATCTTCTCACTCTCATTGTTTCCAATGAGAAATCTGAAGTCTTACTTATCTTTGCTCCTCTGTATGTAACATGTATTTTTTTCTTCTGGCTGCTTTTAACATTTTCTCTTTAAAAAAAATTTTTTTTAAGTTTTTATTTAAATTCCAGTTAGTTGGGGTGTCTGGTTGGCTCAGTCAGTAGAACATGTGACTCTCGATCTCAGGGTTGTGAGTTCAGGCCCCATGTTGGGTGTAGAGATTAATTTAAGAATAAAATCTTTTAAAAAATTTAAAAAATAAGAAATAAATCCAGTTAGTTAACATACGGTATTATATTAGTTTCAGATGTAGAATATAGTGATTTAACACTTCCATACATCACCAGGCACTCCTCACAAATGCACTCCTTAATCCCTATCATCTATTTAACCCATTTCCCACCCACTTCCTCTCTGGTAACCATCAGTTTGTTCCCTATAGTTAAGAGTCTGCTTCTTGGTTTGCGCCCCACACCCCCACTTTTTTCCCTTTGCTCTTTTGCTTTGTTTCTTAAATTCCACATATGAGTGAAATCATATGGTATTTGTCTTACCATTAGTTTTGAGCAATTTGATTATGATGTGCATTGATGTAGTTTTCTTTATGTTTCTTATGCTTGGGGTTCTTTGAGATTCTTGGATCTCTGCTTCTGTAGTTTTCATCAAATTTTGAAAGTTTACATCCATAATTTCCTTAAATAATTTTATACCCTCTCTCTGTTCTGAGATTTGAATTATCTGTATATTATATTTCTTGAAATTGCCCTGCATCTCACTAATTACGTTTTCTTTTTTTTGGATCCTTCTTTTCTCTATGTGTTTTATTTTGGATAGTTTTCAGTATTACTCCTTCAAGTTGATTAATATTTTTTCCTGAATTGTCTAATCAACTGTTAATCCCATCCAGTATACTTTTAACCTCACACTTGTAGGTTTTATCTCTAGAACTTGATTTGGTCTGTTTTTTGTATCTACCATGCCCCTATTACTTTCTAAACATATAGAATACAATTACAGTAATTGTTTTAAAGTTCTTTTTTGCCAATTCTAATATACCTGTCAGTTTTGGTTTGGTTTTGATTAACTGATTATTTTCCTTGTATTGGGTTGTGTTTTCTTGCCTCTTTGCATATCAGGTAATCTTTAACTGAATGCCAGGTATTGTGAATCTTACCTTGTCAGTATCTATATATTTTTACATTCTTATACATTGTTTTGAGCTTTGTTTAGGGATAGAGTTGAATTACATGGAAACTGTTTGACTCTTTCATGTCTTGTTTTTTATGATTTGGTAGGAGCAGTGTTCAGTCTAGGGCTGATAGTCTCCATAACTGAGGCGTTTCAGACTCATCTGCATACTCTATTCAATGTGCTGTGAATTATGAACCTTTCCAGTCTGGTTGGTGGAAATTAGCAATATTCTCAGTCTTGGTGTTCATCAGGCACTGTTTCCTATAATTTTTTGTATGGTTCTTTCCATGGACTCAGGTAGTTTCTTCATACATATATGCTGATCTATACTCTGCTGAATACTTGAGGAAGACTTTCTTTAGATATCCAGGGTTAGGTCTCTCTGCATCTCTCTACTCTCTGGTACTCTGAACTAGGTGCCTTGGTCTCCCCAGATTCTCATCTTCACATCTTCAAATCAAGAAGTTTTCCTTCCTGTGTCATTGCCTATAAACCCCCTTAAGGCAGAAAGATGAGAAATTATAGTGCCCAGCTTGTTTCTTAATCCCTCAGGGTGCATTATTCTTTGTTGTCTGATATCCAGTGTCTTAAAAATCATTTTATGTGTTAAGTCTGATTCTTATACTCATGTTGGCTGGAAGCAGAAGTCTTTCACATTTTTCTTTAAACTACATTTAGTGACTTACTAATTTGGAAATATCTTAGGAATCAGTCAACAAAACTTCTGTTTTTTAAATCTTTAATTTTATTTTCTTTTTGTGGCCACCTCAATTAAGTTAGTTCTTCCAGTTGAGAAGAGAAAGTTCTCAGCTATAATTCAAGTCTTAATTCTTCTCCTAACTAGGGGTACGATTGTTGGGCTTTGGTTGAGATTATCTTCTATGAATCTTTTTAGCGCCAACATTTTATGCATCTGTTCTCCTATGACAATAGTCACAAACTCTTTTAGTAACAGTTTGTGAAGATAATAGCAAAAAAAATTAATTTGACCTAAATAAATATCATTGGTGCTTGCTAAAATTACCTAATGGTGAAACCTGCTCTCACATATCCTCTAAGTTGTTGAGAACCATAATTTTTAAAATTTCTTGAATTATTAGGAAATGAAAATTTCAAAACATTTATAAGTATTGTTAAATAATGTACATTTGATCAGTAGTGCTCAAAAATTACTCTAATACCAAGCCAACATTTTCCAGGCTTAGTCAAATAAGGAATGTCAGAGAAAGAAAACTTGACTATATAGCAGCTTTTCCTGATGCAGAATGCATGGCTTTGACATTGTCATTCTTTAGGGGCAACTGTATTTGTGGGTATCTTATTGGCTGGCCTGGGAAATGTGCCATATATAGTGTTTTCACACAGTCCTCATGTAGGCTTAGTGAGTCTGACAAACTGGGTAAGTTTATTTAGCCTCTTGTAGGCTCACTGTCTTTATCTATAAAAATGGGAATACTAATAATACCTATCTTCGTGTAAGGATTAAATAAGACAATTACTTAGTCCATACATTTGCAATAGGGGCAATATAGCCCCTAAGAAAAATTAGTTTTTAGGGGAATGTGTGTGAAAAAACTTTAGATATTACAATGGTTTGTGCCCCTTCAAAGGTCTACAGCAATAAAACAGATATACAGTATATGTATGGTATTAAAATTTCATGGAGGAGGGAGGGTGATTAAAAAAACCAAATGTCCTAAAGGGCTCCTGGGGGAGATGATAAAAAGGAAAAGTTGAGAATCACTGCCTCAGTCTAATGTTTAACCATTATCATTAGTTTGGCTTGGTTGATCAATTAGAACCCAGAATGCATTTTCTGTGTGAGATTAGTGTTATAAATCAGTGGTTTCTCATGTGGACTACAGGTTTCTGGGACCCTCAGAATTAGAAGAGGTTTTTTAATCCATTTACATACTAATTATTACCTGTAGGCTAAATAAATTTTATGTTTTGCATAGTGTATATAACTCTCAATTATATATATGTATTTATTAATTATATATATATCAAATATATATTTATTATGGTGATGAATAAAAACTGAATTTCATTTAAAAGTTTTGAGTTCATAGCATCTTTCTTTATTATGTATTTTCTCAACTAAAAGATTTTTAAAAATTCAACTACCATTATTTGAGAGCTCAGAAGATGAAAAAGCTCCTTATAAGGTTAGTAAGCACATAAAGGAGAGTTAGAGTTTTTAGGCCAGCACTGAAGACCTATTTAACCCATAAGGTAGCTGAGCTATCTTACCAATTGTAGGCTTGAGTACCTCTAAGACAAGCCCCTTCTAAACTTGAAGCAGGAGGGTATTGGAGAAGTGGATGCTGGCTGTAGGTTTCCTCTATTGACTATCCTTTAGTGGCAATGGGCAGGGTGAGTAAGACGAGACAAGAAGCAGCAACTATATATATATGGGTAGTTCACAGGACAAATGTTCCTAAATTGGGAAATAAATTAAAAAATTCTATACATATATATACACACATACATATACATACATACATATAAACAGATGTGTGTGTGTGTGTGTGTGTGTCTTTAACTAGGTTTATTCCTGCTTCCTAGACATTGGAATTACTGACAATATCTCCCAGAAGTAATGTCAATGATTTGGGCATTGGAATTTCCTAGATCCTAACTGCCTTGTTATTTCCTTTCCCATATTTTTTTCCCAAAGTTTGGGTCTCATTGCCTGTGACTTTTTGTGGGAACCAGTAGTCAACAAAGATTCTCTCTTTTCCTTCTCTTCAACTGCTGTCACATGTTTCATTCCTGGGGGAATCAAGGATTTTCCTTTCCACTTATAAACAACATTGTTTCCACCTCTTGTCCCAAGAATCCTAATGAGGCCTCCTTGATACTTGTCTCGTGCTTGCTCTACTCTTTTGGGACTGCACAATGCAAGTGTTTTGTTTCAAAATTTTCTCTAGGGATTCTGCTCTATTTGTAAACACTAGTGTATCTTTCCACAATCATTCTCCCATAGGCATAGGCAAGAATAACTGTAGATTCTAAACTGATCATCTGATAATAGCACTAAGTAGCATTAAGTTGAATATTTTGAAATTTATCATCCACATTTTAGTAAGAGATTAAGCAACACCGAGAGATGGAACAAGCATTATTAGCCCCACTGGACAGATCAGAGAGGTTAAATAACAAGTCATAGGTCTAGTAAGTGGAAGTAACAGGACTTCAAAGCAGACTTTCTGAATCCCAAACCAGAGATTTTTTTTTTAATTTCCAAGAATTGACATTTGGAATTATGAGACCTTCAGGTCTTACCAGTCTGAAGATCATAGGTCAAGCCCCTTAAATCCCTTCCTCTCTATTTTTTTTTTTTCTCTCTGGAGGCCAGCTTTCTGCCTCTTCTCTTGGGCTCTCATGGTGTCAGCTTGATCTCCAGTACCCTTGGAGCTCTGGTTCCACAGTGCTAAAGACGTCACCTTGCTCCACGCAATGTTATAGCTATTTGAGCCTTGGATCCAACCCAGCCAGTAGTCCTGTTAAGGATTCAAATGGAATACTTTCTTGATATGTCTGCTAACCAATATTTAATTAGGAGTATATAATTTTTTTCAGTTTAAGCATGGGTTTCCACCTTGATATCATATAATTTTTTTCAGTTTAAGCATGGGTTTCCACCTTGATATCATATAATTTTTTTCAGTTTAAGCATGAGTTTCCACCTTGATATCATTATCCTAGAACACTAGAGAGCCTATCTTTCAAAGGTTTGCCCCCTCTAGGTGATATTTAAATCATGAGACATCTTGGAGTCATAAGTAAAAGTAACCACATTCTTTACCAATAGTGGCTCTAGGGTCAACCTGAAATGTTGAGATGTGGCCCTCTGAGTCCTTTTTTCCACATCCCCCTCTTGATAGTGCCAGGGTCATTATCTTTTGGTTGTTCAGTGATTCTCTGATATGATTGCCCTCTTATGTCTATCCTCTCCTGGATTCCTCAAGATTTTTTCTTGACCTTGTATTTATCAAAATTTATCTTCACATTATGTCAACAGGCAGATATTGACTGCTGATTGCTTCAAGGGCCTATTTTGTTCTAGGTATAATTGGTGAGTTAGTAAGTAATACAGTACAAATGTATGAAAATGCATGGATGAGTTAACATCTATTTCAATATGGTTTCCCGAGCAAAATTGTGCTCGGTGTCCTAGATGTTTTGTGGTGGTGCTCCAGGTGTCCTTTGGAGGTGGAAGAATTCTAGATCCTTCTGTTCCTAACCTCTCCAACTGCCAGGGCTTCAATCACAAGTTTTAGTTTCGTCTGTTTTATAATTGGGATCTCCATGTAGGATTTAATTAAATAAAATATTGAGTGAATAAAAAAGATTGAAAAAGTATTGTCTTAATCCCAAAGAGAGACTGAATTTTGGGCTTCTGTTTTTCTGGCTAGATCTTATATGATGAAAAGAACTTCTTCAAGCTCCCTCACACTGTCCCCATGCTGTATTTGGCTATATTTAAGACTTGCTTGAGATGATTATGTGGGTCAGAGAATTTCTTGATTATGACTCATATTTAACAGCAAATGAAACCAAGCTTTCTACCTTTCATAATGAGAATATTTAAATATCTTTACCAGCTGAGAGATTTTCTTCATTAGAATATTTTGTTTAATATCAGAAGCTAGCTGCTTCTACTTTAATCCACTCAATCAAAATGCATTTATAAAGCAACTACTATGATGATATAGTGAACTGTAGTTCCCTGACCTCAGTGAGCCTAAAATCCACATTTTGTTTGTGTTTGTGCCTGTGGGGGGTGAGGAATGGGGATGTATAAATTAGAATACAGAGTAAAGAATATTTTCATAGATGTGCAGAGGGCTGATAAAACAATTGATGCAGTTATTTCGAACTTGTGGGCATAGGGAATCTGGGAGAAGGGCTTCATGAAGAAGCTGGCATTTAAATTAAGTCTTAAATGTTGAAAGGCTTTCAAAAGTTGAAAAAGGGATATAGCCTGGGGTTTGTGGATAATAGCACAATATTCAAGATTGTGCTAGATTGCCAGGGTTTATATCCTGACTCTAACACTAGAAGTAATACTTGGAGCCAATATTTAATTTCTTGTGGTCTCAATTTCCCCATTTGTAAATGGGCATATTAATAGTAACTATTTCACTGAGTTGTTGTGAAGAGTAAATAAAGCAGTGCATGTGCAATACTTAGCTAGAAAAGGCTCAATTTGTTAACTCATAAATCTTAGCTATTTTTATTTATTTACTTATTTTGTTGGGGGAAGGATATTCCAAGTTGCCTGAACAGCATAAGCAAAGGTAGGAAAGTATGACTTTGAAAAGATTGCTCTGATATTCAATACCTACACAGCTGGTATGCCACCAGGCATAGACTTAGGAATGCTATTAATACCATAGTACAATCACATTTTAAATAATAGCATTTTTTGCCAGCCAACTTGGGAATGTAATATTCATTTATAATGAGGACCAGCAAATTTTTCTGTAAAGGGCCAGATAATGTGTGAGTGTATGTGTTTTAGGTTTTGTGAGGGATAGGGTGTCTGTTGCAATTCTGCTCTTATTTATGAAAGCAGCCTTAGACAACACATAAATACATGATTGTGGCTGTATTCCAATAAAACTTTTATCTATGGGCACTGAAATTTGAGTTACATGTAATTTTTATGTGTCATGAAATACCAGTCATCTTTTGATTTTTTTCAACCATTTAAGAATGTGAAAGCCATTTTCAGCTTGTAGGCCATACATAACCAGGGCTGTATTTCACTTGTAGGCCATAGTGCTGATTGCAGATTTGGAATATGGTTTCCTTGGTGAAATGAATTCTGCATTCTTCAACAATTAAGTTTGAAACAAACTTTTGTAATACCAACTGTTGGTAAGGTGGGCACTATGTAACTTCTATATTCTTTTGGCAGCCCCCTCTGCTGGTTGATTTTATTCACAAACAACATTCTGAACAGATTTCTCAGGAATTCATTTTCCTTACAAATAATACCAACTCACATATACTGGTAACAATGAGTTTGGCATCGTTCGACACAATTCCAAAGAGGCTTTTTCAGCAACTTTCCATCTCCAGGTTTCAGTCTCTGGGATGGACTACTGTTTCTTCTCCAAACTTACTTTTCTCTAACTTCCTAATGATGTATTAATGAAGCTTGTAACTTTAAGACCATCAAGTACAGAAATGAAGCTGCTATGATAAAATTTGGTTTTCTATTAGGTGAGCTAAAAATATCACAGATATTTAAAGTTACCAAGGAATCAAAACTTAATCATCATGCCTCAGGGTTTTGTTGTTGTTGTTGTTTTATAGGCTGCTAATTGCCAGCACATAACTATTCTAGATAATTAAGGTCAAGAGTGGCAGAATTTACAATTTCTGGGTCAGTTCTTATCTTGATATATGAAAAACCAAATAACTCCAGAGATAGTGATGCTAAGGATTAAGACAGATTCATCATGTAGGCATTCAACAACCATTGTTGTAGTGTTGGGCAAACTACTTAAACTTTCTGAGCCACAGCTTGTCTGTAAATAGGAGTAATAGCTATTTTGAAGGATTATTAAGGATTGAATGAGAAGATGTATGATACCTGATAACTATTGATATTTATGATTATTATCTGATAGTTATTATTATTTGCCTCTAAGACCCATGTCTTTCCTTTATAAAACTATCTTGCAGAGAGTGTCCTTGGTAGGGTTGTGAGTGATTTTTATTTTCTTACTGTTGCTTTTCTGTATGTTCTCATTTATATGGTATAAATGTATTAATTTTGTATTGGGAAAGAAATCACAATAAAAACAAAGACTGGCACTGTTAGAAAAATAAATAAATAAAACTATCTTAAAAGTTCAGTCACCACATTTTTTCTTCTCATAATGTATTGTGAGATCAAATTAGATTTTCTTCTCATTTCTTTGACATCTTACAATCTAGAAAATTTTCTGTACTCTGCAAATGTAAGGTTTTCACGCTGCACTCCCTATTTCAGATAATGCTTAAAAATGCTAAATAATACTATGTTAGATTGGATCTTGTGGTAACTTAATTATTAATAATTCTTTATTAGGATGTAAAGAATGACATTATATACGTAAAAGATGGCGGGGGGGAGTAAAAATTTAAGGCTTTTAGGATGGGTTCAAACTTAAGCTACCATCAACTTAATATAGACTTCTATAGGCATAGGATGTTATATACAAAACTAATGGTAACCACAAATCAAAAACCTATAATATATATGCAAAAAATAAAAAGAAAGGAATCCAAGTATATCACTAAAGAAACCCATCAAACCATAAGGGAATAGAGCAAGAGAAGAAAGGAACAGAGAAGAACTATAAAAATAACGATAAAGAAGTGACAAAATGGCAATAAGTACATACTTTATCAATAAATACTTTGAATGTAAATGAACTAAATACTCCAATCAAAAGACATAGGATGACTGAATGGATAAAAAAGCAAGACCCATCTGTATGCTATCTACAGGAGACTCACTTCTGGCCTAAAGATACATGCAGATAGAAAGTGAAGGAAGGAAGAACATTTATCATACAAATGGAAGTAAAAAGAAAACTGGGGAAGCAATACTTAATCAGACAAAATAGACTTTAAAACAAAGACTATAACAAGAGACAAAGAAGGACACTACAAATGATAAAGGGAATAATCCAACAAGAAGATATAACAATTATAAGTATTTATGCACCAGCATGGGAACACTGAAATATATAAAACAACTATTAACAGACAAAGGAAGAAATTGATACTAGTACAATAATAGGAGGGGACTTTAACACCATACTTACATCAATGGATAGATCATCCAGACAGAATATCAACAAGGAAACTGTCTTTGAATGACACATTGGACCAGCTGGATCTAACAGATATATTCAGAACATTCTATACTAAAACAGCTGAATACACATTCTTTTCAAGTACACATGGAACATTCTCCAGAACAGATCACATATTAGGCCACAAAACAAGTCTTAACAAACTCAAACAGACTGAAATCATATCATGCATCTTTTCTGACCACAATAGTATTTATAAAGCTAGAAATCAATCACAAGAAAATATCTGGAAAGAACAGAAATACATGGAGGTTAAATAACATGCTACTAAACAATGCATGAGTCAACCAAGAAATCAAAGAGGAATTAAAAAATACATTGAGACAAATAAAAATGAAAACACAATGGTCCATAATCTTTGTGATGCAGCAAAAGCTGTTTTAAGAGGGAAGATTATAACAATACAGGTCTACCTAAATAAACAAGAAAAAAATCTCAAATAAACAACCTAACACAGCTAGAAAACAAAGCCCAAATCCAGTAGAAAGAAGGAAATAATAAAGATTAGAGCAGAAATAAGTGAAATAGAGACTAAAAAACCCATAGAAAAATTAATACCTACTCTTCTCAAAGTCTTTCAAAAAGTAGAAGAGAAAGGATAGATTCCAAATGTATTTTATGAGGCCAGCATTACCCTGATACCAAAATCAGATAAAGACACTACAACAAAAGAGTACTATAGGCCAATATCTCTGATGAACATAGATGCAAAAATCCTCAAGAAAATATTAACAAACCAAAATCAACAATGCATTTTAAAAAATCATTCATCACAGTCAAGTGGGATTTATTCCTGTGCTGCAGGGGTGGTTCAGTATTCACAAATCAATCAATGTGATACATCACATCAATAAGAGGAAGGATAAAAACCATGCTATCATATCAACAGATGCAGAAAAAGCACTTGACAAAGGACAACATCCATTCATGATAAAAACTTTCAACAAAGTAGGTTTAGACAGAACATACCTTAACATAATAAAGGCCATCTAGAAAAAACCCACAGCTAACATCATTACTCAATGGTAAAAAACTGAGAGCTTTTCCCCTAAGATCAGGAAGAAGACAAGAATGTACACTATCACCACTTTTATTCAAATAGTTCTGGAAGCCCTAGCCATAGCAGGTACACAATAAAAAGGAACAAAAGGCATCCAAATTGATAAGGAAGAAGTCAATTTCCACTATTTGTAGATGATATGATACTGTATAGAGAAAATCCTGAAGACTGCACCAAAAAACTACTAGAACTGATACATGAATTCAGTAAGGTCTCAGGGTACATAATCAATGTACAGAAATTCATTGCATTTCTATATATACTACTCATGAAGTAGCAGCTAGAGAAATCAAACAATCCCATTTACAATTGTACCAAAAAGAATAAAATAGCTAGAAATAAACTTAATCAAGGAAGTGAAAGACCTGTGCTCTGAGAACTATAAAACATTGGTGAAAGAAATTGAAGATAGCACAAACAAATGGAAAGATAACCCTTGCTCATGGATTGGAACAGCAAATATTGTTAAGTGGCCATACTACTCAAAGCAACTAACAGATTTAATGCAGTTCCTATTAAAACACTAGCATCGTTTTTCACAGAACTAGAACAAATAATCCTAAAATTTGTATGGAACCACAAAGGACCCTGAATAGTCAAAGCAATCTTGAAAAGGAACACAACTGGAGGTATCACAATCCTAGATTTCAAGATATGGTACAAAGCTGTAGTAATCAAAACAGTGTGGTACTGGAACAAAAATAAACACATAGATCAATGGAACAGAAGAGAGTCCAGAAATAAACCCATGCTTTTAGGGCCAATTAATCTACAACAAAGGAGGCAAGAATATACAATGGGAAAAAGACAATCTTCAACAGGTGGTGTTGGGAAAACTGGATGGCTACATGCAAAAGAATGAAACTGAACCACTTTTTTACACAAAAATAAACTCAAAATGGATGAAAGACCTAAATGTGAGACCTGAAACCATAAGATTCCTAGAAGAAAACATGGGCAGTAATCTCTTTGACATCAGCTGTAGAAACATTTTTCTAGATATGTCTCCTGAGGCAAGGGAAGTAGATGTGAATGAAACCATTGGGACTACACCAAAATAAGAAACTTTTGCACAGTGAAAGAAACCATGAGCAAATAAAAAAACAAAAAGAATGGGAGAAGATATTTGCAAATGATGTATCCAATAAGGTGTTAATATCCAAAATACATAAAGCACTTATATAACTCAACAACAAAAAATATGCAATTAAAAAATGGACAGATGACATGAATAGAAATTTTTCCAAAGGAGACATAAATGACTAAGAGGCACAAAAAGATACTCAACATCAGTAATCATCAGGGAAATGCAAATCAAAACACCAATGAGATTTCACCGAACATCTGTCAGAATGGCTAAAATAAAAAACACAAGAAATAGCAAGTGGTGAGAATGTGGAGGTAAAGGAACACTTGTACACTGTTGATGGGAGTGCAAGTTGATGCAGTGACTGTGGAAAACAGTTTGGAGGTTCCTTAAAAAATTAAAAATAGAATTACCATATGACTCACTAATTCCACTACTGGGTATTTACCCAAAGAAAACAAAAACACTAATCCAAAAAGATACATTCACCCCAGTGTTTATTGCAGCATTATTTACAATAGGGAAGATATGGAAGCAACCCAAGTATTCATCAATAAATTAACAGATAAAGAAGATGTGGCATATATGTATATTTATATATTATAGATATTTAAATTTTATGTATTTTATAAATTTTATAATATATAATGGAATATTACTCAACCATAAGAATGAACAAAATCTGGCCATTTGCAAATGGTTGGATCTAGAGAGTATAATGCTAAGTGAAACAAGTCAGTCAGAGAAAGACAAATACCATATGATTTCATTCAGATGTGGAATTTAAGAAACAAATGAACAAAGAAAAAAGAGACAAAAAAATAGACTCTTAAATATAGAGAACTGGTGGTTGCCAGAAGGGAGGTGGGTAGGAGAATGGGTGAAATAGATGAAGGGGATTAAGAGAACACTTACTATGATGAGCACTGAGTAATGTATAGAATTATTGAATCATGATATTGTAAACCTGAAATAATATAACACTGTATGTTAATTATACTTGAAATAAAAAATACTTTTTAAATAAAATACATATACATTTAACTCTCATATTTATTTCGGATCATTAATATAAATCTGTCTAGTGAAAGACACAACTCCATTAAGGTTGATTGCTGTAGATTTTTTCATTTCTTTGGAACTTGATTTAGGGGTGTGTGTGGGTGGGTGGGTGTGTTTCCTAGTCTGTATTTCAAAACTTCATTTTTATGTTGTAAATATTGTATGTGTATTAATATACTTTGTGGAATGATTTAAAAATTTATGGTGTTCAGTGTTCTCAACAAATAAAGAGATATTTTTTGCTCCAAAAGGATAATACTCTTCCTAATCCAGCTAGCATTTGGAGGGCTGAATTGCCTTCACATGGTAGTGAGCTATTGTCTAGCTTATACAGACATATAAATGTGTTTTATTTCTTCTGTTACATATTTTCTGGCTATAAAGTATAGAGATGAAGTCTCCTCTATGCAAGTACTCAAAGGGGATATCCCAATTTTGGGATAAATGAGAAGGGCTGACCAACATAAATAGATGGATAGAAGGTCCAAGAGTTAAGAGGATGAATTAGTTCTAAGTCCCAGAAAGGGAGCTGACTGCACATATTTGGTCTGATATCTCCTGAGAGATGATATCTTGGAGTGACTCTAATAATTATAACATTTTGTTATCAAGACTTGATGGACATGGGCCTGGAAGTAAGAGTCAAATGAGGAGAAGCTGAGAGTGAGGAAGTGATGGAGTGGAAGGAGATATTATCTGTATTATGGAAAAGCTAGACCACCCACTGGGTCACTGAGTCTTGGCCAGACTGCAGCTGATCACAGGCTTCCTTGAGTAGGGACAGTTCTCTTTGGGAATAATACTGAAGCAGTGCTGATTACAATGTTTCTGATTCAGCTGAAGACAATGGGTAGGTATATGTGGGATGACTATGTGCCTGCTAGCTTAGTTGGGAAAGGCAAGAGGGAGGAGAGTTATTCTATGTTGTTCTGGTTCAGCCTTAGTCTTAGGTCTTAGAAGTGGGGCTTTCTTATAAGTGATTCAGCCTCACTCTGGGTGATAAACAATCTCTAATGGTCTGGGCCTAGGACTGTTTCTTGCCCCACTCAAGTGGTAGTGGGTTTTTTGCATTTCTGTTTCTCTCCCTCAATTGCAGTGTGTTTTCAACTGTGCCCTGATAATGATAGGGTGTGCTTCCAGTTCCCTAGCAGCTTAGAGATTTCGTACCTTAGAGAAGACAGAGGAAAAGTGTCTTTCCTGGAATAACTATTATTCTCCTCTCCTACCCTCACCCCATCCCTTCCAGGCTTGAACCGCCAAGGATAGCTCTTCTGCCCTGCCCTCCTCCTTGCCTCCCCTCCCCCAACCAATCATTTTAATGTATACCCAATGAGATTTAGAGAGAAGAGGCTGCATGTGGATGCAAAACTCCCTTTGTATCTCAGACTCCCAGGGATTCTATACTCTCCTGCTAGTCCACATTCTGCCTTTTTCAATCTGTTGAACTTTTTAGTTGAGTTCTTACCAGCTTGTATGATGTCTGGCATCTCTACTCCCATGATCTGCCCCAGGTAAGCAAGTACAGGTATCCCATCTCTGCTTGAAGGTGCATGTCTTTGAGATTAGTTGGTTGCCCTGAGATTTCTGAACTGTCTCTGATGAGTTCAAGAAATAATTTTGTAGATTACCTGGCTTTTTCTTGTCATAAGGATGGGAGTGAAGCTTTCTGTATTCTAAGAAGACATCAAAAGTCCAGTGGGTTGACACCAGAACTTTTAAAGATGTTGAATAGATTAATTTCTTTTGTTAGTTTTATTGGTTATTATAACTGATTATATATAAGGAGCTCAGTGATTTAGAATAACTTCCTATAAAACAAATATAAAAAGCTTGTTTGTCTTTCTCTTGACTAGTAGAGAATCGTCCCTCCTTCTTTAGTGCCCGTGAATTCTGGTTTTCATGTTTCTCAGTATACTCTATACATGTTGTATGTCATTCTCCTTTCTCCCTACTAGAATTTCAGTTCCTTGAGGGCAGCAGTTATATCTATAATTCATTTTTGTCCTTCCCTACTTCCTCTTATCATACTGCCTATGTGTAGCAGTAGGTTCATAAATGTTTGCTAAATTCCCGTTAAAGAAATTAGCCCTCAATTATAGATCACTAGACTACTAGGTCTTTAGAGTCATTTCATCCCCTGAATGAAGTAGAAATGTCGTAAGTTGGCCTTGACAAGCAGAGAAATGTTGACATTAATGCCTAATAATACATTTTAAAAACCAAAAAAACAAAAAACAGATTTCAATCTTCTCTGTGTGAGTAGTAGTACATTTAGCAATTCATAATTGCATTTCTTGTAAGTGAACCTTGAGACAGTTCTCTCTCTGCTTGATTACACAGTAAACCATTTCTCATAAAAGAATCATCAACTCATAAAATAGTCATTATGATGTAAAGTGTGCATGAAATGTGCAATAGAAGGAAAACCGTCTAGAGGAAATTAAGAGAAAGAGCAGAGGACATTCAGGAAACCTTTACTTTTAAATTCTCATTCTTGTCATTATGATCTTTAATTCTCAAGGTAAAGGAAAGGGAGAAACTTTTTCTTGTTATATTATTCCAGATTGCTTTTCTTAATATACTTTTAAAAAATTATTAAGATACACAAGTCATGCTTATTGTCTGGATTTTTCTGATTAGCCTACTTAGAATCAGAGAAAAGACCAGAGGGAAAATGAAGAAGATAAAACTATTCCCTTTCACTTGTTTAGCACTTTACAATTTACAGAATGATTGCACATATCTCATGTGTTATATAGTTAGGATCTTTAGTCCCACTTTACAGATCAAGTAACTGAAGCTCAGAGCAGATACATGAGTGGCTCAAAGTTACGCAGTTAGTAAGAAATGGAGTTGGACCATCTCTTCTGTCTTATTATCATAAACTGCCTCTTTCTAACTGCTCTGGATTCTGCTCTGGATTTTGTTTGAGTTCTTTTATATATACGTTCAAGTTCCAAGTGTATGGAATAGTTTGTGTTGAGGAAGATATTACTATGGGTAAGTGGGGTTCATGAGGGAAACAGCAGTTTAACTGCTTCTTGGCCATTTTACTCTAAACCATGCCATCTCACTATGCCAAAACATTTTTCCTAATGATATATGTGGAAAGGAGAGGATATGAAAAGAAAGAAGAGGTAATAAGGAGAGTGGACCCCCACCCCCCAAAAAAAGAGAGAGAAAAAGATAAAGATCGGAAGCTCTATTTTCTTTTTGTCTACTGTCAACAACAAAGGCAGTAACATTGACTGGGAGAATTTGAATTAGAACTCAAATCTCAGGGAGTTTTGTTTGCTGAAGAACCTTGCTTCTCTGGAGAGGAATTGGACAACTTGCTTCAATGTCTTACTTGGCTTTATGACAGGCAGTAAGGAAAGCATCTCCCTTTTGTGTTTGTTTTCTTTAGAAGACTCCACAAATGTTCAGAACTTTTAGGGGAAGTTTTGCTGTTCCTTCTCATTTAGCTACGAGAATAAAATGGCTCAGTCTTCCATAAATTGCCTATCGCATAAGACTTTTTCAAAGAAGATTAATGACAAAGATATTTATGAAAATGTCTCTGTGACTTTCATTTATAATTATTCAGATATGTGGCTTTTGCCATTTGTATCTAATTTACATTTTAAAACTTCTTTTTTTTTTTTTTTTTGAGCTCAGCCAGACAACATATAGCCCAGCAGAGGGCTTTGAAGCTGTAAACAAGTAAATAAGTGATCCAATGAATGTTATATGCATATAAGAAATTTCTCAGCTCTTGTTCAAGGAAGTCAGCAGTCTCTAGTGGCAGGTGGGTAGAAAAGCTCATCTCAATTTCTTTGGTTTTTTCCTTCAGTTTGTAGGTTATTAGAAAAGATGCAGGGTTATAGGGTTTGTGAAGTCTTCATTTAAAGAGGATTAGTTCTTTCAATGTAAATGAAAATGGGGGCTACTATAGCTGGACACCAGTCTTGTTGACATGGAGGATTCATCATAAACCCTGAATTTTTAGAGTTATTTTTCATCTCCATTTCCTGGTTTACCTCCTAATCACAGCATCTATTTCTCATAGTTCTCTTAGAAGACGAGGTAGAGAGAAACCTTACCAAACTGGCTTTGACTAGGTCATTCTGATTACTTAGGACATTTGGTTGTAGAGAAGAGGATTCCAGAAATAATTGGTCTGATCCCATATAGAAACTTTCTTGGAGGCTGAACTGCGTACAATTAAAATAAAAACTAGTGGGGCGTCTGGGTGGCTTAGTCGTTAAGTGTCTGCCTTCAGCTCAGGTCATGATCCCAGGGTCCTGGGATTGAACCCCTCATTGCATCAGGCTCCCTGCTCGGCGGGAAGCCTGATTCTCCCTCTCCCACTCCCCCTGCTTGTGTTCCCTCTCTCGCTGTGTCTCTGTCAAATAAATAAATAAAATCTTTAAAATAAAATAAAATAAAATAAAAACTAGTTTAGTCTTTGTCTTAATGACCTCAAGGAGCCAGCATTCTAGCTAGGCGTTAAAGGAGATGAATGTAGGATTAGAGAACTTTTTAAAGAAAGAACCTTTCAAAATGTAAAGAAATCGAGGAAAGAAGACCCAAGTGGTAAAAAGCCAGGGAGAAACTACAGAGAAGGTGTTGTTTCATGTGAGAAGATACTTGCTGTTTTCAGAAAGAAGAGCAGAAGGATCTGGGAGGCTGCTACAAGAGAGGCTTAAGTTGGTTATGGGACATATTTTCTTGAAGAATACTTTTCTGACTTTGTGCTGAAAAAAATAAAAAACCTTTCTACTTTGTAAAAATCTGTGCAGCAGGAGTTTAAGGACAAGTGGAAAGAGAGGGAGTGGGCATTGAGGCATTCCAGAGAGAAACAGCAGCAACCACAGCATCACTAAAATTCAAGGCTTGGGATGCAGGGGCTGGGTGATGGACACTGGGGAGGGTATGTGATATGGTGAGCGCTGTGAATTGTGTAAGACTGATGAATCACACACCTGTACTCCTGAAGTAAATAATACATTATATGTTAATGAAAAATTGCCTAATAAAAAAAAAATTCAAGGCTTCCTCTGTTCAGTGAAGCTCCCTAAGTCTCAGGTAACTCTCTGCCTCTGTCATCAAGACCTTTTTGGGTTTCACTTCCTAAGATTATATAAGGTCCGGATCCCATGGATCTCTCTCCTGAGGTACATTTCCCCTTCCAAATTTACCTCTACTCAACATGTATGGTTGGCTGTGGAAGTCATGTTATCATTATGTAAAACAATCTCAAAGTGCAGACTATACTAGCTTCAGATACTTAGTTTTAGTCACATTGCCAACTCAGTTTGATATGTATTTACTAATCCTAAATTTTAGAGTCATTTCTAGTCTACCTTTCTGGTTCACCTGCTGAATCAGTATCTATTTCTTTCAGCTCTCCTGGAAACAAGACAAAGGAAAAGCAAAATCTACCTGGTTTTATCTAGGAAAGTTATTCAACTTCTCTGAGATTTCTTACCTATAAAATAATGATAATAGCCATTTTGGAGGCTTATTGGGAGAATTAAAGTAATAATTCTAACTCATTTAGCATAATACCTACATACCAGTAAGCATTGGAGTCTACCAATTTGTTTCAGATAATTACTTCTTCTAAAATTGCCAGAACTCTTTTTATTAATTCTTTCCTCATTACTTCTAAGCTGTATTTGTCACTTATGTAAGGGCTTGGGCAAATATTGAACAATGTCAAATAGATGTGGAATGTGCAGTCCACTCCATATGGGATGATTTGTGTAGTACAGAGAGGCCTTTTCTATAAGGAAACTTCTTTATCATCAGCTTGTATAATACTAGCCCTTCTTAGAAAAGGGATGTCATTGGTATATTTGAATTCACTTCTTCATATATCAAAGAAGAACAAATATTTTTGAATTCAATTTTCTTATTACTTTTTAAGGTCAACTAATAGTGAATTATCAAATAATTATATTTATCCATATCTTTCTTGAGAAAGAAGAATTGAGTTTGCCCACTTTTCTAGTTCTCTTTTTTTCCCCCGCTTTAGAAGATCCTATGGTTATATTAAAGTCTTGACTTTCATTTCCAAAGCCTTCGGTGAATCTGTTCCTTAACTACCTGGTGATAAATCTAGTACTTTCCTACCTTGGAAGACTTCATTCATTCATTATTTTTAGAACTAGTCAGCCCAGCTGGGTTTCCCGAACCTGGAAATGTATTATCTTTTGGAAGGAGAAGAATGGTTGCCAGATATTTCAAATCTTAGCTTACTATTTTGCTTATTTACTCTGATTCTGTGTGATAATGGTGCCAGTTTATAATTGTTTATTAGCCTTTTGCAGGGTGCAGAGTACTTATATCTATATATCGAGTGTATCTAGATATATAGTGTCTTATATCTATATATCTAGTGTTATCCTTTACATACATGTGTTTATATGTGTGTATGTGTGTGTGTATACACTTATGTCAAAGTATATGCATATTAATTATTTAGCCTGTGGTGGAACTTAATTATCTGGGAGGGAAAGAGGGTATCCTTCACTTTCTTTTCACTCATTTGTTCCTTTTCTACCTCTTGTTTATTACCCATATTCTATAATAAAGGGTTGATATTGGACAATTCGCTTAACCTCTTTGGACTTCACTTTCTTCGTTTGTAAAAGGGAGATAGTAATTCCCTGCACTGTCTAAGAAAGTGCTTTGTAAAGTGCTGTGAAATTATACTGGGTTATTTTTCTTCTTCCCCACTGGACTGTAAGCCTTGGAATAACAGAGTGAATCTGATTCATTTGTGTAAACCCAAGGTTCTTGGAACATAATAGGTCCTCAACAATGTCTTGTAAAAGTAAAGAGAGCAAAGAGGGGAAGAAAAGGCAGCAAAGGGAAGGACAGAAGGGAACACAGAGTGAAGAGGAGGAGGAGAGGGTACAGGAAAATCTTCAGTGCATTTGGTACTTTCTCATCTTAGTAGAGTTTAGCAGGTAAGACTGTGTTGCAGCTAAAGGCATGTGTTGGAACAAAAGGAATGCTAATGACCTGACTTCCCTGCCTTTGTCTCAGGATTTGGGCATGCTCAGTCATTTCTATGGCCTGTGAAATATATGTTCTATTCTTATATCTACAAGACCCATCTGTTTTGGTACAGTGATAAAAATTGCCAGAATATAAGCAGTGAGTAAATAATCCTTTCTTTAGAGTAAGACATGACTTTTATGAGTTTCCAGCTTTGATCTGATTCTCTTTTTCTTTAACCTTACTGCTCTTTTTTACCCTTTCTTAGTTTTTAATCCCTTTGCTTACCTCCTGCTGAGTCTATTTTCATTTTTAGTTTCAAATCTTGAATTAACTCCTTTACTGTTAACAAGTCTGCTTCATCTTAGTCTTAATCTTTTTAAGACTATTTTCACCCTAATTATTTTATAAATGATATGTACAGAAAACATCTAGCTAGTGCATAAAGGTTTATTAACATTTTTTAAATTGCTATGCTGATTCCTATTGTTCTCCTACCTCAGTTGAGCTATCACATTTTTTAAATTTAATTTAATTTTATTATGTTATGTTAGTCACCATACAATACATCATTAGTTTTTGATGTAGTGATCCACGATTCATTGTTTTTGTATAACACCCAGTGCTCCAAGAAGTATGTGCCCTCCTTAATACCTATCACTGGGCTAACCCATCCCCCAACCCCCCTCCCCTCTAAAGCCTTCAGTTTGTTTCTCAGAGTCCAGAGTCTCTCATGGTTCATCTCTCCCTCCGATTCCCACCCCCCTTCATTCTTCCCTTCCTTCTCCTAATGTCCTCCATGTTATTCCTTATGTTCCACAAATAAGTGAAACCATATGAAAATTTTCAGAGTGCTGGAACAAACAATCCTAAAATTTGTATGGAATCAGAAGAGCTATCACATTTTTATAGAGAAATCAAGACTGGTCCCTGTTTCCCTCAAATAATACAGCAATCATACAGCTTGGGTATCCTAATAAAGTACTAATTAAGGAAATTCTGTTAAGTTGACAAACCAAGTATTCTGATAATCATCTGGCAAAATATGGTCACATAGAAATGACATAAGCTGGTCTACAGGGTACATCACATACCATATGTAGAGAGAGGACTACTTCATAGAGGAAGCATTGCCCGAGTGGTGTTGGCACATACCTGATGTGTATGTCACTGCTACCACTTATCATCTCTTACTCACAGCAGACATCAATAAATGATCATAATTCTTTTTCTAATTGAGGTCACACTTTGCCTAAGAATCCAAGAATGTATTCCCAGTCCAAGGAAATTGGTATATAAAGTGAAATCCAGTAGCAGTACCTGGAGTAGTAGTTAAAACCACAGGCTTTAGTGTTTAGTCAAATTTGGGTTTAATCTCAGCTCAGCCATTTATTAGCTGTGTAACCTTTCTTAGCTTTAATTCCCTTAGCTAGTGGGGATAACAATAAATACATCCTAGGGTTGTTGTAAGTATTGTAGGAGATAATATGAAGCACTTACCAAGTGCCTGACATCTAGTGAGTGTTCAATAAATGGGCTGTTATTGTGACTAGAAGTAAAGGAGTTAACTAGTGCATTTTGGGAGGCAGTATGACCCATATCTGACTGAAAGGCAAGGGGACATAGATTCCACTCTTAATTCCACATCCACATAGCTCTGGGAAACCTCTTAATAATCTGGAGTTTGTATTTCTTTTTTTTCCTTTTTTTTCTTTTCCTTTTATTTTTTTTATTGTTATGTTAATCCCCATACATTACATCATTAGTTTTAGATGTAGTGTTCCATGATTCATTGTTTGTGCATAACACCCAGTGCTCCATGCAGAATGTGCCCTCCTCAATACCCATCACCAGGCTAACCCATCCTCCCATGCCCCTCCCCTCTAGAACCCTCAGTTTGTTTTTCAGAGTCGATCACCTCTCATGGTTTGTCTACCCCTCCGATTTCCCATCCTGCTATCTTCTTCTTCTTCTTTTTTTTCTTCTTAACATATATTGCATTATTTGTTTCAGAGGTACAGATCTCTGATTCAACAGTCTTGCACAATTCACAGCGCTTACCAGAGCACATATCCTCCCCAGTGTCTATCACCCAGTCACCCCATCCCTCCCAGCCCACCCCCCACTCCAGCAACCCTCAGTTTGTTTCCTGAGATTAAGAATTCCTCATATCAGTGAGGTCATATGATACATGTCTTTCTCTGTTTGACTTATTTCGCTCAGCATAATACCCTCCAGTTCCATCCACGTCGTTGCAAATGGCAAGATCTCATTCCTTTTGATGGCTGCATAATATTCCATTGTATATATATACCACATCTCCTTTATCCATTCATCTGTTGATGGACATCTTGGCTCTTTCCACTGTTTGGCTATTGTGGACATTGCTGCTATAAACATTGGGGTGCACATACCCTTTCGGATCCCTACTTTTGTATCTTTGGGGTAAATACCCAGTAGTGCAATTGCTGGATCATATGGTAGCTCTATTTTCAACTTTTTGAGGAACCTCCATACTGTTTTCCAGAGTGGCTGCACCAGCTTGCATTCCCACCAACAGTGTAGGAGGGTTCCCCTTTCTCCGCGTCCCCGCCAACACCTGTCATTTCCTGACTTGTTAATTTTAGCCATTCTGACTGGTGTGAGGTGGTATCTCATTGAGGTTTTGATTTGGATTTCCCTGATGCCGAGCGATATTGAGCTCTTTTTCATGTGTCTTTTGGCCATTTGGATGTCTTCTTTGGAAAAATGTCTGTTCATGTCTTCTGCCCATTTCTTGATTGGATTCTTTGTTCTTTGGGTATTGAGTTTGATAAGTTCTTTATAGATTTTGGATACTAGCCCTTTATCTGATATGTCATTTACGAAAATCTTCTCCCATTCTGTCAGTTGTCTTTTGGTTTTGTTGACTGTTTCCTTTGCTGTGCAAAAGCTTTTTATCTTGATGAAGTCCCATTAGTTCATTTTTGCCCTTGCTTCCCTTGCCTTTGGCGATGTTTCTAGGAAGAAGTTGCTGCAGCTGAGGTCGAAGAGGTTGCTGCCTGTGTTCTCCTTTAGGATTTTGATGGACTCCTGTCTCACATTGAGGTCTTTCAACCATTTGGAGTCTATTTTTGTGTGTGGTGTAAGGAAATGGTCCAGTTTCATTCTTCTGCATGTAGCTATCCAATTTTCCCAACACCATTTGTTGAAGAGACTGTCTTTTTTCCATTGGACATTCTTTCCTGCTTTGTCAAAGATTAGTTGACCATAGAGTTGAGGGTCCATTTCTGGGCTCTCTATTCTGTTCCATTGATCTATGTGTCTGTTTTTGTGCCAGTACCATACTGTCTTGATGATGACAGCTTTGTAGTAGAGCTGGAAGTCCGGAATTGTGATGCCACCAGCTTTGCTTTTCTTTTTCAACATTCCTCTGGCTATGCGGGGTCTTTTCTGGTTCCATACAAATTTTAGGATTATTTGTTCCATTTCTTTGAAAAAAGTGGATGGTATTTTGATGGGGATTGCATTGAATGTGTAGATTGCTCTAGGTAGCATTGACATCTTCACAATATTTGTTCTTCCAATCCATGAGCATGGAACGTTTTTCCATTTCTTTGTGTCTTCCTCAATTTCTTTTATGAGTATTTTATAGTTTTCTGAGTACAGATCCTTTGCCTTTTTGGTTAGATTTATTCCTAGGTATCTTATGGTTTTGGGTGCAATTGTAAATGGGATCGACTCCTTAATTTCTCTTTCTTCTGACTTGTTGTTGGTGTATAGGAATGCCACTGACTTCTGTGCATTGATTTTATATCCTGCCACTTTACTGAATTCCTGTATGAGTTCTAGCAGTTTTGGGGTGGAGTATTTGGGGTTTTCCACATAAAGTATCATATCATCTGCAAAGAGTGAGAGTTTGACTTCTTCTTTGCCAATTTGGATGCCTTTTATTTCTTTTTGTTGTCTGATTGCTGTGGCTAGGACTTCTAATACTATGTTGAATAGCAGTGGTGATAGTGGACATCCTTACCGCGTTCCTGACCTTAGGGGGAAAGCTCTCAGTTTTTCCCCATTGAGAATGATATTCGCTGTAGGTTTTTCATAGATGGCTTTTATGATATTGAGGTGTGTACCCTCTGTGCCTATACTCTGAAGAGTTTTGATCAAGAAAGGATGCTGTACTTTGTCAAATGCTTTTTCTGCATCTATTGAGAGGATCATATGATTCTTGTTCTTTCTTTTGTTAATGTATTGTATCACATTGATTGATTTGCGGTTGTTGAACCAACCTTGCAGCCCGGGGATAAATCCCACTTGGTCGTGGTGAATAATCCTTTTAATGTACTGTTGGATCCTATTGGCTAGTATTTTGGTGAGAATTTTTGCATCCATGTTCATCAGGGATATTGGTCTGTAATTCTCCTTTTTGATGGGGTCTTTGTCTGGTTTGGGGATCAAGGTAATGCTGGCCTCATAAAATGAGTTTGGAAGTTTTCCTTCCATTTCTATTTTTTGGAACAGTTTCAGAAGAATAGGTATTAATTCTTCTTGAAATGTTTGGTAGAATTCCCCTGGGAAGCCATCTGGCCCTGGGCTTTTGTGTTTGGGGAGATTTTTGATGACTGCTTCAATTTCCTTAGTGGTTATAGGTCTGTTCAGGTTTTCTATTTCTTCCTGGTTCAGTTTTGGTAGTTGATACATCTCTAGGAATGCATCCATTTCTTCCAGGTTATCTAATTTGCTGGCATAGAGTTGCTCATAATATGTTCTTATAATTGTTTGTATTTCTTTGGTGCTGGTTGTGATTTCTCCTCTTTCATTCATGATTTTGTTGATTTGGGTCCTTTCTCTTTTCTTTTTGATAAGTCTGGCCAGGGGTTTATCAATCTTGTTAATTCTTTCAAAGAACCAGCTCCTAGTTTCGTTGATCTGTTCTACTGTTCTTTTAGTTTCTATTTCATTGATTTCTGCTCTGATCTTTATGATTTCTCTTCTCCTGCTGGGTTTAGGCTTTATTTGCTGTTCTTTCTCCAGCTACTTTAGGTGTAGGGTTAGGTTGTGAATATGAGACCTTTCTTGTTTCTTGAGAAAGGCTTGTATTGCTATATACTTTCCTCTTAGGACTGCCTTTGCTGCATCCCAAAGATTTTGAATAGTTGTGTTTTCATTTTCATTGGTTTCCATGAATTTTTTTAATTCTACTTTAATTTCCTGGTTGACCCATTCATTCTTCAGTAGGATGCTCTTTAGCCTCCATGTATTTGAGTTCATTCCGACTTTCCTCTTGTGATTGAGTTCTAGTTTCAAAGCATTGTGGTCCGAAAATAGTCAGGGAATGATCCCAATCTTTTGATACCGGTTGAGACCTGATTTATGACCTAGGATGTGATCGATTCTGGAGAATGTTCCATGGGCACTAGAGAAGAATGTGTATTCTGTTGCTTTGGGATGGAATGTTCTGAATATGTCTGTGAAGTCCATTTGGTCCAGTGTGTCATTTAAAGTCTTTATTTCCTTGTTGATCTTTTGCTTAGACGATCTGTCCATTTCAGTGAGGGGGGTGTTAAAATCCCCCACTATTATTGTATTGCTGTCGATGTGTTTCTTTGCTTTTGTTATTAATTGTCTTATATAATTGGCTGCTCCCATGTTAGGGGCATAGATATTTACAATTGTTAGATCTTCTTGTTGGATAGACCCTTTAAGTAGGATATAGTGTCCTTCCTCATCTCTTATTACAGTCTTTGGTTTAAAATCTAATTTGTCTGATATAAAGATTGCCACCCCAGCTTTCTTTTGGTGTCCATTAGCATGGTAAATGCTTTTCCACACCTTCACTTTCAATCTGGGGGTGTCTTTGGGTCTAAAATGAGTCTCTTGCAGACAGCATATCGATGGGTCTTGTTTTTTAATCCAATCTGATAGCCTGTGTCTTTTGATTGGGGCATTTAGCCCATTTACATTCAGAGTAACTATTGAAAGATATGAATTTAGTGCCATTGTATTGCCTGTAAGGTGACTATTACTGTATATTGTCTGGGTTCCTTTCTGGTCTATGTTGCTTTTAGGCTCTGTCTTTGCTTAGAGGACCCCTTTCAAGATTTCTTGTAGGGCTGGTTTCGTGTTTGCAAATTCCTTTAGTTTTTGTTTGTCCTGGAAGCTTTTTATCTCTCCTTCAATTTTCAATGACAGCCTAGCTGGATATAGTATTCTTGGCTGCATATTTTTCTCATTTAGTGCTCTGAATATATCATGCCAGTCCTTTCTGGCCTGCCAGGTCTCTGTGGATAGGTCTGTTGCCAATCTAATGTTTCTACCATGGTAGGTTACAGATCTCTTCTCCCGAGCTGCTTTCAGGATTTTCTGTCTCTGAGACTCGGAAGTTTTACTATTAGATGTCAGGATGTTGACCTATTTTTATTGATTTTGAGAGGGGTTCTCTGTGCTTCCTGGATTTTGATGCCTGTTTCCTTCCCCAAATTAGGGAAGTTCTCTGCTATAATTTGCTCCATTATACCTTCTGCCCATCTCTCTCTTTCTTCTTCTTCTGGGATCCCAATTATTCTAACGTTGTTTCCTCTTATGGTATCGTTTATCTCTCGAATTCTGCCCTCGTGATCCAGTAGTTGTTTATCTCTCTTTTTCTCAGCTTCTTTATTTTCCATCATTTGGTCTTCTATCTCACTGATTCTCTCTTCTGCCTCATTTATCCTAGCAGTTAGCGCCCCCATATTTGATTGCACCTCATTAATAGCCTTTTTGATTTCTACTTGGTTAGATTTTAGTTCTTTTACTTCTCCAGAAAGGGTTTCTCTAATAACTTCCATGCTTTTTTCAAGCCCAGCTAGTATCTTTAAAGTGATGATTCTGAACTCTAGATCTGACATTGTACTAATGTCCGTATTGAGTAGGTCCCTGGCAGTCGGTACTAGCTCTCGTTCTTTTTGTTGAGGTGATTTTTTCCATCTTGTCATTTTGTCCAGAGGAGAAGAGATTAATGAGAGAACAACATGCTAACAGGGTAGCAACGTTCCCTAAAAATATACTCTAAACAAATCAGAAAAGACCTGAAGCAGTGGGAAAAGAAAGGGAAAGAGAGAAAAAAGAAAAAGAAAAAAAAAAAGGAAAAGAAAAAGATAAAGATAAAAACAATCAAAAACAGAACAAAACAAAAAAAACCAGAATGTGATCAAATATGATTGGGCTGGTATATAGATCAGTGCCACACACTAGATTTTGGGTGTATTTGGTCTGTTAGAAGAAAGTGCCTCCCAAAATTTTAAAGAAAGAAAAACTTATATATGTACAAAAATAAGGGTTGATATGATGAAGGGATGGAATATGACTGTAAAGATGGAAATTATAAAAATTTTTATAAAAGGAATTGTTAAGAAGTTGTTTGAAAAAAGAAAGAAGAGGATTAAAAAAAGAAAAAAAAAAGGGAGAGAATGTGATCAGGCAGGGGAATAGAAGAAAACCATACAATAGAGATTTAGGGTATATTTTGATCTGTTAGAAGAAACTATCTCAAAATTTTAAAGAGAGAACAACTTATATATATATGCCAAAAATATGGGTAACTACTATGAAGGGATAGAATATGACTCTAAAAATGAAAAATAAAAATGTTTTTTTAAAAAAAGGGATTGATAAGATGTTGGTTGAAAAAGGGAAAAAGAAAAATTCAAAAAAAAAAAGTTAAAAAAAAAATTAACTTTGAAAGACTAAAGAATCATGGTAAAAAAGCCATGAATTCTATGTGCTGTATTCCCCTAGCGCTGGAGTTCTTGCGTTCTCATTGATCGGTAAACTTGGTCTTGGCTGGCTGTTCTCGCTGATCTTCTGGGGGAGGGGCCTGTTGCCGTGGTTCCCAAATGTCTTTGCCGGAGGCGGAATTGCCCCGCCCTTGCCGGTCCGGGCTAAGTAATCTGCTCGGGTTTGCTCTCGGGAGCTTTTGTTCCCTGCAAGCTTTCCATACAGCTTTGGAGGCGGAGAGTGAAAATGGCGGCCTCCCAAACTCCTCCCCAGAGGAGCCGAGAACTCAGGGCCCCACTCCTCAGTGAGCCCCCAGAGAAAAGCCGCCAGTCACTTCCGTCTACCCGGTCTCCGGCCACACTCCGTGTTCACCCGGCCTGTGACCGTGCGTTTCTATCTCTGGCACCCGACCCCGTGTGGAGTCTCCAAACCCAGCAGATCCCCGCAGTGCGCTCCCGCACCTCTCCTCCCGGGGGAAGAAGGTGAGTCTCCCCGGATCTGCCGCTTGTTGGGTCCCTGCTGGAGGAGCAGTGGCCCGACTGTGCCGCGGATCACGGTTTATGGCAACCCCGAGCTGAGAGCCCGCGCCTGGGCTCCGTCTCTGCAGCCGGCTTCCCCGCTCCGATATCTGGGAGCTCTGCCACACTCAGGCACCCCTGGTCTTTCTGTGACCCCGGGGGTCCTGAGACCACACTGTCCCACGAGGGTTCCACCCCCCACTTAGCCACTGGAGTGACGTCCCTCCGCGGAGCAGACTTATCAAAGTTCCGATTTTGTGCTCCGCGGCTCTATCACTTGCCAGAAGCGGCCGACGGAGGCCCCTCCCCCGCCATCTATCCTCCCGAATATCGCCTCGGATTCACTTCTCCGCATGTCCTACCTTCCAGAGAGTGGTCGCTTTTCTGTTCAGAGAGTTGTTGCTCTTCTTTTCTTCGATCTCCTGTTGAGTTCGTAGGTGTTCAGATTGGTTTGATCCCTATCCAGCTGAATTCCTGAGAGGAGATGAAATCCAGGTCTCCTTCTCCTCCGCCATCTTGCTCCGCCCCCTCTGGAGTTTGTATTTCTTATCAAATATTGTTATTGAATCCGAAGGTGGATGGTGAATTGAAGAGGCAACTGTGCCAGACTGTTAAGGATATGCTTGGGCTACTTCAGCCATCAGTATTCTTCCTCTGTATTTTATACTTGCTTGAAACTTCTTTAGGTTGTTTTGCATCTGCAGATACATGCTCTCTGACTTACACAGGACATTATGGAATTCATCTCTTGCACTCATCAATGTGAACCCTGTGATTGAAATTGTTGTGTCATCACAGCAGTTTGGCAGCTACCTTAGGGAAGCTCATTTTTAAAAAAAGCATTTGTTTATTTGTTTTTATAAATCTGTTTGTTTGTTGGCTTGAGTTTCAGTAACTTTTGATTTTTCAGGTTTTACTGGAGTTTTTTCCTTAATGATGGAGATGTTTGCATTGTAGATTGGTTATTCCAGAGATATCTCTAACAGATGCTACCCCATTCCTGGGTTTTCTAGACAACAAGGCAACAAAGTGTGTGCAGGAGATATATAGCAAGGGAGATGTCCATGCTTAGCATACTCACATACAGCTTTGTGCTGGGTTTCCAGGTGCCTTTTCACCTGAACTTCAAAACCCAGGCTGTGATAAAAAAAGAAATATATAACCAAGTGTAGAAAGTAGCATAGCAGAACTAAAAGATCCAGTAGCCTTGGATCCTAATCCCAGATCTTGGTACATACTAGTTGTTTGATCTTTCTTGTTTAAATCACATAATCACCCTGGGCCCTAATAATTTTGTCTCCTATATGAAAATATTGGTCCATAGTACTTATTCTTGGTGACACCTGGGACACTTTAGAATGCTTTGGTGGAGTGTCATATGAGTAGTCTGAAAGGGTATATTCAATATTGTAATGTTATATTTGAAAAGCAAAAAACGTATCACTCCCATAAGTAAAATAACAGAAACTAAAACTCAAAAACTCTTCTTGGTTAGTAGGACATGTATTTAAAAAGATTAAGAAACAAAACTTTGCAGGTATTTCAGGCTTCTTTCACATTTATTTGCTATGTAAAAGATGTAGGAGTCTGTTAGAATTGGCATGTTCAAATGTGAGTATAACACAGTTTCTGGCCTGTGAGAGCTGGTTAATTGGACAGTAATACCCTTGTACTTTTACTTTCCAGTCTCTGCTCCTTGAACTCGTAAATTTTAAAAAATTATTTCTTGTTAATTTTAAGCCATCATTTCTAGATAATATAACAACTGCTATATCAACTGCTTTATGTTTTCTATTTCAAAAGTCCAAAACATGAAATCTGAAAATAAAATAGCTGTCATGCTTTTTTAAGTTCTAACTAATGCTAAGGAATGTTCTACTTGAAAGAGGTGGAAGTTTTTTTTTTCTCTCTTTTTTTTAAAGATTTATTCATTTATTTTGAGAGAGAGAGTACACTTGTGTGAGTGGAGGGAGGGGCAGAGGGAGAGAGAGAAGTAGAGAAGCAGACTTCCCATTGAGTGCAGAGCCTGACACTGGGCTTGATCCCATGGCCCACGAGATCATGACCTAAGCTGAAATCAAGTCAGGAACCCAACTGACTGAGCCACCCAGGCACCTCTCAATATTTCTTAATGTAATTATCAAAAGAAAACTTAATATGAAGATGGTAAATAAAGTCATTAGGGTTAATTTTCTTCCTAGTCAAGAAATATATGTTAGATCTAAACAACATTTTGCCTATCAAAGCATTTTTTAGGTAAATACATCTGTATAGTAATCCCAGGAGGTAGGCAAGCAAGGTATTACATAGCTATCAAAAATTTCAACTTTGATTTGTTCTTTTTTTAAATTCTCAAAAGCTGGTATCACCTTTTTACCCAGCTATTTTCTTCTTAAGCTGTATATGGACAAAATAAAAACTTTCTATCAGTAAGTTTATATTTCTCTGCAGAATCAGCCATGACAAAAACACATCTGATGGTGAATAAATTCTAGCCTAAAGAGAATCTGTAAAGTTATCTTGCTTGATAGGAAACAGAAATCCCATACCACATGCCAGGCCCAAGGCCCCCTTTTCTGCATCTGTTCAAGGGGGAAATACATGGAATGGAAAAGAATTCCTCTTGGTTGGGAAACACAACTACTGGTAATTACAAGCTCTGATTCCTTTACTGAGCAGTCCCAAGACAATCAATAGGAGCTTGTGCTCTAAGGACTCCAGCTGCCTTCATCCTGCAAATGACCCAGTTCCCAACCGTATGTTAGTCCATGACACACCTGTGCACTGGCCAAGACACACTGGAGAGTAGACGGGAAGTCTCTTGTTCAGCCTGCTCACAGCCACATCAGAGACACACACCAGGTGTGACTGGAATATAATGAGGCTCACTCAGAAACAAAACAAGACAACTGGACCAAGAACAGGATTTATGCATCCAATTGAGGATTGTTCCTCAAAGTGGTCACCGTGGAAAACATAAAATGCTGCCATTGTTCATAACACTTTTAGAATGTCTCCTTAAGAGTGGCCTTTAGAGATTATTATCTTCTCAATAAAATTTGTCCATTTCTTTATACTCACATGTTGGTCTTTTAACCCAAAACTTTGTGATTTGCTAACTAAATGTGGTGTTCCTCTGAGGATAGAGGTTTACACAGGCGATAGATACCATCAAAGATGCCATCATTGCCACCACCCACCTGTTAGAAACAGTAAAAGGAGATGAGAAACTGATGTTGAAAGTCATCTTAACGCTATTCACCCAATCTCCAGCACTGCAGCATTGACTTGAGTGGGCTGAGAGGAGTAAAAATTAATGAGCTCTCCTGCTTTGACCCCATGCTCCTAACTTAGTTTGGCAGATTGCTTTCTATTTCCCTTTCTCCCTGTCTTCCTCATCCCCACCTAGCTCTGAGGCCCCTCCCTGGTTCCTAGCCATCCCTTACCACCTCTCCCCTCCTAGGTGCAACTTTTAAGAGTTACCTCCATTTCATTTGTGTCACACTTGGCAATGTCTTCAGCCAGGAAGTTAGAATCTTAATGGCATTAGCATTTGCCTTACCTTGCATATTATAGAAATAAATATTCTTGATTTGATCTAATTTGCTAATGGAGAAATGCACTGGAAGGAAATTGGGGTTTTCAGTCAAAAGGCTAGAAGAAGAATCTTGGGGCTCTCAGGTAATGTCACCACTCTAAGTTTCAGATTTCTCATCTGTACAATGGGAATAGTAATACTACTTTTCAGGATTTGTGGTAAAGATTAAATATTAGAAATATATATGTAATGTAAACCTATCTAATGCCCAGTACATAGTATATATTTAATATGAGGTAGCTATTATTGAAAGTAAATGTTGGGGTGCCTGGGTGGCTCAATTGGTTAAGCATCCAACTCTTGATTTTGGCTCAGATCATGATCTCAGGGTTGTGAGATCGAGCCCTGTGTCCAGCTATGCACTCAGTGTGGAGTCGGCTTGAGATTTCTCTCTCTCCTTCTCTCTGCCTTTCCCCTGCTCTCTCTCTCTCAAATAAAGAAATAAAATCTTTTATCTTTTATTTAAAAGATTTATTTGAGAGAGCGAGAGAGCATGTGCAGGAGCCGGGGGAAGGGAGGAAGAGGGAGAAGAAGACTCCCCCACTGAGCAGGGAGCCCAGTGTGGGGCTCCATCCCAGGACCCTGAGATCACAACCTAAGCCAAAAACAGATGCTTAACTGATTGAGCCACCCAGGTGCCCCAAAAAACAAAATCTTAAAAAAAAAAAAAGAAAGTAAATGCTGAAGTTCTCAGAGGCTAAGTGACCTTCCCAAGATCACATGGCTAATCGATACCCTGGTATGAACAACGTTCAAGTGCGTTGAATCTGTGATTACTGCTATTCCATGGTGCTGACTTTTTCATTTCATCAATATTTCTCTATCTTTGTCTCTGAAACTTTCTGTGTGCAGGTCAAAACTTGATAAAGGTCTAAATTCTTCAATCTCCTATCTGGTTCTAAGGAAATTATTGTTGAATATACTACTATCATTTAAATAATTATCAAAACCACATAAAAAAGTGAATACCTTAATATCATAAACTCAAGCATAGCCCCAAACCCCAAAACATAAACAGTTCTAAATGAAGATTCTTGCAGTCTTGAGACCAACCACTCCATAACCCTCAGTTGTTTTTAATGGAGGCTTTAATCTTTTAGAAGCCTTCTGAGGAAGCTCCTCTCCCCTTCTGTTATACTTATGGATCCAGAGAATATCAGAGTTGAAAGACATCTCAGAAATCATATAGTCTACTTCCAGTTTACAGATGAAGAACCTTAAGCCCAGAGAGGTAAAGTGACTTGCCTAAGGTCACATAACTTAGAAATAGAACCAGGTCAATTAATGCCTTATTTAAATGAGCCCCTGCTATTGGTAACTCTTTAGAAGCACCAAGGAATTTCTGTTTTCCAATGTAACTACCATCCTAAGAATGAAAGAGAATTCATCTTTAGCCAGAATTAGAATTGAGGTAATAGCATTTTCTAAAAATAAAAGAAATGTATGTATCTAAAATTGAATCAGAAGACTCCGTATTTTATTTACCTTTCCTCACCAGGCAGTAAAGTCATCACTGGGAGGCTTTAGAACCAAGACATTTGAATACCCTTTCCCCAACCTAGGGAAGGAGTAGTGCACAGATAGAGATGTTTAGAGAGAAAAGTTTATTATTTGTAGGTTTCTTATAAAATTCTAGTTTTGCATGAGAGATGTTATATTTAGTTTCAACAGAGTAGGGGTGGGATTAGCTGAAAGCAGGAAGTAGGTTAGGGAATTTGAAAAACTTTTCATTTCTTTTTTTATCAGTCTTTATGTTATGGTTTAATTTAATTATTGAAATTTTATATAGTTTAAAAACCTCTCCATATTCAAACATAAGTGCTGAAATCCTAAAGCGAAATACCTATAACTTTTGAATTAGCTATATCATTGTTTCGCTTCAGTTCTGTCATAACTAAGAATGTATTGTGTTCTGTATCATATTCTCCTTCCTAGTATCAACCATTTCCTCTATATTCCAATATAAAATTTTATGTTAGAAGGGATATTAAATCTCAATGACTCCAGCTTCATGTCATTGACATGACTATAAAATAATGAAGCAAATAGTTTTGGCAGACTCAACCAGAACCAGCTCATCCAACAGGATACTGTCCCTTATAAGAGTAAACTTGTGGAGGCAGAAACCATAGCTATGGTGAACTTGGAGTATGCACTGGGTTGTAGCCCCTAAATAAGCACATGAAAAGAGAATATCTTCTGATGACCTACTCTGTCCTATTTCACTGATGTTTCTGTATACTGGTTCCCATTGCTTGAATGTACATGAGTAAATATTTCTTGAGTATCTATTATAAGCCAGGCAAGGAAATTCTGTAGTGAATAAGGAAGACTAATCCCTGCCAAAAATCATGAATCTTCGTTCTACTGGGGAAGACGATGTACTTTTTTTCATCTCCTTAACAACTCTCACATTAGCCTATTGCATGAGAATTACTGAAAAAGGAATCCTTATGGAGAATATGCTCAGGAGGAGTAATTGTAGTCCCTCTTTTACTCACTGATACAATTCTGGGGGCAAGACTGAATATGATTTCACAGATGCATTGTGCCTACACAGAAGTAAGGATGAATCTTAGCAGTAGTATTGAGTGAAAAAAGTAAGTTCCAGAAGATTACTTGAAGCATGAGTATAAAAAGTCATGATATCTTTTTTATAAAGCTAAATATAACTAAAATTAAGAAATATACTTTTTAGGGGCGCCTGGGTGGCTCAGTCGTTAAGCGTCTGCCTTCGGCTCAAGTCATGATCCCAGGGTCCTGGGATCGAGCCCCACATCGGGCTCCCTGCTCTGCGGGAAGCCTGCTTCTCCCTCTCCCACTCCCCCTGCTTGTGTTCCTGCTCTCGCTATGTCTCTCTCTGTCAAATAAATAAATAAAATCTTTAAAAAAAAAAAAAAGAAATATACTTTTTAGGAATATATGTCTGATCAACCTATATTCTTAAAAAAAGCTAAGGGAATCATAAACAAAAAACCTTAGAGTAACTACTATCAGAGGGATGGAGGAGCATACAGGCAAATGTATGTTATTACCAGTATTACATTTCTTGTGTTGGGTGTTGAGTTATAAGTGTTAATTAGTTAACTAAAAATAATTACAGTGTGCCATGAATTAATAATTATGATGAATCCAATGCTATGTACTGTAGGTTATAAAAATTTTTCCTCTGAACATGACAGATCTTCAAGTAAACATGGCTATCAAGACTTCCTTTCATTTTTTTAGTTCTGGGCTAAACATGCTAATTTCTTTAACCATTCTCACGTATGGGCTCAGTATGACTAAACATTGACTTATCATCTTTCCAAACATTTTTTTTCTTCCACATTTCATGTTTTAGTTGATGACACTACCTTCCTCTGAGCCACTCAGGCTTGAAAATTTGCAGTCATCTGTAAAGGTTAGTTTTTCTATTTTCTTCTCCCAAATCCAGTCGTTTTTCAAGCCCTGCAGAGTCTCTGTCCCCCTCTTCTCTGTTCCCACTGTCATCACCCTAGCCGAAGCCCTAATCATCTCTCTCCTACCAACTTCTGTCCCTGCTTCTAACCTGTCACCTCTCCCATCCATTTTCACTGTGCTGTCATATTTATTCTCCCTTCATACTTTCATACTTCCTGGCACACTCTGCTCAGAACTTTTTAACATCTCAGGATATAGTCCAAGCTCAGTATCTTGTTCTTCTATACCTGCCATCTGCCCCTGCCTATTTTCAACCATATTTTTTTCCCTTCTCCTTTACCTGTTATATAATCCATCCCAGCTGACCTATTAATTCACTTTTCCTTGTAAACGACTTCCTACTCTATCCTGATAGTTAGGAGGTTTTCTTAATTAAAGGATAATTTGTTTACTGGAGTGAACAGTGGACATGAAATAAGACAACTTGACTTTAAGTTCACTAGCTGTAGGATCTTGGACAAGTCACTGAATTTTTCAAGCCCCAATATCTTTATTTGCAAAAAAATGAAATTGACCTGAAGATTGTCCTAAACTTTAACAAAGACTGTATATCCAATGTAAAAAAGACAGTCTCTTCAACAAATAGTTTTGGGAAGACTGGACAGCAACATGCAGAAGAATGAAACTGGACCACTTTCTTATACCATACACAAAAATAAATTCAAAATGGATGAAAGACCTAAATGTAAGACAGGAATCCATCAAAATCTTAGAGAAGAACACAGGAAGAAACCTCTTTGACTTCAGCTATAGCAACTTCTTATTAGACATGTTGCTGGAGGCAAGGAAAACAAAAGCATAAATGAACTATTGGGACTTCATCAAGATGAAAAGCTGCACAGCTAAGGAAATAATCAGTAAAACTAAAAGGCAGCCTATGGAATGGGAGAAGATATTTATAAACAACATATCTGATAAAGGGTTAGTATCCAAAATCTATAAAGAACTTATCAAACAAAACACCCAAAAAACAAATAATCTGGTTAAGAAATGGACAGACCTCTAAAAAAAAAAAAAATTAAAGGGGTGCTTGGGTGGCTCAGTCATTAAGCGTCTGCCTTTGGCTCAGGTCATGATCCCAGGGTCCTGGGATTGAGCCCCGCATCCGGCTCTCTGCTCAGCGGAAAGCCTGCTTCTCCCTCTCCCACTCCCCCTGCTTGTGTTCCCTCTCTCGCTGTGTCTCTCTCTGTCAAATAAATAAATAAAATTTTAAAAAAATAAAAAAAGTAAAAAAAAAATAAAACACATGAAAAAAAATGGACAGAAGACATGAAGAGATATTTTTCCAAAGAAGACATCCAGATGGCTAACAGACACATGAAAAGATACTCAACGTCACTCATCACCAGAGAAATACAAATCAAAGCCACAATGAAATACCACCTCATATCTGTCAGGATGGCTAAAATTAATAACACAAGAAACAACAGGTGTTGGCGAGGATGCGGAGAAAGGGGAACCCTCTTCCACTGTTGGTGGGAATGCAAACTGGTTTAGCCACTCTGGAGAACAGCTTGGAGGCCTCAAAAAGTTAAAAATAGAACTACCGTACGATCCAGCAATTGCACTAGTAGATATTTACCCAAAGGATACAAAAAGGCCGATTTGAAGGGGTATGTGCACCCTGATGTTCATAGCAGCATTATCAACAATAGCCAAAGTGTGAAGAGAGCCCACATGTCCATCGACTGATGAATGGTTAAAGAAGATGTGGTGTGTGTATATATATATAATGGAAAATTAGTCAGCCATCAAAAAGAATGAAATCTTGCCATTTGCAATGACGTGGATGGAGCTAGAGTGTATTATACTAAGTGAAATAAGTCAGTCAGAGAAAGACAAATTCCTTAGGATCTCACTCATATGTAGAATTTAAGAAGAAAACAGATGAACATATGGGAAGGGGGAAAAGAAAAAAAGAGAGAGGGAAAGAACCCATAAGTGACTCTTAATGATAGAGAACAAACTGAGGGTTGATGGCCAGAGGTGGATAGGGGATGGGCTAAATGGGTGATGGGTATTAAAGAGGGCACTTGTGATCAGCGCTGAGTGTTGTATGTAAGTGATGAATCATTAAATTCTACTCCAGAAACCAATATTGCACTGTATGTTAACTAACAAAATTTAAATTAAATGAATAAAGGCAAAAAAAAAAAAAAGATTGTATATCTTTAAATGCAGATGTATATTTTTTTAATGCTTTGTAAAATATTTTTTCAGGGTGATCACTTTTTTATTGAAGTAAATTAATATACAATGTTATATTAATTTTAGGTGTACAACATATTGATTCAATAATTCTATACATTATGCAGTGCTGACCATGATAAGTGTAGTCACCACCTGTCACCATACAATGCCATTATAATATTATTGACCATATTCCGTATTTTGTACTTTTCATCTCCATGGTTTATTTATTTTATGAGTGCAAGTTTGTGCACTCTTATAGCAGCATTATTTACAATAGCTAAGATATGGACCCAAGTGTCCATTGACAGATGAATGGATAAAGAAGATGTGGGGTGTGTGTGTGTGTGTGTGTGTGTGTGTGTGTGTGTGTGTGTGTAATGGAATACTACTTAGCCATAAAAAGAATGAGATTTTGCCATTTGCAACAACATGAATGGACCTAGAAGGTATTAAGCTAAATGAAGTAAGTCAGACAGAGAAAGACAAATACCATATGATTTCACTTATATGTGGAATCTAAAAAACAAAACAAATGAACAAAGAAATAAAGAGACAAACAGACTCTCAAATAGAGAGAACAAACTGGCAGTTGCCAGAGGGAAGGTGGGTGGAGGGATAGGTGAAATAGATAAAAGGGGATTAAGAGGTTTTGTAAAATATTTTAAATGTAATTAGTTCCTTTCATTTCTGCTTCTGAAAGATGATCTTAAATGTCACTCGTGAAAATTTTTATTTACTATCACTTCTTCCTCCAACAAAAAGTAAATTCCCCCCTTTTGAAGTCCAAATGACACTTTGATTATACTTTGCTTGGGTCACTTATTTATGTGTATGTCCTAGCTCTCCTCCTTAATTGTAAGGATCTGAAGGATTGGGTTCCAGATCACTTCATCTTTGAATCTACCTCCTAGAACTTAGGATGGTGTCTTAAACATTGTAGATATTCTATTATACTCAAGGGATGAATGATGAATTTGATTACAAAAGTATTATTTACCTTTTTATAATTCATTATTTTTCTAATCTCCATTTTATCTTTCAAGAACGGACTACTGGTGTGGTTTTGTGAAGGTTTGAATCTGTAAGAGTCTAGAGCTTAAAAACTGATATCAAATGCAGTAGCAGAGCTATGTGAGTTGAGTTATTAGACATCAATAACATGAGAAAATTACTTCTCCTAACTTCTGCATTCAAATTTTCAGTCTTAATGTTGCATGGCTTTGGTTTTGGCCTTTAATTTATAAAGTTTCTGTATTTTTTTTTTTTTTTTAAAGATTTTATTTATTTATTTGAGACAGAGAGAATGAGAGAGAGAGAGAGCACATGAGATGGGGGAGGGTCAGAGGGAGAAGCAGGCTCCCCGCCGAGCAGGGAGCCCGATGCGGGACTCGATCCAGGGACTCCAGGATCATGACCTGAGCCGAAGGCAGTCGCTTAACCAACTGAGCCACCCAGGCGCCCTAAAGTTTCTGTATTTTAATTATATCTAGATGAATGAAGTGAATGTTCTTTATATGGCTCATTACCTACATTAGTAAAGACATACTGTAGTAAAATATGAATCACGTATTTTTCACTGGCCTATTTCTAGAACTGATGTATTATAGTTTTATATTAACTCTCTAGATGGTTTATGAATTTTAAATATAAAGGAGATCATAAATTTCTAAACTCTTCTAGCCAGGTGAAGACTATATATGAGACCCACAGATGTGACCCTATGTGTGTTGTCAGGAGAGCTCTGCTCATAGGTTAGCTGAGGGCTTAGGAAGCCAGTAGCATGGATAAAATAGGGGAATGGGCATCTTCCCACATTCTTTTATAATCATTTGATCACCTAGCACTGTGCTAGGTGCTGTGAGGAGTATAAAGATGACTCAGGCCTGGATCCTTCTCTAAAAGAGAGGATAAAAATGTAAAAAGATAATTATATCACAAGGTAGGCAGAAACAATACAATGCATTCAGCTTTTCTGTGTCAGGCTGTATGTACATTATTGTATATTTTAATGTAGTTAATCTTTACAATGAAAGGGTGAGATACACACTATTATTATCTCTACTTTACAGATTAGGAAACTGAGGCTCAAGGGAATAAAGTAATTTGTCTATGGTCATCCAACTAGTAACTTACGGAGCTGGGATTTAAATCCAGGTGTGACTTGAAAGTCAATTACAGCAGGATTTGAACCATAGGTGAGAGGTACAAACTACTGTGGGAGATTAAAGAGAAAAAATACTTCCAACTTACAGTTTTAGGGACAATTTCAACTATTTTTGAGAGGAACTTGTCTGAAATATGTAATATATTTTCCTGATGCCTTTTAAAATATGAAATAGTTCAAGCATACAGAATAATGTAGAGAATAATAAAACTGGTAGTTTCTATTACCCAGATTTGTCAAATATTAGTATTTTTTTCAAATTTGTTTCAGATCTTCTTTTTTTTTGAACAAAAATGTACTTATACTTTAAGCTTTATTTGTACCCCTCCCAGATCCAATTTCTTCTCTCTCATGAGGTAATGACTATCTTGATCTTGGTATTTGTTCTGAATTTTATCTTTTTTATTCCTATGCATAGAAAATAGGAAGTAGTAGTAGTGCCAAGGAAATAGTAGTAGTGTCAAGTAGGTAACACTGCATATCAGCCTTAGGACCTCCCATCATTTTCTGGTACTTGTCCCATTCATTGAAATAAATAGACAGTTGTCATTTCTCTACCTTATGTACAGTGCAAGTTCTGTTGAAGCTCCCATTCTAAGCAGCTTACTGCCTCCAAGCCTCTCCAACAGAAAAGTTCTTGAGTCACCACTGGCTGAAAGTAATGCATACATTTCTTAATGTTGCTGAGTCAACTTATAAGTATTAATGATAATGCTGTCTTGTACTGTAATGGCATTTTGATGTATTTGGCAAAGCTAAAGTCCCTATCTATTCAATCAAATGCTGATGTAGGTGCTGCTTTAAGGTACTTTATAGATGTGATTGAGGTTTGTGGTCAGTTGACCTTATTTAAGGGAAATTATCCTAGATAATCTGGGTGGGGGCTTGATGCAATAAGTTGAAAGGCCTTAAAAAGCAGGGTTGGCCATAGCACATACCCTCCCCAATGTCCATCACCCAGCCACACCATCCCTCCCACCCCCCACCACTCCAGCAACCCTCAGTTTGTTTCCCGAGATTACGAAGTCCTCATATCAGTGAGATCATATGATACATGTCTTTTCTGATTGACTTATTTTGCTCAGCATAATACCCTCCAGTTCCATCCACGTCGTTCAAATGGCAAGATTTCATTCCTTTTGACGGCTACATAATATTCTATTGTATATATATACCACATCTTCTTTATCCATTCATCTGTCAATGGACATCTTGGTTCGTTCCATAGTTTGGCTATTGTGGACATTGCTGCTATAAACATCGGGGTGCACGTACCCCTTTGGATCCCTACATTTGTATCTTTGGGGTAAATACCCAGTAGTGCAATTGCTGGGTCATAGGGTAGCTCTATTTTCAACTTTTTGAGGAACCTCCATACTGTTTTCCAGAGTGGCTGCACCAGCTTGCATTCCCACCAACAGTGTAGGAGGCTTCCCCTTTCTCCGCATCCCCGCCAACATCTGTCGTTTCCTGACTTGTTAATTTAGTGTTAAGACTGTTGAATCGCAGACCTGTACCTCTGAAACAAATAATACATTATATGTTAAAAAAAAAAAAAAAGAAGAAGAAGATAGCAGGAAGGGAAAAATGAAGGGGGGGAAATTGGAGGGGGAGACGAACCATGAGAGACTATGGACTCTGAGAAACAAACTGAGGGTTCTAGAGGGGAGGGAGTCAGGTGATGGGTTAGCCTGGTGATGGGTATTAAAGAGGGCATGCACTGAATGGAGCACTGGGTGTTATACGCAAACAATGAATCATGGAACACTACATCAAAAACTAATAATGTAATGTACGGTGATTAACATAACATAATAAAATAAAAAAAATACTACTATGTAAAAAGCAGGGTTGGTGCTTCTGAGGGAAGAAGAAATTCTGCTTATGAACAGCACCTTCAGTCTATGCCCTTACTGATGGCCTGTCCTATGCATTTCAGACTTGCTGGTCAGACCCCATAATTGCATAAACCTTGTAATAAACCTCTTTATCTTCTACTAGTTCTGCTTCTTCTGATTGAAATCTGACTGAAAAAAAATTTTAGTAAAGTGTCTGTTTTTTGTTTCTTTGCCCCTCCCTCCCTTCCTGCCTCCCTCCCTTCCCTCCATCACCCCCTCCCTTCCTCCTGTTCTCCTTCCCTTCCTCCCTCTGTAAATATTAGGTATGTTTTTATTATTATCTAATATTAAAAAATTATTGTTTTTAGTTGTTTCTCTAGCTCCTCTCTCACATATTTTTATCTTCCATTATTTAACCGTGTATTGCACATAATATACAATACATACTTGCTGAATTGACAGTCTAGTCAACCCTCTCCGTTTCTAATTTGTCACTTCTAACATATTATAAGCTTATAAATCTGACAAGCAAGTATTTAAGAGAAGTGCATGAAGTAAGAATAGATGGGCTCTAAGTAAGTGTTGGAGGAACAGAATAAATGGCATGGATTTCTATGCATCTGGCTCAGAAATCTGTGACTTTTTATCAGAAACCACTTTAAAGTTTGTCAGATCATTATGTAACTGGTTTCCTGAGAATCTGCCTTGTGCTAGTCTACTGCAAGGAGGAGGGTAGATTATAAGTGGATAAAGACAGCAAAGAAGTCCAGGTTCTGTGCTAGAGATTTGCATGGAATATTGGAGGGTCTGAAGGAGGCAGGAGATTGCTTTATAACTCAGGTTATTGACTAAACACGTGAAACATTACTTAATTTTCAAAGGTGGTTTTACATTCCAAAGAAAAAGTGTGAGAACCCATGATTAGAGTTACAGGCATAAGAACTTGAGAGGCATCTAGCTAGTATCACACCTTCTTTTAAATATAGAGTTCAAGGGTGGTCTTTCAAGTTACAACACATCCATCGGTGTAGCATAATGGTTAAGCAGACAGGCTTTGCACTCATTCCTGTCCTGGAAAGTATTGAGTGGCTCGGGAACTTGCCCTATCTTACTGATTCTAAGATGAACTCTTTAGGGCTTGATGAGTTATCATAAGGTGGACACCTTTATAACAACTACCAAGGTCAATAAGTAAAACGTTTTTAGTCACCCTGAATCCCTTCAATGTGCCCCACCCCACTTGACTCCTTCCCTCCCTCCCAGGTAATTACTCTAGCAATCACTTCCTTATATTTCTTTATGCTTTTATCATTCAAGTCTATATCCCTAAACACTATAGTCTTGCCCATTAAAAGAAAAAATCATTGAAGTCTCTTTAAGTAAGTTCTCCCTGTATCCTTTTCTGTTCCTTATAGTTTGTCTGTGGAAGAATCCAGGGCATTTGACCTGTAGAGTTTCCCACAGCCTGAATTGTGCTGATTGCATACTTATGTTGCAGTTCAACATATTTCTCTGTCCTCTGTATTTCCTGAAAATTGACAGCTCGATATAGAGGCTTGATCAGACTCAGGTTTGTTATATTTGGCAAAACCAACAGTTCTCAAACATTTTAATTTCAGGATTCTTTTATTACAATTTTTTGAAGACCTCTCTAAAAGCTTTTGTTTATGTGAGTCATATTTATCAATATTTTCCATATTCAAAATTAAAACTGAGAAATTTAAGATATGTATATAATAATTCATTTAAAAAGTAACAATAATAAACCCATTACAAGTTAACATAAATAACATTTTTAAATCATAAATAACTATTTTGCAGAATGAAAAAATGTCTGGTGAGAAGAATGACATTGTTTTACATTTTTTGCAAATCCCTTTAATGTCTGGCTTAATAGAAGACAGCTGGATTATCATATCTGCTTTTGCTTGCAATCTGTTGCATTATGTTGTTTTATTTGAAGTGTATGAAGAAAACCTGACCTCACACAGATATGTAGTTGGAAATGTAGGGACCTCACAAATCCCCTGAAAGAGTTCCAAGGTCTTCGGACTACACTTTGAGAATCTCTGGACAAGTCTATAGGTGGTTTTTAGTTTTTTCATTGAAAAGGGCATGATGTCTGGTTGCCCCTCTTCTTTGTGGTGATAGCAGCTATTGATGTTCAGTGTCCAGATGAATTAAATCATTGGAGGTTGCAAAATGGTGATATTCTATCATTTATTTTTAATTTATTGGTTGGAATACTTTTATAAAAATTTGTTTCCCATGTCTACTGGTTACTCAGTGGTACAATTAATGTAGGAAAGGTGGGATAAGTGATTCTTTTCCCTTATTTACCATTTTTCAAGATAATTAATTGGTCTCTATCATCCTCCGAAGGTGACCATATGGTTTTTTATTTCTTAATGTTTTTTTTTTAAAGATTTTATTTATTTATTTGACAGAGACAGAGACAGCAGTTGAGGGCTTGTGACATCCCAGCAGGGGGAGTGGGAGAGGGAGAAGCAGGCTTCCCACTGAGCAGGGAGCCCGATGTGGGACTCGATCCCAGGACTCAGGGATCATGACCTAAGCCTAAGGCAGACGCTTAACGACTGAGCCACCCAGGCGCCCTTTTTAAATGTTTTTAAAAGATTTTTTATTTATTTGAGAGAGAGAGAGCACACTAGAATGAGCGGGGGAGGGGGGTGGGCACAGAGGGAGAGGGAGAAGCAGACTCCCCACTGAGCAGGGAGCTCAAGGATCCCAGGACCTTGAGATCATGACCTGAGCCGAAGGCAGACACTTACCTGACTGAGCCACCCAGGCACACTAACCAATTGGTTTTTTAAATATCAATATGGATTAATGGACTTAAATATATTTTGTGAGTTCCAATCAATTGCAATTTATATCCTTTTTGAAGCTTATATTGCTCCCTCTTTAACTAGTTAGAACCTCTTGAAATTGCTGCCTGAGTCCCCATAATGAAGAAGCTAAGTCCTGTCCTTTTTTCCAAAATCAACATCTGTGAAATAAGGAGGGGGGTGGGGATGTCTTATAATTTGGCAACATTGTTTATTTGGCGACATTTTTTTTAACTTAGTGATACTAAAATAATTAATAAGATCTTAGATTTGTGGAAATACTTTAACACAATTAAAATTTATTTCTTGCTTAGAGTCTGATTGAAACATGTTAACAGTCCCTGTTCATCTTATTATGTCATCAGAAGCACTGGCCTCTAAGCTTACTGTGGCAGGGTTATAAAAAATCTGAGGATTGCACCAGATGTTTTAAAAGTCTAGGCCCAAAAGTGGTATGTATCACTTTTACTCACATTTCTCATTGGCTGAATTTAATCATGTGATTACAACTTAATTGCAAGGGATGCTGGGAAATGTAGTCTTAAGCAGTGCCTCTGTAACATTAGGTAATTTGCTGAACATCCTGTGTCTTAGTTTCTTTATTATAAAATGAGGATAATAACAAGACCTACTTTATAGGGTTGTGTTAACTATTAAATAAGTTAGTACATATAAAATATTTCATACAGTACCTGACATAAGTGCTCAATAAATGTTACCTATTAATAACAATATTATTTCAATAGCAGTGTCTTAAAACAAATGCCTAATATGTTCCAGAATTCTGAAGCATGGTTATTCCTTAAAAGGTATTCTTCAGAACATGCTCAGATTCAAGAAGCACAGAAGGTTTTGGCAGATATATCCATGCTTTAAACCAGTTCCCTAATGAAGCCATCTTTTTTAAAAAAAATCACCTTGAATTGTCAGGTCAAAGAATAAATATCTCCAGGAAGAAAACTAGTTGGTAGTCATGACTTGATTTTTGCTTTTTCCCTAAGGGATCATTTTCATTTTTGTCTCTCAAAGAGCCTCATGGATTGTTAGAGGTGTTTGGAGAGCTGTCTGCCTCTTGACTATTTGAATATGCTTTTAAAAGTTTCCAGAAACTGCTGTTTGTTGATAAATCAGAATAATCAGAAAGAAGAGTATTAGTGAAACTGTAAAAGTAGGAACAAGATTTTATGCAGTGGTGCCAGCTGTCATCCCACTTAGAAACACACATCGTAGATTTCAGTGCTTTTCAGACGTCTGCTCTTGTAGCCATATAAAACAGTCATTCTGTCAGCAAAAGTCCTGGCAAAAGAGTTCCATTATTTCAAGAATCGCATTCCCAGGCCTGGTGCTTGTATCTCCATAGTTATGGATATAGGGAAGTCCCATAATATTCTTTTGCAAAATTAGCCCATGACCTAGTACTTGTATACACATTTTCTTACCCCATGGCTGGAATTCAAGCTTCTTGCTTCATTAGCTAAATGTGTAGCCCTGGATCAATGGTATCTGGGCACCTTCTCTATCTCATAATTTGAAAAGAGTAGTCACTGTCTAAATCCTTTCCCACATGGATCATGACCACAAGTTGTCTCTAATCATCTGGTGCAGGTTCTTAGCTACCTCACCTAGACTTTAGAATCCTCCAAGCTGAACTCATTCCTCATGACAATTATCTAAACCCTTAACATTATGAGATTGAACCCAGATCTTGCAGTTTATTTCAAGCTGTTTGTCAGCTTTCACTTGAACCTAGAAACCATTGTTGTCATTTGAACTCTTTACCATCTGACGATTGAAACCAGACCCCAAGCTGGTCTTCCAAGCTTTTTAATGACAAGAGATTGAACCCAGACCTCATTCCTGACATCCAAAACTCTTACCATTTGAGGATTAAATTCATTCCCAAATATTGTCCAAGCTCCTTGCCATTTGGGGACCAAACTTTAGGTCTTAGAACTTTTATCTAAGTACTTTCAGTTTCTGGATTTAACCCATGCTGCTCATATGTTATCAAAACATTATATCAATTGGAGATTGACTGCACACTACAAGGCGGACAGCCAAGCTCTTTAGCAGTTAGATATTGAACCCAGACCTCACTGAGGATTGTCTTCCAAGTTTTGTGCCAGCTGGATTTCCAGCCCAGTCTGTGGCCGCCATCCAATCCCCTTATTGGTGGGGGAGAAACAGAGGTCCCCAAACCGCTTTAAGCATTCTATCCCGAGGGATCAAACCTATCTCTGGTCATTATCCAACCTCTTTACCAGCTGTGGATTGGACTCAGCTGTCAAAAACCAAGCGGAAAGTTTGGTTGAAAACCTATTATCCTTTTCAGCTGCTAAAGATCTTGAAGGATGATATTAGTAGCTCTGAGGAACAGTATTTCTCAAAATGTGGTTTCCCACCACCTGCATCAGAATCACCTGAGGCTGCTTATTAAAAAGGTAGATTTCTGGGCCATATCCAAGTTCTTCTGGCTCAGAATTCTTAGGCCTGTGACCATGGAATCTGCATTTTTATCAAGCACTCCAGTGATTTCCATGCACACCAAAATTTGAGAACCACTTCCCTTGAGCAAGGTCTCCCTTATCTGTTGAAGAACAATCCCACATCTCAGCTGCCATCCAGCTGCTCACCAGCTGGGTTTAAAATGCAGGTTCTTATTAATATACTCTATCAGTATACTACTTTATTAGCTTGGATGTATAAGCCAAGTCTTTCCTGTTACTCAGTTATGCTAGTTTATAGGAGGGGACTCATTCCCTTCGTTCCCCTCCTTTAAAAGGAGGGGAGTAAGTTGAGTTGTGGTACAGCACAGCCAACTCTGCCACAGGGATTTTATTTCCCGTTGAAAGAGGACCACCAATACAGTACTTGCCTTAGGGGAAGCACACCAGCAGCCCTGAATGCATGTTCCTTAGGACCACACCATCCTGTGAATACAGGCCAGTATGACTTCTGTGAAGGTAAAACTGGTTCTTCTTCAGCTTCTCACAAGCAGAAAAACTGGTCAAATTGGCATAGCAGGTGAGATCTTAAACTTCCTGCCCACCCTACTTCTTCCTGATTTCTTGCACACCCCCCCATATAAAAAAATCAGAACAGTTAAAAATGTACTGTTTTATAAGGAAATGCAGAGGGGTGGAGAATGAAAAACAAACAATCTAGATGTTAACATCTGGAGCAGACCAAATTAAGACATAAGAACTCATTACTGCCGCAATTACTTACTAAGTCTGGGAAACTTAAACCTAAATCTGGGTTGAAATTTTTCAAGCATGCTTTAATATAAAAATAACTTGGGAAAAATCTGCATGGACTGTTGTGAATCAAATTGAATTTCATGTCCACTATTGAAAATGCATGGCCCTGCTTTCCCATTGATTCTGAGGGGAGAATCATGCTCTCTAGGGCTGAAGTGTGTGTTTGCTTTTAACCAAGGATGTTAAGTTAAAGAATATTTTAAACCATCAAGTCTTTTTCCCACACATATGATGGCTGTTTATTTTTTTAACTTCTTGGTTAAAGTGAGCAAAAATTCTCATTATGTTAGAAATTTTGTTAATTTCTACATGAGCATTTTTACTCTAAGATCAGATACAGGAAGTGTCAAGCAATAATTCATGTAAATTATTCTTGCCAGGAGGTGTAACCCCTGAGGCTCAGGGTTCTGCCATTAAACGGACTATTGTCAAACTGAAGCCTTTTGTTTCTGAATCATAGGGGTCTTTTGCTCATTAAGTAGAGAAAGGCATGATGCTGAATAAAAGGGAGGGAAGGATGGAGGGAATTCCTACCCTTAAGAAGTATACAGACTACTAAAGAAGACAGAGAAATAAGCAAACAATTTCAACGCATACTGCTAAGAGCTATAATAGAAGTAAGATATTAAAAGGGTTTTAAGAGTGAAAACAGCAACAACTACTGCTGCCTGAAGGGTTTTCTTAAAAACAAAGCCCACTCATGAAGTGGTTTTGTTATTCAAGGCAATTTCCATCACTTAATTTGGTCTTTAGGTGGCTTAACTGAATAGCTTAAGGGAATAAAATAATAGTATGAGAATCAGAATGTAACTAAATCTTTCTCCCAGTTTATAGAATAATAAAAGATTAGAAATGAGGTGGACATCTGAAGTCATCTAAAGATTAACTACTTCATTTTAAAGATAAGGTAAATGAAGTGACACTGTTAAGCTAGTTAGCTTTCTGATGATAAGAGATGTTAGTACACACATAAAATCTTCAAGTACCACATGAAGGAAAAATGAAGGAATATATTCTCAGTTATTATTAACAAAATTTTATTGCATAAAAACATACATGCAAAAAAGTGCATATGGCATTAGTGAATAGCAAGATGCATTTTTACAGTGAGCAAAACTGTAACAGCCATCCAGATCAGGAAGTAGATCATTACTAGTTTCTTTTTTTTAAGACTTTATTTATTTATTTTTTATTTGAGAGAGAGAGAGAAAGTGGAGGGAGGGGCAGAGGGAGAGGGACAGAGAGAATCTCAAGCAGACTCCATGCTGAGTGCAGAGCCTGACTTGGGGCTCCATCTCATGACCACAAGATCATGAGCTGAAATCAAGAGTTGGACGTTCAACTGACTGATCCACCCAGGCACCCCAGATCATTACCAGTTTTGACAAGGTCTTGCCATGACCACTCTCTCTTACTAACCTTAATATTCTTTTTAAGATAACCAATTGTTCTGACTTAAAACACTATAAATTAGTTTTGCCTGTTTTGAACTTAATATATATGGAAAGAGAATATATATTTTTTTATGTTAGGCTTCTTTCATTCAATATTTCTATGAGATTCATGTTACATATAGCTATAGTTTGTTCATTATTGTTGCTATATAGTATTCTAATATTTGAATATATCAAATTTATTTAATGTCTATTGTTGATGAACATTTGGGTTTTCCCAGTTTGGGGCTATTAATAATAGTACTTCTACACAGTTTTAGATTTTGGTGAACATAATGTTCACATTTCTATTGGATATATGCCTAGGAGTAAAATTGGTAGGTCATAGGATATTGGGCTTTATACATTGTCCAACAGTTTCCCTGAGTAGTTATCCAATTTACAAACCCATTAGCTATTCCAGATTTTCTATGTTTTCACCAACACTTGGTATCAACAGTCTTTTTCATTTTAGCCATTCTGGTGGGTACACAGTGTTATCTCATTGCATTTTCCTCATGATTAATGAAATTCAGCACCTTTTCAAATGTATTAACCATTGGCTATCCTCCTTTTTATGAAGTGCTTTTTGAAGTCTACTTGTTTTCTATTACCTGTCTTTTTCTTATTGAATAGGTGTTTGGTCTTTACATATTCCGAATACAATCTTTCTGTTGATTATATGTGTTACAAATATCTTCACCCACTCTATGTTCTGTTCACTGGCTTAGTGGTGTCTTCTGATGAAAAGAAGTTCTTAACTGTATTGTAGTTCAATTTATCAATATTTTCCCTTTTTATTAGTGCTTTTCTATTCAGGAAATTATTGCCTACCCCATGTAATGAATATATTCTTCTGTATTATTTTGTTTTATTGTTTTACCCTTTACATTTAGACCTACAATACCCATTGAATTGATTATTTTGTATATGAGGTGGTAAGGCAGGGTAGGTCAATTTGTTTCTGTTTGCATATCTGGCTGACCAACCACCATTTTTTTAAAAGATCATTCTTTCCCTGCTTGTCTGCTGTGTAGCCTTTATCATGAAGCAAGTATCCAGATAAACTTAGGTATGCTTCTGGACTCTGTTCTGCCCATGTTTATACCAATATCATATACTTTTTTTTAAAAAGATTTTATTTATTTATTCATGAGAGAGCGAGAGAGAGAGGCAGAGGCAGAGGGAAAAGCAGGACCCTGGGATCATGACCTGAGCCGAAGGCAGACGCTTAACCAACTGAGCCACCCAGGCGCCCAATGTCATTGACTCTTAATTATTACAGATTTATGAATCTTGATGTCTAGTAGAATAGATTCTCCAAGTTTGTTCTTTTTTATGGTTGGCTTGGCAATTCTCAGCTTTCACATTACCATATGAATTTTAGCACTAGCTAATCAATTTCTACAAAAAGCCTGCTCATGATTTGATTAGGAAAGCATCAATCTATAAATCAGTTGGGAAGAATTAAGTTTTCCAGCCAATGAATATGATGTATCCATTCATTAATTTATCTTTTATTTTCAGCAATATATCATAGTTTTCTCTGTAGATGTCTTGTACATCTTTAAATTTATTCAAATTTATTCAAAGCAATCTGGTTTCATATGCTTATGCTAGTGGAAATAGTCTCATGTTTTTCTAATTTTATTTTCTCATTATTTGTTGATGGAATGTAGAAATACAACTGATTTTTGTATGTTGACATATATCCAGTGACCCTGCTTAATGTACTTATTCATTCTAAAATTTTATCTGCAGATTTTTTGGATTTTTTATGTACACAATCATATCATCTATGAATAATGAAAGTTTCATTACTTAAAGGGAGAAGTTTATTAACTATGTATTTGAAAAGCATTCAAAGAAAAAAAGCATTCAAAAAAAAAAGAGGAGAGAAAATTTGAGGTGACTATTATCACCAAAGATGTTCAGAAACATTGCTTTAAATCTGTACTGTTGTATACAGTATCCAGTAGCCACATGTAACTATTGAGTGCTTGAAATGTGGCCAGTACCATATGTCAAAATGATATTTGTATATATTGGGCTAAAGAAAATGTATAATTAAAATTAATTTCATATGCTTTTTCTTTTTACTTTTTAAAAAAGATTTTATTTATTTGAGGAAGAGGGAGAGTGCATGAGCAGAGGTGGGGTGGTGAGGCAGAGGGAGAAGCAGACAACCTGTTGAGCAGGGAGTATGACACAGGGCTCCATCCCAGGACCCCAAGATCATGACCTGAGCTGAAGGCAGACACTTAACTGACTGAGCCACCAAGGTGCCCCTCTTTTTTACTTTTTCTAATGGGCCTACCAAAAACTTAAAATAACATGTGTGGGTTGTATGACATTTGTTTTTCTGGACAGTGCTGCTTTAAAGAGCACAGAATAGATTAGTATTTGTCAAGTATAGTTCATGGAATACCTGCATCAGATTCACCTGGGGTGGCTTGTTAAAATGGCAGATTCCTGGGGCACCTGGGTGGCTCAGTCAGTTAAGCATCTGCTTTTGGCTCAGGTCATGATCTCAGGGTCCTGGGATGGAGCCTGCATTGGGCTCCTTGCTCAGTAGGGAGCCTGCTTTTCCCTCCACCCCTCCAACTCCCACTCATTCTCTCTCTCTCAAGTAAATAAATAAAATCTTAAAAAAAATTAACAAATTAAAAAAATAAAATGGCAGATTCCTTAGTACCAGTACTGGAATTTCTGAGGGTGATCAGAGAAATCTTTTTTTTTTTTAATTTTTTATTTTTTTAAGTAATCTCTACATCCAACATGGGGGCTTGAACTCACAACCCCAAGATCAAGAGTCACCTGGCTTTACTGGATGAGCCAGCCAGGCATCCCAGAAATCTGTATTTTTAACAGGTATTTACAGGTGACTCCTGTGCATAGTAACATTTGAGAATTCCTGGAGAAGTCTTTTATTCCTGTCTTTCCCATTTTCAGATCAATAGGAGTCAGGACACTTCAGGTCAATATAAGATTGCTACCAAAAAGTCTCCTATTGATAATTCTTGATCTGTTCATAATTCTCTCTGAACAATATTCCTTGTGAATTCAAGACGGAGCAAGAGTTACCCATAAGAAGACTGTCCTATGATTGAAACCTATCTGGTATTAATGTAGCATTTTCCTTGGCTACTGCTGGATAGGTATATGAGAAAGAACCACACTAATCAAATGAAAGCTGGAGTGGCTTTATTAAAATGAGACAAAGTATTGCCATAGGTAAAGAGAAACACTACATAATAAAAAGGGGTTGATTCACCAAAAAGACATAACAATCCTAAACATGTATGCAAAACAGAGATTCAAAATATGTGAAACAAAACCAGATATAATTCAAAGGAGAAATAGACAAATTGACATTTTTCTACTTGGTGACTTCAATACTCCTTTCACAATAATTGATAAGTGGACAGAAAATCATAAAGGTAAGGACCTAAAAACATTGTCACCCAACTTTATTTGATTAACATTTACAGAACATTCAATTCAACAAAATACACAGTCTTTTCAAGGGCACAGAAACATTCACCAAGATAGACCATATTTTGGCCATAAATTTGAGCCAAATCTTAATAAAATTAAAAGGGCTAAAATCAAACAAAGTATGTTGTCTAACTAGAATGGAATTAAACTAGAAACCAATAAGAGAAAGATATCTGGAAGATTCCTCAAATATTTTGAATTTCCTCAAATATTTTGAATTTCCTCAAATATTTGTAAGTTAAACCACACATATCTAAATAACCTATGGGTTGAAGAAGAAGTCACAAAGGAAACTTAAAAATATTTTAAATAAAATAAATATAATAATACACTATATTAAAATTTGTGGATGCAGCTATAGCAGTGTTTTGAGGGACATTTCTGGCAGTAAATTGTCTAAGCTTCAACATCATGGTACTATAAAAAGAAGAAAATTTTAAAACCAAAGCAAGCAAAATGAAGGAAATAGTGAAGATAAGAACAGACATCAGTGAAATTTAAAACAGAATAACAATAGAGAAGATTAATGAAACAAAACCAGGTTCTTTGAAATCAATTGGCAGATCTCTAGCCGGAATGATCAAGAAAAGAAAAGAGAGATAAGACACAAATTATATGCCCCAAATATCAAGAACTTAGATGAAATAGACCAAGTTCTTAAAAGACCTGAGCTACCAATATTCAGTCAAGGAGAAATAACTTGAATAGTATTCTCTTTATTAAGGAAATAAATTGAATTTTTAAAAACCTTTCAACAAAGAAAACTCTGGGCCCATATTGCTTCATTGGCAAACTTTGCCAAACATGTAGGGAAGAAATAATACCAATTACATACCAACTCTTTAATAAAAGAGGAGGAAGTACTTCCCAACTCATTTTATGAAACTAGTATTACCCTGATAGAAAAATCAGACAAAGCCATTACAAACAAACTGTAGAACAATATCCCTTGTAAACACAGAGTCAAAAATCCTTAACAAAATATTAGCTGATTGAAGCTAACAATATGTGAAAATGATCAAGTAGCATTTATCCTGAGAGTGCAAAGCTGGTTCTACATTCAAAAATCAGTGTTCTACAGACTAAATAAGAAAGACCAAGGTGGGTATTAGGGGAATATGGCATAATAGGATGTTGTTAAGCTCACCTTGTCCCTTGCATACAACTAGATAACAGCCACATTAGTGTGTGTAACCCAGGAAACTACCCGAAGACTGGCACAACAAACTCCACAGCTAAATATAGACAAGAGGACACATTGAAGAGGATAGGAAGAGCAGATACATGGTCAAGAGCTAAATAGACCTATGGGACTGTCTGAGGGAGGGGGAATGCCATGGGCTTGGAGAGGGGAGAGAAACAGATTTTCACACCAGTGAGCCTGCATGGGGAAGATAAATCCCCATAACATTTGGCTTTGAAAACCGGAGGGGCCTATTTCATGAGTTCTTACAACCAGCAGTACTTAAAGCCTGGAACTTTAAAAACCAGCAGGATCATGGGAGAGCTGAGAGGCTGAGAGGAAACCAAGTCCCTGACCTTAAAGAGACAGCACAGCAAACAGTCCTATGGAGATATAGCATAGAAGCGACAGTTTGAAAATGCTGGGGGTATACAGGAGGGAGATTTGTTTACTATTCTCAGAGCATATGCTGGAGGGGCAGGGATCACTGGGAGACTTCTTTGGGAAAAAAGGAACTAGTGGGCACCATTTCCCTCCCCTACACCAAAGCGTAAACACACAGATACCTGAGGGAATCAGTGGTATGCCAGCACTTGACACCAAACATGCAAACAGTGCATCTCACCCACGTGTTCTCCTGCAGACACTCCCCCTCCAGCAGGCCACAGCTCCAAGTCCCTTCTCACAGCAGACCCATGCAAACCTTGCTAATACCACAACATATTTCTGCAGATCTGCCCCTTTCAACCCAGCAGCAGCAAATCCTCTCCTGATGGCACTGTGAAGTCGTCCCCTATGTTCTCCTGCAGTACAGTACTGCTGCATCTCTGGCAAACACCTCATCTGACTCAACTTAAGCTCAAGACAGCCCCAGACTGATCCACTAACAACACAGGAACCAAATCCTGCCCACAACAGGCAAAGAGAGCCATTGCAGATGACTGAACTGAAGGCAAAAGTGGCTCAGCTACAATAGCAGGGCACATGCAGTACACGTAGAAGACACCACTGAAGCACTGAACAGGGGACACTGCACTACAGAGCACTACAGGACCTCTTCTTCATAAGGCCACTACTTTCAAGAGCAGGAGATGTAGCTGACTTTCCTGACACATAGAAAGAGACACAGAGTTAGACAAAATGAGGAGACAGAGGAATATGTCCCAAATAAAAAAGAAAGGCAAAAATCACAGCAAGAGACCTAAATGAAATGGAAATCATAATATGCCTGATAGAGAGTTTAAAGTAAAGGTCATAAAGATACTCACTGGACTTTTCTCAAGAGTGGAGGACCTCACTGATACCCTTAGCAAAGAGATGGAAAACATAAAAAAGAACAAATCAGGGATGGAGAACTCAATAAATGAAATTAAAAATACACTAGGTGGAATAACTAGTAGACCAGAGGAAGCAGTAAATGGATCAGGGACCTGGAGGACAGAGTAATGGAAAGTAATTAAGGTGAATAGGAGAGAGAAAAATAAAAAATGAAAATAGACTTAGGAAAGTGAGCAACACAAGCATAATAAGATTCACATTATAGGGATCCCAGAAGGAGGAGAGAAAAGGGGGCTGAAAATTCGTTTGAAGAAATAATAGCTGAAAACTTTCCAAAAATGGAGAAGGAAGCAGAAATCTAGGTCCAGGAGACACAGAGAGCCCCCAACAAAGTCAACCCTAGGAGGTCCACACTAAAGCACATGGTAATTAAAATGGCAAAAAGTAGTGATAAAGAGAATTTTTAAAGCAGCAAGAGAAAAGAAAGCCGTTACATACAAGGGAAACCCCATAAGTCTATCAGATGATTTTTCAGCAGGAAATTTGAAGAGCAGAGAGGAGTGGCATGATAAATTTAAAGTGCTGGCAATAAAAAACCTACCACCAAGAATACTCTATCCAGCAAGGCTACCATTCAGAATAGAAGGGAAAATTAAAAGTTTCCCAGACAAACAAAAGTTAAAGGAAATCATGACCACTAAACCGAGCTTTACAAAAAAATGTTAAAAGGGCATCTCTGAGTGGGAAGAAATGAGTATAAGTAGGAGTAAGAAAAGTAGGAAACACAAAAGCAGTAAAAATCTGCTTTCTATAAAAAATCACTCAACTGACTCACAAAATAAAAGGATGTAAAGCATTACACCCTACACTTAAAACATGGATGGAGAGGAGTAAAGAGTTGGTTCAAATTTAAGCAACCATCAACTTAATACAGACTGATATATGCATAAAATATTATGTTATGGTTAATGGTAGCCATAAATAAAAATTCAGTAATAGATATGCAAAAAATAAAGAGAAAGGAATCCAAGTATATCACCAAGGAAAGCCAACTTATCATGAGAGAAGAGAGCAAGGGAAGAATGACATGGAGCAGAATTACAAAAACAACCATAAAACATGTAACAAAGTGGCAACATGTACATACCTCTCAATAATTACTCTGACTGTAAATGGACTAAATGCTCTAATTAAAAGACATAGAGTGATAGAATGGATTAAAAAAAAAAAAGACCCATCTATATGCTGCCTACAAGAGACTCACTTGAGACCTAAAGATACATGCAGGTTGAAAGCAAGGGGATGGGGAAACATTTACCATGCAAATGGAAGTGAAAGGAAAGCAATAGTTATGTCAGACAAAACAGACTTTAAAACAATGACTGTAACAGGAGACAAAGAAGGACACTATATAATCATTAAGGGGACAATCCAACAAGAAGATATAACAATTGTAAATATTTATGCACCCAACATGGGAGCACCCAAATACATAAAACAGTTAATAACAAACATAGAGGAAGTAATTGATATTAATACAATAATAGTAGAGCACTTTAACACTTACATCAGTGGTTAGATCATACAAACACAAAATCAACAAAGAAACTGGCTTTGAATGACCCATTGGGTCAGATGGATTTAACAAATATTTTCAGAACATTCCATCCTAAGCAGCAGAATACACATTCTTCTCAAGTGCATGTAGAACATTCTTCAGAATATTCACATATTAGGCCACAAAATAAGTCTCAACAAATTCAGAAAGATCAAAGTCATACCATTCATCTTTTCTGATCACAGTGCTATAAAACTAGAAATTGATCACAAGAAAAAAACTGGAAAAACACAAATATATGGAGGTTAAATAACATGCTGCTACACAATAAATGGGTGAATGAAGAAACCAAAGAGGAAATCAAAGAATCATGGAGACAAATGAAAATGAAAACAGAACAGTCCAAAATCTTTGGGACACAGCAAAAGCTATTCTAAGAGGGAAATTTGTATCAATACAGGCCTAACTCAAGAAGCAAGAAAAATCTCAAATAAACAACTTAACATTATACCTAAAGGAGCTAGAAAAAGACAAAAGAAACCACAAAACCAGTAGCAGGAAGGAAATGATAAAGATTAGAGCAGAAAGAAATGAAATAGAAACTAAAAAACAAACAAAAAAACCCAATAGAACAGATAGGAGAAACCAGGATCTGGTTCTTTGAAAAGATCAGCAAAATTGATAAACCTTTAGTTAGAGTCATTGAGAGAGAAAGGACTCATTAACAAATGAAATCAGAAATGAAAGAAGAGAAATAACAAGTGACACCAGAGAAATACAAAGGATTATAAGAGAATGTTGTGAAAAATTATATGCCGTAATTAGATAACCTGCAAGAAATGGATAAATTCCTAGAAATATATAACCTCCCAAAACATTAGCAGGAAGGAATAGAAATTTTTAACAGACTGATTACCAGGAATGAAATTGAATCAGTAACCAAAAACTCCCAATAAACAAAAGTTCAGGACCAGATGGCTTCACAGGCAAATAATGCCAAAAATTTAAAGAAAAGTTAATATTCCCCTCAAAGTCTTCCAAAAAATAGAAGAGAAAGGATAGATTCTGCTCAAAGTCTTCCAAAAAATAGAAGAGAAAGGATAGATTCCAAATGTATTCTATGAGGTCAGCATTACCCTGATACCAAAATCAGGAAAAGACACTACAACAAAAGAGTACTATAGGCCAATATCTGTGATGAACATAGATGCAAAAATCCTCAAGAAAATGTAAACAAACCAATTCAATAATACATTTTTAAAAAATCATTCACCACAATCAAGTGGGATTTATTCCTGTGCTGCAAGGGTGGTTCAGTATTCACAAATCAATCAACGTGGTACATCACATCAATAAGAGAAAGGATAAAAATCATATGATCATTTCAATAGATGCAGAAAAAGCATTTGACAAAGTACAACATCCATTCATGATAAAAACATTCAACAGAGTAGGTATAGAGGGAACACACCTCAAAATAATGAAGTCTATATATGAAAAACCCACAGCTAACATCATAGTCAATGGTGAAAACTGAGAGCTTTTCCCCTAAGATCAGGAACAAGACAAGAATATACACTCTCACCACTTTTATTCAAATAGTGCTGGAAGCCCTAGCCATAGCAGGTACATAAGAAAAAGTAACAAAAGGCATCCAAATTGATAAGGAAGAAGTCAACTTCCACTATTTGTAGATGACATGATACTGTATAGAGAAAATCCTGAAGACTGTGCCAAAAAACTACTAGAACTGATACATGAATTCAGTAAGGTCTCAGGGTACATAATCAAAGTACAGAAATTCATTGCATTTCTATACACTACTCATGAAGTAGCAGCTAGAGAAATTAATTAAACAATCCCATTTACAATTGTACCAAAAAGAATAAAATAGCTAGAAATAAACTTAATCAAGGAAGTGAAAGCCCTGTGCTCTGAGAACTATAAAACATTGGTGAAAGAAATTGAAGACAGCACAAACAAATGGAAAGATAACCCTTGCTCATGGATTGGAACAGCAAATATTGTTAAGTGGTCATACTACTCAAAGCAACCTACAGATTTAATGCAATTCCTATTAAAACACCAGCATCGTTTTTCACAGAACTAGAACAAATAATCCTAAAATTTGTATGGAACCACAAAGGACCCTGAATAGTCAAAGCAATCTTGAAAAGGAACACAACTGGAGGTATCACAATCCCAGATTTCAAGATATAGTACAAAGCTGTAGCAATCAAAACAGTGTGGTACTGGCTCAAAAGTAGACACAGAGATCAGTGGAAGAAAATAGAGAGCCCAGAAATAAACTCACAATTATATGGTCAATTAGTCTTCAACAAAGGACTCAAGAATATACAATGGGAAAAAGATAGTCTCTTCAACAAATGGTGTTGTGAAAACTGGACAGTCACATGCAAAAGAATGAAACTGAACCACTTTCTTACACCGTATGTAAAAATATACTCAAAATTGATTAAGAACCTAAATGTGAAACCTGAAACCATAAAAATCCTAGAATAGGGCTCAGACCATAACTTCTCTGACATCGGCTATAGCAACATTTTTCTACATATGTCTCCTGAGGCAAGGGAAACAAAAGCAAAAGTAAACTATTAAGACTACATCAAAATGAAAAGCTTCTGCACAGCAAAGGAAACCATCAACAATTAAAAGGCAACCTACCTATGGGATGGAAGATGATATTTGCAAATGACATATTTGATAAAGGGTTAGTATCCAAAATATATAAAAAATTTATTCAACTCAACACCAAAAAACCCAAATAATCCAATTAAAAAAATGTCAGAAGACATGAATAGATATTTCTCCAAAGAAAACATACAGATGGCAAACAGACACATGAAAAGATTCTCAATATCACTAACCATCAGGGAAACGCAAATCAAAACCACAATGAGATATCACTTCACATCTGTCAGAATGGCTAAAATCAAAAACGACAAAAAACAAGTGTTGGCAAGGATGCAAAGGAAAAAACACCCTTGTGCACTGTTGGTGGGAATGGAAGCTGGTACAGCTACTGTGGAATACAGTGTGGAGTTTCCTTAAAAAATTAAAAATAGAACTACTATATGATTCATTAATTCCACTACTGGGTATTTACCCCCCCAAAATAAAAACACTAATTCAAAAAGATATATGCACCCTTATGTTTATTGCAGCATTATTTACAATAGCAAATTATGGAAGCAGCCCAAGTATCCATCAACAGATGAATGGATAAAGAAGATGTAATATATATACACAATGGAATATTACTCCACCATAAAAAGAATGAAACCTTGTCATTTGCAACAACATGGATAGATCTAGAGAGTCTAATGCTAAGTGAAATATGTCAGACAGAGAAAGACAAATACCATATGATTTAGTTCATATGTGGAATTTAAGGAAAAAAAGACACAAACCAAAAAACAGACTCTTAACTATAGAGAACAAGCTGTTGATTACCAGAGGGGAGGTGGGTGGAGGGGTGGGTGAAATAGGTGATGGAGACTAAGAGTACACTTATGAAGATGAGCACTAAGTAATGTATAGAATTGTTGAATCACTATATTGTACTCCTGAAACCATTATAATATTGTTTGTTAACTGTACTAGAAGTAAAGTTAAAAAAGAAAAGAAGGACTATATGATTATCTCAATAGATGCAGAAAAAGCATTCAACAAAATTCAACATCATTAATGATGAAAATTCCAGCAAAATAGGAATATAAGAGAATTTCCTCAACCTGATAAAGAACATGTGCAAAAAACACTAATGATTAGAGGTGGAAGACTAAATGTTTTCCCCTTGAAGAAAGAACAAAACAAGGATATTCATTTTAACCACTTCTATTCAACAGAGCAGTAAGCAAGGAAAATAAATAAAAAGCATCCAGATTGAAAAAGAATAAGTAAAATTGTCTGTATTTACAGAGAACATGATTGTATAGAAAATTCCAAAGAATCCACAAAAATACCACTAGAACTGATAAGTGTGTTTGACAAGATTTCAGAATACAAGTTTAACTTAAAAAAAACTGTATTTCTGTATCTCAACAATGAACAATTGGCAATTGAAAATTTTAAAAATAGTATTATTTACAGCAGCACCCCAAACCATGTAATAATTAGGTATAACTCTAACATAATATGTGTAAGATCTGCATGCTGAAAACTATAAAACAGAGATAAAATAGATCAAAGAATACCTGAATAAATTGAGATACTTGCTGTGTTCATGGCTTATGGTACTCATTATTGTTAAATTGTCAGTCTGATCTCTAGAGTGATCTGTCAAGTGAATGCAATTCAAATCAAAATCCAGCAGGATTTTTTGTGGAAATTAACAAGCTGATTCTAGTATCTAGTTGCTTATAACGTTGTTCTGAAGATCAAATGAGACAACTACATTTAAAGAGTCTACTGCAAAATCTAGCATAGAGCAAGCAATAAATATTAGCTATTACACAATTTTCATTGTTCCCTTTGGTGAGTGGGTATCTTTGAACTTAGACACTTCATTTCCTTCAATATATACTAAGAGTTGTATCCTCTTAGGCATTCATTCTCATTCATTTCTTCATTAATTCTACAAATATTTTTGAGCACCTACTCTGTACACAGCATTGTGTTAAACTGGGGCAAAATAAATAAAATACTGTGACCCCTATCTTCATAAAGTTTGCATTCCAGTAGCAAAATAGATATTAAACTTTTTTACACAACTCTGCAATTGAAATTGTGAAGAATGTTTTGAAAAAGTAGAGAATACCATGAGTGAGATAATTGGGAGATTTAACCTACGCTGAAAGTCTTCCCTAACAAAGTAGCATTTGAAGTGAGGTACAGGATAAGATGAGGGGTCTAGACAGAGAGAACTGCCTATTGACAGGTCCTGAGGCTAGGAGAGAAGGTTAGTGTAGCTGGGTATATAAAGAAGAGAGGAGTTGGAGAGGAAAGCAAGGGCTAGATTATGCAGTAGTCTTTAATCAAGAGTAATGAGAGGCCATTGAAAGGTTTGTATCAGGGATTTGGTAAAAGGAGGATTAATCCATCCATGCTTGCTCTCATGTAACACAACTATATTTTGAAGACTGATTATATATAAGTCATTAGGCTGATTCAGAATTGCTGAGAATTCAGCAATGAAGAAGCAGACATAGGTTTATGGTGAAGCTAATGAAGCTTAGACTTTGGTATGCATCACTTGCACAGACCCTTGTGAGTGCTTGTAATGCAACAGGAAAGACAGGCTGCAATCAGGATGTGTTTCTATTGAAGCTTTTCTAGTAAACTGTCTAAAGAAGTTTCAGAAGAGAGAGATTTTGATCTCTAAAGCTTCAATCATCTGTTGTGATTTCTTTTTTCATTTAAAAAAATATACATTTATACATAATTTTGTATTTATGATTTATATTCTTGAAGAAAGCTCCCTATGTTATACTAGTTTCAGGTCCCACAAAACCTGGATCCACTCCTGGTTGCAGCCATCTTACAGTCTTACAGGGGAGGCAGATTAGTAACCAATTTTAGTATAATATGACAAGTGCTATGATAGAGGAAGGCATAGGACCCAGACATGGATGGGGAGGTAGTAAAAGCCAGGGAAAATAGTACCTGAAGGTTATAAGAATTAGTAGGTACACAATCAGGGATAGGTACAGATCCCTTAGTAAAAATAGGGAAGTAGTAGGAGTATTTTTGGGCCAAGCTGAGAGTTAGTAGCTACTGGTTGCCATGGAAACATAAATTTACTTTGATCAGTATTTTGAAGAAAATTATGAATTTGGACCCAACTAAAGGGCAAGAAAATCTTTTATGGTTTTCCTCCATCTGTTCTGCCTATAACAAGGAAAGATCAAAGAATTAAGTAAAACCTTGCCAGGAAGTAACAGAAGGCAGTCCCAGATAAGGTTAGTAGGAAAAGAACTTAATTAAAGTCAATGCCTTGAGAGAATAGGTCAGATAAATGGATTTTACCTTCAGTATGTAACATGCTTTGAAGTATAGTCATATACCTTAGTATTCTTAGTATTCAGTACTCCCAAGAATATGTCTCCAGGTCCCCACAGCAATAAAGATTTTAGATGTTAATATTATTATTTTCTTTATTTTTTATATTCGCAGATGCTGGTAAAAGTTCAAAACTTACTGCAATATATAAAGTAAGATATGATCATCCACTTCTATCCCATCTAATTCCCAGGGTTAGCTGTCAGTATGGTGGGTCTCTGTCCAGACCTTTATCTGTGGATATGCAAATATATATACCCATAAATGCACAGAGAGCTTTCAAGATCTCAAAATGGAGCCATACTGTACTTACTGTTTATTAACTTGCTCTTTTTCACTTAGCACATACCATAGCCCTATTTCTGTGAGTACAGATTGATCAATGTTAATTGTTTCTAGTGTTACATCATATTCATAGCAGATATGTAACTTAATTATTTAAATTTATGGAAAAAATTTTAAACATATGCAAAGAAACCAGAGAGGATTGTATAATGAACCCATCATTCAATTTTAGCAATTAACAACTCATGGCAATTTCGTTTTTTCTATACACTCACCCACTCTCCTACCCACTTATGAATAGACATTAAGGTTATGTCTAAGATTTTACTAAACAAATGCAACCATAGTAGATATATTTGTAAATGTACCTGTGCATGCATATTGTCAAAACTTTGAGCCCCAGAACACTGGAGTGAGTGTCAATCTATTCTTCTATTCTTTGATAGAAGAGTCACCTGGGAAGGTAGATATCTGTATTATACTAGAATGCAAAAAGAAAAACTAAGCGGAAAACTAAAATTTGAAAGTTAGCTGTTTTGTATAGCTGGGGGCTTGGAATGGAAACCAGTCATTAGAGATTAAATGTTCTCAGTTAAGATAAACTCTAGCTTGCATGTTAAACTAGTAAACTGGAACTTCAGAGCCATGTAGCTAGGACACTAATTGGAGATTATCAAGACTGGAACTTTATGGCACCTTTGAAGGGCTTTCTAAATATAATAATGGGAATATAAGTTTTTATATAAAGACTATAAAATTAGGGAAATGTGAGCTGTATGAGAGGGCCCAGATTGCACTCAGATTTTGTTGGTGTGATTTCTCTGAAGATTATCAGATGTTTGCATTATTCAGTCCTAGTTATAAAATAAAATGCTTTACCAATAAAGAAAACTTTGTTTTTTCTGGCTCAAAAAAAGGATTTATGTGTTTTTAGGCTTCCCCAAGTGTTAGTTGAAGGACTGCTTGACTCTCACTAATTTCTAGAAGAGTTCAGAATTCTGATTTCTTGATTAAGCATTATATGCTAGAAATTATATATGATTGACCACATGAGGTGTTGCATTAATTAGGTTGTGAAATTGTAATGTGCCCAATTAGTGGAGTTGGGAAAAGTGTGGAGCAAATAAAAGAGATACTTCTAAGGAAGAATCACTCTTCTTTGGAGTTGAATTGGGTATAGGGGATACGGGATTTAAAAAGTCAAGGATGAGGCTCTAGTTTTAGACAGGATGACCAAGAGGCTGATGGTCCCATCAGTAGAAACAGAGGATTTCTGGGAGGGAAAAATAGTTTGGGGGGATGTTGATGAGTTCATAAGATTCTTGGGTCAGAGAACTGCTGGCTAAAGATGTTGATTTTATAGCAGCTCATAGATGTAGACTGAAACCATATAAATGAATTATCTATTGGAACTTGTAAAAGAACTCAAGACTGAGGAATAGGTCTTAGAATATCTCCCCATTTAGCACACAGAAGGAAAAAGTGAAGCTAAGAAGAATCTGTCAGAGACCAGAGAGTCTAGTTAGAGCAGTGACCGAGAAAGAGGGGAATCAGCACTTTCCTATGCCCTCCATACTAACTCATCCATTAAAGAGAAGTCAAGGGTGTTTTTGATTTGCCCACCAATACCCTAGAATAAGGGGCTGCAGTAAGTTGAGAAATTCCTCACTTAGGCTACCAGAGCTTGTTTTATTATTGTTATAATTAAATATGATCATTAAGATATAAAGAACTTAATTACTTTTCTACAAAGACCATTATATTGGAAACTTAATTAGGTTTATAGGTCCCACCTAGATAAGGTACAAAAGAACAATGAAGAAATGTCAAGAAAATACAAATAAAATGAGAGTCATCACATCAGTGAAATGGAATCCATTGCGTTATCAGCACAGCTTCTTTGGGAACAGTCATACCATATGAATGGGTGGGTGAATGAACTAACGGTTACTAAGTGCCTGTTATGTGATATTACAGTGCATCCTTTAAACTTCACAGCAACTTTGAAAGAGAGGTATTATGACACTCATGAAGAGAGAACTGAGGATTAGAGCAAAAAAGTCACATGTGAATTTGGATGAAAATTGAGGTATTAGATATCTGATTTAAAAAGTGAGATTCTCATAATCAGGGAGGGATAGGTGGGGAGTGGGTAGAGATTTAGCTTACGTAAGAATGGCAGACAGAACATGTGAATGTACTGAAGGCCACTGACCTGTACACCTAAATATGGTTAAAATGGTAATTTTTATGTCATGTGTATTTTACTACAATAAAGAAAAAGAATGGCAGAATTTTGAAAATATTAAAGCTAGGTTATAGGTGCGTGGGGATTCATTATATTTTATTTACTTTGTATACATCTGAAAATTTCCATAATCAAGCTTTTTAAAAATAAAGATTCTTTAAAGGCAAATTTGGATGTATGCAACATCTTTTCTGAAGCATGAGAATTAGGGATACAAACTACATGTCATACAACAGCCACATGGCAGTCTACTTATTTGAAAAATAATTGGTGTTGTATTGATAGTGATGTGTTAATGAGTCTTTTACCAGCATTTTGGGGCTCCAAGCCTGAACTGTCTGCTCTCTAGTAGTGTCACTGTTTGGTAACATTTGGCAAGTCAGTTCACTCTAATCACTTATTTTTTCTCATTTGAAAATGAACTAAATGACAGTCTTGGTTCTTCTTCATCTCTAAAATTCTACAGATTAGGTTTGATTGTAACTTCAGCACTAATAGAGGTATAGAAAGAAAAAGGGAAGTAGCAGTCCTGTTTTATGTGCGAGGTCATATACAGAATTTGATTTCTGGATACCATATTTTAAGACAGACATTGATAAAGAAAACTAAATCTGGAGAATGACCATACTCCATGCCCCCAAGGCCCTTATGATCCAGTGGTCTAGTTAAATTCACGTTTTGGAATTTCTTGCTCAATCTCTACCCACTCTCATTCCTTTTATTTTCTATACAGGCTCTGGATTTGCTGGTCTTTCTCTTCTCCATTATTCCTTGTGACAACATTTCAAACCACACCTTTCTTGTTTGCTTTTTGCTAGTATTTATGGTAAATAAAATACACTACACTACACCACGATCGAAGGGAAGCTACACTACAGTGGAAACCCTTGCGATTGCCACTGGGTGTGCACTCATTTCAGTTTCATAAATGCTCAACAACTCCTTTTCACATTGCCTATGTAAAAACAACTTATTTATTTACCTAAATATTTAGTTTATTTTATTTAAACTGTATAGATTTATATTCAAAATCACAGTTATTTTTATTTGTTGGAAGTTTGCTAATATACCTTTGTCCTTATTAATAACTCACATTCTGTTTTCCATCTCTTTCTTCTTTAATGTTTTAGAGACTCTGGAGGTTTTCCTAAAGCCCTATATTCAGGGTTTGAGCAAGCCTTCTTGCATTTGCATTTAATTCAGAATTTGTCTACATTATACTTCTATTTTTATAATTGACATTGTATTTTTGCTACCATCTAAAGCATAAACATACACTGATCTCTCCCTAGCTAAAATGCCTTTTTTCATCCCACCCCCTTGCATATTAGTAATGGAACAAACTGATGTTGGGTACTTCCTGATATACTACAGTAAAAAAGATAAACTTCATAACCTGCATAACCTGAATCTAATCTCAAGGAAACATCAGACAAACCTAAATTTAAGGTCATACTGTGAAACGAATGGCGGCACTTTTAAAAAATATCAATGTCATGAAAGACAGAGAAAGAATGAGGAACAGTTCCAGATTAAAGGAGACTAAAGAGGCATGAAAATAAAATAAAATGTGTGATCCTGGGTCGGATGAAAACAAATTTCTATAAAGAACGTTTTTGTCTATAAATTAGTTAATAATATTGTATCAATGTTATTTTCTGATTTTGAAAATTATTGGATATGTTAGTGAAATTTTCTTGATTTTGATAATTGTACTTTCACAATTGTCCTTGATCTTAGGAAAAACACACTAAAATATTTAGGAGTTTTTTATAAAAACAGCACCTCACAGTTTTTGAGATCTCCCATGTATCACTTCATGATTTAGCAGTCCCAGTGTGCCTCTTGGATCTCTCAGAACTCATGCACTACCTCCCACTACCTTTCATTAGCATTTAACAACCTTGGCTCTCTTTTGTTCCTCAAACATTTCAAGGTTGTTCTGTCTCAAAACTTTTATACTTGCCATTTTCTCTGTCTGCAACAGTCTCCTCCCACATCTGGGTATGGTTGGCCTTGGCTCTCACCTCAGGGCAGAGTTTCTGAGTACTCAAACAAAAGTCATTCTCCACCCAGTCTCAATTACATTAACCTGATTTCTGGTCTTCATAGGATTTCCCACTACCTGATTTTCCCTATTTATTTATTACCTGTCAACTCTCCCTTTCCTATTTAGAATATAGGTCCTTGAAAGCAGGAACTTAGTCTGTCTTAGGCTGCTGTAAACATTGTCTAGAACAATACCTGGTACATAGCAGGTGTTCAGTAATATTTGTCAAATGGATGAATGCATTTATATGTAGAAAGACTAGAGATGAATAGCAGCAGAAAAATCAATTGCAGGGAGTGGAGTGATGCTATGTATAACTACAAAATTTATTCAACACCACTAGATTTCACTGATTTTATACTAGATTGTGTCCATGACTCCAAAAGAGTTAACACCTGAGGTGCTGCCTGCTATAATGGTAGCAGTGATTGGTTACTTTCTACCTATAGGAAAGCCCCAAGGAACTAGGACATGATATAAGGATTAGGGAGAATAGTTTCCAGACTTAATTGGTATGACAGGGGAGAATGTCTGAAATCCAAACTCTCCTGGAGTGTTCATGAAACAGTAGATATATCCCTGAGAGAGCAGGGGACTCCAGGCTAGTAGAAATAGGGCATTCCCACACTTTGAGAACAATCCATTGGCCTGAGGGCCCATCCTAATGACAAATTTCACATTCCAAGTCATTTTTTTTTTTGTCTATGAAGTGGGCATGTCATTATTACTTTGCCACATTTTGAGACGTGCTGGAGAAGAGCTAAGGCAAGCATTTGTTTAATAAAGGCATGAAGTAACAACATTCCTCATTTCATCTTCTTCTGACCTTTTCAAAGCCCTTCTTCAAAGCTGTTCTCTTTGAGGCTGTATTTACTCCATATTAAATGTCTCTCTGAGTAAATTCTTGGGTAAGGGCCAGTCTTCATGGTGTTCTTGCAAATGCAAGACTGTGGACCTATCTATAAATGACAGGTCTCCTTTGTACAATTGGTTGGAGCAATAACCACCACTCTGACCCCTGGGTGGCAGGAACCATGTCCCATTCTTCATTTTTTTGTCAGAATTTGTAAGGAGCTGGGCTTCATTAGACTCTTTTAAATACATAAAAATGCCAACCGCACTTTGCAGACATGATGTTTTCAGACACTTGTAAGTTCAAAAATACTCTTTATTCTTTCCAACTCAGTAAGAAGGCTGTTCCCCCATGGAGGCCTAGCCACAAAACAAGTTTGAAGTCTTCTTTTGTATGGCTTATATGAAATTATTGGTGAATTAGCTATAGAAGCCCCTCTACCCTTTTTTCTGTTTGGACTGGAGGAGGTGAATGGGAGAAACAAAGCTAAAATTGTCTTCATTTCACTCTTCTTTATGTTTAAAGGGATCAAAACAGATTTTTACATAAATATAGACACTGATAATGTTTTTACCTTGATGATAAAAAAAGACAAAAAGAAATAGCGAATGACTGGACTTATTGGCTGGAAAGAAAACTGTGTGGATTGTGTGGTGGAACTGTATTTTAGCAGAAGTCCTTATACACCCAAAACAACAGGCATAGGGTTTTACCTCTTCAGTGGTACGTTAATTTATAAGTTCTTTTATGTTCAACTCAGGGTTATACTTAGTTTTGTAAAAAGCAGAGATGATAATGAGCATATTTTCCCCCATACTATGGTGGAGAAAGGTAAGTTTTAACTATTACATACCTGAGATAGCATGGAAACTAGTCAAGACAGGGTAATTTCAAAGAGCCATTTTCATTTTATGCATGCCAGAAAAAATAAAATTAGATAAGTGGAAAACTTGAACTAGAAATCAAGTGACAAAAAGAGTAATTCAGTAGAAGGGGTATGGAATTAGGCATCAGAAAACTGGTCCATGGCTCTGTTTCTCTCTAGCTGTGCAATGTGAGGCAAATCTTGTGGTCTCTCTAGGTCTCTATTCAAATATTCACTCTATGAGCAATATAATATGAGAAATAGATATGAAATTATTTTGACAAGATGTAAGTGCTGTAATATTGGGGGACTAATGGAGTTATTTAGTTAAGTAGAAGTATCTCTGCAACACAAATGCATTTGTGTTGTGTGTGGTGTGAGGCCAACTGCCATTTAACAGATATTTTGATAAAATATATGACACTTATGAATAAGGCAAACAAACCCATATTTGAGAAGGAGTTCCTTTAAAAAAGTCGCCCTGGCGACCCTCCTATCTTTCACAGCAGATGTGCTAAACACATAGTCTGTCTACTTTCACAGCACACTGTCAGTCCTCAACACCAGACAGTCTGGTTTCCATTTCTAACAGTATTCGTTTTCTTGAAGCTCAGTCATTATCTGATAACCAAATCCAACAACTTTCTGTTAATGCTTTGTACTGAGGATCTGCGATAACATTACATTTCCTCCCTCCTCCAGGTTCTAATGCCTGCCCCCCCTCCCCCGCACACCCTGCCAGTCAATTCCAATATTCACTATTCACTGTATCTTCGTATTCTAAAGGGAAAACAATAACAAGCTGTGGGAAAATGATACAACATGTAAAGTTGTGAAACTTAAGATATTCTTTGTTCTATGACAATAAAAATTTGCAGAATGTTTATTGATAGAAACTCCAAAAAAGAGGAACTATGAGTGCCACCTTGTGGCAAGACATGCCCTCCCACATCTAATTTGACATACCTCATAGTCTGCGGTTCCCCCACCCCCCCAAATATTTTAGCTGTGTTCTGCTTTTCTGTGTCATTTGGCACTGGAATCCATTCTTTTTTGAAGCTCTATTATCCCTAGTCTCTAAGTCACTGAAATAATTTTCAGTCTTTATCTTCCTTTATCTATCTTCTCCACTTTTCGAGGTTCTGTATTCTGTCATCATCTTATTATTTTAAAAAATCACCTCCTTCCTTAGATCTCATTACTATTACTTCATTTTTGTTCTTGGATCATTCTGTGACTTCCTCTTATCTCTTCATGACAATTCCACTTACTTCTCTCCTGACAACTGTGGCTTTACTCTAAGAGTCAGTCCTTAGTAGAATTGCCAGATAAAATATAGGACACCCTGCTAAATTTGAACTTCAAATAAACAGCAAATAATTTTTAGCATAAATATGTCCCAAATACTACATGGGACAGGTTTGTATTAATGAAATAGCATTATTTGTATTCGTATTTGTTAAATCTGGCAACCCCAACCATTAGCCTTTTCTTTTTTTTTCATTTGTGGTAGATATGGAGATATAGTGCTCAGATTTCCCTTCAAAGAAGTATTACCACCTGGCTTTGGGGAGTGAGGTCAGCTGTTGGCTCCTTTCGGATTCTCCTCACTCAAGGTCAGCCCTTCTCGGGCCAGTCGACATTAGTGACTGAATGAAGTGGGGGTATAAGGCCCAGACATTTTGGTCTGATGCAGGACAACTCTGACAGTCAGTATTTGCTTCAGAGCTCCCCATCAGGTTGGCTGAGGTATTTTCAGCTTGCATTGCAGTTTTAACTTCTTCATCTGTCCAGTCCACTAACTTCCCTTTCTTTGAAAGGTATTGATCCTTAATAAACACCCAGACTTTGTCTCAGCTTTTGCTCTTGAAAAACCCAACCTGCAACACTCATCTCTGAAGGAACTCATTTCTATGACTTCAACTATGAACCCTCCAACTATGCTGATGTATTCCAAGTATGTTTCTATGGATGGGTCTCTCAGACTTGATTCACAAATGCATCTTAATACCTCTCTATTCAAAAGTTTCACTGTTTTCCAAACAGGACTGAACTTACCTTTCTATTCATTCATCCAACAAATATCTCTTGAGTGGCTACCGTGTTCCAAGCACTGTATCACTGAGGTTATAACAATGAAGCAAACACACATAAACACACCCAGCCCTCATGGAAGGCATTCTACTGGGAAAGAGAGATAATAAAAAAGATAAATATATAAAATGCATTATAAATTACAGAGTGACAGGTGCTAAAAGAGCAAGAAAGAAGGATGGGAAGTGTGTGTGTGTGTGTGTGTGTGTGTGTTTGGGTTTTTGTGTGGGGAGGGGGACAGGAAATTTTAGATAGGGTGGCCAGGGAAGGTATATTAATCAAAATAGGCTATGCTTTGCTATAGTAATAAATCTAAATATCAGTGGTTTAGCCCAACAAAAGTTTAGTTTCTGCTCAGAGGAAGTCTGATATAGGCGATTCCTTACTACATCCAGCAATTCAGGATTCTAGGCTTCCTCCGTATTTTGATGCTTCCTCCATATTTTGATGCTACCACATTGACATATAGTTTCTAAGGGAAGAGACAGATGACAGAGAGAGCACCAGAGGTAGGTGCCTTGGCCTGGAAGTAACACATTACTTCTACTCATGTTCTCATTTGCAAAACTAAGTCATGTGTTCCCACCCTTAACTATAATACAAGGGAAGCTAAGAAATGCCTTCCTGTTTGCCCAGAGAAAGGAAATGGTGTGGTGATCATGACATTTTTTGGTTTCTGCTACAGAAGGCTTCACTGAAAAAGTAACATTTGAATAAAGACCTGAAAACATTTTCCCAGAATTTTTCTCTATTTTAAGATTTGTCTAATGTATTTTTACTCACAACTCCTTTCCTGTTGAAAACATATATTTATCTTATGTTTTTCTTTCATCTTCTCTATCTAAACGATCAAAGTCTAGCTCTTATCTATAGTATTGTAATAATCTCCTATATTCTATTTCTATCCCTACCCCTAACCCACTCTCCAGTCCCCAATCCATCTTCTGTGTCACAGCTGGGGTGAAAGTTCTAAAACAAAAATCCTGTTGATGTATGCTTTAGTTAAAAATATTTTTTTATTAAAAAAATATATGTATTTTTTATTTACATAAGAAACACAATTGTAACAATGCTTCTATGATTTCCCACCAATTACTATTATTTACACATCTCAAAAGTTATAACAAGGAGCAAGACTGAAAAAAAATAAATATTTCAGTACAAATGAAATATCTTCTTAATAAAAATTTAGCTGTTTGTTAATCATCACCAGCACTAATTGATAAACACAATTTTTTCTAAGAACTAGAGATTTTCTATGCTTTGTGCTTGACTATGGTTTCATTTCCTATATTAGCTCTTTGCACACTTGCCTCAACTCTTAAGTTTTCTGCCTCTAATTTATGAGAAAGGTATCACCTGTTTTCTGAGTACTTTGTAAACAGTTCTGAGAACCTCTTTTCTAAATCTGCCTTCCTGCATATACTGTTTCTCCCTCCTTCCCTCTCCCTCTTCCTTACTTTTGTCCTTATAAAGAAAACAGTTTTAATTTTATGTAATTAAAAAAAAAAAACTTGCTCAGAGAGTTCCAGCTTAAAGAAAAAAAAAGTATTATGGGAGATCCCCCATGCTTGCAACCAATGTTTGGCTATCTAGTCAGTCTTTTCCAAATCAAGCAACTCCCTACCCTTTGATGTCAGCTTCTTGGTAAAAACTTTCTAAGTTAACTCCAATGGTTTGGACTTCAAGATAAATGTTTTTCTAGTATTACTACTAGAAGTACTACCACTAGTATTACTGATTGACTGAAGTCTTCCCCTCAGTAAAATAATGGAACTACAGAAAAGAGTACCCTTCCCTCATTTGTGTACCTACTGTCCATGTTGAGTGAGTTGAATAATATGGGAGTGCTTCTTCCTCCAGCTTTATTACAAGTGATTCCACCTCACCCAAGTCTCAGTTTCAATGTGTGGAAGGAGCTCTATCTTTTGGAAGAGAGAGAGAGGGAAATATTGAATAATAATTCAATAAATTGAATAATTTCAAGGCATTGCTGTGTTAGTGATTTCAGACACTGATCTTCCTCAGAGCTCTCAATGATTTATCTCTGCATCTATCAGATGATGGAAAATGAGACACTAAGAAATGAATTTTTCTCCTTCATGGGCTATTTTCATATCAGTGCATTTCCTCACTGCCCCCTGAATCCATTTTCTGCCCAGTAACCAAAATTGAGCTAAATTTCATCCTGCAGCTTAAAATTAAATTAAAATTAATCTCTCACTTAACATCTGTTTCACCAACTCTAAATAAATCTATTATTTAGATTTTCATGTGTAATTTGATATAAATCTCAAAGATGACACGTTGGATTTCTGTTATATCATCAGTGAAGTCCATCAAACTTGACTGTGACTTGGAACTTTATCCTTTATTTGACTTTCACAACTTCTTTGAGATGATTTCTTATAAGAGGAAAACCTCTTCTATACCAGAATGTATCACACACGTTCTCTTGTGATTTCTCTAGGCCACTTCTTAGATTCATGGACAGTGAGGGCAGAGAGCAGATGGACATTGGATATCATCTGATTTAACCACTGCCTTTTATAGATGAACAAACTGAGGCTCAGTGATGATAAGGGACTTGCCGTAGTAGTCATCCTGGAAGCAGAATCCTGACAACTTGACTTCCTGTATGCATAGGTTTGGTCTTGGGTGTTTTTGTGTCTAATATGTTTGTATTAGGCATACCTGTGGCATGAAGGGCTACATCACTTTTCTCTTGATTTAGACCACCCAGCAAGAAATGTTGGTGGCATGAGAGGACCTATGCCTCAAGGAAATACAAGTAGTTAAATGTAGCTATAACATAAGGAGTAAAAAGGCAATGTGATAAGGGAAGAGAAAAGATAGGGAGATGGGGACTCCTTCATAAGGAATCTTCAGGTTGTTATCCAAAATGCAACAAGGATTTTATTGGGGCTTGACAGAGAGTTTTAAAAAATTGTTTTATTTTGTTGTGAGGCAGAAGAAAACTATAATATAGGGGACAAACAACAAATTAATAATGTTATTAGAAGACAAGGTTTCAACTACCCTGTTTGTAAAATGTTAACATGTTTACTCTTTGCAAACTTCTAGTATCACATAATAATGCACTTTATTGGTCTGACAGCTGTAAAAACTCTAGGACATAATTCAGTTAGGTTTTCCCTTATTTATTTCCCTTTTTTCTCATTGCTGAAATGAACTTAAGTATCTCATTTGGTTATTATGAGGATTCGATGAAATTTTGCTTGTAATTGTTTTCATATTCTTTTGTTGTGAAAGAAAATGGCTGGCTTAAATTCAGTTTGTCTGTTGAACTAACTACCTAGCCACTTCCATATATTGCTTTTAAGTCTTGCATTAACTTGTGATATGGTGCTTACTTGGGAATTAAACCTGCCTGAGGTGCTGGAGATGAAAGTACATGGCTTTGGTAATTCAACCTTAATGACCTCTCCCTACCATTTTTTTTTTTAATCTCTAAGAAATTCAAGTTGTTTTTATTACATGGAAAATGTCTACTGGAAGAACAATTTAGCAGTGGTGATTGTCTCCTCTCTCTCTCTTTTTCTCCCCACAACTTTTATTTTGAAAAATTTAAAACCAGAAGGAAAGTTGAAAGTTTAGATCCATCAGTTGTTTACATTTTGCCACATTGCTTTCTTTCTATCACCTAGCCATCTACCTATGCAATTTTTTGCTGAATCATTTGAGAGTAAATTGTAGACATCATATTTCATCCCTAAATACCTTAGCATGCATCTCCTAGGAATAAGAACTTTCTCCTGCATAAGCACAATACCATTACAACACCTATGAAACTTGACATTTATTGATTCAATATCATCTAATACAAAGTTCATATCCTAGTTTTCTCTAATTATCTTAATAATGTGCACAGTAGCTATTCCCACCCCATCCTCATCAATCCTAGATGCAAAGAAGAATCATGTTTACATTTAGTTTTCTTCTTTAGTCTTCCTTAATCTAGAACAGTTTCCTCAATTATATTTTGTCTTTTATGATGGTATTTTTGAAGAGTCTGAACCAGTTTTCTTATAGAATGCACCTAAAACTGGATTTGTCTGGTTGTTTCCTTATGGTTAGATTCTGTTTAAATATGTTTGGCAAGATTGCTACATAGATGATGTATAGATCTCCTTTTTAGAAAGCTCTCTGGGTTGTAGTGTAGAGACAGGATTGAAGAGTGCTAAATGGGGAGGCTGTGTTCTCAGTTTTTCGGGTGAATGACGTGGTGGCCTGAATTAGTGTAGAAGTGGTAGGGACTGTGGAAGGGAAAATCTGGGAAAGGTTTAGAATGACCAGCTTTGGTTGTGATAGGTGATAGAGAGGGAAGAGCCTGGAATAATTCCCACAGTTACTGGTAAATGATTATATCACTTATCAATTCAGAGAATATAAAAAAAAATTATTGGGATGGCTGATGAGTTTATTTTTTCACATGTACCATTTGAAATGCCTGTGGACCATTCAAATAGAGATGACTGATATGACCAGTACGGATGGAGTTCAGGAGATGAACCCTGGACTAGAGATTTAAATTTGGGACTAAAATATTAGCTATATATTGGTAGGAGTAAAGCAATAGGGATGGATCAGATTGCTTAGAGAGAGTATTAGGTGAAGAGTGATGGGGTGATGAAGCATTCTTAGTTAAGATTTGACCAGAGCTCCTGTGGTCTTTCCCTAGAGTTCTTGCTTAGTCTCTCAGTATTTTAAGTTCTGAGGTTGTTTCACTGTTTTGATCATTAGTCATCACCTAAACTCAGAATTGTTGGGCCTCATTCAGACTTCATTTGCCCCAACTAGACTAGAGAATCACTGGCACTGTCCTCATACTCATAGTAATCCATATTTCACCCAAGTACCCTTGAGTAAGTGTGAGGCTGTATCTTCCAAAGGAGCCACATCCTATTTAAGATGGGACTACCAGACCTTCCCCACTGTTACTTAGTTCAATCCTAGAATGTGCTGAGGCACATTATGCAAATAAACCAAACACAATAAAGATGATCATACATCAGGTGTGCATGTGCACATCTGGATTGCAATTCTGTAATGGAATGGTCCCAGACTGACCCAGCAGAAGAAAAAAGAAAGGAAACCCAAAGAATGTTCTCTCAGCTCCATTTAATGCCTTAACTTTATCAAACTTGTGTGCTGTGTTTCTACCTGTAGCTCTCAGCATGTGGAGAAAAGAGTCAGAACCCAATCATTCTTTCCCACTCTGCCAAGAAATCTTTTATACTTCCTCCACAGGTAGGACTCCAGGTCACCAATAACACTAGGGAGTGTTTTATTGACACTTGCGGTATTTTATCATCAAAACCTTCTCATTCCCAACACACTTAGAATCATGTCTGATGAATATCTACAAAGTGGAAATTCTTATTTAATGACCTCTAAAGAGAAGACGAAGGAGATTGAGGCGATATAAGAGGAAAAGGGAAAGCTTATTGCAAGGGAGGGGAATGCTGAGCCTGGTGGGGAAGACCGACTGTTCAGCTGCCAATGCCTGTTACTTAAGAACTGACATTTTCCAGATCCCACTTCAGGGAAGGCAACACCTGATTTCACTTAAAATTGCAGCATCTGCCCTGCTGCTTTTTCCCTTGACCAGGCCCACACCTCACCAGCCAGAGCCATGATGACTAAAAGAAAGGAAGGTGCAATTAACTGGTGAGTGGAGGTTGGGATGAGTGGGAACCTCTTGAGAGTTCTGATCTGATTGTGTGGCTGAATTAGGAGGTTTCTCCCACACACTAACACACATTAATAATATAGTCAAGTGCCAAGAAGCAGGAGGGAGACCTGACACAATCATTTAAACATAATGCTGCATTTTGTTTGGGTGGTTGTTGGTGGTGTTGGTTTCATAGCTGTAGCTCTCTAGCTTCTGCTTTCTTGAATCACTAGCTTTGGGGAGCAGATAGGAATATGTGGAGCAGATAGGAATTCTTCTCTTAAATATCACATTATCTCTTAAATATCTCACCAAGAAGAACTGTAAAAGTTGATCAGGACACTAATGTTCAATTATATTATTTTCTGTTCTGGTTTATAATGTCTTCTCTATCCTCACTGTTTTTTTGTGTGTGTACACACATGCACATAGGTACACACAGACACATACAGTGAAGGCAGAGAAGAGATTAAGGACCAAAATAGGTGTGTGTATGTATGGATGGATGGATGGATGGATATACAGATGTAAAAAAATATTAAAATATATGTGTACATATATATGTATATATATGTTTACCCAAAAGATGATTAAAATTTCCTGGTGTTAGTTCTAATCTAAAAGATCTCCATTAAGGCTGGAATAAGACAGAAAGCTCAGAACTGCAGCCAAGGCAGAAAACTTTAAAAGCACATAAATATTTACTTAGTGATTTTTTTAAAACAAAAGTATTATATTTATTGTTTTGCAATATATGTTTCACCTAGCAATATTAATATTTTCCTATGTCAAAAAAACATTTTTCTGTAGTGCATTTATTGAATCTGTCCTATGGATTTATTTATTTATTTCTCCTATTATTGGAAATTTAGCCAGTCTTTCACTCTCTCACTTTCTCTCTCTCTCTCTCTCTCTCTGCCATTAAACAAAACTGTGATGAACATTCTTTTTGTTTGTTTGTTTTTATTTTATTTTACATTTTTTATTTTATTATGTTAATCACCATACATTACATCATTAGTTTTTGATGTAGTGTTCCATGATTCATTGTTTGTGCATAACACCCAGTGCTCTGTGCAGAACATGCCCTCTTTAATACCCATCACCAGGCTAGCCCATCCCCCCACCCCCTCCCCTCTAGAACCCTCAGTTTGTTTCTCAGAGTCCATAGTCTCTCATGGTTCGTCTCCCCCTCTGATTTCCCCCCCTTCATTTTTCCCTTCCTACTATCTTCTGTTTTTTTTTAACATATAATGTATTATTTGTTTCAGAGGTACAGGTCTGTGATTCAACAGTCTTACACCCTTTAAGCTTAGCAACAACATTCCATCTTCACATCCAAAAGAAAAATAATACAATATGAAAGTGTGGCTTTTGTATGTGACCAACATGACTAGTGCATATGTTTCTGCCTCATTATTCTATTCCATGTTGATAATCTGCTGGTTGTATCCAAGTCACTATATCACAGCCTATAAATTCTTTGAAAGCAAGGACCATGTCTCATCATTGATTACACTCAATACCCAAGTGACTAAATCAGTGCCAACAAGTGCTTGGTGACCTTTTTCCTTAACCCTCTCCCTCCTTCCCTGGACAAGCTCTTTATTGTTCCCCATTAGAATCACAATCTTTGGAGGGATGCCCCATATCTCTCTATAATCATTTCTCTTCCCTGAATTATTTAGCATCCCCACCCCTCCCTCATGGGAGAGCTGGGTCTGCCCTAAAGCCAGAATGGTTTTAAGTCAAGTAAGAAGTGTTGTACTTCTTACTGCCATACAGTAAGATTTATCACTGGCTCAATGGGACCTTTGCCAAAAAACTGGCTAGTGTGTCATCATGGCATCTTAAGAAATTTCTTCCTAAGAGAATATTTTTCATGACTAAAGAAGCCAATTTACATAATGTCCCTAACCAAAATATCACAACTGCTACCTCCACTTCCACTCCACCAGACAACAAGACATATTTAGAGGCTCCAAGACACATATGGAAGTAAGATTTTTTTTTTTTTATGATTACTGACATGTTCTGGAAGAGGTTGGACTATGGATGTTAATGTGATGGTATGATCTCTTGAGAATTCTTCCTAGTCTTTCAGTGATCTCCTACATTTCTTCAATTCAAATATGCTTTATATTTCTTATTCAATAAGAAATTGATACCCATTTTCTTATTTGACATTTAAAATAGCCTTGGGAAGTAGGCAAGACCAGTATTATTATTGACACCTGAAAAATAAGGAATCTGAAGTACCATAGAGTTAAATGATGTGCCTAAGGAGTAAATTTGTGATTAGAAAACAGATCAGGGTGGACTATAATCTTTAGGAAATGAAATACAACAAACAATAAATATGTATTTACAACACTCTGTGTGCTGGGCACTGCAGCTAGACTCAAGAACACAAGTAAGATCGAGGCATCAAAGAGTTCAGAATCTGTGAAGTGGTCCTCAAAGTTTTCCAGTATAAGACCATTTTCATTAAAACAAATAAAAATCTTTTTACTGTAGTTGTAAATCAACAAGATTACAAATCAAATAGTGCAGAGTTGCTTATTTTTTTTTAAGATTTTCTTTATTTATTTGACAGAGAGAGACACAGCAAGAGAGGGAACACAAGCAGGGGGAGTGGGAGAGGGAGAAGCAGGCCTCCCGCGGAGCAGGGAGCCCAATGCGGGGCTTGATCTGGGGCTCGATGAGGGGCTTGATGCGGGGCTGATGCAGGGCTCGATCCCAGGACCCTGGGATCACGACCCAAGCTGAAGGCAGACGCTTAACGACTGAGCCACCCAGGTGCCCCCAGAGTTGCTTATGATAAGAAGCAATAGTCTCCTTCTCCTTACTTTTCTGCCACCACCTATCTTAGCCCCTCTCTAGAGACAATGTTTTTCAGTAAAACAAGTATGTTAAAACTTTTTTTAGTTTTAGTATTTTTATGAGGGAAAAAACAAACTACACAAAAAGTATATAGAAAATAATGAAATAAATACCATCTACCCACCAATAACTAACTTTAGTAAGACTGAGAAGTCTTTACATATGGACATATTTGCCTCAGATCTTTATTTTTGTTTTTATTTTTTTAAAGATTTTATTTATTTATTTGACAGAGATACAGAGAGAGAGAGAGAGTGAGCACAAGCAGGGGGAGTGGCAGGCAGAGGGAGAGGGAGAAGCAGACTCCCCACTGAGCAAGGAGGCCGATGCAGGGCTTGATCCCAGAACCCTGAGATTATGACCTGACCCGAAAGCAGACACTTAACTGACTGTGCCACCCAGGCACCCATCTTTTATTTATTTTTTTAAAGAAAACATCTCAGATATAGTTAAAGCCACCTGAGCGTTCCTTTCCAATCCCACTGCCCTCCATCTCAACACATAGGTAACCACTAAATTGAATTTTTTACTTACATTTGTCCTCATTTTTATTTTACTTATACTATAATAATGCACATAGATGTATATATGCAGTATTTTATATATACATACAATGTATTTCTATAATGAATATATGATATTATTTGTGTATTTTGACAATATATATCATTCTGTAACTTTTTATTCTGCTTATGTTTTTGAGATTTATCTCTTCTAATACAGTTCATTGTCTTTAAATTACTTATCAATTTCTCACTGATGGACATTTAAGATGTTTCTAATTTATTGTTACTGCAAACAACATAGCATTCAGTCTTTCACCATTAAGTATGACATTTGCAGGGGATTTTATTAAGCCACTCTATTGAGGTATGAATAACATACAAAAAGCTGTAGATACTTAATGTATACAACTTGATGTGTTTCAAGATAAGTATATACCCATGAAACCATCATCACTATGAATGCCATAATCTTATTTATTATCTCAAAAAGTTTTTTCCATCCCCTTGATTTCTGGGAGGTTTTTGTTTGTTTGTTTGTCTTTCAGTGGTAAGAACACTTAACATAAGATTTCCCCTCTTTACAAAATTTTAAGTATACAATATTGTTAATAAGTGGCCCTATGTCATACAGTAGATCTCCAGAACTTATTTATTTTGCATAAATAAAACTTTGTGCTCTTTGACCAACACTTCCCTATTTATCTCCCCTTACAACCCCTGGCAACCATCATTATACTCTCTGTCTCAGTTCGACTATTTTAGATTGCACATATAAGTGAAATAATGTAGTATTTGTCTTTCTGTGTCTGGTCTATTTCATTTAGCATAATGTCCTCCAGGTTCATCTGTTCTAGCAACCATCAATGGTTGAATGGGTAAAGAAAATGTAGTATATGGACCTACAGCCACCCAAAGAAGATGGCCATCCCAGCAGTTTCCGGGCTCTCCCAGCAGATGTGTTGCTTTAGTATATCTGTGGTCAGGCTGTTTGCCAAGCACATAAGGCCACCTGTTCAGGTATATAGTATCAAAGGTTTCTATGCATCTAAACAGAATAAACTTTATTTATTCTGCTGCATCTAAACAGAATAAACTGGAACAAATAGAAAAGGAATTGTTGAGAGTAGCACAAATATTGAAGGAACCCAAAATGGCTGGTTCCATTAAGAATCCTTGTGTAAAGCATACAGTGAAAATGAAAAGACTAAATGACATGACAGCAAACGAGAGGTTCTCTCCCCTCATGTCCAGCCTGATCAATTTGCTTGCTGAAAATGGTTGCTTGAACAATATACCTGGAGTTATTTCTGCCTTTTCAACCATGGTGATCATACACCGTGGAGAAGTCCCTTGCAAGTAACCACTGCATCTCCTTTAGATGAAGCCATTCTTTCTGAATTAAAAACAGTCTTGAAGAGCTTCCTAAAAGTAAAGGCCAAGTATCAAAATTGGAAGTTAAGATTGATCTGTCAAGCATGGGTGCAATGATTGTCCGTATTGGAGAGAAATATGCTGATATATCTGTGAAAACCAAGATGCAGAAGCTGAGCAGGGCTATGTGGGAAATTTTCTGAAGTGTTAATTTTCTGTCAGTGAAAATTCCTAAACTTGGAGCAATGATAAAATGCTTCCTGAACAACAATAAAAAAAGAAAATGTGGTGTATACATACAATGGAATATTATTCAGCCTTACAATGGCAGAATTTCCTTCTTTTTAAAGGCTGAATAATATTCCATTGTACCTATATACCACATTTACTTTGTCCATTTAACTGTTGATGAATATTTAGGTTTGTTTCCAGATCTAGGCTATTGTGCATAATGCTGCAATGAAGATGGGAGTGCAGATATCTCTTTAAGACCCAGATTTCAATTCCTTTGACTATATATCCAAAAGTGAGATTGCTAGATCAAATGATAATTCTATTTTTAATTTTTAAAGGAACTTCCATATTGTTTTCCATAGTGGCTGCACCAATTTACAGTACCACCAAGAGTGCACAAGGGTTTCCTTTTCTCCACATCTTCACCAACACTTCTTTGGTTTTTTGATAATTGTTATCCTAACAGGTGTGAGGTGATAGCTCATTGTGGTTTTCTTATTGTTATGTTAATCACCATACATTACATCATTAGTTTTTGATGTAGTGTTCCATGATTCATTGTTTGTGCATAACACCCAGTGCTCCATGCAGAACGTGCCCTCTTTAATACCCATCACCAGGCTAACCCATCGGTTGCTGGAGTGGGGGGTGGGGTGGGAGGGATGGGGTGGCTGGGTGATAGACACTGGGGAGGGTATGTGCTATGGTGAGTGCTGTGAATTGTGCAAGGCTCATTGTGGTTTTGATATGCATTTCCCTGATGACTAGTGATGTTGCACACCTTTTCATATACCTGTTGGCCATTTGTGTGTCTTTTTTGGAGAAATGTGTATTCAAGTCCTTTGCCCATTTTTAAATTGAGTTACTTGTGGGTTTTGTTTTTGTTTTGTTTTGTTTTGGTCTTGAGTTGTAAGAGTGCCGTATATATTTTGGATATTAACCTTTTATAAGATATATGGTCTGAAAATATTTTTTCCCGTTGTAGGTTGCCTTTTCATTTTGTTAAGTGTTTCCTTTGCTTTGTAGAAGCTTTTAGTTTGATGTAATCTCATTTGTCTAGTTTTGCTTTTGTTGCCTGGGCTTTTGATGCCATATCCAAGAGATCATTGCCCAGTCCAATATCTAGAAACATTTGTCCTATTCTTTTTTCTAAGAGTTTTATCGTTTCAGGTTTTACATTTAAACCTTTAATTCATTTTGAATTGATTTTTCTATATAATGTGAGATAAAGGTCCAGTTTCATTCTTTTGCATATGGATATCCAATTTTCTCAACACAATTTATTGAATAGACAATATTTTCCCCATTGTGTATTCTTGGCACCCTTGTGTTTTTTTAAGGTTTTATTTATTTGAGAGAGAGAGAGAGTACGTGCAAGCTAGAGGGAGAGGGAGAAGCAGGCTTCCCTCTAATCAGGGGGTCCAATGCTGGGCTCAATCCCAGGACCCTGAAATCATGACCTGAGCTGAAGACAGACACTTAACCAATTGAGCCACCCAGGCACCCCTCTTGGCACCCTTGTTGAAGATCAGTTGACCATATGTTTATGGCCCTGTTTTTGGGCTGTCTACTCTGTTCATGGTCTATCTTTCTGCTTTTATGCCAGTACATAGTGTTTTAATTATTGTAGCTTTGTAATGTGGTTTTGCAACCAGAAAGTGTAATACCTCCAGTTTTGTTCTTTCTCAAAAGTGCTCTGACTATTTAAAGTCTTTTGTGGTTTCAAATGAATTTTAGGATTGTTTTTGTATTTCTGTAAAAAATTCCATTGGGATTTGGATAGAGATTGCCTTGAATCTATAGATCATTTGGGGAAGTATGGACATTTTAACAATATTAATTCTTCTGGTCCAAAAACACAGAATGTCCTTCCATTTATTTGCATCTTTTAACATTTATTTCATCATTGTTTTGCAGTTTTCAGTGCACAAGTATTTCACCTGGTTAAATTTATTCCTAAGCATCTTATTTTCTTGATGCTAATGTAAATGGAATTGTTTTCTTAATTTCTTTTTTGAGTAGGTTGTTGTTAATGTATAGAGATGCAAATGAATTTTGTATGTTGATTTTGTATTCTGAGACTTTACTAAATTTGCTTATTAGTTGTAACTTTTTTTGTGTGGAGTCCTTAGGATTTCTACATTTAAGATCTTGCCGTCGGCAAGCACAGACAATTTTACTTCTTCCTTTCTAATTTAAATGCTTTTTTTCTTACCTAATTACTCTGACTAGGAAGAAGCCCACAGCTAATATCATATTCAGCAGTGAAAAGCTGAATAGTAAAAAGCCCCAACTCCCTTTAAGAGTTGGAAAATTTTGTAGATAACCTTTATCAAGTTAAGGAAGAGCTCTTCTGTCATAGTTTTCTAAGAGTTTTTATCATGAATGGAGTTTGAATTTGTTAAAAGCTTTATCTGTATCTATTGAAATGAATGTAATTTTTCTTCGTTAGTCTGTTGATTTAGTGAATTACATTGATTGAATTTTGAATCAGGCTTCCATTATTGGGATAAACTCTGCTTGATCATGTTTTTCTTTTATATATTTATATTTTAGGATTTAATTTGTTAATATTTTCTTGGGGATTTAAAAAATATTTTCATAGGGGACATTAGCATGTTTTTTAAAATTTCTTATAATGTCTTTTGTTTCATTTTGGCATCGGGGTAGTGCTGGTCTACTAAAATGAGTTGAGAACTGTTCTATTCTATTTTCTCGTAGATATTGTGTTGAGTTGATATTATTTTTTCCTTAAGTGTTCACTGATATAGAATTGATTTCACCAGTGAAACCAACTGGGTCTCTTTTTTGGAAAGTCTTGAATTATGAAATCAATTTCTTTAGATGTTTGACTAGATGTGTGACTATTCCTATAATGTACTTTATCTGAGTGAATTTTGGTAGTTTCTGTCTTTCAAAGCATAGTTCCATATTATGTAAATTATTTAGTTTATGGACACAAAGTTGTTCATAATATTTTATTATCCTTTTAATGTTTATATGGTTTATATTAATTATTCTCTTTCATTCTTAATATTGGTAATTGGTGTCTTTCCCCATATTTTCTTGGTCAGTTTGTGAGAGTTTTGTCAATTTTATTGATTTTCTTTCAAAGAACTAGCCTTGGTTTGATTTTATCCAATTTTTTCAATTTTATTCATTTCTATTCTTTATTATTTTTCTCTTCCTGTTAGCTTTAGATTTTATTTGCTTTTCTTTTTGTAGCTTAGAATAATAATATAAAACCTTTCTTCATTTTATGTGAAAGAATTAAAGCTAACAGTTCTTCTCTAAGCAGTGTTTTGGTTGTATCCCACAAATTTTGATATATTCTATTTTTATTTTTACTCTGCTCAATGTATTTATTAATTTCCCTTTGACTTCTTGTCTTACCTAAAATTTATTTACAATGTGGTATAATTTCCAAATATTTAGGGGAATTTTTCATATATCTTTCTATTATTAATTTTCAGGTTTTATTCCCCCATGTTTTCAGGCAGTTCTGTGAGACTGGGGTCACCTGAGAGGCAAACTGGTGAGAAAGAAGGTGGTGAAAAAAAATACCAGGGAATTCCTCCTTATTATTTGGGCAGTGGGAGCCCATTTTAAAATATCTCTGTCCAGAAAGATGAATCTTTTCTCAGGGTTTTAGATGCCTGTGTCATCACTGTCACAACCATGAAATTCCCCAACTGGCCAGCCTTACTGGTAGGGCTGAGAGAGAAAAGAGAAAGAAGGAAAAGGCTAAAAGAAATGGGTATTTCTCTACACGCTGTCTGGCATGCAGGAGCCTCTTTTCCTGGTTTCATGGCTAGGGGTAATGTTTCGTTTCTGAGAATTTTGGCTTTTGCACCCATGGCACAGTTCTGCCACTTGGGCCTTCCTTCAGTCAAAGCTTGGAGATAAAGAAGGAAAATAAGACCATGAAACTTGCCCTCATTACAGATCATTGTCCAGATTTTGAGTTCAACAGTCTGCTTGCTAATTTTTACTTTTCAGAGTACTTAGGTGGTTGTCTTTTTCTGCCCAGAGATTTTAGTTATCATTGGTGTGAGAGATACGCTGTAGTTGGCTTACTCCATCTTGGTTGAAATGGATGGAGTCTTAGAAGTCTTGTTTTCACTTTTGTAGTGTATTTTCTTCTGAGTAAATGATTCTACGCTCAAAGTTTGCACTCTGAGAAGTTTCATTGTCAGTTGACTTGCATAGTTTCTATTGAAAAGTGGGCTCTCAGTCTTATTGTTGATATGGTGAAAGTAATATGCCTTTCCTTCTCTGTGATTGCTTTTTTTTTTTATTAACATATAATGTATTATTTGTTTCAGGGGTACAGGTCTGTGATTCATCAGTCTTACACAATTCACAGTGCTCACCATAAAACATACCCTCCTCAATGTCCATCACCCAGCAACCCCAACCCTCCCAACCCCTCCACTCCAGCAACCCTCAGTTTGTTTCCTGAGATTAAGAGTCTCTTATGGTTTGTCTCCCTCTCTGGTTTTGTCTTGTTTCATTTTTCCCTCCTTTCCCCTATGATCCTCTGTCTTGTTTCTTAAATTCCTCATATCAGTGAGATTATATGATACTTGTCTTTCTCTGATTGACTTATTTCACTTAGCATAATACCCTCTAGTTCCATCCACGTCATTGCAAATGGCAAGATTTCATTTTTTGATGGCTGCATAATATTCCATTGTGTATATATATACCACATCTTCTTTATCCATTCATCTGTTGATGGACATCTAGGTTCTTTCCATAGTTTGGCTATTGTGGACATTGCTGCTATAAACATTGGGGTGCATGTGCCCCTTCAGATCACTACATTTGTATCTTTGGGGTAAATACCCAGTAGTGCAATTGCTGGGTCATAGGGTAGCTCCATTTTCAACTTTTTGAGGAACCTCTATACTGTTTTCCAGAGTGGCTGCACCAGCTTGCATTCCCACCAATAGTGTAGGAGGGTTCCCCTTTCTCCGCATCCTCGCCAACATGTGTCGTTTCCTGACTTGTTAATTTTAGCCATTCCGACAGGTATGAGGTAGTATCTCATTGAGTTTTTGATTTGTATTTCCCTGATGCCGAGTGATGTTGAGCACTTTTTCTTTTTCTTTTTTTTTTTTTTAAAGATTTTATTTATTTATTTGACAGAGAGAGAGACAGAGAGATCACAAGTAGGCAGACAGGCAGGCAGAGGGAGAGGGAGAAGCAGGCTCCCTGCTGAGCACAGAGCCCAATGTGGGGCTCGATCCCAGGACCCTGGGATCATGACCTGAGCCGAAGGCAGATGCTTAACCATCTGAGCCACCCAGGCGTCCCTGTTGAGCACTTTTTCCTGTGTCTGTTGGCCATTTGGATGTCTTCTTTGCAGAAATGTCTGTTCATGTCTTCTGCTCATTTCTTGATTGGATTAGTTGTTCTTTGGGTGTTGAGTTTGATAAGTTCTGTATAGATTTTGGATACTAGCCCTTTATCTGATATGTCATTTGCAAATATCTTCTCCCATTCTGTCGGTTGTCTTTTGGTTTTGTTGACTGTTTCCTTTGCTGTGCAAAAGCTTTTTATCTTGATGAAGTCCCATTAGTTCATTTTTTGCCCTTACTTCCCTTGCCTTTGGCGATGTTTCTAGGACGAAGTTGCTGCGGCTGAGGTCGAAGAGGTTGCTGCCTGTGCTCTCCTCAAGGATTTGGATGGATTCCTGTCTCACATTTAGGTCTTTCATCCATTTTGAGTCTATTTTTGTGTGTGGTGTAAGGAAATGGTCCAGTTTCATTCTTCTACATGTGGCTGTCCAATTTTCCCAACACCATTTGTTGAAGAGACTGTCTTTTTTCCATTGGACATTCTTTCCTGCTTTGTCAAAGATTAGTTGACCATAGAGTTGAGGGTCCATTTCTGGGTTCTCTATTCTGTTCCATTGATCTATGTGTCTGTTTTTGTGCCATACTGTCTTGATGACGACAGCTTTGTAATAGAGCTTGAAATCTGGAATTGTGTTGCCACTAGCTTTGTTTTTCTTTTTCAACATTCCTTTGGCTATTCGGGGTCTTTTCTGGTTCCATATAAATTTTAGGATTATTTGTTCCATTTCTTTGAAAAAAGTGGATGGTATTTTGATAGGGATTGCATTAAATGGGTAGATTGCTCTAGGTAGCATAGACATTTTCACAATATTTGTTTTTCCAATCCACGAGCATGGAACCATTCCATTTCTTTGTGTCTTCCTCAATTTCTTTTAGGAGTATTCTATAGTTTTCTGAGTTCAAATTCTTTGCCTCTTTGGTTAGGTTTATTCCTAGGTATCTTATGGTTTTGGGTGAAATTGTAAATGGGATCGACTCCTTAATTTGTCTTTCTTCTGTCTTGTTGTTGGTGTATAGATATGCAACTGATTTCTGTGCACTGATTTTATATCCTGCCACTTTCTGTGATTGCTTTTAAGATATTGTTCTCTTGGCTTTGAGTTTTCACAATGTGGCCATGATATTTCTAGATTTCCTTTGTATTTTTCCTACTCAGGGTTTACTGAGCTTCTTAAATCTTTGAATTGATTCCTTTTGTCAAGTTTGGAAAATTCCTGGCTATTATTTCTTCAAATATTGCTTGCCCCCTATTCTCTTTCTCCATTCATCTAGGACTCAATTACACATATGTTAGAACTTTTATTCTTCATCCTAGTCCAGAATTGGCAAATGTCAGCATGGAAAAAAATGGGTAGCTCATTAGCTAACATCAAGGTGGCTCCCCATTTTATGAAGTTCTTTGCTCTTTACTCTTCAATATTAATTTTAAGATCACTTTGTCAAGGTGCCTGGGTAGCTCAGTCGTTAAGCGTCTGCTTCAGCTCAGGTTGTGATCCCAGGGTCCTGGGATCAAGCCCTGCATTGGGCTCTCTGCTCAGCGGAAAGCCTGCTTCTCCTTCTCCCACTCCCCCTGCTTGTGTTACCTCTCTCACTGTGTCTCTTTCTGTCAAAATAAATAAATAAAAAATCTTTAAAAAAAAAGATCACTTTGTCAATTCTTTGATAATCTCTGGTGGAACTTTTATTGGAATTACATTATACTCATATATTAATATAGGGAGAATTGGCATTTTAAAAAATATCAACACTTCTTACCCCCAATTAAGCATAATTTTCTATTTATTCAAAACTTCTTTTATCAATAAGATTTTATAATTTTCTCCATAAAGGTAATGCATATTTTTGTTAGGAATATGCCCTATTATTTTATAGATATTTTTATGTATATATTATAATATATCCATAATATGTTATCATGAATGGTAACTTTTTAATATTTTGTATTTTTCTAATTGGTTATTACTGACACGTAAGATTGTCCATCTCAACTTTAGTGGCATAATGCTATTTATCTGTATCACTATCATGTAAAAATTCTTTTAACAATGGCTATATTTCCTTTTCCTTTTCTAAAATTATTGTTCTATGCCTTTTCTCCATTTTTTCTCTCTTCCCTCTCATCAAACTTCCTAGGAATTTTAATATTTTATTAGTCTTTCAAAGAATTATCTTATGGTACTCTGGGATTTTCTACTATTTTTTTAATCTTTCAATATTTATCTCTTTATGATCAAATAATATGCTCATAACTCCTTTTATTTATTGAATTACTTTTGTTCTATTGATTGCTGAGGAAGATGAGGATTTAGCTAACTTAACTATGTTCTCTTACTTCCTCTTTTCTTCCCCATATTTGATAGCTTTGTGATAGAAATATATTTGATAAAAGATATATATTATATGTATATCAGTTATATAAACCTATAACATGTTAATAACTATATTTAAATATATGAATATTTTAGAATATCGATTATCATTGTTACTTTAACATTTTAACTTCTACTTTTTGTTCTGTCAACTTTTGTGTTTTTTGATACTGTGTTCTGTAAGATAAAGATATTAATACTGCTACCTTTTCATCTCCTTTCCCATTCAGGACTGTGCCATTTTCAGTAACACATTTAGTTTTACCTTATCATTGATGTTATTTTCATTTTGTTCTGCAATCATAACCAAATTCTCTATGCTTTGCTCTAGAAAGTTTCCAAATATTGAAAAGAAATAAAGAGAATCTACAGAATTATGACATAAAAGTCCTTTATTGCTGGGACAAGTTCTATGTTAGATTGACATTTTCTACTTTGATAGTCCAATGTCACAGCTCCAGAGCCAAAGAATTTTCCCATCATCGAGGTCAAACAATCTTTCTTTCCTTTATACTCCTTTAACTGCTCAAGACCATATCACATTTTAGATTATTTCATATTTGACTTAAGTTTCTTATTTAGCTTTTTTGTTCCCAAGTTTAAAATTTTTTTTCCCTTACAAAATATGTCTTTATCACATTTATACATTTTTCTATTCCTTTCATTCAGTGAAAACTCATTCTCTATAAGTCTCATTCTTGGACTTTTCATTATTACTCTCTGAATTTGACCTACTGTCTCTGAATCTCATGGCTTCTTCTTTTGTTTGACTGAATTGCAACCTTAAGGAATTCCTTTAAGGAAGTGTGTGGAAGTTATATTTTCTGAGTCCTTGTGTGAGGAGTTCTTTTTAATATTAAGACATCTAATGAACACCCCACATAAGACCAGTTACAATTTTGGTATTCACTGATTAAGAAAATTAATAAGGACAGGAAGTTTATATGAATTCAATAATGCTTTTTAAATAATTTGTTTTGTTCTAATCCTAGAAGTATCTGTAGCTATTCAAGAAATAGCATTATATATATATATGACATATGTTATTTATTCAGCCTAGAGGTGGAATAATGTCTGGAATCCTGCAGTAAGCTGTCCATGTCCCTCAGGTTGGGAACCCAGTATGAACTAAGAATGGTTTTTGTATTTTTAAATTGCTATTTAGAAAAAAAAAAAAAAGAATATGTGACAGAGATGATATGTAGCCCACAAAACAAAATATTTACTATGTGGTCCTTCACATAAAAAATGATGTGATTCTTAGCTAAACTTTCATAATACACAAGAATTATCTACATGTTCTTTGTTTCACTACAACAAAATGCTAGGTTTTATTGTCTACTAGAAGTGAGTGGGAAAACTTTTCATTCCAGAACTAATGTGAACCAGACTCATAGAATACTGGGGATTATATGCAAAAGAATATAGTTTATTTAGAAGATTTAAGCAACGGCACTGAAGACTTAATTACTTTTTTTCCATAAAAGCAAACTGTTAAATTATATGATAAATATTTTCAAGTTTTCTTTTATTCCTTTATTTTAATATAGGGAGGTATAGAAAAGACACCAAGAAAAGGACGATAATTTCTTGTCTAGATAGTCCTTTTTTGTGTAGAAATGCAGACTTGTTGAAAACTGAAAAATAAAAGTCTCACTTGCTTCTCTTCCCTTCACTTCCTTTCCTCCCAAATTATGAGTTTTAACAGTTCTGTTTCCTTACAACAAAATGGTTATTTATATACCCAATATGTATAGACATATATGATTGTATATATATATCCGTGTATATGTGTAGATGAATATATCACTTAGAAGAGATCATATTACACCATTCTGGTCATTGCTTTTTTTCTTTTTCACTTTTTAAAAATAATAATACATCTTTTTTTTTTTTAATTTTATTTTATTATGTTATGTTAGTCACCATAAAATACATTATTAGTTTTTGATGTAGTGATCCACAATTCATTGTTTTCGTATAACACCCAGTGCTCCATGCAGTAAGTGTCCTCCTTAATACCCATCACCAGGCTAGCCCATCCCCCCTGCCCCCCTCCCCTCTAAAACCCTCAGTTTGTTTCTCAGAATCCATAGTCTCTCATGGTTCATCTCTCCCTCCAATAATACATCTTGATATCTTGATTTTTTTCATATAAATGTGTACAGATCTACTTTGTTCTTTTTTTTCACATTTTATATTGAATTATTTTTAGCCTTATGAGAAAGTTCATCAAATTTTATGAAATCACAATTCATATGTAGTTCATAGAGTTCGCATATACTCTTAATCTAGCTTTACCTAATGTTAACATTTAACATAACTATAGTACAATTATAGAAATAAGGAAATTTAACATTGATACAATACTATAAACTAACCTATAGGCCTTTTTCAAATTTGGCCAATTTTCCCACTATTGTCCTTTTTCTGTTCTAGAATTCCATTTAGGACATTACATTGCATTTGGTTGTCATGTCTCTTTCAATCTGTGATCATTCTTTAAGTCTTTTGTTTTCTTTCACTTTTGAAGAGTCCAGGCCGTATATTTTGTAGAATTTCCCTTAAATTGGTTTTGTCCAATGTTTTCTGATGATTAAACTCAGGTTTTACATTTTTAATCAAAATACCACTAAAATGATGCTCTACCTGTCTCAGGGCTTCATATCAGGGTGCCTTATGTCAATATATCTACTAAGATTAATTTTGATCACAAGGTTAAGATGGTGTCTGTCAGTTTTCTCCTCTGTAAAGTTACTATTTTTATCTTTTATCTTGGGGAAGGTACGTCGAGACAATCCAAATCTTTTTTGTCATCATACTCTAACATACTAATTTTAGCATCCATCAATGGTCCTTGACTATAGCAATTACTACTGAGGTGTTGCCTAATGGCAGTTTTCTATGTCCATTCTTCTACATTTATTAAAAGGTATTCTGTGAGGAAGAGCTGTTCCTCTTCTCTTTTATTTATTTAGTCATTTATTTATACAAGATGACTTTGGGGTCCTTATTTTTATTCTGAGGGTTAAAATCCAGTGCTATCATTATTCATTTTGTTGTTCAAATTCTCTCAGCTTTAGCCATTGGGGGCTCATTCAGGTTAGCTCCTATGTCCTTTTGACATGCCTTCATCACTTTTTGAGCACTCCCGTAATTTATGGTACCACAAAATATTCTAGGCATATTTTGTATCTTCTCTTACCTAGCTCTGGCATTAGCCATTTCTTTAAGGAGCCCTGGTTCTTTTTAATGAGAGAATGGTATTTAGAAACCAAGATCTGGGTCCTAAGTGTGCTCATTGATACTGGAATGTCATTGCTTCCAGGCTTGCTCAGTGGACAGGAAATTATAGATAGATAGATATAGATGTAGATATCTCACCCATATACACATCTGTATTTCTGTATTTATCCATGTGTACATTTATTAGAAACCATGAGTTACACTGATACCTCCAATTCCAATTTAACTCCACACAGTTTATTCTAGCCTTCTTTTCCTTATTTGGAATCTCTTTCTGTAACATAGATTCTTTATAATTTGTTGAACAGTCCCCATTTCATAGGCATTTGGATTGTTTTCAGTTACTGGCTATTAAAAGAAGAGGTGCAATGATAATCTTTGTATATCTTGGGGAAACTATGAAAGTATATGTATATATAGGAAAAATGTCTAGCGGTGGACTTGCTTGGTCTAAGGGAATGCACATTTAAATTTTGACAGATACTTCTAACTGTCTTCTAGAAATATTTGCATTTTTAAAAATCATTTACTTAAGGGCACATTTCTTAAAAACAATCCACAAACAATTTCCAAAAAACAATCCTAGCCTCTTTAATAATGTCAGTGTCTCTTTTATTATTTTCCTGTCATGATTTAGATGGACTTCTGATGGGATCCAGAAGTCCCATTATACTCATTGGCATTTAGTTTTCCCTTTAAATCTAGTTAAATTGATTAATACAATAATTAGTCTCTGTCCTACAGTCTTTGAGAGTGTTGTAATTTTTATTCACAGAAATTTCCCAAATATCATTCTCCTTCAACAGCTTCAGTCAAATTATAGACATTTAGGCTGATTTCTTTATAACCTAGTTAAGGTTTCATTGCCCTGACTAAACTGGAGATATTTCTCTTCATATTAAAATTAGCTCTTAGCTTAAAAAGATATCTTCACTCTTTGTGAAATGGCTGTGTTTTCCTCCCAGGCAATTTTCAAACTGTTCTCTCTTACAATTAAAATGTTCCCCTTTTTATTGGTTGTACTCACTAATTCAAATGTTTCCCCATTAACTGATGGTTTCTCTCTGAATTACAAGAGACAGAGTTGGTAAAGAGTTCACCTCACTCTGGTTTCACTCTCACATTTCTTTTGGGCTTCCATTAGAAATTCCTCTGTTCTTGCAGCCTCTAGTGGATAGTCTCCTATACCTCCCCCATAATATTCACTCCAAATTGAACACTTAAAGCAATGACTATATTATGTGAGTGCATTTAACAGCATGGAGTAATAGACATAATCTAGAGAGAACTTGCTACAGTGAATAATGATTACTGAGATTGGGTATTTATGGTACAGACAGTTTATAAGTGGCATTGAATGGGCCTAAATAATACCTGCATGAGTTAGATATTTATTAAGGCTTATAATGTATCAGACATTGAAATGGATGCTTAAAAGGCAGACCTGGTACCTTCTCTTTGGCAAATGGTCCAGTATGCCTTTAGAGGGTGGGGGCAGAGTTGAACAATGAAGGCATAGTTGGCTCTTGCTGTAATGGGAGCTGACTAACTTTTGTCTTCCCCTCCTTTCTTCTCCTAATCTTCCACACTTCCTTCTTCAATGTCGTTTATCTGCCAATTGCTCAAGCCAAAAACTTCGGAGTTTTCCTTGACCTCTTTTTTTCTGCATACTCCACATCTAATCCTTCAGCAAACATTACCAGCTCTACTTTTAAAATATCCCAGGAACCCAGCCACTTCAACCACTACCACCCTAGTCCAAGCCACTGTTATCCCTTGCCTGAATTATTGCCATAGTCTGCTACTTACTTAATTTGCTTTCACCTTTTCCCTCTCCCCTTCTAGTCTCTTTTTAGCTCAACAGCCAGACTGATGCTTTTAAAATGTGAATTGGGTCATATTCAAAACCATTTAGTGTTTTCCTGTCATTTGAGGTAAAAAGCAAAGTCCTACACAGTCTGGCCCTTCTACTGCTCCGACCTCATCTCCTACTGCTTTCTCTGTCATTCATTCTGGGGCAGCCACACTGGGCTCTTTGCTGTTCTTCACATTCGTCAGTCTCATATCTGTCTTGGGCCTTTGACTTTAAGTCACCTTGATTTACTCTCTTACTTCCATAGGGTCTTTGCTTAAATGTTACCTTATCAGTGAGGCTTTTTAAAAATAACATACCTCTTCCATTGGTTCTACAATCCCCTCCCCTGCTTTACTTCCACCACTGAACCTCACGACAACCACACTAAACATAAACTCCATGGGGCTAGGACCTGTTTTCTGTTTGGTTCATTGCTATAACCTTCAAGTATATGATATTACCTGGCCTATAGTTGGTGCTCAGTCAATATTTATCAAATGAATGAATCCTACTAGCAATTTCGGCCACCAGTTGCTTAGATTAGTAAGAATCCTATTTTTTTGTCTGTTGGATTGTAGTTTGTCTCCTTTGTTTTTATTTACTTTGTTTTTAAAGTGCCAAGTCTTGAGGAAACTAAGGAAAATGACCATCATTCATATCTTAGTGTGAATTCATTGATCTTTTTTTAAATTTTATTTTGTTATGTTGTGTTAATCACCATACATTACATCATTAGTTTTTGATGTAGTGTTCCATGATTCATTGTTTGCATATAACACTCAATGCTCCATTCAATACGTGCCCTCTTTAATACCCATCACCAGGCTAACCCATCCCCCCACCCCCCTCCCCTCTAGAACCCTCAGTTTGTTTCTCAGAGTCCATAGTCTCTCATAATTCATTGATCTTATGTGTTTATAATATAAAGCTGAGATTATTACCCTTGTTGAAGAAATGGCTTTTTGACAAAATAAGGTCTTGATCTTGATTTTTTTCTTAAACTTATCTTTGGTACTTCTCCAGTAACTTTTTTGTTTTGTTTTTTTCCTGTTACTGCACAGAACTTCAACAAATAAGTTGAGTGTCCAGAGTCTATTCCTTGTTCTTTACCACTCATTCTTTAAGTCTACACCCCAACCTAAATTTTCTTTCTAACCTCACTATTTGATTAACTGTAATGACTTTTTCCCAGTCCATTTGCTTCTCAATTTCTCACTAACATGTACTGTCATTGACTAGCACATCCTTGAAACTATCTTCTTTGGGGTTCCTTAAGATAACATGTCTATGTTTTCTTCCTCTCTGCCCTTTTTCTGGACCTTTATATGTAGACATTTCTTAAGGTTTCATCCTCAACCATTTTGTTCTTCAGAAGCCTCAAGAACTTTCATAGCATCAACTATCAGCACTATATAGATGATTCCCAAGCCTATTCTCCTTTTCATCTCAAGCCCCAGCTCCTCATTTTCAGCTGCCTTTGAGACAAGGCTGCTTAGAATTCTATTCATATGAGATGCCAGGGAACCTGTCTAGAGGACATAGAGGCATTGGCACCCTCTGGTGGAGAGAGTAGAAAGTCATATTTAAGTATTTGGTTGCTTGGATGGAACCTGACAGTAGATAGTCCAAGGAAGATTACATTTGTTGAGCATCTACTAAATGCTCTATATTCAGATGTATGTAATCTTTTTTAAAATATATGTAATCTTCTAATAAACTTTAGAGTATGTGAACTAGCGATAATAATTATTATACAGATCTTTCTTTGGGTCCTTTCAATTTCTTTCTAGATCACTTATATGCAACAAAAAGGATTTGGGTTGTAAGAATACTTCAGCATGATTTTAAGGCAGGAAATCATTCTCAGATAGATGCTATGAAGGATATAATGAGATACAGAACAATCCTTAAGGAATTTAGCAGGCTAACTGGGAAAACAAGCCATTCACTCTGGAAAAGTGACTAAATCAAGAGGTAAATCCCAAAATAAGAAAATGCCATAGATGCCACAAGACACCCAGATGCTAACAAATGATATAGAACCTGTGTTTAGAGAAAGTTGTGGTCACTGTAGGGAGATTGATGTGTTCAGGAATGGCTTCATAGGAGGCGGGACTTAAACTTATCCTTAAGGAAGTATTTCCCAAATTTCTAGCAGTCTAGTGCTCAATGTTTGCCATGTTAACAAACCATCTATATTTTTATTTCCCCATACTTTTTTCTATATTGACATCTTTTTTGGGGGTAAATCCCTTTGCCTTGTCTTAAACCATCAAATCCATGAAATCATAGGTTTGATGTGCTTTTGTGTTTGCTATATATATTGTTTGTTTTTCTAATATACATGAAAACTACACAGGAAATTCTCATCACATAAAGATAATTCTAGAAAAAGGCCACTTAAAGGAATCAGTCTACCTAAAAAGAATATTAGTTATTCATATTCAATTTTGATGCAAAAGTTTGATTTCTAAATGACACTAAAATTATGAAAATAAGTGTAACAAATTATAAGCTCTTATTGCAACTATGAACAATTTCAATGAACAAAACATTAGTTAATTGAATATTGAGTATTTTTTCTGAGAAAATAATTTAACTTTTGTGTCATGAGCATAAATATTAAAAGACTTCACAATAAACCTCTCTTTATCAGACATTATTTTCATTGATTTCATGAAATCCTGCCTCTTTTGCTCAGACTTGTAACTTGGCTTTCCAATAGATTTATAATGGGTTTGCATTATATTGGAGAAATTAAAAACATTATTGATTTGATTAGTGAGGATTTTGCCAAGTGGAAAGAATGTTTAAGTCAGTCTTCAGTTCAACAGTGAATATTTTGGTGTTCAGATGATTTGTTTTCCTATGCATTCTTTAACTCTAGGAGCACTTTCTCAAGCTTTTTATACCAGAGGAACACTTGACATAATTCTCAAGTTTCAGGGAACCTCTGGATAAAAATATCTAAATCTCATAGTATGTCAGTGAGATCATTTAGTTGTAGATATTATTATCCAGTAATAATTGCCAATGCTCATTTAAATAGACAATGATGGTTTCCTGAGAATCTGTTTAGCCAAATTCTTAGCCTATGGATACCAACTCCAATGTAGGTCAGTGGTATAGATAGAAGATACTTCAGTTTTTCCTTTTTAAAATTTCCTACGTGATTTTTTTATACCTTACCCAAGTAGGACTAAAAGTCTTACCACAAATTTCTATCATACTATTGAGTATGCAATGCCATTGAGTATGGTATGTGATATGTGGTAAGTACAAGGATAGGGTTTTTTTTTCTTTTTTCCCTCCCTATTTAAAACTAAAACTGACGCCTTTTCCCTAAGGTCAGGAACACGGCAGGGATGTCCACTATCATCACTGCTGTTCAACATAATACTAAAAGTCCTAGCCTCAGCAATAAGACAACAAAAAGAAATAAAAGGCATCCAAATCGGCAAAGAAGTCAAACTCTCACTCTTTGCAGATGACATGATACTCTATGTGGAAAACCCAAAAGGCTCCACCCCAAAATTGCTAGAACTCATACAGGAGTTCAGCAAAGTCACAAGATATAAAATCAATGCACAGAAATCAGTTGTGTTTCTATACACTAACAATGAGACAGAAGAAAGAGAAATTAAGGAGTCAATCCCATTTACAGTTGCACCCAAAACCATAAGATACCTAGAAATAAACCTAACCAAAGAGGCAAGCGACTGTACTGAGAAAACTATAGAACACCCATGAAAGAAATTGAAGAAGACACAAAGAAATGGAAAGATGTTTCATGCTCATGGATTGGAAGAACAAATATTGTTAAAATGTCTATGCTACCTAGAGTAATCTATACATCCAATGCAATACCTATCAAAATACCATCCACTTTTTTCAAAGAAATGGAACAAATAATCCTAAAATTTGTATGGAACCAGAAAAGACCCCAAATAGCCAAAGGAATGTTGAAAAAGAAAACCAAAGCTGGTGGCATCACAATTCCAGATTTCAAGCTATATTACAGAGCTGTAATCATCAAGACAGTATAGTACTAGCACAAAAACAGACACATAGATCAATGGAACAGAATAGAGAACCCAGAAATGGACCCTCAACTCTATGGTCAACTAATCTTTGACAAAGCAGGAAAGAATATCCAATGGCAAAAAGACAGTCTCTTCAACAAATGGTGTTGGGAAAATTGGACAGCCACATGCAGAAGAATGAAACTGGACCATTTCCTTACACCACACACAGAAATAGACTCAAAATGGATGAAAGACCTAAATGTGAGACAGGAATCCATCGAAATCCTAGAGAAGAACACAAGCAGCAACCTCTTTGACCTTGGCCGCAACAACTTCTTGCTAGACACATCTCCAAAGACAAGGGAAACAAAGGCAAAAATGAACTATTGGTACTTCATGAAGATAAAAAGCTTTTGCACAGCAAAGGAAAGAGCAAAACCAAAAGACAATTAATAGAATGGGAGAAGATATTTGCAAATGACATATCAGATAAAGGGCTAGTATCCAAAATCTATAAAGAACTTATCAAACTCAACACTCAAAGAACAAATAATACAATCAAGAAATGGGCAGAAGACATGAACAGACATTTCTGCAAAGAAGACATCCAAATGGCCAACAGACACATGAAAAAATGCTCCACATCACTCAGCATCAGGGAAATACAAATCAAAACCACAATGAGATACCACATCACACCATTCAGAATGGCTAAAATGAACAAGTCAGGAAATGACAGATGTTGGCAAGGAGGCGGAGAAAGGGGTACCCTCCTACACTGTTGGTGGGAATGCAAACTGGTGCAGCCACTCTGGAAAACAGTATGGAGGTTCCTCAAAAAGTTGAAAATAGAGCTACCATACTACCTAGGAATTGCACTACTGGGTATTTACCCCAAAGATACAAATGCAGTGATCCAAAGGGGCACCTGCACCCCGATGTTTATAGCAGCAATGTCCACAATAGCCAAACTATCGGAAGAGCTGAGATGTCCATCGATAGATGAATGGATAAAGAAAATGTGGTGTGTATGTACGATGGAGTAGTACTCAGCCATCAGAAGGAATGAAATCTTACCATTTGCAATGACATGGATGGAACTAGAGGGTATTATGCTAAGCAAAATAAGTCAGTCAGAGAAAGACAATTATCATATGATCTCACTCATTTATGGAATTTAAGAAACAAAACAGAGGATCAAAGGGGAAGAGAGTAAAAAATAAAACAAGATGAAATCAGAGAGGCAGACAAACCATAAGAGACTCTTAATCATAGGAAACAAACTGAGGGTTGCTGGAGGAGTGGTGATAGGGGTATGGAGTAACTGGGTGATGACCATTAAGGAGGGGAAAAAAAGAGTGAATTTTATTCTATGTACATTGTATCCCTGTAAATCTGACTTAAAGAAAAATAAAATCAGATCCAGATTTTTAAAAAAATTAAAAATAACTTTTTAGACAACCTTTCTTGAAAAGAAAAAGAAAAAACAAGTAGTTAATTTTTTTATTGAAATCAATCCCTTTCTTTCCTTTTCATGAATTTGAAAACTTATAGGCAAACATAATATGTTTTTATTAAATAACTGGTTTAAGCCAAAATGGGATATAATTTTTCTAAAGGTAGACTTGTTAGGCTTACTTAAATAAAGTTTGTGAATATAATTAATGTTCTCAATATGAAAATAAATTAACAATGTTGAATAGTAAAGTTAATAAAACTATATGTCAAAGCAATATGAATAAATTTTTAGCCTAAGACACAATTTTATTTATTTTTTATTTTTTATTTTTTTTATTTTTTAAAGATTTTATTTATTTATTTGACAGAGACACAGCAAGAGAGGGAACACAAGCAGGGGGAGTGGGAGAGGGAGAAGCAGGCTTCCCGCTGAGCAGGGAGTCCGATGCAGGGCTTGATCCCAGGACCTTGGGATCATGACCTGATCCGAAGGCAGACGCTTAATGACTGAGCCACCCAGGCACCCCCTTAAACACAATTTTATATAACACTTTGAAAGAAGCCATTTTCTTAATGAATGGCATGGTCAAGCTCATGTAAGATAACTGTAAAATTAATATACACATGTATTGGTTTCATGATCACTTTAATAGGCTTATAACCACATTTTAATTTTAATTGCTATATTGGAGCTAAAAATAAATAAGTTTATTTCTTTAATGTGAAACCTATGCCTTTTGTTGTTGCATAGTTACTAGACTCTGGATTGAATGTGAGATACGTTCCCATGGATTTTATTTTCAACTGAAATGAGACAGTTTCTGTCCTTGTTCTTGGTGCTTCTTAAAAAATACTTTCTCATATATGTAAGAAGATAAAAATGGCAGCCTCCCCATACCTTACATCAAAAACTGATAATGGACTCAACCAAATGACCATGGTTCTGTTTTACAAGACTAAAAGACTTACAGTTGCTAATGGGGCACCTTGGTCACTTGCATCATTTTTTGTAGAACCCCCTAGTGTTCCACAGAACCCCATTTGAGAAACCCTGCAGGGTAATGTGAGCCCCTGAACATAATTATTAACCTAAGTTTTTTTTTTTCAATCTGTTTATCACTTAAAGTCGTTTCATCCATACCTTGTAAAACACTGTCTAAAAGGACAAGTAAGGGGGGGCGCGGAGCAAGATGGCAGAGTAGGAGACCTGGATTTCATCTGGTCCCAGGAATTCAGCTAGATAGGGATCAAACCATACTGAACACCTACGAACTCAACAGGAGATTGAAGAAAAGAATAGCAACAACTCTCTGAACAGAAAAGCGACCACTCTCTGGAAGGTAGGACGTGCGGAGAAGTGAATCCAAGGCTATATTCAGGACGATAGATGGCGGGGGAGGGGCCTCCATCGGCCGCTTCTGGCAAGTGATAGAGCAGCGGAGCACAAAATCGGAACTTTTAGAAGCTGCTCCGCTAAGGGACGTAGCTCCAGTGGCTAAGCGGGGGGTGGAACCCTCGCGGGACAGTGTGGTCTCAGGACCCTCGGGGTCACAGAAAGACCGGGGGTGCCTGAGTGCGGCAGAGCCCCCAGGTATTGGAGGGGGGAAGCCAGCTGCAGAGACGGAGCCGAGGCGCGGGCTCTCAGCTCGGGGTTGCCACAAACCATGATGCATAGTGCAGTCGGGCCACTGCTCCTCCAGCAGGGACCCAACAAGCCGCAGGTCCAGGGAAACTCCCCTTCCTTCCCCGGGAGGAGGGGCGTGGGAGCGCACCGCAGGGATCTGCTGGGTTTGGAGACTCCACACCGGGTCGGGTACCAGAGATAGAAATGCGCGGTCACAGGCCAGGTGAGCACGGAGTGCGGCCGGAGACCAGGGAGACGGGAGTGACTGACTGCTTTTCTCTGGGGGTGCACTGAGGAGCGGGGCCCCGAGTTCTCGGCTCCTCGGGGCGGAGATTGGGAGGCCGCCATTTTCACTCTTGTCCTCCAAAGCTGTACGGAAAGCTTGCAGGGAACAAAAGCTCCCAAGAGCAAACCCGAGCAGATTACTTAGCCCGGACCAGGCAAGGGCGGGGCAATTCCGCCTCCAGCAGAGAGATTTGGGAACCATGGCAACAGGCGCCCCCCCAGAAGATCAGCTAGAACAGCCAGCCAAGACCAAGTTTACCAATCAATGAGAACGGCAGCACTCCAGCACTAGGGGAATACTGCACATAGAATTCGTGGTTTTTTTCCCATGATTCTTTAGTCTTTCAAAGTTAATTTTTTTTTAACTGTCTTTTTTTTTTTTGAATTTTTCTTTTTCCCTTTTTCAACCAACATCTTATCAATCCCTTTTTTAAAAAACATTTTTATTTTTCATTTTTAGAGTCATATTCTATCCCTTCATAGTAGTTACCCTTATTTTTGGCATATATATATATATAAGTTGTTCTCTCTTTAAAATTTTGAGATACAGTTTCTTCTAACAGATCAAAATATACCCTAAATCTCTAGTGTAATGCTTTGTTCTAGTCTCCTGCCTGATCACATTCTCTCCCTTTTTTTTCTTTTTGTTTTTAAATCCTCTTCTTTCTTTTTTCAAACAACTTCTTATCTTATCATTTCCTTTTATAAAATCTTTTATAATTTTCATCTTTACAGTCATATTCCATCCCTTCATTGTATTAACCCTTATTTTTGTACATATATAAGTTTTCTTTCTTTAAAATTTTGGGGGCACTTTCTTCTAACAGACCAAAATACCCCCAAAATCTAGTGTGTGGCACCAATCTATGCACCAGCCTGATCATATTTGATCATATTCTGGTTTTTTTTGTTGTTTTGTTCTGTTTTTGTTTGTTTTTATCTTTTTTTTTCTTTCTTTCCCTTTCTTTTCCCCCCAGTTTCAGGTCTTTTCTGATTTGTTTAGAGTATATTTTCTGGGGACGTAGGTACCCTGTTAGCATTTTGTTTTCTTATTCATCTATTCTCCTCTGGACAAAATGACAAGACGGAAAAAGATCACCTCAACAAAAAGAACAAGAGGCAGTACCGACTGCCAGGGACCTACTCAATACGAACATTAGTACGATGTCAGAACTAGAGTTCAGAATGATGATTTTAAAGATACTAGCTGGGCTTGAAAAAAACATGGAAGTTATTAGAGAAACCCTTTCTGGAGAAGTAAAAGAACTAAAATCTAACCAAGTCGAAATCAAAAAGGCTATCAATGAGGTGCAATCAAATATGGGGGCGCTAACTGCTAGGATAAATGAGGCAGAAGAAAGAATTAGTGATATAGAAGACCAAATGATGGAAAATAAAGAAGCTGAGAAAAAGAGAGATAAACAACTACTGGATCACGAGGGCAGAATTCAAGAGATAAGCAATACCATAAGACAAAACAACATTAGAAAAATTGGGATCCCAGAAGAAGAAGAAAGAGAAGGGCAGAAGGTATATTGGTGCAAATTATAGCAGAGAACTTCCCTAATTTGGGGAAGGAAACAGGCATCAAAATCCAGGAGGCACAGAGAACCCCTCTCAAAATCAATAAAAATAGGTCAACACCCTGACATCTAATAGTAAAACTTCCGAGTCTCAGAGACAAAGAGAAAATCCTGAAAGCAGCTCGGGAGAAGAGATCTGTAACCTACAATGGTAGAAACATTAGATTGGCAACAGACCTATCCACAGAGACCTGGCAGGCCAGAAAGGACTGGCATGATATATTCAGAGCACTAAATGAGAAAAATATGCAGCCAAGAATACTATATCCAGCTAGGCTGTCATTGAAAATTGAAGGAGAGATAAAAAGCTTCCAGGACAAACAAAAACTAAAGGAATTTGCAAACACAAAACCAGCCCTACAAGAAATCTTGAAAGGGGTCCTCTAAGCAAAGACAGAGCCTAAAAGCAACATAGACCAGAAAGGAACCCAGACAATATACAGTAACAGTCACCTTATAGGCAATACAGTGGCACTAAATTCATATCTTTCAATAGTTACCCTGAATGTAAATGGGCTAAATGCCCCAATCAAAAGACACAGGCTATCAGATTGGATAAAAAGACAAGACCCATCGATATGCTGTCTGCAAGAGACTCATTTTAGAACCAAAGACACCCCCAGATTTAAAGTGAAGGGGTGGAAAACCATTTACCATGCTAATGGACACCAAAAGAAAGCTGGGGTGGCAATCCTTATATCAGAAAAATTAGATTTTAAACCAAAGACTGTAGGGCGCCTGGGTGGCTCAGTTGGTTAAGCGACTGCCTTCGGCTCAGGTCATGATCCTGGAGTCCCGGGATCGAGTCCCGCATCGGGCTCCCTGCTGAGCAGGGAGTCTGCTTCTCCCTCTGACCCTCCCCCCTCTCATGTGCTCTCTCTCTCCTCTCATCCTCTCTCAAATAAATAAATAAAATCTTTAAAAAAAAAAAAAAAAACCAAAGACTGTAATAAGAGATGAGGACGGACACTATATCCTACTTAAAGGGTCTATCCAACAAGAAGATCTAACAATTGTAAATATCTATGCCCCTAACATGGGAGCAGCCAATTATATAAGGCAATTAATAACAAAAGCAAAGAAACACATTGACAACAATACAATAATAGTGGGGGACTGTAACACCCCCCTCACTGAGATGGACAGATCATCTAAGCAAAAGATCAACAAGGAAATAAAGACTTTAAATGACACACTGGACCAAATGGACTTCACAGATATATTCAGAACACTCCATCCCAAAGCAACAGAATACACATTCTTCTCTAGTGCCCATGGAACATTCTCCAGAATAGATCACATCCTGGGTCGCAAATCAGGTCTCAGCCGGTACAAAAAGATTGGGATCATTCCCTGCCTTTTTTCAGACCACAATGCTTTGAAACTAGAACTCAGTCACAAGAGGAAAGTCGGAAAGAACTCAAATACATGGAGGCTAAAGAGCATCCTACTAAAGAATGAATAGGTCAACCAGGAAATTAAAGAAGAATTAAAAAAATTCATGGAAACCAATGAAAATGAAAACACAACTGTTCAAAATCTTTGGGATACAGCAAAGGCAGTCCTAAGAGGAAATTATATAGCAATACAAGCCTTTCTCAAGAAACAAGAAAGGTCTCAAATACACAACCTAACCCTACACCTAAAGGAGCTGGAGAAAGAACAGCAAATAAAGCCTAAACCCAGCAGGAGAAGAGAAATCATAAAGATCAGAGCAGAAATCAATGAAATAGAAACTAAAAGAACAGTAGAACAGATCAACGAAACTTAGGAGCTGGTTCTTTGAAAGAATTAACAATTTTGATAAACCCCTGGCCAGACTTATCAAAAAGAAAAGAGAAAGGACCCAAATCAACAAAATCGTGAATGAAAGAGGAGAGCTCACAACCAACACCAAAGAAATACAAACAATTATAAGAACTATTATGAGCAACTATATACCAGCAAATTAGATAACCTGGAAGAAATGGATGCATTCCTAGAGATGTATCAACTACCAAAACTGAACCAGGAAGAAATAGAAAACCTGAACAGACCTATAACCACTAAGGAAATTGAAGTAGTAATCAGAAATCTCCCAACAAACAAAAGCCCAGGGCCAGATGGCTTCCCAGGGGAATTCTACCAAATATGTAAAGAAGAATTAATACCTATTCTTCTGAAACTGTTCCAAAAAATAGAAATGGAAGGAAAACTTCCAAACTCATTTTATGAGGCCACCATTACCTTGATCCCCAAACCAGATAAAGACCTCATCAAAAAGGAGAATTACAGACCAATATCCTTGATGAACACAGATGCAAAAATTCTCACCAAAATACTAGCCAGTAGGATCCAACAGTACCTTAAAAGGATTATTCACCACGACCAAGTCGGATTTATCCCTGGGCTGCAAGGTTGGTTCAACATCTGCAAATCAATCAACGTGATACAATACATTAACAAAAGAAAGAACAAGAATCATATGATCCTCTCAATAGATGCAGAAAAAGCATTTGACAAAGTACAGCATACTTTCTTGATCAAAACTCTTCAGAGTATAGGCATAGAGGGTACATACCTCAATATTATAAAAGCCATCTATGAAAAACCCACAGCAAATATCATTCTCAATGGTCAAAAACTGAGAGCTTTCCCTCTAAGGTCAGGAACGTGGCAGGGATGTCCACTATCACCATTGCTATTCAACATAGTATTAGAAGTCCTAGCCACAGCAATCAGACAACAAAAAGAAATCAAAGGCATCCAAATCGGCAAAGAAGAAGTCAAACTCTCACTCTTTGCAGATGATATGATACTTTATGTGGAAAACCCAAAAGACTTCACCCCAAAACTGCTAGAACTCATATAGGAATTCAGTAAGGTGGCAGGATATAAAATCAATGCACAGAAATCAGTGGCATTCCTATACTCCAAACACAAGACAAAAGAAAGAGAAATTAAGGAGTCGATCCCATTTATAATTGCACCCAAAACCATAAGATACCTAGGAATAAATCTAACCAAAGAGGCAAAGAATCTGTACTCAGAAAACTATAAAATACTCATGAAAGAAATTGAGGAAGACACAAAGAAATGGAAAAATGTTCCATGCTCATGGATTGGAAGAACAAATATTGTGAAGATGTCAATGCTACCTAGAGCAATCTACACATTCAATGCAATCCCATCAAAATACCATCCACTTTTTTCAAAGAAATGGAACAAATAATCCTAAAATTTGTATGGAACCAGAAAAGACCTTGAATAGCCAGAGAAATGTTGAAAAAGAAAAGCAAAGCTGGCGGCATCACAATTCCGGACTTCAAGCTCTGTTGCAAAGCTGTCATCATCAAGACAGTATGGTACTGGCACAAAAACAGACACATAGATCAATGGAACAGAATAGAGAGCCCAGAAATGGACCCTCAACTCTATGGTCAACTAATCTTCGACAAAGCAGGAAAGAATGTCCAATGGAAGAAAGACAGTCTCCTCAACAAATGGTGTTGGGAAAATTGGACAGCCACATGCAGAAGAATGAAACTGGACCATTTCCTTACACCACACACAAAAATACTCTCAAAATGGTTAAAAGACCTCAATGTGAGACAGGAGTCCATCAACATCCTAAAGGAGAACACAGGCAGCAACCTCTTCGACCTCAGCTGCAGCAACTTCTTCCTAGAACCATCACCAAAGCAAGGGAAGCAAGGGCAAAAATGAACTATTGGGACCTCATCAAGATAAAAAGCTTTTGCACAGCAAAAGAAACAGTCAACAAAACCAAAAGACAACCGACAGAATGGGAGAAGATATTTGCAAATGACATATCAGATAAAGGGCTAGTATCCAAAATCTATAAAGAACTTATCAAACTCAACACCCAAAGAACAAATGATCCACTCAAGAAATGGGCAGAAGACATGAACAGACATTTTTCCAAAGAAGACATCCAAATGGCCAACAGACACATGAAAAAGTGCTCAACATCGTTTGGCATCAGGGAAATCCAAATCAAAACCTCAATGAGATATCACCTCACACCAGTCAGCATGGCTAAAATTAACAAGTCAGGAAACGACACATGTTGGCAGGGATGCAGAGAAAGGGGAAGCCTCCTACACTGTTGGTGGGAATGCAAGCTGGTGCAGCCACTCTGGAAAACAGTATGGAGGTTCCTCAAAAAGTTGAAAATAGAGCTACCCTATGACCCAGCAATTGCACTACTGGGTATTTACCCCAAAGATACAAATGTAGGGATCCAAAGGAGTACGTGCACCCCGATGTTTATAGCAGCAATGTCCACAATAGCCAAACTGTGGAAAGAGCCAAGATGTCCATCGACAGATGAATGGATAAAGGAGATGTGGTATATATATATACATATATACACAATGGAATATTATGCAGCCATCAAAAAGAATGAAATCTTGCCATTTGCAATGACGTTGATGGGACTGGAGGGTGTTATGCTGAGCAAAATAAGTCAGTCAGAGAAAGAGAAGTATCGTATGACCTCACTGATATGAGGAATTCTTAATCTCAGGAAACAAACTGAGGGTTGCTGGAGTGGTGGGGGGTGGGAGGATTGGGGTGGCTGGGTGATAGACATTGGGCACGGTATGTGCTATGGTGAGCTCTGTGAAGTGTGCAAGACTGTTGAATCAGAGATCTGTACCTCTGAAGCAAATAATACATTGTATGTTAAAAAAAAAAAAAAAGAAGAAGATAGCAGGAGGGGAAGAATGAAGGGGGGGATATCGGAGGGGGAGACGAACCATGAGAGAATATGGACTCTGAAAAATAAACTGAGGGTTCTAGAGGGGAAGGGGTGGGGGGATGGGTTAGCCTGATGATGGGTATTAAAGACGGCACGTTCTGCATGGAACACTGGGTATTATATGCAAACAATGAATCATGGAACACTACATCAAAAACTAATGATATAATGTGTGGTGATTAACATAACATAATAAAAAAAATAAAAATAAAAAAATAAAAGGACAAGAAAGATCTGGATATGTTTAAAAGAGGGAAAAGGGCATGCCAAATGAGGAGAATAATTAGAGCAAAGGCTGATGGAGCAGGGGATTCTATAATAAATAGAACTGGGTGACACCAACAAAGAACTCATAGACAACAACAGAGAGGCTTGAAGCTGGGGGAAAATTATGATTGAGTTTTAAAGTCCTGAACTAAGGAAGAAAACAGTTTTAAAAATCCAGTAAGGTTTTGAGAAGTGAGTGAAACTGATGAAAGAGATTGGAAGAAAGATGAATCTGGACAGGCAAGCACAGAGATTGTTGTGATAATTCATGCAAGTGGAAATGAGAACTAGAACCAGAATGGTGACAATAGATGTGAAGGAATGGGATGGGTATGGGACACATGGTAAGTAGAGTTGATGGTATCAAGGATCAAAGTGACAATGAATATATTTACACTAATGGTGTTTCCATTCTCAGAAATATTAGAAATGTGGAATCGAGTACATTTTTTTTTTGAAGTGCTGCTAGGCTGAGCTATTTTCCAAGACTTACCAGCCAGTCATCATCTCTCTTGACCTTGCCTTCCAACACTATTCCTATCATTTCACAAAGGAATACAGACCCAGCAGTGTCAGATCATCTGATTTTTCAAGAGAAGCTAGAAATTGATACCTTCCCATTTTTAAATGTTAGCAATTCCATTTTGTTGTTGTTGTTAACAAATAAAACATACTGTGGAATAGACTTGGTTGCTAATTTGCAACCTGTGTCTAGAATTCTGTGTGCTGCTTTCTAAAATCACTTCAAAATGTACCCTGAACCAAGAGGTAATATAATCCTTTTGAAGCCTCTCTCTATAATTCCTAGCAGGAATTAATTAGCAGGAAGCTCATAGAAAGGCTTTTTATAGTAGCTAATATTTTCCTTTTGTTGGAATGTTGATTTTAAAGTTACAAGCCTTTTTCTGCTTCTTCCCAGCCAGGTCTCTAGACAAACTTTATAATTTTGCTGATTGCTCTGGACTCCACCTGATATTTGCTCTAAATGCACTGCGTCGTAATCCCAATAACTCCTGGAACAGTTCTAGTGCCCTGAGTCTGTTGAAGTACAGTGCCAGCAAAAAGTACAACATTTCTTGGGAACTGGGAAATGGTAAGTAAGGCTGTTATTTCCTCTGAATTGACGAGATAAAAAATAAGTTGGCCTGGAACAGCCTCAGTTAGACCATCTGTAGGGTACTGGCCCAGAAAACACTTAGGATATTTGGCCACTGAATTGATCTTCTAAATAGGAAGAGACCAAATAGTGAAGTACAGTAGATTTAGTGAATCCATACCTGCTTCTTGGAACTGTGGATATCATTTGCTGTGTTGTTTCACTTCATATTAAGGACAACTCAAGAATCAGTTAAAAGAATACTATTGACCAAAGGATCTGAAGAGACATTTCTCCAAAGAAAAAATACAAAAGGCCAAAAAAAAAAAAAAAAAAAAAACACATGAAAAGATGCTCAACATTTTTAGCCATCAGGGAAAAGCAAATCAAAACCACAATAAGATAGTATTTCACATCCACTAGGATGCCCATGATAAAAAAAGGAGAACAACGGTGGCGCCTGGGTGGCTCAGTCGTTGAACATCTGCCTTTGGCTCAGGTCATGATCCCAGGGTCCTGGGATGGAGCCCCGCATCGGGCTCCCTGCTCCGCGGGAAGCCTGATGTCCCTCTCCCACTCCCGCTGCTTGTGTTCCCTCTCTCGCTGTGTCTCTCTCTGTCAAATAAATAAACAAAATCTTAAAAAAAAAAAAAAAGGATAACAACTATTGGCAGGGATGTGGAGAAATCAGAACCCTCATACACTGCTGGTGGGAATGTAAAACGGTGTAGCCACTTTGGAATACAGTCAGGCAGTTCCTCAAAAAGTTAAATATAGAGTTCCTATATGACCTAGCAATTCTACTCCTACGTATATATTTAAGAGAAATGAAAACATATGTCCACAGAAAAATTTATACATGGTAGCATTATTCATAATAGCCAAAAAATGGAAACAACCCAAATGTCCATCAACTGATAAATGGATAAATAAAATGTGGTATAGCCATATGATGGAATATTATTTGGTCACAAAAAAAGGAATGAATACATTCTACAACATGGATGAACCTTGAAAAGATTATGCTAAATGAAAAAAGCCAGACACATATTTATATAAAACGTCCAAAATAGGTAAATCTAAAGAGACAGTAGATTAGTGGTTGCCCAGAGCTAGGGGTGGGAGATATGCGAGGGAACTGCTAAAGGGCCTGAGGTTTCTTTGGGGGTGATAAAAATGTTCTAAAATTTGTTGTGGCGATGATTGCACAACGGTGTAAATATACTTAAAACCATTGAATTATATACATTAATTTGGTGAATTGTATAGATGTAAATTATATCTCAATACTGCTGTTACTAAAAAAAAAGTACTGTTTGTCTTTTCTATTTTAAAGGGCATACAGTGCATATTTTCTGCCACCGGTTGGTGACAAAAACCTTCAATTTTCCTCCTTAGGAGGTTTATTTGTTAATTGTCAACAATATTGTCATCCTATATTTACATAGTATTTAGTTTACATAGGAAGTCCAAATACTCTTCTATTTGGACCTTAAAGTGCTAAATGAAGAGCCTAATAAAGGAAATATTATGCAGGTGAGGAAATACATTGAAAAAGGTAAAGAGAATTGCTAAAGACAGCAGTAAATGCTAAATCTATGTCAGGAACTTGGGACTTCTAACAGAAAAGGAGGCACTTTTTTTTACTACCCTATGAGGTTTTTTTTTAATGGTATTAAAACTAATTGGCTTTCTTCACTTTCTTCAACTTTCATTCAACAAATATTTATTGACTGCCTAATATGTACAAAGGTACTATGGTTGTTTTGAGAGATATAAGAGTAAATAACAGATAAATATCCCTGCCTACATTCTAGTAGAGAAGATAGATAATAAATAGGATTGAAGACAGTTCATCATTATGTTCTCTCATACATTTTTGTCCTTTAGTAATTCAAATTGAAGTATTCAACTTGATCCTATTGTTTTCTAACAATGAATTAATGTACCCCTGCCTTCAGTCCCTCCTGTCCTCCTCTCTCCCTTTCTCCTTTCCCCTTTCTCACCCTCTCACTCTCCCTTCCTTCCTCTTCATTTTGCAATTCAGTTATCAAATTTATATACTTGAACAAACATCTCTGAAGTCCAATTTTAGAACATTTCCATAACTCCAAAAAGATCCCTCATGCCCATTTGCCATCAATCCCTGTAACCATGTCCTATCTCAGCAAACCCTAATCTGTTTCCTATCTATAGATTTGTCTTTTATGGACATTTCATATAATTGGATCATATAATAGTCTTTTGCATCTGACTTCTTTCACCTAGCATGTTTTTGAAGTTTATCCATATTGTAGCAAGTAAAAGTAGCTCATTCCTGAATAGTATTCCAGTGTATGGCTGTATATCCCATTTTGCTTTTCCATTTACCAGATAATGGACATCTGGATTGTTTCTGCTTTTGGGCTTTGATAAATAATGCTGCTATAAACTTTCACATATAAGTCTTTGTGTGGATATATGCTTTTATTTCTCCTAGGAACATACCTAGGAGGGGAGGAGGGTTGCTAATTCTTATTGTAAGTTTATGTTTATTTTTTAACCACTGCCAAATATTTTCCTAAGTAGCTCTACCATTTTACATTTTCACTAGAAATGTATAAGGGTTTTAGTTTTTCTACATCTTTGGAAACACTTGTCAATGTCTGCCCGATTATAACCATTCTAGTGAGTTTGAAGTAGTATCTTAATATGGCTTTAATTAGCACTTCCCTAATGATAAATGATGTTGAGTGTCTTTTCATGTGCTTATCAGACATTCTTACATCTATTTTGGTGAAATGTCTACTCAAATCTTCTGCCCTTTTAATTGAGTTACTTTATTACTGAGTTGTAAAAGTTTTAAATATATTCTGAATACGAGGTCTTCATCAAATATATGATGTGCACATATTTTCCCTGGTCTGTAACTTCTCTTTTTACTTTTTTTATGGCATCTTTTGAAGTACAGAAGTTTTGAATTTTGATAAAGTTCAATTTGTCAGTTTTTCATTTTATAGATCATACTTTTGGTATCATCTCTTTGCCTAACCCCCAACCACAAAGTGTTTTTTTTCTATATTCTAAAAGTTTTATAGTTTTTGCTTTCACGTTTAGGTATAAGATCCGTTACAAGTTAATTTTGAGTATGTTAGGAAGCTAGAGTCTAAAAATTCATCTTTTGCATGTAGATATCAAGTTGTCCCAGCACTACTTAAAAGACTATTCTTTCCCTATTGTATTCTATTAACACTGTTGTCAAAAATCAACCAAAAATGGATTTATTTCTCGACTCCTAATTCTGTTCCACTGATCGGTATGTCCGTCCTTATACTAGCACTACATTGTCTCGATTACAATAGCTTTGTAATGAGTTTTGAAAATGGGAAGTATAAATCCTCCAACTTTGTTATTTTTAAAAAATTGTTTTGGCTGGGGTGCCTGGGTGGCTCAGTCAGTTAAGCGGCTGCCTTCACCTCAGGCCCCAATCCCAGGGTCTTGGGATAGAGCCCTGCATCAGCCTCCTTGTTCAGCAGGGAGCCTGCTTCTCCCTCTCCCTCTGCCTCTCCCCCCAGCTTGTGTGCTCACAGTCTCTCTCTCTGTCTCAAATAAATAAATAAAATCTTTAAAAAATAATAAAATAAAATTGTTTTGGCTATCCTAGGTGCTTGCATTTCCACACAGCTTTTTAATTTCCTCAACAAAGCCTGCTGGAATTTTAATAGAGATAGCATTGAATCTATAGATTATTTTGGGGAGAATTGCCATCTTAAGAATACTGAGTATGTCCACGAACATACATTATCTCCCCATTTATTCAATTTTTAATTTCAGCAATGTTTTGTAGTTTAGTGTACAAATTTTGCACTTTTTTGTGAAATTTAATCTTAAATATTTTTTTCTTTTTCATGCAATTATTAATGGAATTATTTTCTTAATTTCATTTATGTATTGTGCATTGATGGTATTTAGAAATACAATTGATTTTATATATTGATCTTTTATCCTCCAGACTTGCTGAACGTGTTTTGTAGATTTTGTGTTTTTTCACCCCATGTGTGTGAGTTGTTTAGGGTTTTCTATCTACAGGATATGTTGTCTGAGAATAAAGACTGTTTTACTTCTTTCTATCCAATTTAGATACTTTTTATTTCTTTCCTTGTCTGACTACACTGGCTAGAACCTCTAACACAAATGTTGAATGTAAGTGGCAAGAATACACATTCCTGCTTGTTCACAGTCTTAGGGGGAAAACATTAAATATTTCACTATTAAGTATGACGTTTTACCATTAAGCATTCAGTATTACATCATTAAATATATAGGTTTTTCTCAGGTACTGTTTATCAGATTGAAGAATTTCCCTTCTATTCATAGTTGTTGAGAATATTTATCAGGAATAAGTGTTGGATTTTGCCAAATGCCTCTTTTTTTGCACCTATTGAGATGATACTGTGTTTTTGGTCTTCCATTAATATGATATTTTACATTAGTTGGATTTTTGATATTAAATCAGTCTTGCATTCCTGGTATATATCCCCCTTGGCCATTGTATTGTAATACTTCTTATATACTACTGGATTCAGTCTGTAACTATTTTGTTGGGGATTTTTGAATCTATATTTATGAGGAATATTCATCTGTAATTTTCTTTTCTTGTAATGTCTTTGTCTGACTTTGGTATCGGGGGAATATTGGCCTCATAAAATGAATTGAGAAGTGTTCCCTCTTCCTCCATTTTCTGGAAGAGTTTATGAAGGATTGGTTTGGTATTATTTCTTCCTCAAATATTTGTTAGAATTCACCAATTAATCCATCTAGGTCTGGGCTTTCTTTGTGGAAATATTCTTAATGATTAATTCAATGTCTTTTGTTGTTATAAGCCTATACAGATTTTCTATTTCTTTTTGAGTTGGTTTTAATAACTTGTATCTTTCTTGAAAATCTTTCATTTTATCTAAGTTGTCTAAATTAATGGCATAAAGTTGTTCATAGTAGTCCCTTATCTTCTTAATTACTGTGAGGTCCTTAGTGTTGTTCCTTCTTTCATTCCTAATTTCGGTAATCTGTGACTTCTTTCTTTTGTTTCTTGGTCAGTTTAGCTAATGGTATGTGTTTTGTTGATCTTTTCAAAGAACCAACTTTTGCTTTTATTGGTTTTCTCTGTTTTTTAAATATCATTAATTTCCACTCTAATTTTTTTTATTTCATTCCTTCTTGCTTTGGGTTTAGTTTTCTCTTCTTTTTCTGCTTTTTTTTTAAGTTAGAAGCTTAGATTATTAATTTGAGATCTTTCTTCTTTTCTAATATAGGAGTCTTTTTTTTTCTTCTAGACAACAAAAATTTAATTTCTCACTGTTCTGGAAGCCCAAAGTCTAGGATCAGCCGGTATCAGTAGATCTGGTTTCTTCTGAAGCTTCTCTTCTTAGTTTGCAGATGTCCAGCCTCTCACTATGTTCTCACATGGCCTTCTCTCTGTGCATCCCTACTGTCTCTTTGTGTCTCTACACTTTTTTAACACTTTTTTGGGGGGGAGCAGTTTTAGGTTTAGAGCAAAATTGAAAGAAAGGTAGACATTTCCCATATATTCCCCGCCCTGATACATGCATAGCCCACCCCCCTGTCAGCATCCCCCACCACAATGGTGCATTTTTTACAATTGGTGAACCTACAATAATACATCATAATCACCCTATGTTTGTAATTTACATTATGGTTCACTTTAGTGTGAATATACTTTGGATTTGGATAAATGTACAATGACATATATCCAGCATTATGTTGTCATAAAAGTGTCTTTACTGTCCTAAAAATCCTCTATGATCCATCTGTTTATCCCTCCTTCCTGTCCCTGAACTTTGCCAGCCATTACTCTTTTCACTCTGTCCCTAATTTTGTTTTTCCTAGAATGTCAAATAGTTGGAATTATACAGTATGTGGCCTTTTCAGATTGGCTTCTTTCACTTAATGTTATGCATTTAAGGTTCTTCCATATCTTTTCATGGCTGTTACCTCATTTCTTTTTAATGCTGAATAATATTCCATTGTGTAGATGTATCACAGTTCATTTATCCATTCATCTACAGAAGGACATACTCATTCTTCTAAGTTGTGGCAATTATGAATACAGCTGCTTTAAATTCATGTGTAGACAAAAGTGAAGACATAAAATTTCAACTCCTTTGCATAAATAACAAGGAGCACAATTGCTGCATCATATAGTAAGAATATATTTTGTTTTGTAAGAAACCACCAAACTCTTCCAAAGTGACCATATCATTTTTCATTCCTGCCAGCAATGAATGAGCATTCCTGTTTCTCCACATTCTGCCTAGTGTTTAGTGCTGTCAGTGTTAACAAATTTTGACCATTCGAATAGGCATGTAGTGGTATTTAATTGTTGTTTTTTTAATTATTTTTTTTATTTTAAGATTTTTAAAAATTTATTTACTTGAGAGACAGAGAGCGAGCAAGCAAGACAGAGAGCACGAGCAAGGGGGAGGGGCAGAGGGAGAAGCAGACTGCTCTCTGAGCAGGGAGCCCAGTGTGGGACTCGATCCCAGGACCCGGGGATCATGATCTGAGCTGAAGGCAGATGGCCGACCATCTGAGCCACCCAGGTGCCCTTAATTGTGTTTTAATTTGCCTTTCCCTGATGACATATGTGGAACATATTTCCATTTTGCTTATCTTTTCATATTTTTATTTGCCATCAGTGTATCTCCTTTGGTGAGGTGTCTATTGAAGACTTTGTCCCATTTTTAAATCGGGTGGTTTGTTTCCAAACTTTAAGAGTTCTTTGTATATTTTGGATAACAGTCGTTTATCAGATGTGTCTTTTGCAAGTATTTTCTCCCAGTTTGTGACTTGTCTTCTCATTCTCATAACATTGTGTTTTGCAGAGCAAATGTTTTTAATTTTAATGAAGTACAGCTCATCAATTATTTCTTTCAGGGATTGTGCCTTTGGTGTCATCCCATATGTTTTTACACATTATATTTTCATTTTCATTTCATTAAAAATATTTTCTAATTCCCCTTGTGATTTCTTCTTTGACTCATGGATTATTTGTTTAACTTCCAAATATTTATAGATTTCTCAAATTTCTTTCTGTTGAATTCTATTTTAATTCTGTTGTGGTCAGGGCACATACATTATATGATTTAATCCTTTTAAATAGATGAGACTTGTTTTATAGCTTACCATATGGTCTGTCCTGAAGGATGTTCTATATGCACTAAAAAAAATGAGTATCCTACTGTTGTTGGGTGGAGTACTGTACAGATATCAATCAGGTCAAGTTGGCTGATAGTGTTATTCATGTTTCTGTATCAGTGCTAATTTTCTGTCTGGTTGTTCTATTGATTACTGAGAATGTGGTATTGAAGTCTCCTATTATTGCTGGCTTTTCTATTTTTGTCTTTAATTTTGCTTCATGTATTTTGGTATTCTGTTGTTGGTATGTCTATGTTTGTAATTGTTATATCTTCCCAACAAATTGACCCTTTTATCATTATAAAATGCCCCACATTATCTCTAGTAACATTGTTGTCTTAAACATTGTTGTCTTAAAAAGTCTATTTTGTTTGATATTAGTATAGTCATTCCAGCTCTCTTATGGTTACTGTTTGCATGGCATATCTTCTTCATCCTTTTACTTTCAACCTATTTGTATCTTTTAGTTTAAAGTCTGTCTCTTTAGTTGGATCTTAGATTTTTATTCAACCTGACAATTTCTGCTTTTAACTGGAGTGTTCAATCCATTTACATTTAATGTAATTGTTGATATGGTTGAATTTATATCTGCCATCTTGCTATTTTCCATTTATTTCATTTTTTTTGTTCCTCTGTTTCTCCTGTACTACTTTTTTATGCAGAAGAGATATTGTCTAAGGTATTACTTTAATTTCTTTGTTTTTATTTTGTTTTACTTATTTTCATAGTAGTTTCTTATTGTAATACATATGAACTCATTACAATCTACTTTAGAATAATACTAACTTAATTCCAGGTAACTATAGAAACTTTGCTCCGATAGAACTCAATTTTCCCCTCCTTCATGCCATTATTATTCTAAACATTACGTTTTCATATGTCATAAGCCTGACAATACAGTTTTGTAATTTTTGTTTTATGTAACTGTTATTTAAATTAGTTAAGAAAAGAGTAATGAATATTTTCAACTGTCTTTTATATTTACCTATGCAACTGCCGTTACTGGTGTTCTCTATTTCTTTGTGCCATTTTGAGTCACCATCTGGTGTCATTTCCTTTCAAACTGAAAGACTTCATTTCTCATTCCTTGTAAGGCAGATTTTCTCACAACAAATTCTTTCCTTTGTTTTTCTGGTTAAGGTTTAAATTTTGCTTTCAGTTTTGAAGGATAGATTGCTACATATAGAATTCTTGGCTGACATTTTTTTTATTTAGCATTTTGAATATGTCCTCCTATAGTCTTCTGGCCTGCATTATTTCTGGTAAAAATTCAGCTGATAATTTCCTTGTGTTCCTCTGTATGTGAAAATCATTTCAGTTCCAAAATTTCCATTTGATAATTTTTTATAATTTCTGTCTCTTCATTTATATTTGATTGGTCAATACAATCATATTTTCCTTTAATTTTTTATTGTTCCTGTTCTCTCTTTGAACATATTTATAATAGTAGTTTTGAATTCCTTGCCCATGAGGTCTAACATTTGGGTCCCTTAGGAGAAAGTTTCTGTTGACTGCTTTTTTACTTGCTTCTGGGTCACACTATCCTATTTCTTTGCATGTTGTAATTTTTGTTGTTGTTGAAAATTTACATTTTAGGTAATATGTTGGAACAACTCTGGATTCTGAATCCTCCATCCCAGAGGCTGTTTTCTTTGTTTCTTTTTTGTTTGTTTGTTTAGTGACTTACATGGAATAATTCTGTAGAGTCTGTCTCTCTTGCATTGTGTAGATGCTGATATATCTTAAGTTTTTCTATTTTTTAATCATTTCTTAAGGCCAGCTTCCTAGAGGTTGTTCCTGAGTCAGCATAGCTTAATGTTAGACAATGATTGATTAGAGGCTGTGCTTACTTTGCACCAGTAAGGCTTCCATCCTTTGCCAGTGGATCTGTGTGCGAGTTGGAGAACAGATTCCAAATTTAAACAGTTTATAATTCTCACTGGCTTTTCTTTTCTGGCATGCCTTCTCATTGTCTCCTTTATAAATGTGCTAGGTTTCACATTCATCTACGAGTACATGGATAGTTAGTGCCCTCTCCAGTCTCTCCTGAGCATACACAGCCTTCCAGACGACAAGGGGTATGCATTTAAATTACAGATCTGCAAGAGTGGGGCTGTCCAGCTGAGAGTGGAGTAGCTGAGTTACTTATATTTAATTAGTGGGTCTGGTCACATATGGAGATATGGTCCTGCATGTGCTGGACATTTTACATTGAGGAAACCATGTAGAATATGGTGAAGGGAGTAACATTAACTCCACATAAACTATTTTTAAGTCAGGAGACACAGTGGTGAAAGCGTGTCGTGTGTGTGAGCTTATCAAGGCCCACTGTGTCTGTCTTATTCCCCAAACCTCCCTGTTAAATTTCTTGCAGGTCTGCTGGTCAATTTCTTGACACTACAAAACCTCAAGGTAGCCAAGGTATCTGCCCTACCTGGAGCATGTGCTTAATTCCAAATCAAGTTAGCTCCCTCCAGCAGTGGAGTTGCTGGTTTTTAGGACTTTCCTTGCCCTTTTAGAACTACCAAGTTAATAGAAACTGAGGGAGGGTGTTGTGCTCTAAATTATTTCACCCAGCCACTTTGTTATTAAACATTAAGATTTTTCTTTTTGATACAATGGCCATCTTTATAAAACTTTCCTTTCTTACCATTTGTATCAGTTTCCTAAGCCTGTTCATAATAAATTACCATAAGCTCAGTGGTGTAAAACAACAGAAATGTATTCTCTCACAGTTCAGGGAACCAGAAGCCTGAAATCAGAGCATTGCCAGTGTTGATTCCTTCTGGAGGCTCTGAGGGAGGATCTATTCCATGCCTCTTTCTCAGCTTTTAGTAGCTGCTGCCAGCAATCCTTGGCATAGCAGCATTCTTCCAATCTTTGCCTCTGTCGACACATGGCCCTCTTCCCAGTGTGTCTGTGTACCTGAATCTCCCTCTCCATTCGTTTTTTTTATAAAGACACCAGGCACTGAATTTAGGGCACACCCTAATCCCATATGACCTCATCTTAACTACATCTTCAAAGACTCTATTTCCAAATAAGGTCACATTCTGAAGTTACAGGTAGACATGAACTTTGGGAGACACTATTCAGCCCAGTAGACCATTGATTATGAAGTATCACCCAAAAATCAGCATGGTCTCTCTCTTGTGGATTAGGTGATCTTATGTGAAGATTAGTTTGAAAATGAGTAGAATGCTAAAATGGCCCTTAACTTTTTGTTATGATGGTTCCTCAAGTTAAACTAGCTTACACTCTCTTTTTGGTTATTTTATTCACATTGTTAAGAAAAAGGCAGAAAGATCTGTGGACAGGAAAGGGTTGGCAGAGCCTTACCCTTCTCAACTCTGACTTGCATGTCTGCTTTTAATCTAGAGCCAAATAACTATCGAACCATGCATGGCCGGGCGGTAAATGGCAGCCAGTTGGGAAAGGATTACATCCAGCTGAAGAGCCTGTTGCAACCCATCCGGATTTACTCCAGAGCCAGCTTGTATGGCCCTAATATTGGGAGACCCAGGAAGAACGTCATCACCCTCCTAGATGGGTAGGTCATATTTTTTAGCAGTTCTTATAAGACTATTCATAAATGTAATGAATTAATGTATTTATATTTTTCCTGGTTATTTGTGGTCTTAAGAAGGATGGAGAGACTTTTTTCATAGTGACTTCCCCAGTTCTAAATCAGTGATTCTCCATCAAACAGCAGAAGAGCTTTGCATCTCTCCAGGCCTTCCATAGTCAGCAGAAGGTGGTGAAATTGGGGAAGGATATCACAATCTCCTGGGCAGGTTGGAAGGGATTACATTGTTTTAAAAAGCACATTTAATATTATAGCATTTCATCGCATTTTATATTTTTTAAAAGTCAAAATATTATTACTCTATTCTTATGACCATTTCTAGAAAGTAAAGCTTGACAAAACCCTGGCCAGTATAGCTGGATTAAAAAGTTGAGAAACACTACTGCTACTTGTAGATTAAAGCATTAGAATTATTACCACATTTAATTAATTTTGACTGAATCTAATAATCTTTTTTAAGCACTGGTTATGGATGAGGCACTATGTTAAATAGTGTTGGTAGGCCAGCCCAGATTGAATCCATGCAGGTTAGATTCAGTTATACAGAGTCAGAAGGCATGTGTGAGGGAATGGTATGAGGAAGGCTGAAGCTATATGTTGATCCAAGACCTAAAGTGGAGATGTGACTGGAGCAGAAAGGGTGGGAACTATGAAGTTGGAGTCAGGAGTTCCCTGGGAGCACAGAGTATGCACCAAGACACACCTGTCATGTGCAATCCTGTCATACTCTGGAATAGGTATGGTTATTCCTGAAAATTGAAAGATGAGTAAGACATTTTCCAGTGAGGTATACATTCCAAATGAGGTTAGATAAATATTGATTATCAGAGGAGAGAAACTTTTGGCCAACCTCCAAGATGGCCCTTGTGGCTTGATGGCTCTTATAACTCTGTCCTCCCTTTTAGGGTGGCTTAGTCTTGATCTAAGGTAATGAACATAGCAGACATCACTGAAGGTTTGGGAAGGCACATGGATTTGCACTGTAACAACATTAACTACCCGAAATTTAATTTTAGGCATTTTCCTTTTTACAAAGAATTCCTAAGCCCTTAGTTCAGCTCCTGTCCTTTCCCCCACCCATTTCTTTCAGGAGCAACTTTCCCTTTTTTTTACACAGCAATTTCATGACCTTGGTCCCTACCCACAAATGCAGCTCTTGGTTTCCTTTTGCATGCTTTAACTGAACTTTGAAATTACTGTGTGTGTGTGTGTGTGTGATGGAGATGGAGAGATTGATTTCATTTTATGTGTTACAATTAAGGGATAAGAACCACATGTATAGAACTTTATTCATAATTCATAATACATAATAAAGCAAGGCCAATAACTATCATTTTAATCCATGTAGCTATTCTTTTGGATTGTCCTTTTTCTTTAATGGTTTGATCAGTGTATTTTCATGGAACTGACAATGCCCTCTCAGTAACATGACCTACAGGGTCAATCATTCATTCACCCTGCAAATGTTTCTTGAGTAACTGCAATGTTCTGGGTATTACATTAGGAACTAATATAATAATAAACAAAAACAGATACTTTCTCTACCCTCATGGAGCATACAATATGGTAGGGGAGATGTAAACATTAATTAACTGATCTTAAAACTAAGACAATACCAAGGAAAGGTACATGGTGCTATGAATGACCATAAGGGGTGGGATTTGATTGAGTTAGAAGGTCATGGAGTATGGATGGAGTCCACCTCCCCATACACCCAAAAATTAATAGGACTCAAGAGATTAGAGAAAATCACTTACGGAAAGGAAAGGTACAGATGAGCACTTTTAAAAATTTTATGTGCCAGAAAAAAGTGGAGATATATCTTTCTTAATGTGTATGTACTAAATATACAGTGAATTATAACTTGAAACACATAAACGTTCCCAGCAACTCAACCAACAATAACAAAAATGTCAGCACTCTAAATTACCAACTCTGTAGTCTTTTCCAATACTCCTGGTAATACAGATATCATTTTACATAGTTATGATCATTCTATATGCATCATTTTGAGTTCTGCATTTTTTACTCATTGCTTTATATTGCCCTTTTTTATTTCTACATAGTTCTCATATTTGTCATTCTTAATAGCAATAAAATACCCCATTGCATTAATGTACCAAAGTCTGCTTAAACATTCCCTCACTGTTGGGCATTTGGGCTGTTTCCAGTTTTTGTCTGTAATATATAGCACAGCTATAAACATCTTTATACAAATAGGTTTTTTATTTCTTTTGAATTATATCCTTGGGCTACATTCCAAAAAGTTGTGTTTCTGGGTCAAAGAACATGATAATTTTTATGGCTTTTATATTTGTTGCCAAATTTCTTTTCAGAACGACTTCACCAGGTTGTAGGGCAGCAATGTATTAGTATACCTTTTCCCCCAGTACCCCACAGTGGTGATTATATTTTTATTAATTTACTCTATTTTAATTAATGCAAGACTGTGCCTCATGGATGTTTAAATTTGAATTCTGTTAACTATGAAGAGAACTGAACACTTTCTAAAACCTTATGTTGTCTCCTTTCTCCCATCCCAGGTTTGGTTAATGACACTATAACCATTTTGCCTGAGGTACAGACCAGGAGGCCATTTTACTTTCATTCCTCTCCTTTGTTCACATAGTCCATTAGTTAGTTATTAAGTTCTGTTATTTCTGAATTCTTAGTATCACTCACATCCCATCTTCTTTTCATTTTTATTTTAAACCTTTCTTCCTCCTGGATGGTTTCTCTATATCTAGTCTCAGACTCTAATAATTTCTCCATATAGATTTTCTGAGTAGTTTTTTTTTTTTTTTAAAGATTTTATTTATTTATTTGACAGAGAGAGACACAGCGAGAGAGGGAACACAAGCAGGGGGAGTGGGAGAGGGAGAAGCAGGCCTCCCGCCGTGCAGGGAGCCCGATGCGGGGCTCGACCCCAGGACCCTGGGATCATGACCTGAGCCGAAGGCAGACGCTTAACAACTGAGCCACCGAGGCACCCCAAGATTTTCTGGGTAGTTTTTTTAAAAAATACAACATGTGGTCAAATCACTCTTGCTTGAAGTCCAAATGCTTTCATGTGCACCCCTGGCCTGTAGGGTCCAGTACCTGCCTCACTTTGCAGCTAGTAATCAGCTATACCCCTGTGCACCACCTGCCCTTAGCTACATCAAAGTATGTGTAAATTTTGAAAGACACTATACACTTTTTACCTTTGCCCCTTTTTAGTTTGTGTCATTTTCTTTGGAATACACTCTCCTCTCATTTGTCCTCTTTTCAACAAGTCTTCTCTGACATCCTCAGGCAAGATTTTTTATCACCTCCTCTGTCCTTATTAATAGCATTTTGTTTATTTTTTTCTCTAGCACTTATCAAATTGATGATAAATTATTTATTTACATATCTGCCTTCCCTGATAGACTGTGGCCTGGGACCAGGACCTAGTCTATGTTTTATTCATTTAGAATATAGTAGGTGTCTTATAAATGCTTATTGAATGAATACGGTCTTATTCAACCGATGGTTCTAAATTCATCTGATCTGAACACAGTATGCACAAATGTGATTGTGAAGCATTGTAAATCATTGTATAGTGATTTAAATAAATTATAGTGATTTATATAAATCATAATGATTAGCTTTAGTTTCAGAGAACCAATTTTAAGCTTTTTTACTTAGGTAGTTACAGGACTAAACAGAATTATCTTCCCAATTAGGATATAACTCCACTAGGACAGAGATAGAATCTTCATGTTTATTTCTTCAGGACTAGCATATGGGAAGTACTTAATAAAATGCTTGTTTTATTATTTTCATTTCCTTATTTGTGAACTGGCCATTTTTAGTCAGTGATTTTTTTTTTTAAAGATTTTATTTATTTATTTGTCAGAGAGAGAGAGAGCACACAAGTAGAGAGAGAAGCAGGCTTCCCACAGAGCAGGGAGCCCAATGTGAGACTCGATCCTAGGACCCTGGGATCACAACCTGAGCTGAAGGCGGACACTTAACCAACTGAACCACCCAGGCATCCCTAGTCAGTGATTTTTTATCTAGAAGGGTAAGAATTGTTTTTTAGGGTTATATCAGTTTTCTGTTTTTCTTTTGTAAACTTGTATGCATCATCTACATAATGACAATTTTATCTTAATCTATTGCTTTTCTTATTACTTTGAAACATATTCTTATTGTTTCAGAAGTTCATTTTTATTATAATTGTTCTTGTCTGCTTTCTTGTTGATAGTCTTTTCTGCTTCTTCCCTTACACATTTAGGATAAAGTTACTATTTCATTTCCATCTAGGCTTCCTAATGTTTTAATTTTCAGTGTTAGGCTCTTTTAACTTATTTGGAGTGTATTGCTGTATCTGCTATAGAGTAAGGAGCTAATCTATTTTGTTGCCGATGTGGCAGTGTCAAGAAAAGCAGATATTCACTGAAAGTGTGTTTCCTGGAGCTTTTTTGAGGCCTTCACATCCCTAATGAGATGACGACTAAATTTCCTCTCAGTAAATATTTATTGAACACCTATTTTGTATTTGAGTAGAGAAAAGAAAGTTCTAGGTAGAAGTTCTAGGCCATGTTTGTCAATGTCCTGAATCAGAAGTAAGGGTAAGGCATTTGAGGAATAGAGAGATGGGCAGTATAGTGAGCCAGAGGAGAATGGCAGAAAGTGAGAACACAGATAGGCCAGAACAGGATCATTACTGGACTATGTATACCATGGTAAAGAAGTTGTATATTTTATTCTATAAGCAATGGAAAACCATTACAGAGTTTTTGTAAGAGCAGTGACATACCCTAGAGTCTACTCTATTCTCTGTGCCAAATAGATTTCAAGGTACAAAAGTAAGGGATCAAAAGAGCTCAGTAAGAATACCATTTCATTACAAGATGATGGTAGATTGGGTTAAGGTAATGGCAGAAGAGATAGAAGTTAGGGTAGATATGATTTATTGATGGATATCTCGGCAAAGTGGGGTGAGAGAATTAATAAAGGATGACTTCCTCCTTTTGGACAGTTAACATCTCTCTTTCAAGGGCCATCACATGCAGAAAAGGGAGCTTTTCAAAAGGAAGTAACACCAAGATGAACACACATTCATATTCAGGGAATACAATCCCTGGAGCAACAAAAGATGGCTTTAAAAAATATTGGGTGTGCTTCAAGTTCAGGATAGTGATCTGAGCACAAGCTCCATTTCCTCTTGGAACCACCATCCCAGCTCCTATTAAAAATTGGTAAAGAATAAATCCATAATAACAAACACACAAAAGAGGGCTCATAAGCAGATGAGAGATTTTGACAGATTTCTATAAAACAGGTGGAAGACTGTTGACAGATTAAGCAGAGTGAGGAAGTGGCAACCCAGGGAACATAGGCTCTGGGAAAATATAGCCAGTCCACCTAGCAGATAGCCTCAGAGTCAGGAAGGGTTGGGGTGAGAAAGGGAGACCAAGCCAAGGGGTTTATATAAAAGTCTGTCTGCAGTGAAACTACACTTACAGCTCAGCTCTTCCCTCCATCATTTTAAGTCCTCTACACTGCCCATACAGAGTAAAGACAGCTCAATCTATTATCTCTGAGCAAATCCCAACCCAAGATTTAGGAGTCTTCACCAAAGAAATTGAAGGGATTGCCTAGGGATAAACTGGTATTGCTAAAATGGAGTTGTTCCTGCAGAGTAAAACACTGAGATAAAGCACTGCCAGATACCCTAGCCCAAAGGCTGTCTGTGCACTACCTTACTCCCTCTCTAAAGTGAAGTGTGTTGGTGAACAAGCTCTGCCAACAAAATAGAGATCCTAGAGCAAGGAAGGACTTATCTAAAAAGCCTAAATATTCAACAGCTGAGAAAATTCTGTACCTGCTACCTAGAAGAATCTACTTATCCCCAATTTTTAAATATGAATAGATAGCCAAAGATCACAAGACATAAGAAGGAAACCAGTAGCATGAAAGAGAAAACCCGAGATAAATAAATAAATAAATTGACCCAGGAAGAATTATATTTCAAGACCAGAATTTTAAAAATAGGGCTTCTGGGTGGCTCAGTCTGTTGAGCATCTGCCTTCGGCTCAGGTCGTGATCTCGGGGTCCTGGGATCAAGTCCTGCGTCAGGCTCTCTGCTCAGCAGGGAGTCTGCTTCTCCCTCTCCTCCTCCTTTGTGCTTGCTCTCTCAAATAAATAAATAAAATCTTAAAAAAAAAGAATTTTAAAAATAAAAATTTGAAATTAGTATCCTTATGAAGATATAGGAAGATATTGTACTTGCAGAATAAAAACACATTTCTATGAAAAAAAAGGTACAAAGAGAACAAAAAGATATTTTTTGAGACTAAACTTATAATTGCTGAAATTAAGTTCAGTAAAGGTTAGACAGTGATTTCTTAGGTATAGCACTAAAAACATAAGTGATAAAAGAAAACATTGATTAATTGGACCTCATCAAAATTAAGAAATTTTGTGTATCAAATGATACCATCAAGAATGTGAAAATACAGAATGGGAGAAAATATTTGCAAGTCATGTAACTGATAAGTGACTTGTATCCAAGATATATATAAAGAACTCTTACAAATTAACAATAAAAAGGCAGATAGCCTATTTTAAAATTGAGCAAAAGGAACTTGAAATGGCATTTCTCCAATGAAGATATGCTAATGGCCAGTAAGCACAAGAATGGATGCCTAGTATCATTAGTCATTAAGGAAATGCAAATCGAAATCACAATGAGATACCACTTCATATCCATTTGGATGGTCAAAATAAAAAAATATGCAAGAATAAATATTGGAGAAAGTAAAAAGAATACATATTGGAGAAGACGTGGAGAAACTGGAACTTTCATACACTGCTGGTGGGAATGTAATATGGTGCAACTGCTTCAGAAAACAGTCTGGCAATTACTCAAAAAAGGTTAAACACAGAGTTACCATTATGACTCAGCAATTCCACTCTGAGGTATATACCCAAGAGAAATGAAAATGTATGTCCATAAAAACATGTGTACAAATATTCATAGTGGGATTATTCATAATAGCCAAAGAGTAGAAACAACCCAAATATCCGTGGCTGATGAATGGATAAATAAAAAGTGGTATATCCATAAATTGGAATATTATTTGAGAATAAAAAGAAATGAAATACCAGTACAGGTTACAACATGGATGAAGCTTGAAAACATTATGCTAACTGAAAGAAGCCAGTCACAAAAGGCCCCACATTGTATGATTTCCTTTATATGAAATTAACAGAATAGACAATCTATAGAGACACAAAGTAGATTAGTGGTTGGTTAGGGCTGGTGGAGATTGTGAGGAAATGGAGAGTGACTGCTCAGAGGTACAGGGTTTCTTTTTGAAATTAAATATTCTAGAATTAGATTGTGTTGTGCTTCCACAACTCTATAAATAACTATTGAGTTGTACACTTAAAGTGTACATTTAAATAAATTTGTATTGAATCATATCTCCAAAAAGCTCTTAAAAGAAAGAATCCAATAAAATAATTGGAAGAGAAAATCTTCCATATACAGAGCTTTAGACAGAGATAGAAAATTTGAGATAAAATATTACTGATATAGAGGATCATTTCAGGATACTCAACAGCTGTCTCATAGAAGATCCAGATCCAGAAACAAAGAAGAAAATTATCGTTACTGAAACAAAGGAAAACTTCATCAACTTTTACAATGTAAAAGTAAAGAGACAAGTGGCAGAAAATAGATGGTAGAAATGGAGAGAAGAAATAAGTCATATAAGGGCTGATATGATCATATAATATAGGTGGAGTCAGAAAATATTGTCTAAACCATTGAAATAATTGATAGGGAGGTGGGAAAATGGGGTCTCAGTAAACCAAGAACAATGAGTTAACTCTTGGTTAGAAAGACTTATGGTAGCATTTCCTTAAATGTGCTCTGGAGAATATCAGTTTTGCAGGATATTAACATTATATTGGGGGAGGGGGATAAAACGTTCCATGGTCCAGTAATTTGGAGAAATACTGGGATACACAAATGTTCTGAAACACTTCCTGGCACCTTTAATACATTACATTCTGAATCTCCAAGAAGGGGATTTAGCATGCAGAATTTCTTACATTTATTTGACCAGAGTCTTACTTTCAGAGACCATCTTGAGAGACTAGTGTTCCACAGACATGTCTGGACAACTTGGAATATGAACCCTGCTTTGGGGGGAGGGATGGCGGTATAGCAGACAATAACAAAAGAATTACCATTTGGAAAATTCAGAACCTGGACCACATTAACAGTCTTGTTACCAGTGCGCTTGCTTCCATTCTTGCCCTCTCTATTCTATACACTACTCAGTTGTCAGAAAATCTTCTGCAACCATATAATTCACATGACATAAGTCTCTTGCAGAAGACTCCTAATGACTTTTCATTGTTCTTAGAATAAAATTCAATCTCTTTACCACGTCTACAAGGCTCTATCATGACTAATCTGACTGCTGCGTAGCTCTTCATTCTTATCTTCTTCAGCTTTCCCTTTTTCTCATTTCACTCACACCTCACTGGCTTGGTATGTGCTAGGCTTCTCTTTACTTGGGGGCCTTCACATATGCTCTTCCTTCTAGAGTGTTCTCTCTGCTTGCCACATGGCTGGTTTCTCCTCATCTATTAGAGACCTTCCTTGAGTAACTGAGCTAAGTAATTCTCTATCAACACACTCTGTTGGTTCTCTTTTTGGTATTTATCACAATATAAAACTACATATTTATTGTATGTTTATTTGTTGGTTAAAGATTACAAACTCCATGAGGGTGGGAAGTATGTCTGTTATATTTACCAGTGTATATGCAGTGCCGGCAAAAAGCCTAATGCATAGCAGGTGCTCAAATGTGTTGAATGAAAAATGGAAGCTATCCTAACATTCTACAGAGGTATTAGTGGAATATTCTAACCTGAACCTGTGTTAGAACAGAAAGCTAGACAGGGCCTTTAGCTCCCGTGGCAGCCCAAAGAGCTGTGGAAAACATTCTAATTTGGGCAATGAGGGTAAAAGCAGAAGACAATTAGGCAGCAAATAACGGCCTCCTCCATCATAGCAGACCGCATGATGTATGTTATATGCTCAATGGTCTACAAACCAGAAACAGAAAAATTTCCTTTTTATATCCAGAATTTCACTTTTTTACAAGCAAATTTATTTTATTTTGTTTTATTATTATTATTTTTTAGAGCGAGAGAGTGCATGTGCTTGAGCTGGGGGGCTGGGGGGGAGGGGCAAAGAGGGAGAGAAAATCTTAAGCAGGCTCCATGCCCAGCACTGGGCCTCACAGGGGCTCGATCTCACAACCCTGAGATCATGAGCTGAACTGAAATCAAGAGTCGGATGCTTAACCAACTGAGCCATCCGGGTGCCCCAAGCAAATTTATTTATTTATTTTTCCTTTTTAAAAAAAATTTTTAATTCAATTAATTAACATATAATGTATTATTTGTTTCAGGGGTACAGGTCTGTGATTCATCATTCTTATATCCAGAATTTCTGTCTTTAGTTGTGTCTAATTCTCCTACTAAGCCTAATGCTGATTTATAGACTCCACTTGTACTTAAAGCATAGATAGTAATGAAGGCTGTATGGGTGGATAAGGATGGAAACTTCGCTATGTTCCTATTACTTGGCTCCCATTATGACTTTTATGGGCCATATGTATTTTTTACTTCATGGGTCCCCTCCTCCATAAAGACATTATAATAACAATCTGTTTTCTACTATAGTGAGTAGGATTGGGGAAAAAGCAGGATGGTGAAAAGCACGCACTTTGCAACTAGATGAGACCTAGTATAGTGACTCACTAGGTCATCTTGAGGAATTGTTTAATGTCTATAAAACCTCAGTCTTTTCATCTGTAAAATGGGACTGATTAAATTACCTATTTCTTAGGCTTATTGTAGAGTTAAATGAAATAAAGTGCTCAGCACAGTTCCTGGCACAGTTGACACATAAAGGAATATCAGCCACAATTGTTAAGAATAAGTGTATTTCAAAGATGAAAAGGCAGGTTTTTTCCTTTTTTTTTTTTTTTTTGTATATAACTTTATGTAGTTTCCCAGGAAGTTTAGAGAATTGAGTGGATATAGGAACTAGAAAGATTAGTAACATGCCCGGATAATGAGGGTGATCACAGGTCTACCTCCTGTGTAAAAACCACCACATTCTCATTTGGAGTGGGAAGATGCACAGCTGGGGACAATTTGGTGTACAGAGTAATTATTACAATGTTATTCCTAGTAATTGTTCTGTTTAATTTCAACTGTGAAAGAGTTATATGACTTGACCAAGCTACAGGAGGAGAGAACAATTTATTCCTCTTAGTTCATAAGAAAAGAGTTTCCATCTCTTTCTCTAGAGAGGAAAGGCCCCCAGCAGCTGTTTAGTACTCATTAACAGGGAAGCATTGGCTACTGCAAAGGTCTGCTCCCTAGCTAAGCATTGTGTTAGTGACTACAACTTCTAAACTTGCCTTTCCCTGCACCCCCGGAAAGGACTTCTTTCCTGATTAGAGAAACAACCTAATTCTTTCCCCAAGCCCACGGTCATCAATTATTGCCATTATGATGAAGATGTTTCTCTCTTCCTCCAATGTCAGAGAAGTCAAATGGGGGTTAGAAGGAACATTGGAGAAGGAGACTGGAGTCCTGGGACATAGACTTAGATTTGACACAGATATTCTTCCTCACTTTCTTTTTTTCCATTTATTTTCTCATTTTTTTCTTCTTCTACTTTCCCTGAGAACCCTACCCTCTCTTCCAAGAATGCCTACCCTGAGAGGCACTACTAAGATCAGAATCTGTCAAAGGTGTGGCCCATGGTCCTCCTGCATTAGAAGCACTTGTTGAGTTTCTTAAAAATGCAGCATGATTCTTAAGCTCCAGCCTAGACCTACCAAACCAGAATGTGGGGGGATAAGATTTAGATATTGGATTTTTGAACAGCAACTCCAAGGCGTTCTTTGCACACCAAAGCATAAGAACCACTACCCTGTAATATAGGCAGAACGGGTTTTATTATCTTTATTTTACAGATCAAGGAATGGAGGTGCACAGGTATTAAATTTTTACCAAACTCACATTTACTCAGTGCCAACAGTATGCCAGGAAGTAGCCTTGTTCCTTCATGCATGTTATCTTGTTAATCTTCACAAGGCCTTTAAGAAGTAAGTGCTGTTCCCTCCATTTGAAATGGTTTAGAGAGATTAAACAATGTACCCAAGGCCACCTAGCTAATAAGCTGTGGAGCCAAGTCTTAAATCAGGTATCTGTCTAACTCCTGGATCCATGGTCTTTCTACTCTGTGGTGCTATTTTTTTGAATCTTCATTTTTTAACAAAGCCACATGGTCTAGCATACTAGAAAAAATATAATCCTTTTTCACCTTAGTTCCACAGTGTTAATTCTCCTAGACTCAGCTTCATACCAAAGTTTGAACTTTTGGAAAGTTCAGTGTTAAATGTGAAATTTATCATGACATCTTGATGCATTTTTCCTCCTTCCCATCAGGCTCCACAGCCAGGGCAAATCATATCTGGTCAGTTATACCTTTTTTGCTTGAATCCAAGTCTTTATGACTTCCTTAGGAGCATTTTAGACTATCAAGACATGTCTATAATAATATTTCCCTAACCAGCACCTTTCAGCTCCAGCCATAGCCTTCCAGATCTGTTTCAACATCTTCTCTCATCATCCCCCACCCCCCTGCCATTTGCCTTCATTTTAATCAAGCAAACTTATTTTGTCCTTTATGTGTTATCTCACATCTGCCTCCATTTTATTCCAAACACGGCCCTGTAGCCTCCCTCCTTTTAACTCCCCATTAGCAGCAAATAAGCTTCATCCTGAGGGGCCAGATCCAGGTAATAGTGCCTGGTACCCTGTCTTTAGAAGGATTCCTAGGTCAATTCCGAGATTAGTGAGACAATATTGAGATCTATTACCAATACCTACTATGGGCTCAGAAAATGGGGACAGCACTACAAACATCACAAATTTGTCATCTCTGCATGGTTAAAACAAGGGCTTTAGACTCAGAACTGGGTTTGAATCTCAGCTCTGCAACTTATTACCTGGGTGATCTTGAGCACAGTTTCTTCATCTATAAAATGAAAGTGATGATACAACCTTACAGGGTTGTACATTGTGTAAACCACCTACCAAATGCCTGTCAATCAGTATATGGTAGCTAACTTATTTTTTCCTTTCTTCATTCAAGATTGCCCTTAAAATTAAACTTCATGGATGTAATTTTTATTGACAAGAAAGATTGGTTGAAGAATCTCATCCATCTCAAGTTCCAGTATATTAAAACTCTATAAATCTATCAAATTGAGGGAATAGTAAGCTAGAAGGGAAGCCTAAACAGAGAGCTGCACTAGCTATTAAAGTCAATGAATATATAGCCATGCTATTTATCAGCTTACTGCCAATGTAATATTATATATAAATAGGGGTGGGGAGAAAAAGGGAAGGGAGGGAGTGAGAGGGACAGGAAGGGAGGGAGGGAAAGAGAAAGAGAGAGAGAGATGTATCAATATATCATTGGTCTGTGCAGCACCTAGTATAGATAGCTCAATATATAACTAGCCATGGAAAAGTAAGTGGCTTTGGACCAAATGGAAGATGCCTGGTTTGCTGTAACTCAAGATGAATAATTTCCTCACAGGTTTTTCCTAGGCTTTGTGTAGAATAGCTATCACATCTTATTCGTGCTAGTTACATAACCAAAGTTCTCTTTGTGGACAAGGGGAAAAAGATCAGACTACCACTCTCTTATTGAAGTTTGTACTCATTTAGACATCCAGTTCCCTGTGAAGGATTTATCCTCCTTCCTGGGAGCAAAATTCAGAATCCAGTTTTTAGGGTTGCATTCTGTGGTCCAGAAGTAGAAATCAAACCCCAAAGACCATGAATAAAGATGTGCCTTATTATAAGAGAGAGCTGTGATATGCCCTGGGAGAGAAGGCTCAACAGTATTTCAGATACGTCATATGTGCAGGTGGATAACAAAGGAAAGAAATTCTCCCAGATTTGGGATCTCTTGGGGGAGGAAAAGGAACTCTCACAATGAAAGGGGATATGTTGTTCTTTTCCATAGCAGCAGATTGGCTCCAGTGGGAAAGATCTCCCAATACTGAAATGTCTGCCTGGCACTAGCTAATTTCCTTTGATACAAGTCCCTGCCCTTTCCCTCTCTTACCCTTCTTTGCATGACTGGATGTCAGTGTGAGGGCAGACATCTTCTGTTCTCTGGGATAATCATCCAGGATTTCTGTCTTCATAATTCAGGTATGGAGACATCCAACCTTGGAAAACCAAGATCTTGCCCTTTTTGTTATTCACATCCTGGGTCATCTTTTACTTGTACATTCATAGACCTAAATCTAGGGATTAGAATGGAAGTGGATGGCTGAAAATCCTTGGATAATACCAGACACTAAACGGAATTTCACTTTCCCAGTGGTATTTCACTCTTGACAGCACTAGTCTGTGTGCATGTTTTTCCACCTCTAATATTACTGTTGTGGAGCATTCTGCAGCTGTGTTGAAGTTATTCATTTATGTGGTTTGGGCCAGTTTCTGAGAAACAGGCAGAACTAGAGAGCAGAAGAATCCATCAATGTTAGATTTGAACAAAGAAAATTATGATCTTTTGGACTTGCTGTCTTCCACATTGCCAATATAGATATAAAAATAAAGGATAGAAATGATATGGATACAGGATAGTCATAGAGAGCCCTAATTTTCAGGGAAGGAGCATGGGGGTGGGGAGAATTCCCGAAACTCATTGACTTATAGTGTCTATTCCTTGGGGTTTTGTCTAATTGGTTTCCTTTATGTGTTATTTCTGTAGTTGTTTTCTCTTTTTCTGGTTTTAAAAAATAATGTCAAAGACTTCTGAAAACAGAACATTTTGCTCATTTGAGGTCAATTTTTTACACTTCTCAAAAAACAAGAGTATGTTTGGTCATCTTGGTAGTATTTGGAAATGCATATTTTGTTTGACATTATTTGTGAATTAGATTTTTCCTCCTCAGAATAAGTATAAAAATGCTTCCATATGTTTGAAGTTGGTTTCATCATTTTGCTAAGAAGGAAAAAGGAAGAATGTAGTTTATAGTAATTTTCATGTGAATACATATTTAATAGTGGTGTTTCCTCAAAGTTAAAACAGCTTTTCTACTGCTTCAATATGCTACTAAAGTTAAGAAGATAATAATATCATTTGTTTCAAAATATTAAATTGTAATTGAGATATTTTTTAATATAATGAAACTAAGCTATATTTTACTATTTTGATTTCTTATACAAAATACGATCTTAAGTGAGGATCTGACTTTAATTTTTTTTCCCAAATAGCCACAAATCACATAACATCAATAAAGAAATGCTTCAGTTTTTCATATACTAAGTTCTTTTCCATGTAATAAATTCTTATATGTAACTTGAAAAAAAATCTATTCCATATCTCTCCTTACTAATTCCTAATCTCTTTATGAGTTCCTAAGATCTCCTTTCTAATTCCTAGGAATGTTTTAATACTTGTGGGTTTTATGGTATATTTTAATATATGGTAGATCAAACAAATGTCTCTTCATTATTCCAGTTTTAAGGAATATTCTTGGAGCCTTCTAGATGAATGTTAGAATGATTTTGTAAAGTTTCGAAAATATCTACTGGGATTTTTTAAATTAGGATTTCATTAAACCCATAAATTAGTTTAGGGAGAATAATTGATTTTCCTATCCAGGATCATGGTAGGTCTTTTCCTTTATTCAATTTTAAAATATTTCTCTGTAAACTATAATATTCTATATAAGGGTCTAGTCTATTTTGTATTTAATTATAGATTTTATGGATTTTCTTTGAGGGATGTGGGGTAGGGTGTGGAGGGAGAAAACATTAGCCTTACTTTAAATGTTCCTAACTCTAGTTTTCCCGTTCTTTTTATAATGCTACTTTTAATAATGGAAAGTTACTTAAGAACTTAATTATCAACCTATAGCAGAATGAACTATCCAATGCATATGAGGATCTCCAGATTATAGCACCATGAAGAACCAGTTTCCAACTCTGAAGACACCAAATTAGATGTGTTCTTAATTGCCTATCCAGACCCTTTTAGCCAAGCAGGACATTAATGATTTTTTTTCCTCCTTATTTTCTTTTAAATGCATAGCTGTTATCATCAGTGACTATTTATTTCAAGTTCTTTAAGGCATATTCAAGAAGATTGGAATACATTCACCAGCATCAGCATCAAAAGTCTGTTCCTGGGTTGCCCATCTTGGGCAATGGCATTACTACAATTAAAACTTTGGGCTCCTCTCTTTCCCCTCTTGCCCAACTCAGACTCACCCACCAAATCCTCTTGAGTGCTCCATCAGTGTTACTCAATGGGTCTTTTTTCATTTTCACATTTCCAAGTATCCCCTCTCTGTGCGGTCATCTCCTACCAGTTTGTCCACACCAGCACGTTTCAGCTTTACCCAGCCAGAGTGATCTTCCTGACACTCAAATCTGATTCCCCTCATTTGTTTAAAAACAGGATAAATCCAACAAATATACATGAAAGGAGCCAGCTGTATTTTGCAAATTATGTTGGGTACTAGTCATAGAAAGATATATAGGAGCTAGACTTGTACCTAGTTGTTAAGGGATAAAGGCCAGACTTGTTAGCATCACAGCCTAGCAGCTAGTGACCTGACCAGTCTGACTTCCTGCCATTCCCTTACCTGTCTTCTGACATCCAGTCAAGATGGACTCCTGAGAACACACTCACCTTGACTCTACCTTGTTTTGCCTGTTCTTCATGACAAAATCTTACACTTCTTTTAATGCCAATTCAGTGTCATGTGCGATGTGAAGCTTTTCTCAATGTTTATCTCTCTTCTAATACCATAGGGTATAGAGCTAACTGCTCCCTTGACTGCTATCTCTCAGCAGTCGGTTTGTACCAGTAGTATAGCACATAGAAACTCTGATAGCTGATTGTCTTGTCTCTCTTCTTGGCTTTTTTGTGGTGGTCGTCATGTAGCAGAGGCCCTGGGTCAGTCACCTTTGATACCCTGCATATTCTCTTACAAATAGGCACTGCAATGCTCAAGTCTGAGAGAAAGCCAACAAGCAAAGGTGCTCAGGCCTTTTTTTCTCTTTTTTGGATGAATTGGTAGTATTTCTCAAGGCAAAAGTTCAACTTATTTTTTGCATCTTAGAGTTGTACTGTACTTCTGGGCCTCAGTGAAAACAGCTTGGAGGCAGCATAGGATCCTAGAAAGAGGATTGGATTTGGAGTCAGAGAACCTGGGTTTAGTCCACACTAGCTCTATGAATTTGAGCAAGTCTTATAACCTCCACGAGACTCAGCCTCCTCCACTATAAATTAGGAGTATTTACTACCTACCAGGTTGTTTTGAGGACTATGTGAAATTATACATATAAGAAGCTGAAAAGCATTTTATAATGATAGAGCACTATAAATGTCAGTGTTATTTTTATTATGGTTTTTCATATGTAAATTAAGATAGTTTTACCTAAAATATTTCTTTTTTGGAAATACTCCAGCTGGCATTTGTGGCTTTGCCTGGTCATGCCCTCCTTCCCCAGGAGTGCTACTAGGAGAGGTGGCCTGACTCCATAAAATGGGCTGTTTGGGATGTCTAGAGCCACTACTTCTCTAGCCAGTAGGGAAGTTAGTAATCCGTATAATGGAATCAATAATATCCACCTTCCTAAGCAAAACGGTTTTGAGAATTATAAGAAATAACACATGAATGGCTGGTACTAGTAGGTACTCAATATATGTTATATTCCCTCCAATCTCCATTTACATTTTGGTCTTGCCCATCAAACCAGTTCCATTCCTGATCACCCTTATGTTCCATTTCCCATATTCTTGCTCCTGACTGCTGAATGGTACTAGAGAAAAAAGACAAGACCATATAGACAAGAGCCAAGCTGCCTCCTCTTCATCTCCTTCTCCTCCTATCTTCTGTGTCCTCCTCTTATCCCTTGTTCTCCTCCCCTTCTCCTCTCCCATTCTCTTTCTCCTACCCCACCCCCAACTCCCTCCTCTCCTTCCTCTTCATCTTCTTTTATAAACTTCACTCCTATGCTAAGCAGCAGTCCTGGCATCCTCTCTCTCACTTCCAATCCTGCAAAAATTAAGTACTTTTCCACATCATGGCAAAGCAGAGCCTCTGTTTGGGCAGCACATGGCAACCCCTTTGCCATGTGTCTGCCTGCAAGATTATGCTGGCACAGGGTAGGCTAGGACTTTCTTGACAAAACACCCTCTCGCTTCCTAATGGAAGAGTTTTTTGGTTATGAAATACTGATGGAAGATTGTTTCTGTCTGTAGAAAAGTTCCCTTCCAGGGTCTCAGGGTTGAAGGGAAAGTCTTGAAGAACTGAGATATTCCTTTTGATTTCCTGTGTCTGCATGGTAACTCTCTCAAATAGTAACAATAGCCGTGGCAGCACATGGCCTCAGAACATGAGGATAGTGAGAATGGAGGTTAGTAGATAATTGAGTTATTCACAGACCTGCAATTTATGATACCCTGCGGCATCTGTGGGGCCTTAGAGCTTCCTCCCAGCTCTGGTTCTGGTAGAACCTCCAGGAGCATAGGAGGCTAGGGAACTAGTAGCAAGGCTTTGCTGTGTGTTTTGAAAGAAAACAGGTCTGGTTTCTCTTTCGAGCTGAGCAAATGTCAGATGACACTGGTTAGCTGCTTCAGAAATAGATTTCTCTATGCTATATGTAAGTGATGAATCACTAAATTCTACTCCTGAAACTAATATTACACTATATGTTAACTAACTAGAATTTAAATAAAAACTTGAAACATTAAAAAAAAAGATTTCTCTGTGTGGTGCTCAGGTTTCTACACTCAGGTATGGCAGCCCATCACTGGGGCATATTTGAAAGTGCTTTATGCTTATATAACTAAATTGGGTTTTCCCATGGTCTTTTCAGAAGGCTGAGGTTTTCAAAGGCTCTATTGAGTCGCCATCCTTGGGAAATGTTATAGTTTATTTGTTTCCTAGCAGATTTCAGAGTCCTTAGAGAATAGGAAATGAGAGAGAGAAGTTTTGTGCATGGGGTAAGTGATGTGGAAACCATCAGGTATGGGCTTGGGAAGACAGACATAGACAGCATGCTGTATTGGGGTCTTGATTTCCAGATGGTAAAGGATGTGTGAAGAGCTGAAAGTATCCTTACCTTCACCTTCTGTACAGTTTAACTTCCAGTAGCTCTGGATAGACCTTGATTGTGGCTGTGGGCTCTTAGCCCAAGGATTGGCCTAATCTATGCCTCAGCTTATTTTATTTGTTCTTTCTGTTCTGTACAGATTCATGAAGGTGGCGGGAAGCACAGTGGATGCAGTTACCTGGCAACAGTAGGTATTCACCATTTTTGCTCTTACTTATTATAGCTACTGCAAAATGAAAGATAATTAGCTGTTATGAACATTATAGCTGACATCTAATAAGCTACTCTTTATCCTCGAAGAGAAAAAGTCAAAACTAACTCCAAAGCTGTTCTTGTGATGCATACTATCTCATAGTAATATAATTTTGTTTTGTTGTTTAAATAAAACCCAAAACAAAACCAAAAAAATGGAAGCTCAGCTATTATGTGTACTTTTAAATTAATCTGTCATCAGTGAACAGGTAATGGGAATATGAGCGTGCCATCACTTACCCATAAGTTTTCCTTGGGAATAAATTTCCTTAAGAGAGGAAATATTTTTTCCTCTCTTAAGGAAAATAAATAAATACAATTTATTTTTTATTGGTATGTTAATCACCATACATTACATCATTAGTTTTTGATGTAGTGTTCCAATATTCATTGTTTGTGCATAACACCCAGTGCTCCATGCAGAACGTGCCCTCTTTAATACCCATCACCAGGCTAACCCATCCTCCCACCCCTCTCCCCTCTAGAACCCTCAGTTTGTTTTTCAGAGTCCATCATCTCTCATGGTTCGTCTCCCCCTCCAATTTCCCCCCCAATTCTTCCCCTCCTGCTATCTTCTTCTTTTTTTTTTTTTTCTTAACATATATTGCATTATTTGTTTCAGAGGTACAGATCTGAGATTCAACAGTCTTGCACAATTCACAGTGCTCACCATAGCACATACCCTCCCCAATGTCTATCACCCAGCCACCCCATCCCTCCCACCCGCCCCCCACTCCAGCAACCCTCAGTTTGTTTCCTGAGATTAAGAATTCCTCATATCAGTGAGGTCATATGATACATGTCTTTCTCTGATTGACTTATTTCGCTCAGCATAACAGGAGAGGAAATAGTTTTAATTACTCAATGTATCATGTGAAAATAACAACACTTTATTATAGTAATGGTGGTGGTCTTAATTAGTGCCAAGAGTGTTACTAATATGAAGCAATTAAAAAAAAAAAAGGAATATGAAGGGAATGAAGCAGCCTCAAGAGAAGATAAACCCTAGTATTCCAGGAAGAAGCTTATAGTTGCAAAGACCTGTTAACCTAAGGGTAGCTTGATTTGTAAAGATAATTATCTGATACATAAATTAATTTTCTTTAAGTTTCCTTATGGTATTGGTGCTGGAATGTCAGCATCTCACAGTGTCTCACCAATTTTATACCTGAATCCTGCCCTTCCTTTTTGTAAGAAATCTACCCCATAGCATCTTCTAAGTCGTCTTTCATCTAATGTGGTCCACACAGCTCAGACGTGTGCTATTCTGGGCCCTCATAGCTGTCAACTATGACCGCCTCACTCAGTAACTCTAACCCTGCCTGCCTAGCACATTTACTTCTCTTTTCTATCCTCCATTTTAAGTGGGTCACAGTATCCCTTGGGATTCATGACGGTTGTGAAAGAAGCAAGAGCAGTGGATGAAATCTTTATTAACTATCCCAAAAGGATTTTTGATTGTTAGCAATCAGTAACTTCAATCATAATGGAAAATATTTTATTATGCATTTATACTTAGTTTCTCTAAGCATCATTTTAAATGTTTCCAGAAATTCTTATCCTTCCTCCTTCAGTTTGTTTTGTGAGTCATGGATGAGTAGGTCTAGAGATCTTGTCATTCCCATGCTTAAAACCCCTCAGTGCCTTCCCTTTGTACTTAGACAAAAGGCCAAACTCTACTCTGGCCTATAAGGAAGGTACTTTGTGTTTGGCCTCTGCTACTGTATGATCGTTTCTAGTGCCACCCTGACCTTACTCATTCTGTCCCAACACACTAGTGGTCTTTTACTTTTTAGAAAATTCATGTGCCTGTCTGCCTCAGGATCTTTGTAAGTGCTATTGTCCCTGCCTGGAATGCTGTTATCCTCATTTTTTGTGTGGCTAGTTCCTTCTCATCTCTAAAGACTCAACTTACATGTTATCTCCTTTGAGAGGCCTTCTGTGCTGATCCTATCTAACACAGACCCCCTTTTTAATTCTCTTTCTTAGCTCTTTTCTTTCTATGCTACTTTACATAACTTATCATTACTTTACCAAACTTATAATTATTTTTTTCTCTTAACTTGTCTTTGTAATTTGTGTGTTTTTCTCTTCCACCAGAATAGCACTTAGTCAGTTCAACAAGTACTTATTTAGGCAATTGTTTACTGAGCCTTTACTATGGGGGAAAATAACAGCAATGATGAAACTGTTTGCAGGAACTGTTGCAAACCTTTTATGCCTTACTGTATCTGATCCTCACAACAACCAAATGAGTTTGGGACTAGTTTTATCTCTTGCATAACTTAAAGGAAGTTGTAGAAAATCCAAACGTTACACAGAAAGTGGTAGATTTTGGACTTAAAGTTGAGTGTGTCTCACTCCAAGGACTATTCTCTTAACTGTTACTACTTTGATAATAAGACAATGATTTTTTGTTGAAAATATTACATTCTACTAGAGCAATTCAAATCCTCTTCAGTGTCTTTCATCAAAGGCTATCTGGATAACGTAACATAAAGGCTGAAGCTTGAAGAATTCATAGTGTTTGTAAGGAGAAATAAAGAGATCAGTGTATGAAAATTACTGGGTAAAATGTAAGACTTGCTCAGTTATTATGACTGACAGGGAGGGATCAGAAAAAGTTTTTCTTCCATATCCAAACACTCTCCATAGCACAAATGGAATGAAGTGAGCCCAGTCTTTTTTTATAATGGAGAAATAAGACTTTTATAAATTGATTTTATTAGCTATTTTTAAAATATTGGCCACCTCTCAAGATAAATGTCATGTGTTTGCAACTACTCTAAAAATACCCCCCAAAGCAGGCAATGGATTGTGTTTCTTTTGGCTCCAGGATCAGCACTCATTTGGGGACAACCAGTAGCACCTGGAATCTACCATTTATCCCTTCCAGCCACAGTTTTCAATCAAGACTTAGAATAGTCATGGAACAATTCCAGGAAATCCTGGCCAGGAGGATTCAGTGAAAATTAAAGCCAAATACCATGTTTCTCTAACCCTGAGAAATGCTGAGGTGAACTTCTTAATGTAAAGAAATCAAGAGTCAAAGTCAGAAAAAAAAGAACACAGAATTTGTCAGTAAATATCTATGTATAGGTAGCCAAAAGAATCAATTCAGTACAGGAATACTGAACTTGGAGCTTGAACAACAAGAACTCTGAGTCTGAAGTAAAAAATAAATAGCTCTATACAGTTAGACTATTTTGATTTGAAAGTTCATGCTCTTGGGTTTTGAGGACCAAGATACATGACTTAATGATTGGTCCTGCCCAATCCATGCAGAAAACCCAGCAAGAGTTAGTGAGATGAAGTTCCAATTACAAGAGTAAGTAGTACAGTAGTTTGTATCAGTTATCAATGATAAATCTGGACCAAAAAAATAATACACACACACACACACTGGAGAATGATCAAAAAGTGGCAAAAGCTAGAGAAAGTTATTCAATCCTTGAAAGAAGTGAATGATGCTAGTGAGATCTGTGGTTACTTAAGAATCTATGCAGTATGATGTGGCTAGAACTCAAACAAAATACATGGTTGTATATTGGTTTGAGGTCTCAGAAGGAGTCAGAAGGTAGAAATCTCAGAAAGAAGGAGCTATGGACAAAACACCAAATATGCACATAAATTTCCTTCAAATCCTTGCCCAATCCCTGCAATGTGCATATTCAAGGGAAACCCCAAGGAGCCTGGTAGAAAATAACAGCTGGAAATCTGAAAAAGTTGAACAGCAATTTCAGCTGCTGTCTGTCACATGAGGGACAGAGATTGGAACTTGAATTTCACAAATTTAGAGGGACTTCATAAACACCTTGTGCTTTCCAGTGAAAACTAAGAGTTATGCCTCAGGAGTAAAGTCTTGTCCTGGCACTAAGGATTTGCCCTAAATCTAATGTATAACCAAAACAGATTCACCTTAACAAAGTATAAACTGAAGCTGCCACAAGAACAAGATGATCAGTCATTCATCCAACTTCCTGCTATATCCCAAACCAACACTCTTCTGTCTCTATAAAATATCATCTACACTTTGAAGTACATAATTAAAAAATTACTAGCTATGCAGAGAAATAGGAAATTGTGACTCATGGCCAAAAGAATGAGCAATAAATAGAAACCCTGAGATGACCTAGGTAATAGAATTAGTTGACAAGAATTTTAAACAACTGGTGTAAATATATTCAAATAATTAAGGGAAAATGTTTGTATTGAGTGGATACATAGGGAAAGATCAGCAGTGAAATGGAAACAATATATATATATATAATAACCAAATGAAATTTTTAAAGAAAAAAAAGAAACTGAAATGAAAAACTCACTGGGTGCACTTAAGAAGAAATTGGAAACTACAGAAAAAAAGGATTAGTGAACTTGCAAATAGATCATTAGAAATTATACAATTAAAGAACAGAGCAAAACTGCTAGGAAGAAAATGTTCAAAGTTTTAGCAACCCTCATTGCTGATATCAAGATGTCTAACATTTGTATAATTAGAAATCAGAAGGCAAGAAAGAGATAATAAAGCAGAAAATTTTTTTTGAAGACACTAAAGCTGAACTCCTCTCAAATATGGTGAAAAACATTAACTTATAGAACCAAGAACCTAAGAAAACCCTAAGGAGGATAGAGGCTCCTGAGTGGCACAGTCAGTTAAGCATCTGACTCTTGGTTTCAGCTCAGGTCACAATCTCAGGGTGCTGAGATCAAGCCCCATGTTGGGCTCTGCTCTCAGCACAGAGTCTGCTTGAGATTCTCTCTCTCTCTCTCTGTCTCTCTCACAAAATCCATCAATCTATCTATCTATCTTTAAAAAAAAAAAAAAAAGAAAGGAAGAAAAAAGAAAACCCTAAGAAAAATAAATACAAGGTAAATCATGCCTGGGTATATCATAATCAAACTGCTGAGAACAAAGGGTAAGGAAAAAGTCTTCAAAATATTCAGATAAAATCATACTTTACATACAGAGAACAAAGACAAATTTTGGCTAACTGGACATCAGAAGCAATGGAGAATAGAAGACAATGGAACAAATCTTTAAAGTGCTAAAGCAATGGAGAATAGAAGACAATGGGTATTAAGGAGGGCACGTACTGCATGGAGCACTGGGTGTTATACGAAAACAATGGATCGTGGATCACCACATCAAAAACTAATGATGTATTGTATGGTGACTAACATAACATAATAAAATTAAAAAAAAAAAAAAAGAAGACAATGGAACAACATCTTAAAATGCTAAAGAAAAAAAAGCCAGGATTCTATATCTAGCAAAAATATTCTTTAAAAATGAAAGTGAAATAAAGATGTTTTTGATAAATGAAAACCAGTAGACCTGTGCTACAAGAAATATTAAAACAATTTCTTCAGATAGAAAAGCAGTAGTAACATCTGAAGGAAAACCTGGGTTTCAAAAAATAATGAAACACATTGGAAATGGTAAATTTGTAGATAAATATAAAAGACTATTTTTTCTCTTCACTTCTTAAAAACAACCGTGTAATGCAAACATACAACACTGTATTATGGGGTTTATAACATATATAGATGTAAAAATATATGGCAATCTTACCACAAAGGAGGAGGAAGGGAGGAGGACCAAATGGAATTATATTGTTGTGAAGTTCTTTTATGTGAAGTAATGTAGCATTCACTCTAAGAAGACTTGCAATATAAGTAAGGGTTCAAATTGTATTCCTAGAATTAAGGTTTCACATGGAACTAAGGTTGCTGATCTGAAGTAAAGTTAATCCAGGTTATCCTGGATTATCCAGATGAACCCAGTGTAACCATAACAGCAGAAGAGGGAGGAAGACTTAACTACAGAAGAGAAGATTATGTTAATGTGACATGAGAAAGACTTGGCCCAGCATTGCTGGATTTGAAGATGGAAGAAGGGGGCCATGAACCAAGCAATGTGGGTAGCCTTTAGAAGCTGGAAAAGCCAAGGAAATGGGATTCTTCCCTAGCATTTCTGGAAGGAAGACAGCCCTCCCAATACTTGATTTTAACCCAGTGAGACCTATAATAATGTCTAAACTACAGAACTGTAAGATAATAAATTTGGATTGTTTTAAGCCACTATCTGTTAACTTGTTTAGAGCAGCAGTAGAAAACTAATGCAGTACCTAATAACAGAGATCCAAATACACAAAGGAAAAACTAACAGAAACATGGGGTAAAAAATAGACAAATCCACTGTCATAGTTGAAGATTTAAAAACACCTCTTTCATCTTGATGAAGTCCCAATAGTTCATTTTTGCCCTTGCTTCCCTTGCCTTTGGCGATGTTTCTAGGAAGAAGTTGCTGCAGCTGAGGTCGAAGAGGTTGCTGCCTGTGTTCTCCTTTAGGATTTTGATGGACTCCTGTCTTACATTTAGGTCTTTCAGCCATTTTGAGTCTATTTTTGTGTGGTGCAAGGAAATGGTCCAGTTTCATTCTTCTGCATGTGGCTGTCCAATTTTCCCAACACCATTTGTTGAAGAGACTGTCTTTCTTCCATTGGACATTCTTTCCTGCTTTGTCGAAGATTAGTTGCCCATAGAGCTGAGTGTCCATTTCTGGGCTCTCTATTCTGTTCCATTGATCTATGTGTCTGTTTTTGTGCCAGTACCATACTGTCTTGATGATGACAGCTTTGTAATAGAGCTTGAAGTCCGGAATTGTGATGCCGCCAGCTTTGCTTTTCTTTTTCAACATTCCTCTGGCTATTCAAGGTCTTTTCTGGCTCCATACAAATTTTAGGATTATTTGTTCCATTTCTTTGAAAAAAATGGATGGTATTTTGATGGGGATTGCATTGAATGTGTAGATTGCTCTAGGTAGCATTGACATCTTCACAATATTTGTTCTTCCAATCCATGAGCATGGAACATTTTTCCATTTCTTTGTGTCTTCCTCAATTTCTTTCATGAGTATTTTATAGTTTTCTGAGTACAGATTCTTTGCCTCTTTGGTTAGATCTATTCCTAGGTATCTTATGGTTTGGGGTACGATTGTAAATGGGATCGACTCCTTAATTTCTCTTTCTTTTGTCTTGTGTTTGGTGTATAGGAATGCCACTGATTTCTCTGCATTGATTTTATATCCTGCCACTTTACTGAATTCCTGTATGAGTTCTAGCAGTTTTGGGGTGGAGTCTTTTGGGTTTTCCACATAAAGTATCATATCATCTGCAAAGAGTGAGAGTTTGACTTCTTCTTTGCCAATTTGGATGCCTTTTATTTCTTTTTGTTGTCTGATTGCTGTGGCTAGGACTTCTAATACTATGTTGAATAGCAGTGATGATAGTGGACATCCCTGCCGTGTTCCTGACCTTGGGGGAAAGCTCTCAGTTTTTCCCCATTGAGAATGATATTCGCTGTGGGTTTTTCATAGATGGCTTTTATAATATTGAGGTATGTACCCTTTATGCCTATACTCTGAAGAGTTTTGATCAAGAAAGTGTGCTGTACTTTGTCAAATGCTTTTTCTGCATCTATTGAGAGGATCATGTGATTCTTGTTCTTTCTTTTATTAATGTATTGTATCACATTGATTGATTTGTGGATGCTGAACCAACCTTGCAGCCCAGGGATAAATCCCACTTGGTCGTGGTAAATAATCCTTTTAATGTGCTGTTGGATCCTATTGGCTAGTATTTTGGTGAGAATTTTTTCATCCATGTTCATCAAGGATATTGGTCTGTAATTCTCCTTTTTGATGGGGTCTTTGTCTGGTTTTGGGATCAAGGTAATGGTAGCCTCATAAAACGAGATTGGAAGTTTTCCTTCCATTTCTATTTTTTGGAACAGTTTCAGAAAATAGGTATTAATTCTTCTTTAAATGTTTGGTAGAATTTCCCTGGGAAGCCATCTGGCCCTGGGCTTTTGTTTGTTGGGAGATTTCTGATTACTGCTTCAATTTCCTTAGTGGTTATAGGTCTGTTCAGGTTTTCTATTTCTTCCTGGTTCAGTTTTGGTAGTTGATACATCTCTAGGAATGCATCTATTTCTTCCAGATTATCTAATTTGCTGACATATAGTTGCTCATAATATGTTCTTATAATTGTTTGTATTTCTTTGGTGTTGGTTGTGATCTCTCCTCTTTCATTCATGATATTATTTATTTGGGTCAAAAGAAACAGTCAACAAAACCAAAAGACAACCGACAGAATGGGAGAAGATATTTGCAAATGACGTATCAGATAAAAGGCTAGTATCCAAAATCTATAAAGAACTTCTTAAACTCAACACCCAAAGAACAAATGATCCAATCAAGAAATGGGCAGAAGACATGAACAGACATTTTTCCAAAGAAGACATCTAAATGGCCAACAGACACATGAAAAAGTGCCCAACATCACTCGGCATCAGGGAAATCCAAATCAAAACCTCAATGAGATACCACCTCACACCAGTCAGAATGGCTAAAATTAACAAGTCAGGAAACGACAGATATTGGCAGGGATGCGGAGAAAGGGGAAGCCTCCTACACTGTTGGTGGGAATGCAAACTGGTGCAGTCACTCTGGAAAACAGTATGGAGGTTCCTCAAAAAGTTGAAAATAGAGCTTCCCTATGACCCAGCAATTGCACTACTGGGTATTTACCCCAAAGATACAAATGTAGGGATCCAAAGGGGTACATGCACCCCGGTGTTTATAGCAGCAATGTCCACAATAGCCAAACTGTGGAAAGAGCCAAGATGTCCATCGACAGATGAATGGATAAAGGAGATGTGGTATATATATACAATGGAATATTATGCAGCCATCAAAAGGAATGAGATCTTGCCATTTGCAACGACGTGGATGGAACTGGAGGGTGTTATGCTGAGCGAAATAAGTCAATCAGAAAAGACATGTATCATATGATCTCACTGATATGAGGAATTCTTAATCTCAGGAAACAAACTGAGGGTTGCTGGAGTGGTGGGGGGTGGGAGGGATGGGGTGACTGGGTGATGGACACTGGGGAGGGTATGTGCTCTGGTAAGCGCTGTGAATTGTGCAAGACTGTTGAATCACAGACCTGTACCTCTGAAACAAATAATACATTATATGTTAAAAAAAAAAAAAAAAAAAAGAAGATAGCAGGAGGGGAAGAATGAAGGGGAGGAAATCGGAGGGGGAGACGAACCATGAGAGACTATGGATTCTGAGAAACAAACTGAGGGTCTAGAGGGGAGGGGGATGGGAGGATGGGTTAGCCTGGTGATGGGTATTAAAGAAGGCACGTATTGAATGGAGCGCTGAGTGTTATATGCAAACAATGAATCATGGAACACTACATCAAAAACTAATGATGCAATGTATGGTGATTAACATAATATAATAATAAAAAAAAGAATGGCAAAAAAAAACACACCTCTTTCAGTAATTAATAGGACAATTAGATTAAAGGAAGGATATTGAAGATTTGAATAACACTATGAATCAGCTTGACCTAATTGACGTTTGTAGACTACAACTGAACACACATTCCTTTCAAATTCACATGGAACATTCACCAAGATAAACCATGTGCTCAGCTATAAAACAAGTTTGAATAGATTTGAAAGCATTAAAATGATACAGAATGTTTTTTGATGACAAAGAAATTAAGTTAGATATTAGTAACAAAAATATCTATCAAACACATAAATATTTGGAAATTAAATTACACGTTTTAAAATAATCTATGGATCAAAGAAGAAATGAGAGAAAGTAAGAAATATATTGAAATGAATATGAAGATATTTTATCAGAATTTCTGGGATTCAGCAAAAGCAGAACTTAGAGGGAAATTTATATCTAATATGTGTAATTAGAAATGAAGAAACACTTGAAAACAATGACCTTTGTTTCTATATTAAGCTAGAAAAAGAACCTAAATCCAAAAGAAGTAAAATGAAGAAAGTAACAAAGATACAAGCAGAAAGCAATAAAACATAAAATAGACCTACAGTAGACAATCAGGAGAGAAAACTTACAAAACCAAAAGTTTTTCTTTGAGTAGATCAACAAATTTGAAAACTAGAAAGAGAGAGAGAAAGGGAGGAAATTGTCAGTATCAGGAAAGAAAGGGATTCTTACTGTAGATCCCATAGACATTAAAAGTATAATAAGGGAATATTATGAACAACTTTATGCCAACAAATTTGACAATTGAAGAAGTTTCTTGAAAAATACAATTTATGAAAAATGACACAGATTAAAAATTCTTAATGTCCCTATATAATGGCTCATTTTGGAGAATCTGGCAATTTCTTATATAACTAAATATATACCTGTCCTATGACAAAGCAATTCCATTGCTAGGTATTTACCTAAAGGAGATGAAAACAAATGTCACATAAAAACTTTTATAAGAATGTTCATAGCAGGCAAAAACTAGAAGCAGCCCAAGTGTCCATTGGCATGAGAATAGATGAAACAAACTGTTCTGTATTCATACAAAGGAATGCTACTCAGCAAGATAAAAGAACAAACTAATGATACACTCCACAACATGGATGTTGTCTCAAAATCATTATGCTAAGTGGAAAAAGGCTTATATAAAAAATTGCATATGTTGCAATTATATGAAGTTTTAAAAATTAGAACATTGCCTTTGTAGTTGTAAGGGCAAGGATATGGATTGAGAGGGAAAGGCACATGAGAGAATTTTCTGGGGTGATTGTAATATTCTACATCTTGATAGGGGATTTGGGTTACAAAGGAGTATGCATTTGTTAAAATTCATCAAATGATATACTTAAGATTTGTGCATATCATTATATATGTAAAATTTACTTAAGAAAAAGAACCATAAACAGATGTTGAACTCTAGTTAAACAATATGCCTAAAGTTTAAGATGAAGTGTAAAGTCTGCAAATTACTTTGCAATGCTTCAAAACATAAAATGGATCAGTGGATGGATAGAGTGATAGATTGATAAATGTGAGATAGAGCGAGTATAGTAAAATGTTAATTGTAGAACTTAGGTGGTAGCTTTATGGTTTTCACTATACAGTGTTTTCCACTTGTCTCTGTTTGAACTTTTTTATGGTAAAATATTCAGAAAAAAACTAAATTGTTACACCTAAATAATGTTATCTATTATATAATATAATATGTTGGTATGAAGATATTTATGAAAAATATAATAAATGGAAAATGCTTTTGTTAAGTGAATGAAGTAAAATATAAAATATATAAATCATACTTCAGTAATATAAAAAATGCACATAAACTCAAAAGGCACTAATAGGTCAAAAGTGTTAATCTTTAGATATAGTGAGTAATGAGACTCTTTCATTCACATTTTCACTTTTCTATAGTTTCCCATTTTTCTGTAATAAACATGTATTACATTTTTACCATCAGTACCCAGCTCCACCCTTCTGGCTCCCATATCCACCTCTCCAGAAGCAATCGTCACAATTTAAGCCACTTCTTCTATTTGTTTCCATATTTCTAAACAACAGTCTGATGCTGCCACGTCTTGATATTTTCCCCAATTCAAATATTATCTATTACTTTCTTACTATGGAAGATGAGAATTCAGCTTTCATACCTAATTCTTCACATACTGAAACATATTTACCTTTCCCCATCCTCCAATATTTTATATCTAAGTATTGGTTAGATCAGAATTCAGTATTCACATTTTTATTACTATATAAATATGACTCACAGCGAGAATGTGGTGTACTATGGTTACATTTTCTTTCTTTCACAAGTTTCTGTTTTCCCTGAAGTTAATTACTGTCTCTTTTTCATTTGCCTATTTTCCTATTAATCTATCCCTAATTCATCCCTCAACTTTGTACCAGAGGGGTAAATCTCCTATCTTTCTATGCAAACACCCCAGGTTGCCATCAGTTTCATCTTGTCCTTGTCCTGCTCTCCTGAAGCAGTCCCTCCTCTGGTCCATCTGGGCTGGTTGATCTCCCTGCTTCCTGCACAGCTGTTGTCCTGGGATCTCCCTTCACCATCATCTTAGGGATTCCTTTTGACTCTCTTATTTATTGGATCCATGCCTTTTTTTGAGGTTTACTCCCTCATTTTGGTAGAACATTTTTTTTCTAGGAACTTCCTGAGAAAAGACAAATGAGAGGTAAACATGTTGAGACCTTGTATTAGAGTTTGATTTATATTTTGGATGCATACAGATTTCCCTTAGACTTGGATGCTTTGGTTCCATTTTATTCTAGCTTTCCTGTAACTATTGAGAAATTCAATGCCTTTTTAATCTCCAATCCTTTTATTTGCCCTGTTTTTTCTCTCTTGGTACATTTAAGATCTTTTCCTTGTCCGCAGTGATCCTTTATGTTACTCTCTTTCTATTCTGTTCACGAGGTATACAGTAGACCCTCTCAATCTGAAATTCATACCCTTCAGTTTGGAAAATTTTCTTGGATTTTTTTTCTTTGATAATTTCCTTCTTATTTATTTATTTTTGTGCTTTCTCTTCTTGGAACTTCTGCTAGTCAGATATCAGGACTCCTCAAATAGTACTCTAATTGTTGCATATTTTCTCTCCCTTTTTCTTCTGTTTTCTGATAAATCTCCTTAATCATCTAAATTTTCATTTCTGTTATCATATTTCTAAATTCCAAAAGTTCTTTTTGTTCCTCAAACCTTCCTTTTAATGGTTTCTTATAGCTCCTTTACTTGTTTTTGGATGTAATATCTTCCATTTTCTCTCTGAGGATATTAACTTTAGTTGTTTCTTTTGTTCCTTTTCTTCTTTTCTCTTCCCTCCTTCCCTTTCTTCTCCCCGCCCTTTTCTTCTGTCCTTTCTTTCTCCAATAATTTTTTTATGTCATTTGCATTAAATTTTTTTCCTCTATGTTCTTCCCTCCTTCTGCCATTTTTTTATTTTGGTTTCTGTCTTTCACATTAAAGATTTCCCTCAAATGTCAGACGATACTTGGAACTCTACTCCTACTTAAGAGAGAGGCATGAAAAGCTGGTCGGACATTTTTTGTTCATGGATATTTCTTCTTTTTTTTTTATTTTTTATTTATTTATTTTTAAAGATTTTATTTATTCATTTGACAGAGAGAGAGAGAGAGAGAGCACAAGTATGCAGAGTGGCAGGCAGAGGGAGAGGGAGAAGCAGGCTCTCCACTGAGCAGGGAGCTGGACGCGGGGCTCGATCCCAGGACCCCAGGATCACGACCCGAGCCAAAGACAGCCACTTAACAGACTGAGCCACCCAGGCGCCCCCATGGATATTTCTTCTTAACTAGTGGGGGTCTATGTCAGGTGATCTGGCTGGGTTATTACATTAGGGGACTCCTAACTGTCCATATCTGTTGGCCTTTTCTCTTATGTAATTTAGTTTTTCCAGACAAGAATTCTCTCTCCTCTCATCTTAGAAGTATAAATCAGCAGTCATTCTCACATTTGAGGAAAGGGGCTAGATATCTTATTGTTTACTATGTAGCCTTTCATTTAATCCTCTTGTTTGCAAATGGTTGACCCACACCTCAACTATGCATCCTGGCTCTGACACTGGCTCAACCTCTAGTGTTCTACTTTATCGGAAATAGGGCAGTTTCTTAATGTGTAAGGCAGTGGTCTTCCAACTTTTTTGTTTCAGGACTCTTTCACTCTTGAAAAATATTGAGTGCCCCAAATAATTTTTATGCAAATCATATTTATAAATATTTACTGTATTAGAATTAAAACAGAGGTTTTTTTTTAGGGTATCCAGCATTTTTTTAAATTTTTTATTGTTATGTTAATCACCATACATTACATCATTAGTTTTTGATGTAGTGTTCCAATATTCATTGTTTGTGCATAACACCCAGTGCTCCATGCAGAACGTGCCCTCTTTAATACCCATCACCAGGCTAACCCATCCCCCCACCCCCCTCCCCTCTGGAACCCTCAGTTTGTTTCTCAGAATCCATAGTCTCTCATGGTTCGTCTCCCCCTCCAATTTCCTCCCCTTCATTCTACCCCTCCTGCTATCTTCTTTTTTTTTTTTAACATATATTGTATTATTGTTTCAGAGGTACAGATCTGTGATTCAACAGTCTTGCACAATTCACAGCACTCACCATAGCACATACCCTCCCCAATGTCTATCACCCACCCACCCCATCCCTCCCACCCTCCACCACTCCAGCAACCCTCAGTTTGTTTCCTGAGATTAAGAATTCCTCATATCAGTGAGGTCATATGATACATGTCTTTCTCTGATTGAGAAAGCATAACACCCTCCAGTTCCATCCACGTCGTTGCAAATGGCAAGATCTCATTCCTTTTGATGGCTGCATAATATTCCATTATGTATATATATGCCACATTTCCTTTATCCATTCATCTGTTGATGGACATCTTGGCTCTTTCCACAGTTTGGCTATTGTGGACATTGCTGCTATAAACATCGGGGTGCACGTACCCCTTTGGATCCCTACATTTGTATCTTTGGGGTAAATACCCAGTAGTGCAATTGCTGGGTCATAGGGAAGCTCTATTTTCAACTTTTTGAGGAACCTCCATACTGTTTTCCAGAGTGGCTGCACCAGTTTGCATTCCCACCAACAGTGTAGGAGGCTTCCCCTTTCTCCGCATCCCTGCCAATATCTGTCGTTTCCTGACTTGTTAATTTTAGCCATTCTGACTGGTGTGAGGTGGTATCTCATTGAGGTTTTGATTTGGATTTCCCTGATGCCGAGCGAGGTTGGGCACTTTTTCATGTGTCTGTTGGCCATTTAGATGTCTTCTTTGGAAAAATGTCTGTTCATGTCTTCTGCCCATTTCTTGATTGGATCATTTGTTCTTTGGGTGTTGAGTTTAAGAAGTTCTTTATAGATTTTGGATACTAGCCCTTTATCTGATATGTCATTTCCAAATATCTTCTCCCATTCTGTCAGTTGTCTTTTGGTTTTCTTGACTTAAAACAGAATTTTTAAAAATGCTTATTTTAAAATAGTAAACCCATTACATTTTACCATGTAATGTATTTTATAAAATAACTATATTTTCTCAAAAACAAATTAATGAGAAGAGTGGCATTATTTTATATTCATGCAGATCTCTTTAATACCTAGCTTAATTGAAGATAGGACTCGTATCTTCTTATATGTTCTATGGCAGTATGTTGTTTTGGTTTAAGAATATGAAGAAAATTTGCCCTCCCAAAGATATGTATCTAGAAAAGGTAAAAGTATTTGAATAGCCTTTTTCAGATTATTATTTTTTTCAGATTCTACACCAAAAATCAGTAAGCGATAGTTTTCTAAAGGTTAGTTGAAGTGTGAAATATGAAGCCATATCAGTGAACTTTTCATACTCTGACATATAAAAATCTATTGGTCTTATGTTTTGAATATATCTTTTAGCCATGCATGATTGAGTAACATCATGCATTGATTATTTGGAAAATATTGTTTTATTGAGTTGTGAGTTATGCAGATCTCCCGAATGTTAACACATTTTGTTATGAAACATCAAAAAAAAAAGTGTATTTATTAATATCACCACTGACCTCATCAGAAAAGTCTTTAAATTTTGGGAAGCTGACAAGCTCATGGTAGCATGAGCTTTCTAAAATTCTAAAATTCTAATTTTCACCTAACAGTTCAAAATTTATAATCAGCAACAAGTTTTGATTGTTTTCCTTGAAGTGACAGGCTTATTTTGTTCATTTTTGAAAAAATAGTCTTCCAAATACCCAACACTGAATAACTATAATTTGTAAATAATTCTTTTAAGTAAAAATATTATTATATGAAAAAAAAATGAGCAATTCAATTTGCAACTCAATCATACATGTGTTTGTCTTCGAGACAAACATCATGTTTTACTGTGGAGGTGAAGTCTTTTATGTGTATTTCTCAGTTAGTCATATAGAATATTTTTTAAAATGTGTACTCAGGGGTTAAATTTAATAAAATTAACAATTGTATTATTTTATCAATGAAATTATTAAGTGAAACTGGCATTTTTGTTTTATTGCAAGTATGTGACAGTAATCACCAGCAATTTGATGCTCCTGACTTGATTTGTGTGAAGCTGCCAGTAGTTTTATCCACTGCTGCTTTTGTACCATCAGTCCAAATGTCAGTATGGTTTTTCTAATACAAATGAGAATTAAATAATTATCTAACACTTTATATATCTCATCTATTTGTATTTAGTGCCAATACACCAAGTACATTTTAGTGTCATTCACATAAAAGAAGATCTTATCAATTGTTAGTTGGTGTTGACATTAGATGGATACAAACTGAGTTAACTTGAAAACACGTGCTTATACCCCAAAACCATACCTTAGAAAAGTCTAGAAAACAAGAAAATAGGAGTTATATGTTTCATTAATTGTCAGAGCAATAACATTTTCATGTCATATGGACCGTGGAAAACCCCACTATACACTTGTGAGAGAATGAGAGTGAAAATGGCAAGTAATTGTCTTAGTACAATTATGAAAATAGTTTTGATTTCATGGACCCCTGAAAGGGTCTTGAGGCTCCCCAGGAGTCCCTGGACCACACTTGAATAACCACTGATAACAGCAGAGGGTAGGGATCTGAGCATCTAGTTGTTTTTCAGTTGCCCTGTTTCGTTGCATCTATCCCTCCTATTCTCAATGGCACCTGGTGCTTCCAGCTTCTGAGACTGATGTGGAATCCAGTGTCCTCTGGTCAGCTAAGATACCACTCTTTCTTCTGCTTGCTAATAACATCTTTATTGTGGTGTTTTTCTGTCCTATTCTCTGAGACCATGTAGGTGAATGTTCCCACTCCCCCCCCACCTTTTTTTTTTTTTTTTTTTGGTCCCATTGCCATTGTTTTAGGAGAGAGCTTTTAGTAAATGCCTATTTTTAAACCACCATATTTAACCTGAAATTCTGCTATCTGCTTTTTTTTTGTTTCTCTCAGATTTTTTTTTAAGTGAACCTTTTATTGGCAGTCATGAAGAGTGTGCTGAACCATGAAGGGAAAACATTACTAAATAATGTCGCATGCCTATAATGGTCCACACTGCCCAGGTGTTCTCAGTGTCTGAGCCCTACCAGAGACCAACAGGATAAAATTCTATGGCTGTGTTGCCCAGACAACAGTACTTTTAAGAAGTTCATTAGTTGATTCTGACATTTAGTGAGGATTGAGAACTACTACCCTGGAGCCTTCTGATTGAGTATCAGTAGCCGCTGGGCATTTAAACTGCAGTGAATGCACTCAGTGTGTGGCTTCTAGACCACCAGCAGTAGCAGCACTTGGGAACTTGTTAGAAATGCAGATTCTCAAGCCCCATCCCAGATCCACTGAACCAGCACCCAACAATCTGTGTTGTGACGCCCCCTCCGGGTGATGCTGGTCACACTCTAAAGCTGGAGACCACTGCCATAGAAGATGATGGCCTGGATCTGATTTCTAAGGATACATTTATCACCAAAGTTTTTGGCATAAAGCTTTCTCTAGTAGCTTCTTTTCTGACATGTGGTTGGGAGAAATGGTGTAAGAAAAATTGTTCTGGGAATTGGCCTTTAGAAAATTCCTGCCCCTGTAGTCAGAGTCAAAACTTCAAGTCATCTAATTTTCAAAAAGTTTTTCTCTTATACAGAAGTCAGCATTTTTCTCTCTTTGGTCTTAGTCTGCGCTTATATACATCACTCCTCTCTTCTGCTGTTGCAGAAAAATGAAATATGGCGAGTCTACTACAGCTGTAGGCTTAAAGAGATCAATTTTAACAGATCAATTCTATGATTTAGATTTTTAGCTACATTTAAAAGCATAAAAATGAACATTTAAAAAAGAAGTCATTGTAAGCGCAACTATGGATTTGCCTACAATATAAGTAAATGTGAGGAAAATGACTCTGAGAATAACAGCTATTGGAAATTCACGGGCATTTCCAGGGGTAATGAGACATTAGAATGACTTGTTAAGCAAAGATTCTGCTTAAAAGGAAAAGCTAAGGGAATCCACCACATCAAAACTCAGTTTTAGAGAAAAGAGGGCTATCGAAATATGGACCCTATTTAGAAAAATAATAGAAGCAAGATTTAACAATGTAAGTGAATTCTAAGAGTGTTAAAACTTATTTAAGACACTATTTTGGAAGCAAAGTACCTATGGAGCTGTTCATTATACTTTGTTAGAAAGAACAAGGGCTTTGAAGTCAAACAGGCCCAGACAGAATCCCTCTGACCCTTAGTAGACTTGTGGCCTTGAGGAAGAAGTAAATCCTTCAGAAGGATCCTTTTGTTTTTCCAGCTATTGAGTAGAGTTAATGCCCATTTCACAGGACTATTTTTTTTAAAGATTTTATTTATTTTTTGACAGAGAGAGAGAGACAGCAAGAGAGGGAACACAAGCAAGGGGGTGGGAGAGGGAGAAGCAGGCTTCCCACCGAGCAGGGAGCCCGATGCGGGGCTCGATCCCAGGACCCTGGGATCATGACCTGAGCCACCAGACAGGATCAAGAACAGTCGAATGTCTGTTCTTGACAGATACTTAACGACTGAACCACCTAGGTGCCCTGGCACCCTTCTCACAGGATTATTGAGAAGGCTAAGTGAGGCGAGACATGAAAAGTTCTTTGCATAACACACACAATATGTTGAGCTCTCACAAAATGGGAGTTCTCTTCTTCCTTGCCCTTCTGTCTTTCTGTGATCCCTCCCCATCTCTCTGTGTTTATGAAAGTGTCTCACTATTGCGTATACAGATGTTTAGCACATATTCTGTTACTGAGCATTTTTATAGCACTCTGCTGATGCTTCAAGACTTTTGCCTTTGGTCTTTTCAGCCAAAAGAGGAAATTGGGTGGTTCTGTGGGGTAACCCTGTTGTGTTTTATTGGTTAATCCATTCAAAAGATATTTATTGAATACCTGCTAGGTCCAGGTATTGTGCTAGATGTTAATGGATTGACTAGAGAGAAAAAAAAAGAGACAGGATCCTGCCCCCTGGGGTTCTAGTTAGCAAGGAGTTTGTCCTTCTAGTGATCACTTTTGGAAACCATGCTTATTCTCCTTCTTCCAGAAGAGGAGGTAGGAAGGGAGAGATGTTCCTGGTGGAGGAGGTAAGGACCACCATAGGAAGAAAATCCTTGTGGGCTCCAGAGAGAGCTGTGCTAGACAAATATCTGCTGCAGAGGCCTTAAAAAGAAAAGGATAAGGAGAGAAGGGAGCCATAAATGACATAGGGAGCTGGGCTGTAAAAAAGAGAAAAAGGAAGGGGAGAAAGAGAACTTTCTAAAAGTAAATTGAAGAATCAAAGAGCTCTTTGTGTTAAGAAAAACTATATACATACACCTCTGTGTGTGTATGTGTGTGTGTGTGTGTGTATTTATTTAATTTTAATTGAGCATTTTCTGAGGTTAAGCTTTGTGGTTTATAGAATTGATCCAGAGCATGGATTTTGCTGTCTAGCAGACTGAATTCAAATCCTTAGCACATACTGTCTGTGTGAACTTAGGCAAGTTGGTCAGCACCTCATTGAGCCTCAATGCCTTCTTTTGTAAATTAGGCATAATACCTATGACCCAGGTAGTAGGCTCCCTACTATCAGCCGAAGGGGTGCTTGTAGCTTTTCTCTCAACCTAATTCTGGAAGGCTCTGTAGTCTCCATTAGTGGCTCCTTTTGCCTCAGTCACTCCCAGGGAAGCTGTCTCAAGTGGCTACTATTGGTTTGGGCTATTCCTTTCTCACCAGAGTTTACACACATATACAAAAGCCCAAAGAAGGTTTGATCTGGCATTATCTCCAGGTTCCCACAGATATCTCCTTTGCCTGAGGAGGAAAAGTTGGAGAAACACTGGTCCAGGGCCCTGTGCATAGCTAATAACATCTGCCATTCATTAAAGCTGCCCAAGCACATTATATGCATTACATCAAGGGCATCTGCTAAATATATGTGTATTAAATGGGCTGCTTTTAGAGACTTACTAGGCTTGAAATCCCAAGATCACTCCTTCAATCTTTGTGCCACATCCCAATCGTCCTTGTCTCAATCACTCTGGAGCCCACCCTGGGGAAGTGGGGAAGTTGGTAACTTCATGGGAAAGGGAAGGGTGTGGGTGCCAGCTTAGACTTAGGAATTCCTGACCCTTGCTTTCTTTACTCCTCTGTTAAACAAGTTTTGGGCTATCCTGGAGTCAGACTCTCTGGTTTTAAATTCAGACTCTAACACTTATTTATCATGTGACTACACTGAGTCTTAAGTAGGTTTAAAGGAATAAAGGAAGTGCTGGAGGGAGGAGGGCAGACCGCAGTATTAAATAGAGTGATCTTGGAGGTGACTTTAGAGCAGAGATGTGAAAGTGAGGGAGTCAGCTAAGCAGACACACTGAGGAAGTGTGTTCCAGATAGAGGGAACAGCTAGATCAATGTCTCTAAGATGGGAGTTCATCTGAGGTGTCATATAATTCCCCACCATGTAGGATTGCTGTGAGGATAAATGCAGTACTGCACGTAAAGCATTTAGCGTAATACTTACGATCATGAGTGTTTAGTAAGTTTGGATCATGATTATTACTTATTATTTTTATGGAAGTCACATTTCCAAATGTTCAGTATGTTATAGAATCTTTCAAAATGATTCATCCACATAGCACATGAGTGGAACGGTGCCTTTTTAAAATTGCTGCTTCCCTCCATACATATTCTTGACTTTCATACATACTACTTTAAGATGAAAAATATATATATTATCTCTGAAGAAGTTCCTTCCTTGGCAAGAGGCATGAAAAAGCTTTAAACTGTATTATATTAGAAATGTTCTGAAGCTGAGGAGACGTGACCACCATTCCCACGTCTTCTGGTGTTTCCTCATTCTCTCAGTGTCTATTGTCAGAAAGGCCACTATGACCCAAAGTACAGCCACCTTCTGGGGAGGACTTTCCAAGAGTCACAGCCAACCTAACCATTTTTCCTTTCCATGTGTCTTTTCATTTTAGAAGAAAAGAATGAAAGATTTTACGTTATTAGAATTTGGTTTTGGCTGTCTCAAACTGCAAATCCTCAGAGAAACGGAAGCTCTGTATACATAGTGTTTTATGTGATATATTGTGTGGGGTGAGGATGATGAAAATGAAAAGGAAGAGCACTAACTGAAAGCCTTTCATCTGCCAAACATTGTTTTAGCTGCTTTATATAAAAGTAAATCCCTGAAAGACCTGACTATCTTACTACTCAAAGTGTGGTCCAGATCAGCAGCATTAGCACTCCAGGGAGTTGTTAGAAATGCAGACTCTTGGGCCTCAAGGCATGCCAGTTACTGAATGGGAATTTGCATTCTAATAAGGTCCCAGGTGTTCCATATGCACATTAAAGTCTGAGAAGTATTGCCCTGACAAGACAAAGAGCAGGTAGCTTGTCTAAGTACTCACAGCTAATAGATGATGATCCAGGATGTAGCTGGGTTCTGTTCACAGAGAAGAGTTCTTACTCTATCATTATACTATTTCCCTCACTAGTCCTTTTTAATAGGTGTATTTCATAATCTATTTTATAGAGAAAAAAAATAAGTCAGCTTCCCCTTGAATGGACTTTGAAAGCATTTACCCAGACAGGATGAGTGTAAACACCTGGTTCAAAGAAATGGGCCTAGAAGATGAGAATTGAGTTTGTGTGTGGCTGTGGATGGATGAGTCACATGATCCCCTGCTCTTCTGAGGTAACCTGCCTTTCTATCGAATTAGGGAACCCAAGTGTAATTGTTGGCAGGATTCTCCCCAAATCCTACACTGATGAACAGAAGAATAGGGAAAGGCAGACCATGGCCTGAGGAGATGAACAATCTGGCGTACAAGTTAGAGAATGTCTTTTTTTATGAGCAAGGAGGTATTTTTATGGTTTGCCTTGAGTGAATAGTCTCTGATGTTGGGAAAACAGACTGGGAACAGCTGGACCACACTTTGGATCAGTTGCCACAACAACTTGATACATTTGTCTCTGGTGTCATTTGATCCCTTTGAGAGCTGTATTACCTCAATGTGGATGTTTGACTTTCAGGCTTACTTTGTGCAGTAAGCACGTCTGTTTGATTGTATTCCTCAGATTACATGGAGTGTTGGTTATATTTCTTTGCGAGTTTGGATTCTAGGATTACAGAACATGGCAACCTCACAGGTGACTGGATCCCAGAATCTCATAGAACCATTGTTATATTTACCACCATCAGATCTCTGATTTCCAGGGGCAAAACCTACCTGAATAGCATCTGGGAAAATCATGGAGATATTCTACATCATCTCCAATTTTCAATTTCTGGCAAAATATTCTACATTCTCGTCTCAGATGATCTTTGTGAGCAACACTTTTGAAACAATGTCAGTACAAGGGTTATTGTTATTATTATTATTTAGTATTTACCTTTTTCTTGGAAAAATCAAACAAGGGACACTCACCATTTGAAGGTTTGCAAAGTAGAATTGCATGCACTTGTGTGATTCCAAGAGCAGCTTTAAACCTTTTCTCTTAAGAGGTTTAGAAATGACTGGTTGCTTGATGACACATTGAGAGTGAGCCCAGCTACTGTCACCCTGGAAAGAGCTGAGTGTTCTGCGTGAATCATTTACCCTGACAGACATTTGTTCTCCTTAAGAAAAAAAATGCTTTCTCCTCTCTTTGATAAGAAATGGTCAGGCACGTCTATCCCAGCTCCTAATTGATGGTGCTGAAACTGGAGGTCCTGATAAACTTATATTACCACATCTGTGCCCACCGTCACCACCATCACCACCTTCTCTGAAAGCCATAGTTAGGCTCTTTTCTAAAACGAAATCTCCTCAGAGAATTCAAGAAAGCAAAGAACATCAACAAAAAAATTTATGTCATTAGAAGCTATGGAGGATGGTTTTGAACATGTGTAGGATGTAATTTCATTATTGTCTAGAGTTACATGGCTGTTTCTGGGATCAGGGAGTTTCTTAAACAGAATATATTGTTAGATGGCAGTGTAACTGTGGTTTTCTGCTGGTATTTTGGTGCAGAGGTGGATGGCTGTTTCCTGTCATTTTTCCTTCCCCCCCGCCCATTCCCACTTCATTTCATATAAATAAAAGGAAACAAAGAGTAACAAAAGCACCACCACCACCAAACACTTCTGTTAATGTTCCAAACTTGGCCTATAGAAGTAAAAGAATTCACATTTTCTACAATTCTTAAAAATTCATTTACACTGTAATTAATATACTTGTTTCAATGCTTGTTCAATTTTACATAAGATGCTTTAATGTGAATCACATGAAAAATGTGGCCAAACATTATGAACACTTTAACATTTGCATTTCTTCTTCTGTGTGGGTAATTTTGTAAACTTGGGGTTAGCCTAACAGGCGAGGAGGGGGGTGAAGAGGAAGTTGGCCAGCTGGGCTTGGAAAATGCCCTTCCGGATATTTGGCATGCCCTGAGTGAAGAGATGGTGATTTCCCAGTGGCATGGGGGACGTTTTTATTTCATGAAGAGCCGAGTTTTGCCATAAGGAGAGCATAAAGCCTCTGCTCCAGACAGGGCAAACTCAGTAGCATCACCAGCAGCAGCGACCTTTCTTTGCTTAAGAAAACCAACCTAGTGAGTGGGCAGGCTATGGGCTGGTGGAACTTGAAATCCCAGGAAGGACCTCCAGATCTTAAGAGATTTCCTAGATCCTTATCCACTTAATCACAGGCACCAAATCTCTAGTGCTGTTTCTTTGGGTTTAAGGTTCCTTTTAAAGTAATCACTCTTTTTACAATTCTGATGAAAACTATTGATTTTCTTAGAAAAAAATGCATGTGTATATGCAGAAACACACACACAATTTTACATAAGATTTCAAGGTTTTTTTATGGATCCCTTGAAGCCCATCCGTGGATCTCATAGGGAATCCAAAGACCCTATGTTAAGAACTAGGTTTGGGCATCACTTCCTCCTGCCCTCATACCTACCACACTATTGACTCTCATGCCCCCAAGGCCTCATTTAAAAGCTTCTGAAGTAGAACAGGTAAAGGCTCAACAATCATAATGTAAATTAACTTATTCTTGTGTAACAAGAGACAGAAAGGGGTACCAGGAGAGAGAAGTCTTTCTTAGACTCCCCTCCATTACTTCACATAATGCTTTGTATGTGATTAGCGTTCATTAAATCACCATAGAGAAATGGAGAAGGCACACAGAAAAGACACGCATGACTGTCTGAAGACATTTTATTTTATCTTATTTTATTTTTCCTGGTCTGATATTTGCCAGGGTTTGAGTGTGAGAGGAAAAAAAGGCAGTGAAATGTTCGTAAAAGATCATGATCCATACAGTTTTATGAATTTCTCCCTCATAGATTCATGGGATATTTCTGGCTAGCACGTTTTCCTTCTAACACTTCTGGGAACATCTGTAAGGACACAGCATTTTTACTATAATTGTACTAAGAATTTTAATTAACAGAAAATAATGCACAACCCTTGTATCAGACATTTAGTGGACAGATTGCAAAAAGCTGCTGATTAATGTGGCATAACCTCATTTTGCAGAATCTATTCAATTAATAATTGCTTTCTGCTCAGTTGCTTCTGTGTTCAACTTCAGCTTTCCAAGAGCTACAACTGTGAGTGAGTTTAGCAGATAGACAGGAAAATCCTCTTGACTCTAGCCCAGTCTCATCACGTCCCCTCCTCTCCCCTTGGTATTATCTCTACCTCCATTTACTCACATTATAATCACTTAGTGCCTCCTGGAACCCTCAAGTCACATGGTAGCTGTTGCTGGCCTACTGTGCTCTCTGCCCAAGGCAGACACATTATTGAAGCTACAATTTCTTTGTCTCCAGGAGGAAGGAAATTGATACATTTTTGTAGGTAATTGTTATTTTACTTCACTTCTCTACTTCTCAACTTCTTTGGAGACTTTTAGAGCTTCTCAACCCATTCAGTCTTCCCAATGGCCTACCCACTTTTATTACATTGCTGAATCACTGTCTTTTAATGTATTGTTTGTAGTATAGAAGAAATAGCATCCTAGTTGAAATCCAAAGATCGTAGATTTCTATGATCTGCTCTGGACAAGTTGTAGAGCCTTAGGCAAATCAATTTAATTTTTCTGAGGCTTCATTTCTTCATCTGTAAAATGAGGGTAACATCATTTACCTTGTAGAATAATTGTCAGAGAAAAGGGAGATTACATGTTGAAGTATTAGGTTGAGCCATATGAAATTGCCACCATTCGACTGTTCTTGACCCACAAGAAAGACAATTTTGTGTGGTTCAACTTAATACCAAACACAAACCATTATAAATGGAAGACATTTGATAAATGTTGAATGTGAATCTGTCTCAACTGAGGGAAAAGTGGTACAATGATTATACAGCGCTGTTTTTCAGAGACCTTCCCTGATCACACCATAAAATACACGCTTTACTCTTGAAGCACACCCTTAACAGAAGCCTGTAGGGAGACCGTTCAGGTCTGTTCTATTTCACAACTCACCCCTGAGGATAAAGTATGACGTTTCAAGGCCACAGTGTTAGATAACGAGATGGTTTTCAGCCTCTCTGGAAAAGAATAACCTTAAATACAATACTTTTAAACTTTCCAGCAGTCTGGCCAAAGTTAAGATTGTTATATAATTAATAAAAATTAGGTTAAGCACATGTATTGAGTATTATTCCTGGAACTGTGCTTTTGGTCAAAACAGTATTATTTTATTTTGTAGTTGATGAAAAAGAGGTTGTAAAAAGTTAAGTCATTTAATCAGTTTATCTTCATCTTTACTATAATCAATTTATTTTTATTATCTTTATTATAATTTCTCTTTATATCTTTATTATAATTTATTATAATGCATCACTATTATTTTTACTATAATTCATATTTATTATTAGTTATAATAATTAATCAATTAGTATATTTAGTTAATAGCAGAGCCTTTATGAGAACCTAGGTTTCTAGAATTTCATATCTTCCTGCATTTCTTTACTCAATTGGACACATACTTATTGAGTACCTGCTAGTTGACAGCTCTGTGCTCTTTTTGTTGAGTCCCATGATACAGTTTACTGGTTTACACTGCCAGTCCTGCTCTCCACCAGTGCCTGGGTTTACCCTGGACAGGTCTATCTCTCTGAGGTTGTTTTTAACCTGCAAAATTAGGTGCTTAAACAGAGTCATCTCTAGACTCCATTTTAGTTCTAGATACAATTCTAAATAGAAACAAGACAAGTAATTGTCAAATGTCAATATAATAATGATGCTGCTTTTTCGTATTCCACCCAAAGGGATGAAATAAGCATCTGTAAGTGGATTGGAAACAAGATTGGACCACGGCCTAATCAATTTTGTGGTGACACAATGAGGTGCTTTGTAATCAGGTATTATATTTACACTGGATCGAAGTAAATAAGGAGGTGAAGTAGAAGAGAAAGGAGCAGAGGAACAAGAACAGGAAAGATAGGAAAATGGAAACAATAGGGAAATAACAATGTCCAAGTGTGCTTGCTGTCTGCATCTTTTATCTCTAGTAGATTTAAATTCTTAAAACTATTTATGATGTGTTTTCTAAAAGGGCTTTTCTTGGGGCGCCTGGGTGGCTCAGTCGTTAAGCGTCTGCCTTCGGCTCAGGTCATGATCCCAGGGTCCTGGGATCGAACCCCGCATCGGGCTCCCTGCTCGGCGGAAAGCCTGCTTCTCCCTCTCCCACTCCCCCTGCTTGTGTTCCCTCTCTCGCTGTGTCTCTCTCTGTCAAAATAAATACATAAAATCTTTAAAAAAAAATAAAAGGGCTTTTCTTTTTGTTAGTATTCACTAGGAGGACAGTGAAAGGAAGATGAAAGTGGGAATGCTAAAAACAAACTTACCCCTTAATATGTGACCAATTTTCTTTCCCACGGCTAAGCCTGCCTTTCGTACACACATGAGGAGATGTTGGATTTGGGGAGAAATGCCACCTCCCTCACATTAGCTGGAAATGCACCCACCTCAGGTGGTCCAGAATGGAAGTTTTACATGTCCTAGGATAGTTTTTAAAACATTCAATCAGTGGCTTACTTTCTGTCCTCAAGTGGTAACTTAATTAACTAACATGTGAAAAATCAAGGAGGCAGGAAATTATTATATTTCATGCAGGTCTCAAAAGCAGTTAGTGCCAACTCTTGTAATGTCAGTTGGCCATCGAGCAGCATCCCAGGGCCAGCGGGCACTGTCACGGGCGCCTCTGTGCCATGTACCTCAAGACTCGGGAAGCTTCACAGTCAGCTGACACACTTCTTGAATACTCATTGCCAAGGGCCAGTGCTTGTGCCTTCAGAGCTTAGATGTAAACTTCACCACCAGAACGCCAGCGTGGCTTATTCCTTGCAGGGTGGCTTCATGGCTTTGTGACCTAGGCAGTCACACAGGGCTCTGGGTTCAGAGCGCCTTACATTTGGTTTAATGCTCTGTGTCCCTGTTGAAATTCTTAACAATTTTTAAACAAGGGGTCTTGCATTTTCATTTTGCACTAGACTCCGCAAATCCTGTAGGCAGGCCTAATTCCTTATAACCACTTTTAGCCTTTTTTTTTTTTTTGCTTTGTTTTAAAATTTTCATTAAAATGCTTGACTTCGTTGGAAAGATCATCAATATCTATCCAACCTGGTGCAGGAAGGGGCATGAAGGAATAAGAAGTGAATAGCATGATTCAGTGTGAATCTGTTCAGTTTCCAAAATTTCACACACTAAAATTCCCCTATTACTTCAGGTTAACCTTTCCTAAGTTTTTTCTTTGTTTGTTTGTTTGTTTGTTTTGAGAGAGAGAGAGAGAGAAGGCACGTATGCATGAGAGTAGAGGGAGAGGGGCAGAGGGAGAAGGGGAGAGAGAATCTTAAGCAGGCTCCCTGCCCAGCTCAGAGGCTGATGTGGAACTCGATCTCACAACCCTGACATCATGACCTGAGCAGAAATCAAGAGTCAGATGCCTAACTGACTGAGCTACACAGGTGCCCCCTAAGTTGTTTTTACTTACAGAACCAGCCCTTTGCCTTCTTCCTGATGGAATTAATAGCTATATTGTCATATACTTTATTATATGCCTTATACTCATGTTTATCATCTATTTAATCCTCATAACCACCAAGGAAGGTTGGTACTATTATCCCCTTTTTACTAATGAGGAAGGTAAGGCTTAGGATTTAAAGCTAGATCTAATTATTTGTTTGTTTGTTTGCATCCCCAGCATCCCCAGTTACTCAAATGTCCTTTTTTATGTAAGACCAATATTTAGTTCCATTTGAGTCCTCTCTGAATGCCTCTGAACCCTGACCTCTTTCACTTTCTTCGTCTTGTCTCCTATCTTCTTTCATATTCTTGTTAATTTTTATTCCTCAGTTCTTACTCCTTCTAGACCTGGACTCTCCTTTCTCACTTGTTCTCTAGTCTTTATTGAAAATTCTGTTTCATTGTAAAGAATTCCTCTGCATCCTTAATATTTTCACAAATAATCCCTTTGCCTTCTTGCCTTTTGCAATGTTATGACTTTGATAACACCTCATGAAGAATTATGTAAACCAGCCATCACTGCAAGAAAGGAATAACTATTTTGTGTACATCATAGAGAATATTATTCTCCAAAGTAAACTAATCAGTTACAGCACTTTGGGTATCATAATCATTGTATATTGATTGATCACTCAGCCAACAAAGCAGATTAGATAATGTAGAATTAATGGCTTTTCTACATTAAATTTATAAATATTTATTGAACACCCCTGCATACTAATATTTTTGAAGAAAATGTAGTTGTTATTAGCATTCAATTATTTAAATTCTATTCAACAAAGTTCCTGTTGATTATAATTAGGAACATTGTATACCTGGCCTATTGAGTCTAATCTAGACTGTCAATAATCTACTAACTAGCTAGTCTCCCTGCCTCTTGTCTATCTCACTTCCTAGATCCTTCTCATCACCGTTGCCAGTTATTTTTCTAAAACACAGTCTGATCATATCATTCTTATGTTTAAAAACAGTGATTCACTTAGTAGCTATTTATTGAACCCCTACTATGTACCAGATATGTGATAGACACTAGGAATACAATGGAGAACACGACAGGTAGAAGGACTTGCTGTTGTGGTGATTACATTCTAAATATAACTTCTCATTTTCTCCTTGGTAATGTCAACACTTAATTTTTAAAAAATTTTTTTAGTATATATTTTTATTTCTTTTTCTTTTTTTTAAATTTAAATTCAATTAGCCAACATATAGTACATCATTAGTTTTTAGTGTAGTGTTCAATGATTCATTAGTTGCATGATGTCAACGCTTTAGAATGACACACAGAACTTATCATAATCTGGATGCCACTTACCTTTCCAGGCTTACCACTCTCCATTCTTCCGCCTTTCGCTCCCCTGGGCATGTTGCATTCCAGTTGGGGCAATAGTTCTTTTTCCACAGCATGCACTTTCACGTGGTGCTATTTCTTCTCCCTGGGATGTCTTTCTTTCCCTTCTCTGTCTTGCAAAATCTTACCCTCCTATAAAGTTGAGTTCCCTGGGAGCCTGGGTAGCTCAGTTGGTTAAGCATCTGTCTTCAGCTCAGGTCACGATCCCAGGACACTGGGATCAAGCCCTGCATCGGGCTCCCTACTTGCTGGGGAGTCTGTTTCTCCCTCTTCCTCTTCCCCTCCCCCTGTTCATGCTCACTCTCTCTCTCATAAATAAAATCTTTAAATAAAATAAATAAAGTTGATGTCACAAGCACACTATGAAGGCGCACACACGACTTGTGTCTTTCCACAATGTCAGCTTTATTCAATCATAAAGCAGTTAAATCTCAATTATGAAGTAGGTTCAGGATTCCAGTCCCAATGACAATTCATCATGTGATTAAATTTGGCTTCTAACACAGCACACAAAGCAGGACAGAAGACAAGCCTCACAACAAATAAGATAACAAAGGGTGCAGGAAGTGAATGAACCAAATGCGAAGTCAGTCTGTGGGTGTGCAGTTGAGATAAGGCCTTGGTCTGGTCTGGGTCAGCTCTCAGCGATTACTGCTTCTTATGTTCAAGCAGTGAAGGATCTTGGTTCTGTTCGGAGATTAATCGAGTAGAATCTTCAGTGGCAGTTGCCTTTTTTAAGTGGTCAGACATACAAGGGTCATGTCTGAAGAGTCTGACAGTTTGCTACCAAAATTCTTCCCTTTTTAAAGGGATTTAATTGGTTTTGGGTCCTTGCAGACCTCCTCTGGTTCTGCTCATTATCAGTTCTGGGATGTCAGCTGACGTTGGTCCCCATAATATCTCCTAGCTGCAGTACCTTAACTGCTTGCATCATACTTGACACAGCCCCTGCTTGACACAAGCTCCTGCTTGACATGAGAGACTCCATTTTGCTCTCTATAGTTGAGTTCCCATGTCAAACTTTCAACTTTTTTAAGCCTTTGTTCACTAATCTACCTACCTCAACATAGTAACTATTGATTTGGAACTTCCACCCTTGTTCCCTTCCCTTCCTTGCTTTTTGAAACTGGAGCTTGTTCTTAAGCACTAAATTTAAAGATTCACAGGAAAATAAAAGAGTAGTGGGCAGCACTATATTTATTATTTGAGGATTGTTTATTCTTTTTTTTATTATTATGTTATGTTAATCACCATACATCATTAGTTTTTGATGTAGTGATCCATGATTCATTGTTTTCGTATAACACCCAGTGCTCCATGCAGAACATGCTCTCTTTAATACCCATCGCCAGGCCAACCCATCCTCCCACCCCCTCCCCTCTAGAACCCTCAGTTTGTTTCTCAGAGTCCATGGTCTCTCATGGTTCGTTTCCCCCTCCGATTTCCCCCCTTTCATTCTTCCCCTCCTGCTATCTTCTTCTTCTTCTTCTTCTTCTTCTTTTTTTTAACATATAATGTATTATTTGTTTCAGAGGTACAGGTCTGTGATTCAACAGTCTTGCACAATTCACAGCACTAACCATAGCACATACCCTCCCCAATGTCTATCACCCAGCCACCCCATCCTTCCCATCCCCCACCACTCCAGCAACCCTGTTTGTTTCCTGAGATTAAGAACTCCTCATATCAGTGAGGTCATATGGTACATGTCTTTCTCTGATTGACTTATTTCGCTCAGCATAACACCCTCCAGTTCCATCCACATTGTTGCAAATGGCAAGATCTCATTCCTTTTGATGGCTGCATAATATTCCATTGTATATATATACCACATCTTCTTTATTCTCAGTCAGTTGATAAACACTGGATGATATATAAGGGTATTAGACAAGGTCCCAGCAAGTAAGAAATTTACAATGTAGTAGGGAAGATACAGTTCTTTACATGAAATTATAAGGAGCAATGCAAAAGAGTAAATAATAGAGTGCTAATTATGAGGCACAGACTAAATTTATAGATCTTACAACTGAAAGTACTTCATGAGACCATTTGATTTGGTCCCCTAACTCCAAGCAAGAAATTAATGACCCTGTTTTACAAGTGGGGTAAGCAAGGCCCAAAGAGGTTATATGGGCTGCTCAAAGGCGCAGGACCAAATGGTAGCAAGAGAGACAAGAACCCAGAATTTTTCCCTCCTTGTGCAGAACACTTTGCCCTACACTACCATCAGGCAATCTATCAGCAAATCTTCTTAGTTCTACTTGCAAAATATATCTAGATTCCAAACACTTCTAACGATTTCCACTACTACCATCAAATTTCAAAACAATTTTTTATTTTTTCTCCGGACTTTTGCAAGATCTCCTTGTTCTGCCTAGAACCTACCTTTAATAAACAGCTAGAGGGATCCTATCATTCCTGTGCTCAAAATCCTTCAATGTCTCTTCATCTGACCTAGAATAAGAACTAAAGTCCTTAAGTTGGCCTATAAGGCTAAAGTTAACTGGCTCCCTGAATTCATCTCCTACAGCTAACCTCCTACCCCCTGCCCAGCCCTACTCCCATTTGCTTGCTGTTCCTTGAACCTGACAGTCATGCTTTCATCTTTGGTCTTTGCATTTGCTTCTCCCTTTGCCCAGATTGCTCTTCCTCCAGAAATCTGCATGGCTCTCATTTCTTTTAGGACTTGGCTCCAATGTCGCCTAACTAAAGTGGCCTTCCCTGGTCACCTTTTGTAAAAGAGCCATTTCCCCCCAGCCCAATACTCCCTTGTAATCCCTTCATCCTGCTTTATTTTTTTCTTCATAACATTAATCCCCAATCTGACACATTTATTAGTTTATTTTTTATTCTGTCCCTTAGAATGTAAGTTCCATGAGAGGAGAGGCATTATTCATCTTACTCACTGCTGTATCCCCAGTACCTAGAATGGGCCCTGGTACATAGTAGATGCTCAATAATAAATTAAATGAGAGAACTAAAGGATTATTGGTGGAGATGGTGGCCTGGTCAAACTGGTTTCCATTATGCCCAGAGCATGCCTTATGTTTTCTTGAGTCTTGGAAATGTCTAATTTTCACACCTCTGCCATTGAGTTTGCTCATCCTTTGTGACCCATATTAATTCTCACTTCCTTTATAATGACCTTCATCTATCTCTAAACTCCTGTAGTTAGCATGGGGCAATTTATTTCACAACTCATCATATCTTAATCTCTTAGATTTTTTTTCTTTAGAGTTCTTTGAATCTTTTAAAATTTTACAAGTTTGTATTATCTTCCTAGACAGATTACTGTTTAAAGCAAGTAAACATTTATTAAGCTATACTGTTTGAGCATGTGTTAGATGCTGAACATACAAAACCTTGATCCTTTCTGATTTCATAGCTGTAAAATAAGAGGAAGTTAGACTAGACTCCCGTTTCTCAAAGTGTGTTCTAAGGAACATTAATTCCACAGCATGTTAACAGTTGGTCCCTGTATCAATCAGCATTCTTCAGAGAAACAGAATCAATAAGATATGTATATATTCAGAAAGAGATTTATTATAAGGAATTGCTTCATGTGATTTTGGAGACTGTCAAATTTACAAGTGTGGTCCGGCAGGCCCAAGACCCAGGAGAGTTGATGATGCAGATGAAATCCAAAGGCATCTGCTAGACTGCCTCTTGTTCTCTCTTACTTGGGAAAGCCAGTCATTTTGTTCTACTCAGGCCTTCAACTGATTGGATGAGGCCCACCCACATTATAGAAGACAATCTGCTTACTCAAAGTTCACTGATTTAAATGTTAATCTCAGAAATACTCCACAAATTAATACATAAAATTAACCATCAGTCTCTGAAAAAAATACCCCATTATTAAATAAATTTGTGAAACCCTGGATTAATTAATTTTTGTTCATTGTGTTCTTCTCAGAATCTAGTTTGTATTATCAGTTTCCAGGGTGTGCACCCTTTGGGACTAGTGTTTCATGAACATGCTTTGGGAAAGTGCTAGACCAAATGGTCATTAAGATTCTTTCCATTTTTAAAAGGTCAGAATACTAACTGATTGCTCAAGGCCACATGGCTGCATAGTATTAGAGCTTAGACCAAAACTCAGTTCTCTTAGACATCCATTGCACAAAGTTATTTATTGCAGCTTTGTTTGTAATAACAAAAAATTGAAAACAATTTAATGCTTTATTAGGAAGAATTGGTTAAATTAAAATCATGGTATATGCATGGTATAATACTATATAGCTAAAAAAGGAAGAGGAAGCTCTTTGTATACTAATATGATACAATTCCCAAAATACATTATTTAGGTGAGAAAAGGAAAGTCAACAACAATCTAGAATACTACCTTTTGTATAAAAATGTGTGCGGAGAGGGGCGGTAAATATATGCTTTGTTTAACATTATTCATAACGTTTTTTTGCCTCCCAGGGAGGGAGTAGGGTCACTAGGACATAGAGGTGGAGAGAGTCTTTTCATCATATACCCTTTGTTCCTTTTGATTTCTGAACCCTGTGAATCTAGTTTAAAAACAAAAATAAAATAAATAAAAAGTAATTTCAGGTGATTATAATGAAGCAGGGTTGTGGAAACCACTAGACTATACGTTTTTCTTTTTTTTTTTTTTTAATTTTTTTATTGTTATGTTAATCCCCATACATTACATCATTAGTTTTAGATATAGTGTTCCATGATTCATTGTTTGTGCATAACACCCAGTGCTCCATGCAGAACGTGCCCTCCTCAATACCCATCACCAGGCTAACCCATCCTCCCACCCCCCTCCCCTCTAGAACCCTCAGTTTGTTTTTCAGAGTCCATCGTCTCTCATGGTTCTTCTCCCCCTCCGATTTCCCCCCCTTCGTTCTTCCCCTCCTGCTATATTCTTCTTCTTCTTTTTTTTTTTCTTAACATATATTGCATTATTTGTTTCAGAGGTACAGATCTGAGATTCAACAGTCTTGCACAACTCACAGTGCTTACCAGAACACATACCCTCCCCAGTGTCCATCACCCAGTCACCCCATCCCTCCCACCCCACCCCCCACTCCAGCAACCCTCAGTTTGTTTCCTGAGATTAAGAATTCCTCATATCAGTGAGGTCATATGATACATGTCTTTCTCTGTTTGACTTATTTCGCTCAGCATAATACCCTCCAGTTCCATCCACGTCATTGCAAATGGCAAGATCTCATTCCTTTTGATGGCTGCATAATATTCCATTGTATATGTATACCACATCTTCTTTATCCATTCATCTGTTGATGGATATCTTGGCTCTTTCCACAGTTTGGCTATTGTGGACATTGCTGCTATAAACATCGGGGTGCACATACCCTTTCGGGTCCCTACTTTTGTATCTTTGGGGTAAATACCCAGGAGTGCAATTGCTGGATCATAGGGTAGCTCTATTTTCAACTTTTTGAGGAACCTCCATACTGTTTTCCAGAGTGGCTGCACCAGCTTGCATTCCCACCAACAGTGTAGGAGGGTTCCCCTTTCTCCGCATCCCTGCCAACATCTGTCATTTCCTGACTTGTTAATTTTAGCCATTCTGACTGGCGTGAGGTGGTATCTCATTGAGGTTTTGATTTGGATTTCCCTGATGCCGAGCGATATTGAGCACTTTTTCATGTGTCTGTTGGCCGTTTGGATGTCTTCTTTGGAAAAATGTCTGTTCATGTCTTCTGCCCATTTCTTGATTGGATTCTTTGTTCTTTTGGTGTTGAGTTTGATGAGTTCTTTATAGATTTTGGATACTAGCCCTTTATCTGATATGTCATTTGCAAATATCTTCTCCCATTCTGTCAGTTGTCTTTTGGTTTTGTTGACTGTTTCCTTTGCTTTGCAAAAGCTTTTTATCTTGATGAAGTCCCACTAGTTCATTTTTGCCCTTGCTTCCCTTGCCTTTGGCGATGTTTCTAGGAAGAAGTTGCTGCGGCTGAGGTCGAAGAGGTTGCTGCCTGTGTTCTCCTTTAGGATTTTGATGGACTCCTGTCTCACATTGAGGTCTTTCAACCATTTGGAGTCTATTTTTGTGTGTGGTGTAAGGAAATGGTCCAGTTTCATTCTTCTGCATGTGGCTGTCCAATTTTCCCAACACCATTTGTTGAAGAGACTGTCTTTTTTCCATTGGACATTCTTTCCTGCTTTTCAAAGATTAGTTGACCATAGAGTTGAGGGTCCCTTTCTGGGCTCTCTATTCTGTTCCATTGATCTATGTGTCTGTTTTTGTGCCAGTACCATACTGTCTTGATGATGACAGCTTTGTAGTAGAGCTGGAAGTCCGGAATTGTGATGCTGCCAGCTTTGCTTTTCTTTTTCAACATTCCTCTGGCTATGCGGGGTCTTTTCTGGTTCCATACAAATTTTAGGATTATTTGTTCCATTTCTTTCAAGAAAGTGGATGGTATTTTGATGGGGATTGCATTGAATGTGTAGATTGCTCTAGGTAGCATTGACATCTTCACAATATTTGTTCTTCCAATCCATGAGCATGGAACGTTTTTCCATTTCTTTGTGTCTTCTTCAATTTCTTTCATGAGTATTTTATAGTTTTCTGAGTACAGATCCTTTGCCTCTTTGGTTAGATTTATTCCTAGGTATCTTATGGTTTTGGGTGCAATTGTAAATGGGATTGACTCCTTAATTTCTCTTTCTTCTGTCTTGTTGTTGGTGTATAGGAATGCCACTGACTTCTGTGCATTGATTTTATATCCTGCCACTTTACTGAATTCCTGTATGAGTTCTAGCAGTTTTGGGGTGGAGTCTTTGGGATTTTCCACATAAAGTATCATATCATCTGCAAAGAGTGAGAGTTTGACTTCTTCTTTGCCGATTTGGATGCCTTTGATTTCTTTTTGTTGTCTGATTGCTATGGCTAGGACTTCCAATACTATGTTGAATAGCGGTGGTGATAGTGGACATCCCTGCCGCGTTCCTGACCTTAGGGGGAAAGCTCTCAGTTTTTCCCCATTGAGAATGATATTCGCTGTAGGTTTTTCATAGATGGCTTTTATGATATTGAGGTATGTACCCTCTATGCCTATACTCTGAAGAGTTTTGATCAAGAAAGGATGCTGTACTTTGTCAAATGCTTTTTCTGCATCTATTGAGAGGATCATATGATTCTTGTTCTTTCTTTTGTTAATGTATTGTATCACGTTGATTGATTTGCGGATGTTGAACCAACCTTGCAGCCCAGGGATAAATCCCCCTTGGTCGTGGTGAATAATCCTTTTAAGGTACTGTTGGATCCTATTGGCTAGTATTTTGGTGAGAATTTTTGCATCCATGTTCATCAGGGATATTGGTCTGTAATTCTCCTTTTTGATGGGGTCTTTGTCTGGTTTTGGGATCAAGGTAATGCTGGCCTCATAAAATGAGTTTGGAAGTTTTCCTTCCATTTCTATTTTTTGGAACAGTTTCAGAAGGATAGGTATTAATTCTTCTTGAAATGTTTGGTAGAATTCCCCTGGGAAGCCATCTGGCCCTGGGCTTTTGTGTTTTGGGAGATTTTTGATGACTGCTTCTATTTCCTTAGTGGTTATAGGTCTGTTCAGGTTTTCTATTTCTTCCTGGTTCAGTTTTGGTAGTTGATACATCTCTAGGAATGCATCCATTACTTCCAGGTTATCTAATTTGCTGGCATAGAGTTGCTCATAATATGTTCTTATAATTGTTTGTATTTCTTTGGTGTTGGTTGTGATTTCTCCTCTTTCATTCATGATTTTGTTGATTTGGGTCATTTCTCTTTTCTTTTTGATAAGTCTGGCCAGGGGCTTATCAATCTTGTTAATTCTTTCAAAGAACCAGCTCCTAGTTTCGTTGATCTGTTCTACTGTTCTTTTGGTTTCTATTTCATTGATTTCTCCTCTGATCTTTATTATTTCTCTTCTCTTGCTGGGTTTAGGCTTTATTTGCTGTTCTTTCTCCAGCTCCTTTAGGTGTAGGGTTAGGTTGTGTATTTGAGACCTTTCTTGTTTCTTGAGAAAGGCTTGTATTGCTATATACTTTCCTTTTAGGACTGCCTTTGCTGTATCCCAAAGATTTTGAATAGTTGTGTTTTCATTTTCATTGGTTTCCATGAATTTTTTTAATTCTTCTTTAATTTCCTGGTTGACCCATTCATTCTTCAGTAGGATGCTCTTTAGCCTCCATGTATTTGAGTTCTTTCCGACTTTCCTCTTGTGATTGAGTTCTAGTTTCAAAGCATTGTGGTCTGAAAATATGCAGGGGATGATCCCAATCTTCTGGTACCGGTTGAGACCTGATTTATGACCTAGGATGTGATCTATTCTGGAGAATGTTCCATGGGCACTAGAGAAGAATGTGTATTCCGTTGCTTTGGGATGGAATGTTCTGAATATGTCTGTGAAGTCCATTTGGTCCAGTGTGTCATTTAAAGTCTTTATTTCCTTGTTGATCTTTTGCTTAGACGATCTGTCCATTTCAGTGAGGGGGGTGTTAAAGTCCCCCACTATTATTGTATTGTTGTCGATGTGTTTCTTTGCTTTTGTTATTAATAGCCTTATATAATTGGCTGCTCCCATGTTAGGGGCATAGATATTTACAATTGTTAGATCTTCTTGTTGGATAGACCCTTTAAGTAGGATATAGTGTCCTTCCTCATCTCTTATTACAGTCTTTGGTTTAAAATCTAATTTGTCTGATATAAGGATTGCCACCCCAGCTTTCTTTTGGTGTCCATTAGCATGGTAAATGGTTTTCCACCCCCCTCACTTTAAATCTGGGGGTTTCTTTGGGTCTAAAATGAGTCTCTTGCAGACAGCATATCGATGGGTCTTGTTTTTTAATCCAGTCTGATAGCCTGTGTCTTTTGATTGGGGCATTTAGCCCATTTACATTCAGGGTAACTATTGAAAGGTAGGAATTTAGTGCCATTGTATTGCCTGTAAAGTGACTGTTACTGTATATTGTTTGTGTTCCTTTCTGGTCTATGTTGCTTTTAGGCTCTCTCTTTGCTTAGAGGACCCCTTTCAATATTTCTTGTAGGGCTGGTTTTGTGTTTGCAAATTCCTTTAGTTTTTGTTTGTCCTGGAAGCTTTTTATCTCTCCTTCAATTTTCAATGACAGCCTAGCTGGATATAGTATTCTTGGCTGCATATTTTTCTCATTTAGTGCTCTGAATATGTCCTGCCAGTCCTTTCTGGCCTGCCAGGTCTCTGTGGATAAGTCTGTTGCCAATCTAATGTTTCTACCATTGTAGGTTACATATCTCTTCTCCCGAGCTGCTTTCAGGATTTTCTCTTTGTCTCTGAGACTCGTAAGTTTAACTATTAGATGTCGGGGTGTTGACCTATTTTTATTGATTTTGAGAGGGTTTCTCTGTGCTTCCTGGATTTTGATGCCTGTTTCCTTCCCCAAATTAGGGAAGTTCTCTGCTATAATTTGCTCCATTATACCTTCTGCCCCTCTCTCTCTTTCTTCTTCTTCTGGGATCCCAATTATTCTAATGTTATTTCGTCTTATGGTATCGTTTATCTCTCGAATTCTGCCCTCGTGATCCAGTAGTTGTTTATCTCTCTTTTTCTCAGCTTCTTTATTTTCCATCATTTGGTCTTCTATCTCACTGATTCTCTCTTCTGCCTCATTTATCCTAGCAGTTAGCGCCCCCATATTTGATTGCACCTCATTAATAGCCTTTTTGATTTCTACTTGGTTAGATTTTAGTTCTTTTACTTTTCCAGAAAGGGTTTCTCTAATAACTTCCATGCTTTTTTCAAGCCCAGCTAGTATCTTTAAAGTGATGATTCTGAACTCTAGATCTGACATTGTACTAATGTCCGTATTGAGTAGGTCCCTGGCAGTCGGTACTACCTCTTGTTCTTTTTGTTGAGGTGATTTTTTCCGTCTTGTCATTTTGTGCAGAGGAGAATAGATTAATGAGAGAACAAAATGCTAGCAGGGTACCAACGTCCCCAGAAAATATACTCTAAACAAATCAGAAAAGACCTGAAGCAGTGGGAAAAGAAAGGGAAAGAGAGAAAAAAGAAAAAGAAAGAAAAAAAGAAAAAAGAAAAAGATAAAGATAAAAACAAACAAAAGCAGAACAAAACAAAACAAAACAAAAACAGAATGTGATCAAATATGATCAGGCTGGTTTATAGATCAGTGCCACACACTAGATTTTGGGTGTATTTTGGTCTGTTAAAAGAAAGTCCCTCCCAAAATTTTAAAGAAAGAAAAACTTATATATGTACAAAAATAAGGGTTGATATGATGAAGGGATGGAATATGACTGTAAAGATGGAAATTATAAAAAATTTTATAAAAGGATTTGATAAGTTGTTTGAAAAAAGAAAGAAGAGGATTAAAAAAAAGAAAGAAAGAAAGAAAAAAGGGAGAGAATGTGATCAGGCAGGGGAGTAGAAAAAAACCATACACTAGAGATTTAGAGTATATTTTGATCTGTTAGAAGAAACTATCTCAAGATTTTAAAGAGAGAACAACTTATATATATATGCCAAAAATACAGGTAACTACTATGAAGGGATATAATATGACTTTAAAAATGAAAAATAAAAATGTTTTTTTTTTAAAAAAGGGATTGATAAGATGTTGGTTGAAAAAGGGAAAAAGAAAAATTCAAAAAAAAAGAAAAAAAGACAGTTAAAAAAAATAATTAACTTTGAAAGACTAAAGAATCATGGTAAAAAAGCCATGAATTCTATGTGCAGTATTCCCCTAGCGCTGGAGTTCTGCCGTTCTCATTGATCGGTAAACTTGGTCTTGGTTGGCTGTTCTCGCTGATCTTCTGGGGGAGGGGCCTGTTGCCGTGGTTCCCAAATGTCTTTGCCGGAGGCGGAATTGCCCCGCCCTTGCCGGTCCGGGCTAAGTAATCTGTTCGGGTTTGCTCTCGGGAGCTTTTGTTCCCTGCAAGCTTTCCGTACAGCTTTGGAGGCGGAGAGTGAAAATGGCGGCCTCCCAGTCTCCGCCCCGGCGGAGCCGAGAACTCGGGGTCCTGCTCCTCAGCGAGCCCCCAGAGAAAAGCAGTCAGTCACTCCCGTCTCCCCGGTCTCCGGCCGCACTCCCTGCTCACCCGGCCTGTGACCGCGCCTTTCTATCTGGCACCCGACCCCAGGTGGGGTCTCCAAACCCAGCAGATCCCCGCGGTGCGCTCCTGCACCTCTTCTCCCCGGGGAAGAAGGTGAGTCTCCCCGGATCTGCCGCTTGTTGGGTCCCTGCTGGAGGAGCAGTGGCCCGACTGTGCCGCGGTTCGCGGTTTATAGCAACCCCGAGCTGAGAGCCCGTGCCTCGGCTCCGTCTCTGCAGCCGGCTTCCCTGCTCCGATACCTGGGAGCTCTGCCGCACTCAGTCACCCCCGGTCTTTCTGTGACCCCGAGGGTCCTGAGACCACACTGTCCCGCGAGGGTTCCACCCCCCACTTCGCCACCAGAGTGACGTCCCTCAGCGGAGCAGACTTCTAAAAGTTCCGGTTTTGTGCTCCGTGGCTCTATCACTTGCCAGAAGCGGCTGACGGAGGCCCCTCCCCCGCCGTCTATCCTCCCGAATAACGCCTCGGATTCACTTCTCCGCACGTCCTACCTTCCAGAAAGTGGTCGCTTTTCTGTTCAGAGAGTTGTTGCTATTCTTTTCTTCGATCTCCCGTTGAGTTTGTAGGTGTTCAGAATGGTTTGATCCCTATCCAGCTGAATTCCTGAGAGGAGACGAAATCCAGGTCTCCTACTCCTCTGCCATCTTCCAGGACCTCTTCTATATGTTTTTCTTCTGGACCAGAATCCCTTGAGACTTCATTAGTTCAAGTTTTATCATGCTACCTCTAGTGACTTTCCTTGTGCATCCTTTGAAAAAAGATTATGCTCCCCTCCTTTCTCCTGCCTTTCCCCTCTCACACAGCCTTATGATTCCCAGGGGAGCACCAGTGCTGGTTATTCTGTATCTCTCAGTCTTGATACAACCTGGGAGGAAGGCTATATCAGCGCAAGGAGGACCCAGGGAATGGCTAGCAACCAGAATTCAAAGTGGGCATCCCAAGGTGATCCCTGGTCTCTGGTTCCAATTCAGTGTACTCTTTCTTTGCATGTCAGCTTTCCTCTCAGGAAAATTGGGATAATAGGGCCTGACTTACTTGTATCAGGAAAGTTTTGAGACTCAAATGAGATTGTAGCTAAAAATGTGCTTGGCAAACACAATGAGTTCCATATATATGGAAGAGAGATTTGTTGTGGAGAGTAAATTGCTCCAGGTACATCTACTAACATGACAATAAAGCAGCATTGTTCCTGGTGGCTGCACCACCATCCTTCATAAAGGAAGAAGGAAGTGGCCATGTCTTCTTCAAGCTCTGGAATCTGAGTGTATAAGGGACATATGGGGAAGCTGAAGTAAGTCCAGAGACACAGCTGATGCCAGGAATTACCTCCCCTGTTCAAATGAGCTCACTTGCCACCACATTGCCAAGGTCTTTCCTGTGGCCAAGAGAGACTATGGGGTGTCAAGGGTGCCTTTTAAAACTGCCTTTTTAATAGGGGTGGAATAATTTTAGAAGTAGGACATGGAATTATTTTCAGAGGGATTGGAAGGAGGCCCAGCAATGAGTTGTATGACCTTGGACCAATGATTTACCCTCTCTGGGTCTCAGTTTCCAAGTCTGTAAATGAGAAGGTCCTTAGGACCATGTAGCCCTTTCCAATTCTAAAGTGAGAAAACTACCCAACACAACTGGAAAAAGGAAAACAGAAACCCTAGGTATTTGTGCAATTCTGCACTCAGACTGTCATCAAATTTAGAAAATAAATTTTCAGTGAGAAGATTGTGCTGAGAACCTCCGCAGGATCAGCTCTCTCTTGTTCATTAACACATGACCATTCTTTTCTCTTGTGTACTTCAATTTGCTCTACCTCACCAGGGTAGATCTCTTCACTGAGACAAACAAATAAGTAACCATCCTCTCTTCACTAAGACAAACAAATAAGTAACCATCCTCTCTTCACTGAGACAAACAAATAAGTAACCATCCTAGTGGCCAAGAATGAAATGAGTAGCAGGCAAAACAGCTTAATTTTAATGATGCTGCAACCAAATTCTAATTGAACTCATGACTTTCCTGTTCTTAGCCCATAATGCCTTGCAAGCACTCAGTGAAGTTGGCCACCCCTAGCTCCTAGGGAAGAAAATGCTAACACTGGGCATCAATTGTCAGTCCTCCTTTCCACCTTTAGAAAAGGACCCATTTCCCTGCAAAATTTCTATTTCACTTTGGCCCAGGGTTTTGTTTGCTTGTTTTCTTTATCTTTAAAATTTTTGTGTAGAAGTTTGTTTAGAGGAGACTCTTTACTTATTCTTCTGAGGTGAGAAGGTGGCTGGTTACATTTAATGGGCCATCCATAGGGTTATCCTCCTGTCTTGTTTTATAAGTAATCAGAAATGGCAGCAGGAATAATTATATGAAAACATTAGTGTATCTACATTCATAATTAATAGGTATTAATATGTTTTGAGGTTTGCTCATGACATTTTTATATAAAACAAAACATCACAGATATGAAATTGAAGTTTACCTGTTCTCATTAATTCCAGAGATAACCACTTACTTAACTTTAGATTGCATGCTGCCAGTCTATATTTATTTTTATATTTTTACTAAAGCCAGGAGAATCTATAAACTATCTGTTGTATTGCTTTGTATGCTCTAAATGTTCACACAAATTACATAATTGAAAATTATATAAAATTACATAAATATAGGAGCACCTGGGTGGCATAGTTAAGCGTCTGACTCTTGGATTCGGCTCAGGTCGTGATCTCAGTGTCATGAGATCCAGCCCCTATTGGGCTCTACACTCAGTGTACAGTCTGCTTAGGACTCTCTCTCCCTCTCCTTCTACCCGTCCCTCCTGCACTCTCTCTCAAATAAGTAAATAAAATCTTTTTAAAAATTACATAAATGTAAAGTGAAAAGACTGCTTATTCTGCAAAATGCTTTCTTTCCTCAACATGTTTTTAAGATCTATGTATATTGTTACATATGAATTCATTTCATTTATTTTCTCAGCTAAATAGTATAATGAAAAACATTTCCTGTTATAAGATCATAATAATTGTTTTTGTCTTAGATTTTTAAAGTTTTTTTAATACTTAGATTAATTCTATCTTGAATATATTTTTATTTATGGATCTGAATTAGAAACCTGATTTCATAAATTTCTTCATATAGTTCCTGTACATTTGGATAGATTTATTCCCAAGGATCTTACAATTTTGCTACTATTGTAAATATCATCTTTTTAATACATTTTCTAATTAGTGATTTTTAGCATTTGAGAACACTGTAGATTTATGTTCATCTTTTAAGTAGCTACCATGATCAATTTTCTCACTAGGTTCCAAAATTTTCCTATGATTTCTTTTAGATTTTCTATTGCAAATAACAATATATTTGTGTTTTTCTTTCCAATAGTTATGTGCTTTTCTTTTAAATTTTGATTTTTTGAACTAGTTAAGACCTTCAGTACAGTGTTAAATGTTAAGAGTGATAGAAGGCATCCTTGTCTGTTCTTGGCTTGAATGAGAATGACTTAATTTTCACCATAAAGTATGTTTTCTCTGGATTTTAGTAGATGGCCTTTATCATGCTAAGAAGATCTTAATTTTCCAGTCCATTAAAGAGTGGTTTTATTTTATTTTTTTAAGTAATGAAAATTTTCAGATTTTATCCAACTTATTTACTGTATCTATCAAGATGATCCTGTGGTTTTTCTCCTTTAATATGTTAAGATAGTGTATTATATGGACAGTTTTTGATATTGAACTATCCTTCTACTTATGGGATAAGCCCTATCTAGACTGGAGTATTTTTTAATACATTGCTGGATTCTGTTTGTTAATATTTTATTTTAAAATTTTTGTTTCCACATTCATAAGCTAGATGATTCTATAATTTTGTTTTCTTGTACTATTTCTTACTGCTTTTAGAATTGGAGTTCTATTATAAAATGGTTTGAGTAGTTTTCCTTCTTTGTCTATTCTTTGCAGCAATGTAGTTAATATAGGGATATATAGTTAATGTTGTTCTCTTAATATTTTGTTAACTTGTTTGTTGAGAGATTCTAAACTGGTCATGATGGAGTAGTTTGTATTGGACTGACCCTCCTACCAAAAACAACTCTAAAAAGTTAATCTTTTGAAGGCACTGGAGTATAACCAACAGAGGGAGACTTGAGGGGCTAGTATCCTTAAAAGAAGGGAAATTCATGAAGTGAACCCCATATCATCATCATCCCTAGATTTTTCCCTAAGGACATTTTCCAGATTACAGCCTAGGAAAATAGAGTTTAAGCAGAAATATTATTCTTGTTGGGCTGGGGATTCAGAGTCAGAATTTGGGGCCATCAGAGTGGCTGGGTATTAAAGGGCAAAATTCCAGAGAAAAGCAAAACACAGAGAAGGAGCCCCAAAATATGAATACAAGTTCCCCACTAGTCATGGGCCACCTCTTCAGCTACATGTACAAATGATGAGACCTGCCTAGAAGCCAAGCAAAAACCAGCAGCTGAGAGTCTAAAGTGCTGCACAAAGATTTCAGCAACCACAAGGTGATAAAGAGACAGATTGGAGCTCAAGTCCTGCCAATGTGTAGGGGCTTTAATAAAACCTCTTGGTTTTTAATTGTGACTCTACAGGCTTATATCCTAAGAGTAATGATTATGTCTTAGAAGTAAAGACAGTATCATAGGAGTAAGGGCAAGTGTGAAAGACCAAACCTACTAAAGCCTTAAGCAGAATCAAGGTGATCTTCTTGTATTCTCAGTTCTTTCCAGAAGAAAACATAACTGTCTTTGGAGAATGGCAACTCATCCATATCCTTTAAAATTTTTCATTCACAACCTTCAAGATCCACTTGAAAATTATGAAGCGTGCTAAAAAATAGAACTAAATGGCATGCACACATTCAGGTGAGCCTGGCATTGAAGTTATCAGACAAGGAACTTTAAATAACTCTGATTAATATGTTCAAGAAAATAGAGGAAAGTGTGAATAAAAGATGAAAAGTAGAGAATTTTAACAGAGAATTGAAATCCACTTTACAGGAGTGCCTGGGTGGCTCAGTCGGCTACGTATCTGACTCTTGATTTTGGCTCAGGTTATGATCTCAGGGTCATGAGATTGAGCTCAACACTGGGTGTAGAGCCTGCTTAAGATTCTCTCTCTCCCTCTCCCTCTGCCCCTCCTCACCCCTCTATTTTTCTCCCTCTCTAAAAAAAAAGAAAAAAAAAGAAATCCGTTTTACAAAAATCAAATGGACAGTCTAGAAGTACAAACATCTGAAATTAAGAACCCTCTGGATGTGTTTAACAGAAGACAAGTTATAGCAAAACAAAACAAAACAAAAATCAGGATTAATTAACTTGTGGCCAGATTAACAGGAAATATCCAAATATATATATAACATTATATATGTAACATACATATAAATAATATATATATAACAAAAAGGTTTGCATGCAGAATATATAAAATATTCCTGCTAATCAGTAAGAAAAAAAAAGGGAATTTGATATTAAAAATGCAAAAGACATGAACAAGTGCTTCAGAAATTTTCTGTTTCAGGTATGGAGCAGCCCTCTGAGATTTCTAGTATAAGATGTAGCCCCCAGATCCCACCCTTCAGGCCAATACCTTATCCAGGTTCTCTTGATTCAATTAAATTACCATTCCAATTTTAAATCCTATTTATTGCTACTACTCAGGGATTTCCCTTTATTTCAAGTTTAGCTAATATTCTTTGTTTTATTTGTGCATTTTTACATGTTTAAGATTGGAGCAGGGATTCCTAGCATCCACTCAGTCATGTGCATTTACTTAGAATTCCAAATGCCATTTTTATGAAGTCAGTTTCGATTCCAGTGAGTGATACGGCCCAGAATTATTTCTGGATTCAAGACTTTATATTACTATAAATTATAGTGGACACAGTAGGTTAGAAGACTTCACAGAAAAGAAAGCTATTTAGAGTAGGCAGAGTAAAACAGAGAAATCTGGGGCTTTATACAGCTATTGGAAACCAATGTTGGAAGGCTAGGTATATTTTTAGCACCTTCTTTTCTGCTTTACCTTACTTTGAGCACTCACTCTTTGTCACTAGGGACCCAGGTGAGTTTTGTTTTTTTTTTTTAAAGACTTATTTATTTATTTGAGAGTGGGAGAGAGGGAGAGAGGAGAGAATCCTCAAGCAGACCCCCAGCTGAGTGCAGAACCCCATGCAGGGCTGGATCCCAGGACCCCGAGATCATGACCTGAGCCAAAATCAAGAGTTGGCCGATTAACCGATTGAGGACCCCGGCATCCCTGTTTGTTTTATATAAGTAAAGTATCTAATAATTTATAGTGATCCAGTGATTCATAAAGTTTGGATCTACTCACAAATCATATTACCTGGGTTGATGATTAAAATGTAGATTCAAGGGCTTTACCCAGGGCCACAGAATCTACATTTAGCATACTTTCTATGATGGTGATTCATATACGTAAGTGTGAAAATCATTACAGATAGGCACCAGAGATACATATGTTAGCCCTACCAATGGTGATGGTAAATCAACTGTGGGAAATCTGGCAGATAATGCTTAGTCCAAGGGGATAACTGGTAGTTTTCTAGTGTCAGAGAATTTTAATTGTTTAGGGTGGCAGGGACTAGCAGCCTATGGCCTGCTGGCCAAATCCAACCCATCATGAGTTATTGTATGACCAGCAAGCCTTACAAAATGTTATTTGCATTTATAAATGGTTGAAAAAAATCAGAAGAAGAATATTTTGTGACGTGTGAACATTTTATGAAATTCAAATTTTGTGTCCATAAATAAAGTTTTATTGGAACAGTGTTATGCTTATCAATTTGTGAATTGTCTGTGGCTGCTTTTGCATTGCAAAAGTAGAGTTGAGAAGTTGCAACAAAGACCATATGCCCCCAAGGCCTAAATTACTAATTACCTGTCTTTTTACAGAAAAAAATTTAAGGCCCTTGGCAAGGCTATTGGCTTTCATGTACAATGCAGGACTGTCAATCTCCCCATAATCCTAAATCTGCCTCCACTTCTCTACCAACCTCCAACCCTCTATCCCCACCCCTACCCCCCACCCTGACACATACACTCCACGCATAACCTGACTGAATGTCCTGCAGTGAAGCTCTGGACTGCCTTCTTTATCATGAAAGAAGACAGCGAAACTGCCCTGTTGTCATTCAGAAAGATCCTTTAAATTTACCTGTGAAGTATTCTGTGATCTTTGGGAAAAAATATTCTGGAAATATCTGATTATATTAATACAATCCTTACCAAGTCTTGGGGCCACTTATGACAGCCAGTTCTAGCCCCAGGAGAACATAATAATGTCAAAAAATTCTTAGAAGGGGAAATCCATTCACAACAAACTAAAGGTTAATGGATTCATGATTCAACCTCAAACTATATTATATCAAATAAAACATTTGACCTGACAAACAAAAGAGTGTTTTTAAACAGAGAATAGGACTTCCTGAAGCTTTTCCTGATAGTTGATAAAATAAAAGATGGATTTTGTAGAAAAGAAATAAAGCAGGAAATAAGATGAAGGGTCTTTGCCTTGTGTATATAGAGGACTAAATATATAGTTTGTGAATTACTGACAGTCTCTTCTTTTTTCACAGCTTCTTTCAGTCCTACTTCTGGTCACTTTTCTGTCCAATAGCAAAATGATAAAAAATAAATAAATGAGGAAATAATAGTAAATGGAAAATAAGGTTAGAAAAATAATAAATCAGCAAGAAAGATTAGCACTCTAAAATGTATATCAGCTGGTTTTATTATCTTGTTAGTGATGGGCTACAAATTTGATTCTTTGCTTCCACGTAGGTAGCCAAAGCAAAGTAGAAAACAAAATCTAGTGGCTACAAGTCAAAAACTAAACTAATTTTTCATGACAAACATCATTTTCCTATTACTAAGCCTTGAGATAAATTTTTCTGGTAGGTCCTCATAGTAAGTCAACCATGTGATGACATGGAGGCTGTTTTATACACACACACAATATAGAGACTATTTGTCTATCCTTTCAAGGGCATGGATGCAAAACCCACATTAAGGAAAAGGCATAGCGTAGGGCCTGAGGCGGTGCAAAACAACAGTAATTTCTCAATCTCATACATAAATGAGGGTGTGGAAAATCAAATTCAAATAGGAAACTTACATGAGACCTTTGGGCAAGTCATTTTGTTTTGGTTTACTCACATATTGGATATATCTGTGTACACCTCTGTTGTACAACATCATACACACATGGAATTTCATTAATTAACTAAATAGGATTCTCATATGTATTGAGGGAACACCATTGTTATTCCACTCTTTGCCAAAGAGGAGACCTTGATCCTTAAATTTGGAAAGGGCCTTAGAAATCATTTTGGTCAAAAATGGCAAATATGTGGCATATGTGGCTTCATTCCTTCCTGTCATTACCATGGCAGACATTATTAATTGATCGCATTAATACACTGATTTGACAGTACAAAGTAGAGAGAAGGCTATTTCTCAACATCATCCTTGATGTTAGTACTGCCAAAAAATCAGCACTGCCTTGTAAAATAAGAATGTTTTTAGTAAACTTCTGATTTTAGCCCCAGCAGGTAAAAAGTTTAGAAGTTTTTACTTTCATTCGTTCAGCAAGAAAAAGCTGAACAATTCGAAAGTGAATAACTTTCTTGGGCCCATCAGAGAATTAAGATTGTAGGGCAAACCACACTACCCTGAAATCTGGAAATTCAGGTGAATCCAGGGAGTCATCAAAATATGCTTACCTGGAACAGAAAATACTAAAGCCATAAACCTGTAGGAACACTTTAGTGTTAATTTTGATGAATTGCTAGAGACTTAATGTGGACTGACTTGAGAGTGGAGGCTACAGTATCAGCCCCTCATCCCTTCCACCACCACCCCCCGCCCCTGCATACTTTTGTGGAATCCAAAATTTTCTAGTAGTTGTGGTAGGGAGAGGATAAGAGCAATCATTGTCAAATATGACCAGAGCATTCTCTCTATAACAAAAGCCAACTCTCGAGGGGAAAGACATAACCAGAGCCTTGTCCCATCTGGGGAAGGGATTTTCATTCTAATCTCCTTTAGCCTTTCTGTCTCACCTAAGGGTGAAAAAGCTATACCACTGGGGAAAAATCATGAAGTTTATAGTCCAAAGATATAGACCCACTAAAAGACTAAGATTTACTCATAAAGTTAGAGAATACTTCCTTTCCTCTGTACCCAGCCACCTCATCAACAGGGTTCCAGTATAAAAACAGTGAATTATAGCTGAAAGAGCTGAAAGACAGACTCTCTCTGAGGAGGAGTAATTAGGGAAGCCTGAAGTCAAGAGATGACGCATAAAACAAGGACATTAGGAGGAATTTGAAGTCTCTGGTACCTACAAATACAGCAAACATGAAACAGTCCAACTTCTAGCACAAATCCTCACACTAAGGGTCTGTTTATCTCAGTTCCCATTACCCATTTCAGCCTGTTCATTTTTTTTTAATTTTTTTAAAATTTTTTATTGTTATGTTAATCATCATACATTACATCATTAGTTTTTGATGTAGTGTTCCATGATTCATTGTTTGTGCATAACACCCAGTGCTCCATGCAGAACGTACCCTCTTAATACCCATCACCAGGCTAACCCATCCTCCCACCCCCCTCCCCTCTAGAACCCTCAGTTTGTTTTTCAGAGTCCATCGTCTCTCATGGTTCGTCTCCCCCTCCAATTTCCCCCCCTTCATTCTTCCCCTCCTGCTATCTTCTTCTTTTTTTTTTCCTTAACATATAATGTATTATTTGTTTCAGAGGTACAGATCTGTGATTCAACAGTCTTGCACAATTCACAGCGCTCACCATAGCACATACTCTCCCCTGTGTCTATCACCCAGCCACCCCATCCGTCCCACCCCAACCCCCATTCCAGCAACCCTCAGTTTGTTTCCTGATATTAAGAATTCCTCATATCAGTGAGGTCATATGATACATGTCTTTCTCTGATTGACTTATTTCGCTCAGCATAACACCCTCCAGTTCCATCCACATCATTGCAAATGGCAAGATCTCATTCCTTTTGATGGCTGCATAATATTCCATTGTATATATATACCACATCTTCTTTATCCATTCATCTGTCGATGGACATCTTGGCTCTTTCCACAGTTTTCAGCCTGTTCACTTTTAACAAAAAATTACAAAGTTTACCAAAGGACAAGAAAAAAATGTAGTCTGAACAAACAAAGCAAGCATCAGAACTAGACTCAGGTATGAGTTGGAATTATTAGACAGGAATTTAAAAATAACTATGATTAATATGTTAAGGTCTCTAATGGAAATAGATGGGTATGTAAGCAGAGAGATGGGAACTCTACAAAAGAATCAAAGAAAATAGTGGAAATCAAAAACACTGTAACAGAAATGAATGCCTTTGATGTGCTCATCATTAGACTGGTCATGTCTAAGGAATCAGTGAGTTTAAGGATAGGTCAACATAAATTTCCCAAACTAAAGGAAGAATGGGGAAAAAAAAAAACAGAACAGAACGTCTAAGAACTGTGGGACAGTTTCAAGGTGTGTAACATACACATACTTGTAACACTTGAAGAAGAAGAAAGATAGAAGAATAATGAAATAATAATGGCTGAAGTAATTCAAATATTGAAGTAATAATGGCTGAAAACTTGCCAAAATTAACGACAGACACAAAACCACATATCCAGGAAGCTCTGAAAATATCAAGTATGATAAATACCAAGAAAGCTACATCTAGGAATATCATATTCAAACTGCAGGAAGCCCAAAGAAAAAGAGAAAATCTTGAAAGAAGCCAGGGGAAAATTACATTTTACCTATACAGGACAAGGATATGAAGTACAGTGATACGAGGCAATATGAACAAAGGTATGAAGTCTCAGCAGGAAACCATGCAAGCATGAAGAGAATTGAATGAAATAATTAGTTGAAAGAAAAAACTCACCAACATGGAGCTCTATATCCAGCAAAATTATCCTTGAAATGTGAAGGGGAAATAAAGGCTTTCTCAGACAAATAAAAACTGAGGGAATTTATCACCAGCAGATTTGCCCTACAAGAAACATTGAAAGAAGTATTTTGGGGAGAAGAAACATAATATAGGTCAGGAATTCGAATCTACATAAAGAAAAGTGTCAAGGAAGGAATAAATGAAGGTAAATAAAATCTTTTATTTTTCTTATTTTTAATCTAAAAGATATCTGTTTAAAGTAATAATAGCAACAAGGTATTAGGTAATTAGAGCATATGGATAGGTGAAATGAATGACAGCAGTATCACATGAGACAGGAGAGAAAAACTGAGTATAATGTTTTAAGGTATTTACACTCTATGTAAAGTGATATATTTTCATTTGAAGGTACATGTAGATTAAAGTATATATTGGAAACTCTAGAGCAACCACTTAAAAATTTTTAGAAAGAAGTTCATTGAATGCTAAGAGAGGAGATAAAATGTAATGATATACAATGTTAAATTAAAGCCAGAAAAAGAGGGGACCGAAAATACAAAAACAAAAACCAAAGAAAAAAATGCAAGGAATAGAAAATACTTACATAGTAAATATTAATCCCAACTAGAGCAATGATCACTTCAAGTATGAAGTAAAAGATACGAATTAAAAGACAGATGTCTGGAAGGGTGTTTGTGGGGCTAGTTGTTGAGTGGTGAGGCTTGGTGGGCTGTGCAGAGGTAAAGCACAGAGGCCAGGAGGGTGATTTGAGTTTTGGGGAAACCAAAAGATCCCTGAAAGGGAAATGCCCTCTTTCCCCCTATTTTCCTGTTCTTCTCTTCTTGATATAGTTCCTTCTACTGTAATTGCCCAAAGCATGTAACCAGAATATATTACATGACATTTTACTATTTTGTTCTTAATTTAGAAATCAAGCTATCATTGTTTCTCTCAAGGAAAAAAGAAACAATGTATTTGCTTTTTATTTCTGTCTTGATTAACTTTTGATTGATTAACTCTTTAAAATAGAATTCTTTCAAAGGGGGCTTTTCTTCTACCTAAAAATCTTTGTAGTCAGCTTGCTTTTTCTTCCTGTTTGAACAAAAGCTCCTTTAATCACAGAGAAGACAACATGCTAATGCTTTCCCTGATTCCCACCCCCTTTTTTTGGTTTAATAACCAAAGTGAATTTGTAGGAGATTTGAGAGGAAAAAATAGGATATTTTAGGGTAAGATAAAAATTTCGAGTTTTTGAAAATTTTTTAAAGGGAAGGATGGTATAACACCCAGTGCTCCATTCAGTATGTTCCCTCTTTAATACCCATCACCAGGCTAACACATCCCCCCACTCCCGTCCCCTCTAGAACCCTCAGTTTGTTTCTCAGAGTCCATAGTCTCTCATGGTTCGTCTTAAAAAAAAAAGAGAGGGAAGGATGGTAAGGAATCATTTCTTTGTAGAAAGGTATGTGATGTTTTACCTTGAAATTATGACTTTAAAATTCCTATTTGCTAAATAAATCTAATCAAGTCATTTATCAGTTACAAATAATATAATTATATATTCTGAGTATTTTATTTCATAGTTACTGATGTGATTTATCATATTGACTCAGCTAGAGCAAGTATATGTTATGATTAAACATAATACAGATCTGACTTCAAATATTGGCCTGTGCCATTTATTAGCAAGGTATTCAACTTTTCTGAGACTCAGTTTCTCCATGCAAAACATGAACACTAATAGATTCTACAAAGAATCTAGAACATAGCTAGCATATAGTATGAGCTCCATAAGTGTTTATTGAACAAATAATCTCATAATATTTTGTGAGTATTATAAATGTATATTGTTTCTAGGAAAGTAATGTCTAAGCATTTCTCCTAAACAATCAAAACTTACTATCTTCTGGTTATAACCTTTAAGGTAGTCAGAGATACTTAAAATTGAAAATTTGACAGTTATGAACATTGGGGTGCATATGGCCCTTCTTTTCACTACATCTGTGTCTTTGGCCCTTCAACAGATGAATGGATAAAGAAGATGTGGTCCATATATACAATGGAATATTACTCAGCCATCAGAAAAGATGAATACCCAACTTTTACATCAACATGGATGGGACTGGAGGAGATTATGCTAAGTGAAATAAGTCAAGCAGAGAAAGTCAATTATCATATGGTTTCACTTATTTGTGGAACATAAGGAATAACATGGAGGACATTAGGAGAAGGAAGGGAAAAATGGGCGGGGGGAATTGGAGGAAGAGATGAACCATGAGAGACTATGGACCTGAGAAACAAACAGGGTTTTAGAGGGGAAGGGGGAGGGGGAATTGGTTAGCCCGGTGATGGGTATTAAGGAGGGCACGTACTGCATGGAGCACTGGGTGTTATACGAAAACAATGGATCGTGGATCACTACCTCAAAAACTAATGATGTAATGTATGGTGACTAACATAACATAATAAAATTAAAAACTACCAAAAAAAATTGAAAATTTGATATTTAAAGTGTCTCACTTATGAAAAACTCATATCAGCCAATTATATGCACCCAACTTGACTTTCATATATAAAGGCAGCAGAATGAGATTTTCAAGCATACAGAAACTTAGGGAAAATTTAGTTATGCACAAGACTTTGTTGAAAAATCTACTTGAAGATGAAGCAGACAAACAAAAATGGAATCATGCTGGAGAAATGGTGGTAATAGGGACTAGTTGTAAATATGTAAAATAAATTTAACTATTTTTATATTTAAGGATTAAGATTAAAATTAAAATTAAAATTGCTGGGATTAGAGTTAAAAATAACTATAGAAATTTTACTTCCAGAAAGATGGAATATACATACTTTTGCCTATTCCTCTATTTAGGTAGAACTAAAAGCTCTAGCTATTATTTATGAAACAAATATGAAAAAATTCCAAAAGGTGGAGAGAATAAGATAGACTGGGAATCAGGGAACAACACAGTGGTGAACTCCCTTGTTTGTGGTGTGTGTGTGTGTTTTCTGCATAGATCCCAGACTTGGTTCTAGAGAAGCTGGCAACCCAGAAGTACCAATAAATACAAACAAAAAATGCCCCAACAAAGGCCAGCTCTCCCTATCCAAAGGGCCAGGAAAGGAACAGCCTAGCAAAACAGAAAAATCTTACACAGTAATCACTATACTCTAGTGAAACACCACAGAAAAAAAACCTGTGGTACCACCCCCACCCCAACCCCTGCCAGCAAAGGTCAAACAGGGACCTGAGACTTTCACCCTGCCCAGGCTATAATAAGGCATCTCAATGCCCCCACCGGGGTGTCATCAGTGAAGGCCTAATGAGGAGTGCTAGGACTTGCACTTATGCTAGTTTATAATGAAGACCCTCTACCATCCCCACTCAGTGTTAGTGGAAACAAAATGGGGAGCCTGGACTCCTACCTCCAGTTCTCAGGAATGACACATTTCTTCCCTCTGGGATGCTGTCAGAAGATATATACTGGAGAGCCAGGAGTTTCACCACCACCCAGCAGTAGTGATACTACTCTCCCACTCATGTCAGTGGAGGCCATGTGAGGAGCAGTAATGAGGCACTTCTACCCCTTGAAGTTAGGGTAGTATATCAGTGGATGCCTAGTGCGGAGCTGAAACTCCTACACCCAACTACCAGTAATGAGTTCCCCTATTCCCTGAGTGTCAATGGAGGTCAAGTGGAGAAACTGGACTTTCACCCATATGTGGCAGTGATGAGGCAGTGTTCCCTCCTTACCCTGCCAGAGTGGTGTCTGAGGAAGCCAACCAAAACAAGACTTAAATAAGATCCAGGCTCTTACAACACAATACCCCAAATCCAGATATTATGTAAAAAATCACTTGTCTATCAAGAACCAGAAAAATACCAACTTGAGTGAGAAAAGATAAGGAATAGATGCCCACATTGAGATAACAGAGATGTTCAAATTATCTGAGGATCTTAAATCAGCCATCATAAAAATATTTCAATGAGCAATTACAAGTCTCTTGAAACAAATGAAAAAATAGACTCAGCAAAGAAGTAGGTAGTCCTAATAAAGAAATAAAAGATATGAAGAATAGCCAAATGGAGATGAAAATATGATAAATAAAAGCTCAGTGGATGTGTTCAACAGCAGAATGAAGGAGAGAGATTTTTAAATATCAGTGAACTTGAAGATAGAATAAGAGAAATTACCCAATCTGAACAATAGAGAGAACATAGACTGGAAAAAATAAAATAAAATAATGAACCGAATCTCAAGGATCTGCAGGACCAAAACCAGAGACCTAGCATTTATGTCAAGAATTGTCTACCCAGCATTCTATATCCAGGAAAAAGGTCCTCCAGGAATAAAAGGGAAATCAAGACATTTTCAGATGAAGGAAAAACAAAAAACTTTGTTGAGAGAAGACCTACCTAAAAGAATGGCTAAAGTAAGTTTTCTAAAAAGAAAAGAACTAATAAAACATGAAAACTTGGAACATCAAGTAGGAAGAAAGAAAAACAAAGGTAAAAGATGAATACCTGCAATAGACTTTACCTCTCCTCTTGAGTTTCCTAAATTATGTTTGATGGTTGAAGCAAAAATTGTAACACTAGCTGATACGGTTGTCAATGTTGTAGAGACATAGGAGTAATACCCTTCTCTTTTTCAATTTATCATAAAAACATTTATAAGTGACTAGTATCCAATATTCATAATTAGTTATTTTACTTTCTTTCTCTATTACATTCAAATACCATTAAATTTTGCCTATTTTGTTAACAAAACAGAATATATAACATGATAACATTGCTCTAAAATTATTGACATCAGCATTTTTATTTTACATATATACACACATACACATGTACACACATACAGACCTGTCTGCAATGATTTTCTCTGAATGTTGATAAAAGTGGCATATTGGGATTTGGTGTGATTATTAAACTTATTTGTACTTTTTGTTCTGTTAAAGTTTTAAAATGAGTATGAATTTTTTTTTTTTTAAGATTTTATTTATTTATTTGACAGAGAGAGAGAGAGCACAAGCAGGGTGAGTGGCAAGCAGAGGCAGAGGGGAAGCAGGCTCCCTGCAGAGCAGGGGGAGCCCCATATGGGACCCAATCCCAGGACCCTGGGATCATGACCTGAGCCAAAGGCAGCCGCTTAACCAACTGAGCCACCCAGGCACCCAAGTATGCATTTTTATTACAGAATTATTATGTTTTAGAATTATGAATCAAGAGAATACAGCAATTGAAAATAAACTATTTAAAGGAAAATTACAATTTTATTTTTAAATATTATTGATACTCAAATTAAGCTACACAATAATGCAAATACTTAAATTTAAAGTATCCTATCAGGAATGGTTTCCTTGAGGGCTCAATTCACATACCACGCAACACAAAAACTAATTTTATGTTTACCAGTCTTGAAATCTAACTAATAGATGGGTATCTCTCGTCCTCTTGACCTCTTTGTCTCTCTTAATACATACATACACATATGCATGTGTGTACTAAGACTTATGTTCATGGTAAATAGTCTCTTTAAAGGCTTTATATGGTGAGAGCCAGCCCTTCTTTTTTAATAAAGAAGTGGCAATTGTCATGAAAAGAATTATATTGAGGTAAGATTTTCTCTAGGTATAATATTCTACACAGTGAGTATACTTCAAGGAGATATAGCTCTATGACACCGAATTTGCTGAGAATAAAAGTTAGATGCAGGAACTAAAATATATGGGATGTTGGTGGGGGGGAGCTAAAGAAGCAGTTTGGTGTGTGTGTGTGTGTGTGTGCACACGCATGCGTTTGTGAACACTGGGTGTCTGGAAATAAGCAACCACATGCAAAGTAGAACTGAACCTCTGGTTTTCCTGCATATGTGATGTATGCAAGTGAGGACATGTGATTTTGTTCACAGTAAGAATGCCTAAATACATCTACCTCAAACTAGCTGTTCCTCAGAATGAAAACTCAGATTTTCCCCAGAAACCTAAGGGAAAATACTGAATGTAAAGTTAAAAGGCTGCCACCTACTCATATATGACCTTCAGTAATTGACCTCCCTTCCAAAGCCCTAGATTCCTTGTCTTCCTTGGTCATTAGTAATTGCCCTGATCATTGTTTTCACCTTGGCTCAGTTTGCCTAGATACAAAAGAATAAGAATGATCTCTTCCCTCATCATTCCATGTACTCGCATAGTTAGGTAACTGTGTAGGCAGCTCCCAATTTACAAACATTGAGTTAGGTAACTGTGTAGGCAGCTCCCAATTTACAAACATTGAGTTAAAAAAATACTGCTCATAGATGGTTAGTTAGAATTCAGCCCCTTGTTGACAGTCAGCCAGTCAATTCAAACTAAAATTAACCAGGTTCTCCAGGTTATTCTTTTTATTTTCATACCAGGGACCATTTCCTTTCAAAGGACACCTCTTTATTATGAACTGCTGATGAAAAAATTGATTGGCATAATGGAGTTTTGTTGTAATACCTCTGCATTAGTAAATATAACACTAATTGCTTTAATAAATAAACCCCCAGATCTCAGTGGTCTAAACAGTAGAAGTTTGTTTCTCACTAATGTCATGTCCAATGCTGGTATACCTGATAGATGGCTTTATATGTGGTCATTTCAGGACCTAGGCTTTTTTCCATCCTGTGACTTCTCCTTGGAGACTTTCCATTCATCTGGCAAAGGGGAAAGAGACTATACGGAAGACATGGCTTCTTAATTTCTGCTCAGAAGTGATACACATCTCCATCAACTTCAGCCTTAAAGTGATGTATTACTTCTGCTCACATTGCTTTGGCCCTATTAGTCTTTTAGGCCCCTCTCCCATGACAGTGGCAGAGAAATAATAGGTTCTGGCTGGGCAGCTGCTTCTTGACAAATAGCTCTGGACTGTAGAAGGAGAGCACAAAATTTTGGTGGTCAGTAAACTGTCTCCACCCCACCCAGGGGTACAAACCCAGGTGAGTGTGGGCCTCATCTCATGTGCCCCTCTCCTTCTCTCAAAGATCGTAGCCTGAGTTGGTTGCTGTCTAATTCCTTCAAACAATTGTTTTATATATTTTGTCTTGGATTTTGAGTTGTCTGTGACAGAAGGGTAATTCTTATATCAGCTATTCCATGATGGCAGGAAATAGAACTTGGTGCTAACCCAACATTTCTTAACCTATTTGACCACAGAGCCACCTTTCTTCATGTAATAGTTACTAAAAGACTTTGAAAAGCATTTTTGCAGAGTAAAGCTATACCACCTCCATTCCTTTACTTATCTCCCCAGGTTTTTGCTTTTGTTTTTATTTTGTTGTAATGTTTTGTTTTCTAGAGAAATCTGAGTTTAGCTCAGTATTGTTTAACTGGTCAAGATGGTTGAAGGAGGCAAGAGTAAAGATGGTTGGAAAGCAATTGTACTGGATTACGGGACAGATGAAGTAAACACAGTACTCTCCAGCTCCTACATGGGCAGAACAGAGAGGGAAGAGTGTTTGGTATCTATCACTTAGTGCATATAAGATCTCTGGTTTCCTAGTTACTCTATCTCTGTGAGCCACAAGTTTGTAACCTATAAAACAGGGAGTATTCTTGAGGATTAAATGAGATACCATATGTAAAATATCTAGCAAATAAGGAACTTAATACATATAAGGTTCCTTCCTTCCTCTTTCTTCTTTCTGTGTTCTCCTAGTTAGTAATGTACTAACTTAATTATAGTTAAGTTGGTTGTGCTATTCTGCTACAAACAATGACAATTATATGAAAAAAGGCCAGGGAAAGGATGAGGTAACTGTGTAGGCAGCTCCCAATTTACAAACATTGAGTTAAAAAAATACTGCTCATAGATGGTTAGGTTCTGGTAACTTAGCCCCTGCCATTCTTACTATCAATGCCCTACAGTTAATTGGCCATGAAGCTAATGACTGAAGCTTTGAGCCCCTCACTTGTCTTGGCTCCTACAAGTGCTGGGAGATGGTGAGAGTTGGAGGATGTTCTAGGTGGAAAGGGGTAGGACAGGTTGCTATCAGGAAGCATTGCTATATAAGCATTTCTGGTAAATTGCTGAAAGAGCTCTCAGAAAAAAAGGGTTTGATTCTCTTAGTTTCTGGAGGCTTGTTGTGATTTATTTGGTCACTCTAAATGAATATTTACTTTTGTACCTGATTCTGTACTTTTGATTTCTTTTTCTTAAAGAGGTCCCACAAATTGTTTAAGAACTCAAACACATGGATCTGCTCCTGCCCACACTTTTGGTACCATCACCTGCTACTATTCTGAAAAGTCCCAGAAGTGCTCTCCTCAGAGTCTCCTCTGGATGCTGGAGCTGTAGATGGCTTTCCTACACCCCTCCTTCCCTGATTCCCATAGAGAGCTCACCTCAACACTGCTAGGATCAAGGGCCAGCTGTTTGAGCCTCTGCCAAAAACATTGTGTCTCCGCAAATACTGGGTTCAAGCGGGGAGAATGACCTGGGCTCAAGGCTCAGGACCCAATGTGTGCAAGGAATTAAGAGAGAAAAGTTCAAATAAATGGGGCCCTTAGGACAGCAGTTGTGCCTCAGGGCCACCCTTTTGGCTCATTGTGGGTTAGCTTATTCAGGCACACACGCTTTTACTGAATATATTTTTTGAATACCCATTATGTGTCTGTGGGGTTGCCTGCAACCCTGACCTTTACTTGTACCATTTTTCAATGATAACATTTTCCCAGAGTACAAAACTTTATAATTCCTGAACCCTTTAGTCAGCTGGGTGACTCCTGTATGGATTTATAGGAACTGGTTTAAGAAAGCTAAAGAAACATCTATATTCTGTAGGCTCTTTTTAAAAATTTGTAATAGTGTTCATTTCATCCAAGCTTTACCTGCCCAAAGTTGTTCAGAACAGGAGATAAGGTTGACCCATTGCAAAGAAGATCAAGAATAAGGTAGGCTCAGAAAGAAAACCTAAAGGCAAGTTTGAAGAACAATGTGCTCAGTAGGAGCCCAGCGTGAGGGCCTTTGGAGGGGCAAATACAAGGTATAAATCTTTAGAGAGACTCAAGTCAGCCTCTCCAGAGTTTGGCTTCAAGGTGTCAGAATAGGTTTTATAGGTCAACAGGATTGTTCTAATGATTATCCAAGTTTCTCCCCCTTCAATGGGGAAGGCCCCAGTTTTATGGAATTACCTGCCCAGTCAGCAGGCTGCGTGTTAGAATTCTGAGCAGACTGCCCCTCCTCCCCGAAAGCAGCAGGCAGCAAAATAGGTCCGGAAATTCCTGAGCACTGGGAAGCCAGCACTAATACAATTACCTGAAATAAAAGAAGGGGTCAGATAATAAGGGGCAAACGTTTTTCCTTTTAAAGTAAAGAGCCAGGTAAACAAAACCAGCTGTCCCTGGAGCCAACAAATTCTCCTCATTAAATGCTTTAAGAGGCTAATGGGCCTAAGTAGCTAATTGTAGTACAATCCTGAAGACTGAATCTAGGGGCCTGGAGAAGGGAGAGTAGGAGGATCAGGGTTAAAACCTGACAGGCAGAGACAGAAAGGAGATGAGACCTGCCCCTGGCAGAGGATCCCAAATGGCCAAAATGGAATTAAAATAAGAGTAAGATTATTTGACCTGGAGTCTCTAATGTCTCTTGTCAGTATCCTTGTGGGATGAGCTTGGGAGTCTTAGCTGGTACAGTTTTAAGTTTATACACTAGTAGAATAGGATTTGGAGTAAGTTTTTAAAAATAACTAATTATGGGAAATTTTATGTGCACTTACTATGAAAATCTCTGAAAAGATATACAGCAAAATGTTAACAGTGGGTTTCCCTAGGTGTTGAGTTTATTGGTGATTTTTCGTTTTTCATATTTTAATTTTGTTTATGTGCATTTTCTAATTTGTCTATAATGAACACTTACTTCTTTCATAATAAACAAAGTGCACAATTTAAAATAAGATGAAAGGTATTAAACTAGAAATAAACATTTAAATAAGATGAAAGGTATTAAACTAAAAATAAATATTAAGGGCACGAGAGTTGGTGAAGGAATTGGTAAGAGGTTTTAGTTACTTTGTATACTCTGCCATGTCTGCCACCTCCCCAGATGTGTGCTTGATATGACCTGCCAATCTGGAGGCCAGCAGAGGAAGGAATAATGGTTGCTGGTATTGACCCAGACAGGCTATTTGTCCACACACAAAGGTTTCAACCTCATTGCATTTGTAATAGTTCCCAGAAATGTTATTTCTACACAGGCTCTCTTGGCTTCAGCTTTTAGTTGAACAACTCAGCCACTTGTGGTTTGATCCTAAGAGATGCTGAAATTTCAAGAGAGCTTGGAGGAGGATTATGATTTACCTAAAAGTATCAGTCTAAGTGTTTGGAGAACCAACTATTCTGCCAAAGTTTATGTGGAAGATGTCAAAGCACCTCTAATTGATGAATTTGCCTTCTCTCTCTCTTTCTTTTTTTTCCTCTCAATCCTTACCTTCTTCTCTCATTTATTTGGTCTTCTGACACTTTGTAGCCATTACTAGAGTAATTAACTCTTTAGAGAGATTGCTTAATGTCTAAGAATCATCTTTATCTTCCCAATGAGAAAGACAAAAGAGAGTTGCCCTGAGGTCACTGGACAGTCAGCTGGAATCCAGTCCTGTTTCCTTTTACCCAGTCTTGGTTAGAAATCACCATCTTCATCATTTTTAATGATTTATTTTTTCCAAATGGTTATGGCAGGCTATTCCACCTCCTTCGTGTCCAAATCTAAATGATATAGTGGGCCCCTTACCACAGGCAGTCACTATCAGAGAACCAAAGCTCTGTAACAGGCAGGAATTTTTCAAATAACGACAGATTATCAACACTGAATGTTTTCTTCGAAGTGTCACATTTATGAAGGGAAGTGTAGCAAGTTAAGTATCCAAGGGTACCCAAGAAAAAGGCTTAGGTATTATCAGACTCACATCTATGGTTAAATTGACCCCTCTCTTAAAACTTGAGGACCAAAGTTCATATTTCCATAGTATAATATATATGTGGATTCAAGGTTGCAGATGAAGTTGCTGAAGCTTCTAGTACAATATGAGGATTCCTTTGACATCCAAATGTAAATTTGACTCAGACTGAGGTCATTAAAAAGAGTGAGGAAAGAAAGGACTCTCAGCTGGGTCAAATGTAGAGGCAATGTCCAGGGCCATATTTGACAAGCATTTTAGAAGGTCTCTGACATCTCTGTTAAGTTCTTATCTTCTCGGAGAGGTCATCTAAAGCCATGGCTTCATTCATTACTTATAAGCTGAAGACCCAGCTCTTTTCCTGTCTCAAATTTTATCTGTACCTCCTTCTCATATCTCCAACTACCTGTTGTATATTTCCTCCTTGATGTTCTCTGTGTCCTCAATATCTCAAATAGAATCATTCATTTCCTTTAACAAATCTAAAGCCTAGTCTGACTAGCCTACATGTTCTGGGCATCAGTGTTCTCCAAGATATCCTCTCTCACAAGCTCCTGGTCATCAGAGATTCCCTTCCTCTTTCTCTTACACTCTATAGAAGCCTTATTTTAGTTCTTCCTTCACAGGCTCTCACTTTTACTTCTTTTCATGACCCAGATGCTTCTTGCCTGCTCTATTAAGATAAGATAACCTTGTCACACTGGTTTCCTGCCCAGAGCTCTCCCCTGCTCCAATCTAATTCATAGTATACAGAAATAGCCTGAGACCAACTGAGAATGATTGAATCCAGCCTGTTAGGTTAAAAATGGCGCCAAAAATGGGCTCTAAAAAGCATAAGCCAAACTTTTTATTGGAATTCCTCCCCCACGTGTCACATGAAAGAGGAATTGCACTATTTCTTGGTCCAAGAAAACAGCCATTGAGTGAACAATAAGAGGGAGCAAATTTTAGACTCGTTAGAAGAGCCTTCCATGGATTCAAGCTGTAGTACAGTGGAACAGTACAAGTACTATATGAGAATGGGTTCTCTGTCCTAGATAATCACTTCTCAGTCATTTTGTAGCAAGCTTACATGCTTTAGACCACATGGCCATTAAGGTCTTTTCAAATTCCAAATTTTTGCAATAGAAACACAGCTCTCTCCATCTCTCCCTCTGCCTCCCACTTACTGGGAATCCGGAGTCTGTTCTCGCTGTCTTCCCTCATTTCAAATCTACAGTGAATGAACATGGTCTCCTTCAGACAGATGTTCCCCTGCTCACCTCATCCCATGGCTTTTCAGTCTAAGTTGCTGTCACCATGGGCCCTTTAAGTAACCTGGAGGGTAAATTTGCTTATTAAATACCTCTTACGTGCCAGGATTTATGCCCAGAATTTTTCCTAATTTGACTAGTACAGTGTACCTTGAATACTGTGGGTTTGAGGTTTTTTTTTTTTAGCCAACTTCAAAGAAGGGGAAACCTAATATCTTATAGGTGATAGGTGACAAAGCTGAAACTGAACCAGGGTTTTCTAACTCCAAGGTCTGAGTACTTGAGAAAAGAGACAAAAGGAAGGAGTGGAGTAATAAAAGGCCCCTCAACTAAGGAGTGTGTGAGTTAGGGGGTTATTCACAGGGAATCCTACATTGAAAAAGTACATCAGGCATTTTTATCTCAGTAAGTATTAAACTATATGTGTTGCCAGCAAAATTCATAAATTCTGATGTTTAAAATAGCTACTGGGAGCTAACAAAAAGAAAAAAGGGAACTATAATATATTTGATTAAAACATAAAAGAACACTAATTACGGTGCATTTGTGTCATGTGCCTAGTAATCATGTAACATAGTAACAAGTATTCATGTCCTTCAGTGTATATTAGATTAGCATTGCATGAATTATTAATTTTAACATTACTATGTTTTGATATACCTAGATTCCATGTAGCAAGCTATCTAATCAAAATTTTTTTTAAAAAATCAGAAATGCTAATAGTGAGGTACTAATAGGAAGAGGTTGGGGTGGTAAGTAATGGACATGCTCAGCACTGTGTGTCGTACATAATAAATGTTTATTGGATCTGAGTCTAGCATCTGTATCAGTAATGAAGTAAAAGGTCATGTCATTATTTTGTTTTATTCCCTAATATAAGTAACCACCAAAATTTTCAAAATCATGTACCCTTTGATATACTAATTCCACTTTTAGGATTCTATACTCACACATAATTTAATCAATTAGTACCCTATTGTTTATGACCCTGTCTTTGTGAGCTGAAAATGAAATTGGAAGAGAACAGAGTTGTTGAAAGCCTACTATGTGCCTAACACTTTAGGTTTATCTGCTTAATCATCAGTTAATCCTGAGAAGTAGATATATCACCTCTTTTAAGAATAAGAAAATTGGGGCGCCTAGGTGGCTCAGTTGGTTGAGTGTCCAACTCTTGATTTCTGCTCAGGTCATGATCTCAAGGTTGTGAGATAGAGCCCTGCATCAGGCTCTCTGCTCAGCACAAAGTCTGCTGGAGATTCTCTCTCTCTCTCTCCTTCTGCCCCTCCCTCCACCTCTCTGTCTCTTTCTCTCAAATAAATAAATAAATAAATCTTAAACAACAACAACAAAAAAAGAATAAGAAAAGGACTGCTATGGCTCAGTTGGTTAAGTGGCTGACTCTTGATTTTAGCTCAGGTCATAATCTCAGGGTTGTGAGATCATACCCCAAGTTGGCTCTGCGCTGGCTGTAGAGTCTGCTTGAGATTCTCTCTCTGCCCCTCCTCACCCTGCTCACCTGTACTTTCTCTCTCTCTCTCTCTCAAAAGAAAAAAAGAAAAAAGAATAAGACAACTGAGGCCCACAGACAAGTATCTTGTCCAAGGTCATATAGGTAGTAAATAACTGATCTGGAATTTGAACTCAGATATCTCTAGGTCCAAAACCTATGTTGTTTCCAACATATCAATGACTTAAACATTGGATTCTTTGGAAATGTCCAAGGTGGTGAAGAAGGCCAAGGGGAGGCTGATTGGGTGGAACTCATGTCCCACACTCACTTCAGCTACAACAATTAAAAAAAACTTTTTTAGGGGCTCCTGGGTAGCTCAGTCAGTTGGACGTCTGACTTGATTTCAGCTCAGGTCATGATCTTAGGGTTGTAAGATCAAGCCCCACGTTGGGCTCCACACTCAGCGCAGAGTCTGCTTGAGATTCTCTCCCTCTCCCTCTGCCCCTCATGCTGGTGCTTTCTCTCTCTCTCTCAACTAAATAAATAAATAAATAAAATCTTAAAAAAAATTTTTTAACCATTCTACTACATCATGTATTAGTATGGGGATTTAATATTAAGAAGAAATTTCACACAGTTCTATAATACATACTGATAGGTTGTTGTCTTATTAAAAATGAAATAATCTATCATTAGCCATCAGCTGGGGAGAGTGGGTTGGAAAGGCATCCAGGAGTCATAGGCATTTATTTTAATTCAATTGATTCCATTCAGAATTTTGTAAAGATGGGGGTGGGAGGTTTGAGATAATAAAAGTCACCTAAACCTGGACTAGTCTCAGCTTAGTCTTCAGAGTAAGGATTCACAAAGAGGGGCCCCACAAAGCTGGATGGACCTGTTTTGGTCAAATGTTCACAACATTGTATCAGCACAACTTGCTGTTACACTTAAGCCACCTAACAAAACCCACACCACCACACCCAGTGAATGCTAAATTTGTTATTATTTTAGGAGAGTGCTCCTAGACTTAATCTATCTGATTTATTTATTTGTTTGTTCATTCATTCATCCATTCATTTATTCTGGAGGTGGTCGGAGAAGGTTGACTACAAGGTGAGTTGGAGATGAAACTTTGAGACCCACTCACTACACTAAATCAGATTTTTGTGGTTGGGATTTGTTTTCTTATTGAAAGGTGTGGAAACGTATAAAAATGTTTGAATATTCTTTCTAAACCTCTCACATACCTTTATTACTTTTAAGGTGGGGGCAGGGGTGGTATGGGATGGGTGTTAAATTACTCTTCCTAGGGGGAAAAGAAAAGTAAGCTTTTTCCCATTACTTAATTTGTATTACAGATTCCTGTCAGCTCCTATAGAGCAAGCAATGCAGTTTCATGTGACAAAGGTTGAAAAAAAATCACAATATAGGCCACAAATGGAGGTAGAAATGAAGAAGTTAAAAAGCATATTACTTGTTTGAAAAGCATCCAGGGTCAAAACTTTTTAGGATGTAAAAGCCCAGGTGAACTCTGGGCTATTTCCTCAAGCAACAGAGACCTCTGGCTAGAGAAGTGTATTTGTAGTCTCCTGCTCAAGATTTTACCTGATTCTTATTTTATTTTTATTACAGTTGCTACATTGATGGCCGGGTGGTCAAGGTGATGGACTTCCTGAAAACTCGCCTGTTAGACACACTGTCTGACCAGATTAGGAAAATTCAGAAAGTGAGTAAAAGTCTCCTGGGAAGGAGTGAGCTTGGGGGTAAGGCCAGGAAAAGGTCTCAGGGTCCCAGCTGGACGTCAGCACTGTGGGAACCAGGGTAGAAAAATAGTATAGGTTAGAGCTCTTTTTCACAGCTGATTGTTGTTTATTGTTTTTCAAATTGAGAATGGTTTTAATGTGCCATTTCTGGGTTTAAAAGCTTTTCTATTTTAATAACGACTATTTTGTAAGAGTTTGCTTCTAAATTGTGAGTTTCTTAAGGAAAGGATAGATTTACTTTGTTATTTTCTTTTTGCAAGGGTTTATTTAGGGCTAGTTTATGGAGAGAATGATTATATTTATTCAGGGAAATTCTGGTCTGGGGCATCGGCCATGTTTATAGTATTCTTTAGTGTTAAATATCTGAGCCATATTAACACTATTCCTAGGTGTCTTAGAATCAGTCAAGTAACATCTTACTTTTGTAGAGATGTGGGGGAAACTATATTATATTAAGCAGTTGCACGTAGGTCCCATTAGCAAGATACCTTTGGTCAACAGTTCTCAAACTTGAGTGCAATCAAAATCACCAGAGGTTGCTCATAAAGTTTGCAGTCTCACTCCTGATGTTCTGATTTAGTGTGTCTGGAGTGGTAGATACCAGACATCTCTATTTTCTTTCTTTCTTTTTTTTTTTTTTAAAGATTTATTTATTTATTTATTTGACAGAGAGAAAGAGAGAGAGGGAACAGAGGAGGGAGTGGGAGAGGGAGAAGCAGTCTTCTTGCTGAGCAGAGAGCCTGATGCGGGGCTCGATCCCAGGACCCTGGGATCATCACCTGAGCCGAAGGCAGATGCTTAACGACTGAGCCACCCAGGCACCCCAAGACATCTCTATTTTCAATAGTCATTTTGAAATACACTGGATTAGTTCATTCTGAATTAAGGTGAAGATCTTATATCTGTAATTTCCATCTGCCTCTACAAAATGAGATCACATCTTTTGTTGCCTAGCCAGGTCAATTTTCCAGGAAATGGGGTCCTTTTGAACACTCACCTATCTCTTGAGCAGATTAAACAAATCTTTGCAGAAAAATAGCAATGGGTAGACCCCCATTAATATGGGATGAATGAATAAATGAATGGACAAATGAATAAATGGATCATGTATAAAATTAGCTGTGAAAGAAAATCATATTTGGAGTATAATCATAAAAAACCACTCTTGACTGGTAAAGTGGTACCCTTTTTGGTATTCAAACCAATGTCCTGCTCAGATTACAAAAGCTTTTTGAGTCCCCATATTCTCGAAAGGTTTTAGCAGCTGGGAAGCCTCAGGACTTCTGGACTCCTGCATCCCAGTCTGATCCCTCTGGAGATCAGGTGCATTGGCCAGTGTCCTTATCTGTCACTGCCTCCTACCAGGCAAAGCCTAGGCGAACTAAATAATTTGAAATATCTCTGCCAGTCTCTGTTTGACATTCATTTAGTTTTTAGTATTTAAATATTTAATATTTATTGAGCACTTAGCAAGTACTAAGCAAAGTGCCAGGTGCTGGGGATACAAAATGGAATAAGATATGGTCTCTGCCCTCAAGGAACTCACAGTTTTAAAATTTAACAGTTGCTTTAAGCAGGTTAAAAAACGTTACTTAAGGCAGTTGAATATCAACCTATTGGACACTGCAAATTTCTAAGCACTTTATGCTAATCTGATATTAGGTATCATTCTCTAAAAGGAGGGGGGAAATTTCTTTCATTTGTTTATTCTTCCATCCAACAGATGTTTGTTGAGTGTATACTAGGTTCCAGGCACTATGCTAAATGTTTGTATCACAACAGTGTACAAGATAGACAATCCCTATGTTTTTGGCTTTTCTGATATCAAATCTAATGACCTGATCAAAGGGCTGTCGTTGGAAGTAAAATGATTCAGTGGTATCATGGCACTGAGACTGCAGGTTCTAACTGTGCTCATGTAATTATTTAAGCAGAACACGTAACTCTAGGTCAGAACTAAGACAAAGGTGTTGGGAGTTAGGTTCTTCCCTTTCTCTGCACTACCCGTCTCCCTCCACCTCTGGATACTTCTAAACCATCGTAGAATGTTCAGAGACTGAAATAAGTGGCTAAGCTCATCTTCTCATTTGTCCACAAAGTCACAAGACTTGTTCACTCACAGGTCTGGCAGTTGATGCCAGCTGTCAGCTAGCACCTTTGTTGGGCTGTTAACTGGAATAGCTACATATGAAGCTTCTATGTAGCCTGGGTTTCCTATCAAGGTTCAAAAGTCAGATGCCCAAGAGCGAGAGTCAGGTGGAAGCCGTACCACCTTTTCTAACCTACCCTCAAAGTCTTAGGGCTTCACTTCAACCATAGTCCATTCATTGAGACAGTCAGCAAGACCAGTGGAGATTCAAGGAGAGAGGAAATAAATTCCTTTTGATGGGAGAGTTGCAAGATTCTGGAAGAGCTTTAGGACCAGAATGATTTTTGCAGTCATCTTTGGAAAATACTGTCTGCCACAGTTTCATCCTCCCTGTATCATTTAGTAGCCCTTCATTTCCCTGTCTAGTTCTCTTTTCCCAACTCTCTTTTACAAAGCTCTTGCCAGATTTTGCCTTAAATGGGTATCTGCCGGAGGTGACGCTGGAGCACAGATTCCCTACGATTTGGTTTATGGGGCAGGCTTTCCATTGGCTGCGCAGCCTGGACGGAGTTGCTCAGGCTTCTAGGATGAGAATCTCGCTCACCACAGCCCAGGATGTGCTAGGTACTGGTCTGCTCTAGGGAGATGGGGACCGGGAGACCAGAGAAGGGTCACCATGTTTTGCCAGTTAAAAAGTTGCTTTGGCTGTTCCTGAGGTCCTGTGTGGGTGGGTGGGGGGGTCTGGAAATCAGAGTCCAAGGTGCACACTGGGACAGACTGGCCAAGCTGCTTTCCTGGAGCTTCCAAAACCAGTTTAGAGATGGGCCAAGTAAGATTTTAATATGTATATACCTAGAACCCCCATCCAAAAGCTAAAAGTAGAATCTTTGTTTGTACTCTATTTTGAGAAGCTCACAGAAATTCTAATAATTCCCCTTAGGCCGACAGTGATGGAAAAAGGCAGATTTCTTACCAAAATCAATCCATGAAGGAGTGGTTAGATAAATCAGTGGTGAGACTGTGTTTGAGTAAGAGATAGAATGAAAACAGGATTTGAAGTCGGATGGCTTGGGTTGGAGCTCAGGCTTAGCTGTGTAACCTTGGGTTATTCACTTAACCTCTCTAATTTGTTTCTTCATCTTTAAAATGAGGGTGCTAAGAATACTATCATCTCTCCCTCTTAGGGAGATTAGGAAAGTCACATGAGGCCCTACTTTGTTAATTGCTATTGAATGCTAGTTCTTATTGCTAATATTATTGTTATTTCAGTTATTCTAGTTTTTTTATATTTCTTTTTCTTTTCTTTCTATTTTTATTCCAGTAAAAATATGGAACACTTCACAAATTTGTGTGTCATCCTTTTGCAGGGGCCATGCTAATCTTCTTTGTATCATTCCAATTTTAGTGTATGTGCTGCCGAAGTGAGCACTATTATAGTTATTTTTAATAATAATTTGTATGACTGGAGAAGCTTCCTGCTACCTTTATCCTCAACTTGTTCTTTGCTTTTTTCCTCTTTCCTCTTTCTTTGAACCCTGGGGAATATGGTAGGTGATATTTTTGGCATCTGAAAGGCAGTGACTCAATTGCTAAAAACAGCTGTGGTTTTCAAATTTGGACTGCCACTTACAGAAGAATTCTGAAATTTCTGAGCAGTGGGCAAATTCTGGTATATGAAATTCTATATTATGTATTTGAAAGCCAAAAAAAGACAATGTTTGAACAAGCCATTCCTTTGGATGATCTACACATTCTCTCCCTTCCATTAGAATAAGGATAATCATCTGTACTTTGGGAGACGAGTCAGGGGAAAGAGTTGAGAATCTAACAATGTAAGCAAGAGTCAGATGGGAAAGTAAGAGATGTTTAGGATACGGTGCAGATGGTATAGTGTGGATACCTGGGCTGACTCCAAAACAATGACATAAGAACCAAGAAGAACCACTTTGGCTTAAGTCACTTGGACTCTATGATTTGTGTCTGCGTCTCCTAGAGGAATCAGAGGAGGAAATAACACTTTTTGATATTATTTTCAGCAATTTAATAAGCACAGGAAGGAGTTGGTGAAATCCCAGTCATAAGGGAAGTAGTTCCAAAAGTACAGTCCATATGATTGCATTTTGAATACTAAATAAACCAAACAATTGGCTTCCCTAATATTTGAAAAACTCCTTCCTTCTTTCTTTCTTCCTTTCTTTCCTTCACTTATCAACTGTTTATAACATTCTTAGTTTTTTCCAGACCCCTGAGGATAAAATGGTGAACAAGATTTGCATGGTGGTTATCCTTATAGACCTTGTGCTCTAGTGGAAAAACAGTTAATGAAGCAAGCAATGATAATAAGATGTGATGACTCTTGTAACAGGGATGTCTAGGGTGCTCTGTGAGTGCTCACATCCACTCCATGCGAGCCCGTGGTGGGAAATATCTACGTCAATGTGTAAAAGAAGGGGAAGCCGGGAGATCCTTCCAGAGGAAGTGACATTTAGGTTAACACCTAAAGGACAAACACCTTCTAATTTATTCAGGTCTGAGCATGTGAACAGAGGACTAGCATTGTTAAATATATATAGTAGAGAGAATGGTTTGTATGGTTCATATTATGACCATGATTGTTCTTTTGTTAATATCATCATTGCTTACGATTGACTACAATATTTAATAAAGATGAACTCTTTTGAGGTCTCTTTACTTTTTCCAGTATATGTTAGTTACAAGATCAAGGAAATAGGTAAGGCAGAAGAATATTTAATCCTTTTGAAGTAATTAATAGATCAAAAAAAAAGCTTTTGTTTTCAGCCAACCTTCTGGTTTACCCACTTATTTGAGCCTCTTAGGACATGAAAGGGGAGGGGGATAAAAATAGCAGTGATTCTTGTGGATCATAGAATAACTAAAAGCACAACTAAAGGGAAAATGAGGACAATGATAATATTAACCTTCTCTTAATGAAGAAACTAGAAAATGAAAATGACATTACTAGGATAAGAACAGCAGTACAAAAACCAGTGTTTGATTCTTCCATTCACTGAGCAATGTTAAGGGCTCATTTCAGTGTGCCGGTGCCTATTTACCATAATGCCTGTCATTTGGCAGGTGCTTAATAAATGTTAGCTGATGGGAAACAGGCAGAAAGGGGAAGGTAAATGAGCAGAGTAAAATAGTAGAAGTGTAAGAGAAGTAAAGTAGTGTCTTTGTCTCATTCACATTTGGATCTGCTTTCTCAGCTGTTCTCCTGCAGGAGAATCTAATCTGCTGCTAACTGTGTAGCAGTGTTGAATATATAGAAATTGATTTAGGTAGCCATAAATGGGCTATGCCTACATGTAGGCACAGTAGGAAAGTGTCTTCTGGGTATATGTTTAGGGGTGAAGGAAGAAGGGTCTCTTTGTAGTTCAAAATAACATTTCAGTCTCTTTGCTAATGCCAGATATTTCATTTGAAAAAAAAAAATAACTTTTCATTCTGCATTAGGAGGAGGATGCAAAATATAAAGAACCCCAGAAGAGGTAAACCACACTGGTTCAAAGTTACACTAATATCAGACAGAAGGTCCTTTCCCTAGAGCAGCTTTTGATGGAGGGGAGAAGAAACACAGGCCAAGGATGTACTCAGGAGAGGCAGAGTAGTCTAAATACAAACACCTTGGACAACATCCCCAAGCATTCTAATTTTTATGGAGACAGAAGCTCATACAATTTTTCTTTAAGAAAAAGAAAACAAAACAAATGTGCATGTTTTAGAAATATATCTGACCACATGAACACGGTTCTAGGGCCCTTCCGAGGACACCAGCAGAGGCCTGTGAGAGTAGGAAGCTGGAAGTTTCAGCTTCACGAGCTTCCCAGTAAATTAGCTTCTATGACACCACTTGGCTGTGTATCTGCAAATGGAACAGTATGACCCAAGGGATCTTCAGCTCTTCTCTTTCATATAGAAGACACAAATAATAAATAGGGGAATCTAGCTAAAAAGGTATGTTTACCACAAAAGAACTCCAAAGTTTTAGTTGTTGTCATCTTATGAACTGTATCTTCTTGATTCTTAAACACAAATACTTATAAAATGTACCATAAATTTAATAAGAGCTGGCGGGAGGCAGGTACGAGATGGGGTAAACAGCTGGCAAGTTTCTTTTGATATTGATTATGAAAGACATTCTGATTTCAAAGCCATTAAACTGTGGAAAATGCGTCATTAACTTACAGAAATATAGTAACTATATTACCTTTTAGGTTATAATGCCATTTATTGAGTACATCATATATTACTAACTCATTGAAGAAACCAGTCATTTGCTCAAGGCCACTAGTAGTAAAATCAGAATTCAAGGCCAGGCCCACTGAACTCCAGAGCTCACACTCTTACCCAGTACACTCTTCTGCATCTGCCATACTTGTTAGCCATTTATTTTATAGCCCATATTTATATTCCTAACGACCCAGGATTAGGAAGGCTTTTAAAGAATACTGAGTGTTCTTGGTGAAAGAACATCAATTTGACCCCCTGATCAGTTCATATAATCTGGAGTGGGTATCCTAGAAGTAAAAATTAAATGAAAGCTGTATGTTAGGTAATGTCTAATATTACCCCAGTATTAGATAGTGGAAGAGGACAGGGCTTTTCAGGGAGTGATTTGTACTCATTCACTGGACTTCATTCTTATGTCTCATACGCACAGGCTTTTGGTCAATGCAGTGAGGTCCAGCTATGTGCAAGGCAGTGACAATGTGAGGGTATGTGCTGCCCATGGACACTTGGAGGAATGACCTTGGGAACAAATTGTGGTTTGGGGCAAAAAGCTTCTTCAGGAGGAAGAGACAACTTGGGGTGACCTTCCAATTTTCCACATGGAAGTGGGAGGATTATAGGGTTTGTTCTGAGTGAGAGGAAATTATTTCTGAGGCTGGTAAAGCCTATGACTTGTCAGTGGGGAGACTGTCCAGTAAGCCTCGGGGTTGTTTCCTCAAGAAAAAGAACTGGGAAGGGAGGAAGAGTCATTCTTGTGCAAGCAGCTGCTGTCCGGTCTCTCCCTCTGCTAGCGCTTATCCTTGAACATAGTCTTTGCTTTGGGACTCTGTGAAATCTTCCTTATTTACTGGCATATGCTAATACTTTCCTTGCCTTCCCTGGGACTTTATCTTTTTTGTGTATGCTCTTATTTTAATTTTATGTTTTGTTGCAATTACATACAGTTGCTTTTCTGTGGTTGGAGATCACAAGAACAGAATGCAATTTTAAATCCTAAAGATGTCACAGAAACAGAAGCCACAAATTAAAAATTGATCTGATACCAAACGAAAATGGGTAAATATGGCACTCCGGAACAGGGAGATGATAAAAAGAAATTATAGAGAAAAAAATTAATGAAACTAACAGGAAGTACATCAGACAGAAGAAATAAATCAGGAAAAATGTGATGAGATATTGGAATGGCTGAGCTCAGAATAGCCCAGTTTGTCTAACCTAAGAAGGACATACTAAATATGGAGGCAGGTTAGTCACTCAGAAGCTTCTAGGTCTCTTCAAACGAGAAAATCCAATTAGAAAGTAAATAGAACCCTGCACTGGAACTGTGACGATTTGATGTTTGCTCTTATGGTTTTGAGGTTTTAGTTATCTTCACTGAAACTCGGCCTTTTCATCAGTAAAATATTATGTCCCTCACTTATTAACCAATAAGTTATTTCATTATTGTATTATTTAACAAGTATTTAATAAGCAAAGTAACTATCAAGCAACATGCCAGGTACTTAGATATTTCTATAAGGCATGTATAAAGGAAAAAAAATGTGGCTCTCTCAAGCTGTTTATAGTATAGTAGGGAAGACAGATAGGCAAACAGAAAATTACAGTTTAATAAGTTAAAATCAGTTTAATAAGGTCAAGGTCAGAGATCGGTTTGAAGAACTTTGGAGCCCAGAGAGATGAACTAATTTTCTAAAGGTTTGAGGAGTTTCACAGAGGAGGTAACATTTGAAATAAGCCAGGAAAAAAAAAAAATCAGATAACATGGATGAGGTGTGGGTAGGGGAGGAGGCAATCAGTAAAAACCTAAAAGAAGGTCATGTGGTTGGAAAATGGTAGCTCCACTATGTGTGGTGACCCATAGGTCTTGGGAGGGGGGAAGAGGCTGCTAAGGGGTCATTATGAAGGGTCTGAGATACCAAGTTAAATGAAGCCACTAGCATGTATCCTGAGGGCTGGTGGTTCTCATCTTCATCCTGCCACATCTAACATACTCCCGTGGACAAATCCATAAAACAGACTAGGGGTTGTGTGTACTTACTGGCTCCTTAGCTTTTTTCCTCAGGGAAACATTTCATAATTTTGGTGAATGAAAAGAATGTTATTGTGACATCTTAGAATCCATTCTTTTTATTTTTATTTTATTTTTTTAAAGATTTTCTTTATTCATTCACGAGAGACAGAGAGAGAGAGAGAGAGGCAGAGGGAGAAGCAGGCTCCCCGCTGAGCAGAGAGCCCAATGTGGGACTCCATCCCAGGACCCCTGGGATCATGACCTGAGCCGAAGGCAGACGCTTAACTGACTGAGCCACCCAGGCGCCCCTATTCTTTTTATTTTTAAGTAAATCATTCCTTAGATTGCTGCTTTCAATATTATCATAGCACATAGCCCAACTAATAACACAGACTTCTGTGAGCACATGATTGAGTGCTTCTGCGAGTAATGGGGAGCCAGTGAAGGTTCCGAAGCTGGGGAGGGACCTGGCAAGTTAACAAATGGCAGCATGGGGAATGAATTTGTGGATTAGAGGTGGAAGGTCAAGGAAGAAATGATAAGATCCAGGACTCAGGAAGGGGCAGAGAGGAAGGAGGGAGCAAAATGGAATGATCCCCTCCTCTTCTAATATAGTAGGTATGTTAGAGTCAAAAATACACAAGAGGAATGGACAGAAACACAAAACATTACTGAACTCTCACCTGGACCTCTAGTAAATACAATAAGAAACAAAGAGGCAGGAGCACCCCCAAGAAGAGTGCTATGCATGGGTGAGGTTTAAGAAGCTTCCTGAAGCTATTTGCCTTCTCACCAGTGATTAGGGGACCAGTTCTGGTTACTCAGAGAGCTACTGCTCTTCCCAAAGTCCGGGGGAAGGTTGATTTCCAAGTAGATGAGATGCTGGAATTAATGGACTCCAGGTTCTTTAGGAGGTTAGGCCTCCTGCCAGGGCTGATTAGCCCAGCTGGCCTGTCCACTATTCCTGTTTTATTGCTTCCTTTCTCATTAAGGAAGGTGTTGGGTTTGGATAACCATAAACAACATGTCTGCTGCTATAGGGCTACCATCTCTTGCACAGCCAGTGGCTGAAACCAGGCTCTCAGGAGTCTTTGTTAAAGACTTAGGTTGCAATTTTGGAGAAACAGGAAAAGGAAGCCCAGGTTTGAAAATGTGCACATAAATGGTTATTTTCCTATTTTTCTCTTTTTCCTTTCCTAAAAAAAATCAAAGCGGCAGGGAAAATAAAACTTAAAAAAAATAAAATCAGTGTTGTTTTTCCTCATTCTCTCTTCTCTCTCATCCCTGCTCTCTCAACATAGCCACTTGGAGATGTGAGGGAAGGGAGTTGGAGGCTTCCCTTCACATCAGTCTGCCCCCAGTGGGCCCAAGGAGTCTGAGCAGCCCCTGGCCACTTGCTGAGCTGTTCTGTGGGTGCCTCACACCTCCCATGTCCACTTGAGCCCAAGGGCTGAAGTCTTATGGGACAACAGAACCCTTGAAAGGGAACCGGCCACCCAGCCCCTCTCTACCCTCATTCTAGTCATCTCAACACTTGTACTTCTTCCCCGTCCCCAGGCAGCGTGTTCCTTAAAATGACCTTCATTGGCACATCACTTCTCACCAGGAACTGTACCCTTGTTCTTTCCAGTCCTGCAATTTTCTCTCTTCCAGCACAGGGAGAATCATATTTACTCAGAAAACCACAGTGTTGAACTATAGCCCTCACTTTCTTGGAGTTTCACTTTCTAAGGGAATTTTGCAGCTGGTTCCATCTGCTTTTCCTGATTTTTTTTCTCTCCTCTTCTGCCCATGTTGATTTCTTCCCCAGTCCTAGCCAGCCCCCAGCCTCAGTTCCTCCCCCACATGTCACCATGATGGTCTTCTCTGCTCACGGTAGACACACAATTCATCAAACCTCTCACCATGTCCCCAACAGCAAATGCTCAGAAAATCCTTGTTGATTTGTACCAGCTACTTCCAGAGCCTTTAGTATTAATACTTTCTAGGAATCTCTCCCCTGCAGAACATCTCATAAAGCTGGTTTAGGTTGTACTTAAAAGTCCTACCTCACTGTGTTTTTTGTTCATGTGGCTTCTCTAAAAAAGGACAGGAATTACTCCTGTGCTGAGAGTGGATAAATTAACTATTCTGAATGCTAATTATGTTAATGTGAATTATCCATGTGCCTTTTAAATTTTAAGCAGACCTTTCCCTGCTAGTTAGCATACATCTGGGCTATTACCTACTTCCACAAATATGTCCAAAAGACAAGCAACCAACTCTAATGTTAGATTGATCCAAACCCAACTCATGTGCTTTAGACAAGGAGAGTGGTCTAGGTTAACATTCGGTTGACTTTAAGAACTTAACCAATAAGCCAGATACCTTTCCAAATGCTTTACAAATATTCGGTCATTTAAATATCATAACATGCTCTGAGATGGATATTGTTACTATTCTGATTTTACAACTAAGGAAAGTAAAGCACAGAGAGGTCACACAGTGAGTAAACCACAGAATCAGGATTCAGACACAGGCAGTCTGAGGGCAAAGTCCATGCCCCTAACCACTCCTCAATGCTACCTCCCCAGTAACAACAACTTATAAATCGTTTACTTACAAATCCCCCTGCAAGTCAGAAGAGAGTTCAGATGAACTTCTATTTATGCAGTGTCTGTGTCTCTGCAGAATCTTATTTATGTACACAGTATTTTACAAATCCAACCGTTTTCTGGAATCAAGTCCTCATTTAAAAGAGCTAGACAAAACCTCAATGAGATACCACTCCACACCAGTCAGAATGGTTAAAATTAACAAGTCAGGAAACAGATGTTGGCAAGGATGCGGAGAAAGGGGAACCCTCCTACACTGTTGGTGGGAATGCAAGCTGGTGCAGCCACTCTAGAAAACAGTATGGAGTTCCTCAAAAAGTTGAAAATAGAGCTACCCTATGACCCAGCAATTGCACTACTGGGTATTTACCCCAAAGACACAAATGTAGTGATCCGAAGGGGTACGTGCACCCGAATGTTTATAGCAGCAATGTCCACAATAGCCACTATGGAAAGAGCCAAGATGTCCATCAACAGATGAATGGACAAAGGAGATGTGGTGTATATATACAATGGAATATTATGCAGCCATCAAAAAAAATGAAATCTTGCCATTTGCAACGACGTGGATGGAACTAGAGGGTATTATGCTAAGCGAAATAAGTCAATCAGAGAAAGACAAGTATCATATGATCTCACTGATATGAGGAATTCTTAATCTCAGGAAACAAACTGAGGGTTGCTGGAGTGGTGGGGGATGGGAGGGATGGGGTGGCTGGGTGATAGACATTGGGGAGGGTATGTGCTATGGTGAGCCCTGTGAATTGTGCAAGACTGATGAATCACAGACCTGTACCTCTGAAACAAATAATACATTATATGTTAAAAAAAAAAAAAAAAGGAAGAAGATAGTAGGAAGGGAAAAATGAAGGGGGCGAAATCGGAGGGAGAGACGAACCATGAGAGACTATGGACTCTGAGAAACAAACTGAGGGTTTTAGAGGGGAGGGGGGTGGGGGGGATGGGTTAGCCGGGTGATGGGTATTAAGGAGGGCACGTATTGAATGGAGCACTGGGTGTTATATGCAAACAATGAATCAGGGAACACTACATCAAAAACTAATGATGTAATGTATGGGGATTAACATAACAATAAAAAATTTTTTTTTTAAAACTAATGATGTAATGTATGGTGACTAACATAACATAATAAAATAAAACTAAAAAAATAAATAAAAGACCTTAGAGACAAAAAAAAAGAGCTAGACTTTGAACTCCTTTTGGAATATAAGGATCTTGTACAAATTGATGCCACCTTGTAACTAAATACTTATGACAAATGTCCTCACAGGATAGGTGATAGGAACATGATTGTCTCCTTATCTTCAATATCAGAACATTATAATAAGCTCAATACATCATAAAATCCTTCTGGTCTCCAGATCTCACTGGATGGTGATTTGCCTTTACCACTTCTGGGGTTGTTGGATTCCATATATGAATTACCTGGTAAGCAAGGCATACTTCCCTTTCCTTCTCTGAAATTTCTGTCTTTCAAAATTCAAGGGGGCAGACCCCAGGCCTCATATCCTGAGCTTTAGCAAATAGACATATGTTGGTCTTATCTAGATCTTTAGTTCCATTGTAGGTTTTCATGGCATGCTTTTATTTTTCCTGATCTCCAAGGTTGTTATTTGTATTCAGGGTACTGCTTCCAATTCTTTGACCAGTTTAGTTGCCCTGTCTTAGGTCATATAACTTCTTCAAAGAGTGACAGTTTTCCATGAGCTTGTGCATGGGCAGGTTTGAAATCAGATCGACTTCTTTGTGTGACTAGAGCACTGCAGCCTCCAGTTAAGCACTGACTCTGTGCCAGGCACTCTGCTAGGAAGTAAATACAAGTGATATCATGATATAGGATCCCTGCCTTCACAGGGAGGGACCTTTAGTAAATGCAATAAGGAATAAGAGCTAACAGTTCAGGGTTTCTAAGAAGTAGTCCACAGACTCCTGGACTCCTTTGTTGGATCATAAATGATAGTTCAGAATCCCACCACCAAACTGTAACTATAAATTATTACGCTATTTAGCATTAGTTCATTTGAATTCATGCATCACCTTAGATGGACCCACATAAATGTTCATCTGCTAGGTCTATGCCACTTCCTAGAACTCTCAGGATCTTCCTGTGATTGGCCTAATATTATTTATCCTTTGATCAGTAGTCAGGATCCTCGACACAGCTTTTTCAAGTATTATTCCAGCTCATGGATGAGGAAATTGAAGCTCACAGTGGCCACAGAAATAACAGAACATGTTTGTCACTTCACAGTTTTCATTATATATGTATATATGATCTCATCACAGCTACAGTGATCTTGGCATAAATTACTTCATATCACTTTCTTGTTTAAATCCCTCCAATAGCTCTCCATCACACTCAGAATAAGAAACATCCATCTTTTCTTCTCTGACCTTTTTTTCCTATTTTGTTTTGTTTTGTTTTGTTTTATTTTATTTTATTTTATTTTCATCATGATAAGTGTACTCCTTAATCCCATCCCCTATTTCCCCCAAGCTCCCACTCACCTCCCCTCTGGTAACCATCCGTTTATTCTCTATAGTTAAGAGTCTGTTTCTTAGTTTGTCTCTCTCTCTCTTTTTTTCCCTTTGCTCATTTGTTTTGTTTCTTAAATGCCACATATTCCACATTCCCTTACTCACTATGCCACATATTCCACATTCCCTTACTCACTATACTCCACATGGTCTTCTCTGGGTTCTACAAACAACAGTCCTGTATCCATATCTTGTCCTTTCCCTGTGCTGCTCCTACAGATCCATCAAGGGACTGGTTCCCTCTTCACTCAGGTCTAGGCTCAGATACCACCTTTCAGCAGGGTGACCTTAGCACTATCTAAAGTATCCACCCCCACCCATCCTGCCAAGTCACTCTTTATCAGATTATTCTGTTTCATTTTCTTCCTAGCTCTTATTATTTCTAAATTTCTTTTCTTGGTTTACCTTTTTAAAATTATTTTATTATGTTATGTTAATCACCATACATTACATCATTAGTTTTTGATGTAGTGTTCCATGATTCATTGTTTGTGTATAACACCCAGTGCTCCATTCAGTACGTGCCCTCTGTAATACCCATCACCAGGCTAACCCATTCCCCCAGCCCCGTCCCCTCTAGAACCCTCAGTTTGTTTCTCAGAGTCCATAGTCTCTTATGGTTCATCTCCTCTTCCGATTTCCCCCCCTTCATTCTTCCCCTCCTGCTATCTTCTTCTTTTTTTTTCCTGTCTTTTTATCATTTAAGGTGTTTTCCTTGTTTTCTTATTATACTATCTCCGGGTCCCTTTGGGTTTGGCACCCAGAGCAGTATTGAGAAGGGAGAGAGAATGACCTTGTGGTGTCCTCAGTGACTCTTCTCTTTGTGGGGACAAGTGGGAATTCTTACTTAATTTTTTTTTTAAAGATTTTATCCATTTGACAGAGAGACACAGCGAGAGAAGGAACACAAGCAGGGGGTGTGGGAGAGGGAGAAGCAGGCTTCCCCCCGAGCAGGGAGCCCGATGCGGGGCTTGATCCCAGGACCCTGGGATCATGACCTGAGCCGAAGGCAGACGCCTAATGGCTGAGCCACCCAGGCGCCTCTACTGAATTTTTAATAATATTCCAATTTAACCTCCACTTTTAATTCTCAGGATCTTTCTTCCATCCTTGATCACAATCCTTACTTCCATCTCAAATTTGTGAAATATTTTTACAACTTACTCCTGAAAGGGTAGAGCACTTTGCCAACCTCAATTCTAAAATAGGTCTCAAATAATGCAAATACTCTAGTAGATGCCGGGAGAGGACAAGCAGTTATATGTAGGGAGAGATGGAAAGAGGAATATGATTGTTTGCTGATGTCTGCCTCCGGGTTTGGGAAAAGGAAAGTTCTGGCATTTATGCTACATCTCACATTATTTTTTTTTCTTTTTAGGGATCTGAGGTACAGAGAATTAAATTAAAATCATGCTTCTCAACTACAGCAGACTATCATCAGTTCATGCAAAGTCTTTTAATTTTTGTTTTTGTTTTAATTTTCACCTTGATCTCTAATCTTTGCTCACATTCACCTCCCTCTTATGCATGCTTTCCTTCTGCATTTGGTACATGTCCTTAAGAGACATGTATCTTTAGAAACTATTTAGTGTTAGTGGATGTGAATGAGTAATTACATTAATATTATGACATAAATCTCCTTCTGTTGCTATTTTTTTTAACTCACCACTACATCTTTAAAGCTAATTCATGTTGCTGGATTTACATTGACTCTATTGCTCCAACTGCTGCATAATGTTTTATGGAATGTTATCCACTACCTTTTACTTTTCCATTCCTCTAGCAATGGAAACCTGTATGGAACAATGACATAGTGAACATCCTCATACTTGTCTCCTTAGAGGCCTGAGGAAGAATTCCTTTGGTTTGTATGCCTAAGAGAGGGATTGGTGGGCCATAGGATGCAAATACACTGTTGTCTTTATCCAGCTTCCCTTGTGCATAACTGGCATCCTCTCAGTCCTACCTCCTGTATTACCTATTGCTGCAGGGACCAGAGCTCGGCCGGTGCACAGGCTGTCACCAGCTTGGCACCCATGGGATGTGGTACAACCTTGCTTCTTATTTCCTGCTCTGGGACTTCACTAAGGCAGAGATGCAGAACTCAGGGAACCTGCTCAACACTCATGCCTACACAATTAAGTGGGGGAATGGGGAGGGGCAGAGGTTAATAGTCCCAAAGCTACTCTTGACCTTTTGGAGGGTAGGAGCCAAAGGATAAGTATGTTTCCTTGAATTCCCCTGGGAGGAAGTTCTGAGACATAGTTCATAAGACTCTTACCAAGTTCCCTGTGGGGTTGAGTACAAGTTGCCAACTTGAAAACACATCCTGGTACTGGTTTTGCCTTTTCCCTAGTTCAGTCCTCCAGTTCCTCATTCCTGCTCCCTGTTATTACTTCCCAAATCAACTATCTATAGATAAGCTTTGTCTCAGGCTCTGCTTCCAGGGGCTTCCCAGAGTACAACATTATCCCTAAGTACTGCTAGACTGCTGTCTAGGGGATCTGGGCCCTAATCTGGAGAGTCTGGCCAGCCTCCAACTTGGGGACCAGAGACTGGGCCATTTCAAAACTTCAGAGGGCCACCTTTTAACAAGAGGCTTTGCCTCTGCTTGGAAAGCTCCCGAGATGGGATCTTTCATCTGTGGATCAGTGATTTTTTTTAATACTTCCTGCAGTTATTTTCAAAATGTGGTTGTGGGGTGCCTGGGTGACTCAGTCAGTTAAGCGTCTGCGTTCGGCTCAGGTCATGATCCCAGGGTCCTAGGATCGAGCCCCACATCAGGCTCCCTGCTCAGTGGGGAGTCTGCTTCTCCCTCTCCCTCTGCCTGCCACTACCCCTGCTTGTACTCTCTCTCTCTGTCAAATAAATAAAATCTTTAAAAAAAAAGTGGTTGTAATATACATACATGCCCTGGTGATTATAAAATATTTCCCCCAAACATTGACCTCTGCCCTCATGATTTCTGATTTCTGATGTATGGACAGTAGGCTCATCCTGGGATGTTCCATAACAGAGTATTAAGAAAATTCCCTTCTCAGTTCTTGTTAATATGGAAGCATCACATGATTTATGCTTTCCAGTGAAGGGTGTTGCAGTCAGCTTATGTCCTGGAAAACGCAGTTGTTCTAACGGTCATATTTTCACTTGGATTTACTTAGGGAAAAATGATCATTTCTTTGAGTGGACATATGTCAATGTTAATGCTTGTGTGTATGTGTGTTGTGTGTGTGTGTGTGTGTGTGTGTGTGTGTGCACGGGCGCACATGTGTGTGTGTGCATGCCAGCTCACTGTATGGGGTGAATCATCATGGAAAAAGCACAGATCATGACCACCTGGGAGCAGGGTATTGGCAGAACTCCATCAAGGGAATGTGTCCTCCTTCTCACTTGCAAACAACTTTTAAAAATCTCCTATCCCCTTCTGCTTTTGTTGTGTGAACAGGTGGTTAATACATATACCCCAGGAAAGAAGATTTGGCTTGAAGGTGTGGTGACCACCTCAGCTGGAGGCACAAACAATCTATCAGATTCCTATGCTGCAGGATTCTTGTGAGTAACACGTGCAGTTTCACTCCCAGGGACTTTGAGGAAAGGACAGTGAAGTGGTACTGCTCATTATTCTGCCCGCTGGAGGGGGAAGGTTCATTTCTCACTGAAGTTCTCCATCTGTTCCTTTGTGAATGGGTGTAACCCATTCAACAAACAGAGATGAGTGACTTCTCTAGACACTAAGACGTCAGGTACAGGCTTCGGGGCGAAGACAGTAGTAATAATAGTAGTAGTAGTGACCATATAGCCATAAGACCTTTATTTAATAGCTATAGTTCAAAGACAGTGCCTACAACATACAATTTCTCATCTAATATTCACCATAGTCCTAGGAGACAGGTAAGAGTAAGATTGGAGGAACAGAGACAGGAGATAAGAAAAGGTAGAGGAGATTAGTGTCATAATAATAATTTTAACTCTATGTGCCACATGCTTTCTGAAGTGCTATCTAATAACTGAACAACCAGTGAGACAGATACTACTATTTTACAACCACCCAATGAGATAGATGTGAGAGCTTGGACTCAAGCCTAGGCAGTCTGCTTCAGAGTCTAGCCTCTTTGCTGCTACCTTAGACCTCTTTCTTTTCTGCCTCACATAGTCTGTCCACAAAAAGAAGTGGTAGACAGTCAAAGGAATCAGGAATTTCTCTGATAGGAAGATCAGCAAGGGCTTCATGGAGGAGGTAGCATTTGAGGGGGACATAGAAAGGTGACTGTAATTTCTACAGGTGGAGAGTGGTGGTGATGGTGGAGGGGAGCATTTGAGGCAGAAGGAACATTATGGGCAAAGGCACAGGGGAGGGGAAATGGGTCGTGTGATGAAAGCTTCAGGAGCAGCAGGAATATAGTAAGGACTGCAATGGGGTGGGGGGGTTCTCTACCAATTGTGGAAGGCTGTGAATGCCAGGCAGAGGAAGTGAAGCCTTGTTCTACACTCAGTGGCAAGCCACGGAAGACTTTGGAGGAAGAGAGAGACACCGTCTGACCTGTGTTTCCATGTTGGCTTTGGGAATAGTATGCACAAGGGTTTGGAGAGGCAAGCGATGGGACAATGGACTTGAAGGCTTCTGCAGCTATCTGGACAATGACTTTAACACCGAAGCATAAGGGGCTCTCACTGGCCTGCCAGCATCATATGGCAGGGCAGACCCCTCAGGACCACGGACTCACCAAGTGACCTGGTCCTGTGCCACTCTAGTCCCGTGGCCCTGGTTTTTTGGTCTGCGGCAAGGTCCTCCTAAGAGCTGAGCTCTGCCCTCAGCTTTGTGTTTCCTTACTAATAGCTGTTCCTAATTAAACACATGTAGTTTGCCTCCATTAAGGCAGTTTCTTGAATACATTTGTAAAGGACAAATCAGAGCAGTCAGGCAGATTGTGTTTGCAGATGGAATCCTGGCACATGCAGATGAAGATAATGAGTCCAAAAAATATATGATGGTACGCTGGGTCTTCCATGCCTGTGTTCCCAGCACCTAGCATTGAGTGGCACAGAGCAGTTGTTCGATGAGCATGGTTCCAGTGAATGAAAGGGAATGAATCAGCATTTGATACAGTGGGTCTGAGAGTCTTCTTTCAAAAATACACTCCCCACCAGGTTTCCTTGTGAGCTGTGGAGCAAGGGCAAGAAACAGGACTACAGGGGCCACTTAGAACCAGCAGAGGAATGGCTTTTGCTCAGCTGTCATAGACAGACTCTTCTGCCAGGTGAGCAAGCAGCCCAGTTGTCCTGAGTGTTTTCATGAGCATTCTTCCCTTCAGGGAATGATGTGAAATGGGAAACACTACAGCCCTTCATGGAGGGAGCTGGAGAGAGACCTGCCTTTTCATGAGCACCAGCCAAATCTCCATAGATCTCTGTGGCCACTTTGCAAATGCAGATTAACATAGTTGTTCAGGGTTAGGTTGTAGTTCAGGTATCCAGTGTGTAGTGGACACAGATCAGTTGAAAACTAGCTCACTTGGCTCCTGGTCTTCTCTCTTACCTCTTTATCACCGATTTGCTCTCCCCTCTGCTGGCAGCACCCAGCAAAGTGTCCTTTGAGTCTAGTTCTCCAAGGAGCATAAATTGCTTCCTGGGGTGAATAAAGCATTCTAAGAAGCTCTAGAAAGCTAGCAAGATTCCTTGGAAAGAAGGCATCTTTCAGGCTTTTTTCAATATATGGCATAACAACGAGCTTACAAGGACACTTGCACATTTATGCATGAATCAGAACTTTCTGATTCCAGCCAGGGCTTTGAGACTCTCTGATGCACTACAGACATACCCTTGGCATACTGCTGTGTCTCCAACACCTGGTAGTATCTGCCACCCAGTCAGCAGTCAATCCATTTGTGTGGAATGGAAACTCCTGGCTACAATAGAATCCTTGGTGGGATGTACCAGTCATCTTGCCACTTTTCACTGAAAGGGAGACTTGGAACACCATTTATCTCCCCTCTCCGAGGGCTTATTATTTACAAGAGGAAGAGGATGATAACTTCCTCTCACCATCCCACTCTGAAAAGCACAGGGAAGCAGGGGTTCTGGTCATAGTCATTTTGAATGCTCCAGACTCTGGATGTGCATATAGGATGTGCGTTTGGAAAGGAGGATGCATATTCTTCCCTCTCATGTTAGAGTTCTTTCAAAAACTCCCCGTACTAGCAAAAACACCCCCCAGGTTTACCAGTTAACATTAGTTTGTTGAGTATATATTCTTTGCACATCACTGTTATAAGGTCTATTGAGGTCACAAGTAGGAATTTGATACCATTCCTATAAATGAGTATACAGGTATTTGCATACCCAGTGCTTTACAAATGACTCACATGTTCACACAGGCATTTTTGTGTCTATCCTCAGTGCTGAGAACAAGGCCTTGCATTTACAGCTGATTAATTCATGTTGAATGAGTAATGAATGAATGAGCAAATGGGATATTTTAAATACCAAAATACAGTCCTGTATGGATATCCAGCTGCTGCTAGATGTGATAATGCATTTACTCATCATTTTGTTTCTTTTTTCAGCAAGCATAGGGATAGAAGGGTGAATAAGACATACTTGTTTTTATAGGTAAATATTTGTTAGATATGGACTCTGTCGTATTTGTTGCATTGGTGGAGAGAGCACTGATTTAGAGCATCAACCCAGAATTCATGTTATAGTTCTACCCCAGGATATTTAATACTAACTTGTTAGTTATATAATTAATTAGTTATATATTTAGCATAACTAAATCTGGTATCCTGATTTCACAGGGTTGGTAAATTCCAAAGTAATTTTATGTCCCAGTCTGAACAACAACAGCAACAACAAAAGTTCAGTTGTATTATTGTCAGATTTTCTTTTTGATTTAAAATTTTTGTTTTTGCATTTTGCTTTGTTTTATTTTGTTTTTATAATTCTAATTATCAGTAAATATTTGTTAGTTTTTATGAGAACAAAATACAATTGTCAATGTGAAAAAGATTTTAAAATGTTAATAATATCCATTTATAATATAAAAATTAACAATGCTTTTTATTCCCATAAAGAAAAAGTTTAATTCTACAAGTCACTGATTTGGAGTTCCATATGGTTTCAAATTTGGGAAATCATAGTTATGCATAATTTGTCCCTAATGTGCTGAATGGTGATTCTCAAAGTTCCTTAAATCTAATTTTATCCAGATCAATTTCAACTTAACAAAGAGTATGAAGCACCTACAGTGTGCTAGGAACTGAGATGGATATTTTGGGTACAAAGCTAAAACCTGTCTGTTCTCAGTGAGCTCCTAACCAACTGGGGGACAGCAGAGAAGTAAGGAAGTAATTATCGTGGGCTGGCAGAGGGTATAAATAAGAGTTCTGTGAAGGTACAGAGGAAGAAGGTACCACTGTTGGCTGGGACAGCAGAGTTTGGAAGAAGACACTTGACTTGGAGATGAACAGATGGGAAGAAATTTGCCAGATGAGGTGAGGTGGGTTAGAGGAGGAGAGAAAGGGAATTCTAAGCAGAAGTTAAAACATGTATGAAGACTCAGGTGAGTATGTGAAAGCATGGTGAGTCTGGGCAGCCTAGAGTAGTTATAGGTGGCTTAGAACCAGGGAATGGAGTTTAGGGTGAGAGAAGAGGGGAGAAGAGGTACAGAAGAAGGTTCACATGTGTGCTCAGGAAAGATTTTGAAACACCTTATCTTTTATACCGTAAGACTGAAGCTCTCAGTCACATTTATTATATATATATATTATTACAACTAGAAATTTCCCAAAGTTTCAGAAGTAGGAATACAAAGAGAAAATTAAATGAATGAGTAAATGAGTGAACAAATTGAATGCATAAATAATAAGGGCAGAGTTAGTGGTGGGTGTTGGAAGAACCAAGAGGGCAGTATTTTTGAAGGATAGCATGCCCCGGAAAGTGGGTATTTGGCATAGTGGAGTATGTGATAACGTGTGAGCAATGCAGGTCCTCCATTATGATGTGTGTGATGGTAGCATAGTTGAAGCTCTGCGTGGTTAATTATAGTACCAAGTAAAATTATTGCATTGACTGCTGACAGTGATATATGAGAGATGCAAATGGCTGGACCATTCTTGCCTAGGTCATAGGAGTATGTGAGTTAGAGTCACATGAAAGGTACGTGTACAGGACAGGGTGCAAGCAGGGCAGTTTGAGTGATGGAAAGTATAGTGTCTATGCTCCTGTGATTGTGTGTCCTGTGGCCAGGGGGTGGGGAGGGTGATAATTAGGCTTACAATGGCTAGGGTATTCATTTTATTTGTTAGTATTACAGGGATAAGATAAGTCATTAGCAACAAGATATTTTATGATAAGAGCAATTCATTTTACTCCCTTGGACCTCTGTTTCTTTTCCTATAAAATGAAGAGGTTGGATTTGATAATCCCTAGAATGTCTTCCAGCTGTGTACTCAATGCTTAAAATACTATCTTCTCCTTTAAAGTACTAGGTAAATTTCATGGTGGGTATTGGTGATATGTGTGTGTGTTAGGCAATCCCTATAGAGCTTATTATATGCAGTTTTTAAGATGTATTGATGTAGCATTTTTCCTGCTTTTTTAGATGGTTGAACACTTTAGGAATGCTGGCCAATCAGGGCATTGATGTTGTGATACGACACTCATTTTTTGACCATGGATACAATCACCTCGTGGACCAGAATTTCAACCCATTACCAGTAAGTGTGAGATAAAGATTCCCAGCTCCTCCTCCATGTCCCTCAGTTATTTGACCATGCCTTGTTCCACATTGAGAGAATTTTTCTCCTCCCTCTGTAACCAGGTAATTTTATAAATTGGACAGAAGTATTCATGTCTTTGTTCTCTTGACCCATTTCACAGACTTTTGGCTTCACTACACACACACACACACCCATCTATGTGCACACATGCATGTGTGCACATACATATATACATTTATGTATTTATTTACTACTATTATTTTAACAAACCTTGTGCAGTTGAGATTCCACATCTACTTGTGGCCTGTTTGAACTCTGCTTGAGAGTGAATTTTTCCAGATTATTTTCTTTTAATGCTAATAGGAGACATTAGTTAACATCAGATGCAACATGTTGAAAGCAGATGGGAGCGTGTTGGCCAAGATCAGATGCAGTAGGAACCCATCTCTTAGGGAGTGGCTGAAGTGCACTTGCAGTTAGGTGTTGATCCCTATGTGACAACGAGGGGATTTGCCCAGGACACCAACTTCCCTAGGAAAGAGAAGGGAAGGGGAGGCTAAAGAAGACTGGCAAGAGCAGTGATCTTGGTTTGTTGGGTGACAGCATTGACCTATCAGAGAGATCCCACTTCGTCCAGAGAAGCTGCACTCATCAGAAATATTACATGGGTCATCTTTTTCACAGACATCACGGTCACAGAGAAAGGTCAGACTTCTCTCATTAGCTCATAGACTGTCAGAGCTGGGATTCCCCTTTGAGGAGATCCAGTTGCACCTCCTGTAACAGAGGAACTGATAGTCTGAGTAGAGGGGAGAGGAAGATATAGAACCAGCTCTAGAACCCTTCCATGTGCCCTAGTCCAGTACTCTTCCTACAAAATTACTCCTGCCCTTGGATCCACAGTAAGCAAACCCAACTGGAACCAGTGAGTGTTCCTGCCATTTGCTTCCCTCTGCCTATTTCTGCCCTGCATTCCCCTCATTTTCACCCCTACCCTGAGCCAGGAGGCTGGTTTCCAAGCCCAGAACAGAGAACAGCTTGGCATCCAATGGCACTATTTCCATGTTTCAAAAGAATCCCTATAGATTAGAGGACGAAGTAATTATTGTATCACTGATTGTACATGACTCCAGTTAAGTCACAAATATTAGAACTGACTGGCACAGTTGCTTTTATTCACAGGGCCAGGCTACCTCTCTCAAAGTGTGGGGGGGGGGCAGGGGGGGCTAATGTACAGTGGAGAGGAAATTTTCAGGTTGGAACCATATGTTTTTTTGTTTGTTTGTCTGAGCTTATAAACCTGTGGAGATAAAACAAAATAATAATTAGAAAAGTCTCCGTGAAATGTCAGCATTAAACAAATACGATGTCACACAAAAATAAATATTTATTAACCATCAGGCACTGGGGAGGAGACTAGTAATAAATAAATGAATAAACAAATAGTAGAGTACTATACCAAGGAGTCAGTGAGGGCCCCTTTGGAGTGAGTGTATAGGAAGGCTTCTCTGAGAAGGTGACGTTTAAGCCAAGAGCCCAATGACAAGAAGGAGCCAGCCATCCGGATTTTTCAGGCAGGGGAAGGGGCTAGCACATAGGTTCCAAAGTGGAAATGGACTTTGCATGTTTGAGGAAACACAGGACACCAGAGTGATGGGAACCTGGCAGAGAAGGGGGAGACTGGTTGGATATGAGGCCACCCAGGGGTCAGATCCCATAAGGCTTTGTAAGCTAACAGGAGTTTGATTTTATTGTAGGTAGTATGAAAAGCCAGTGGAGGGCTTTAAGCAGGGAAATAATATGATCTAGCTTTTATTTTTAAAATATCACCCTGGTATAATTAATGCATCAACTATTAGTTATCATTGTTTTAATAATGTGGGTAATACTTAATAATTTACAGACCACTTTCATATATGGTACCTCAATAATGCTCCATCCATTCTGTTCTCCCTTTTCTCTGTCCTTCCTTCTTGCCTTATTCCCTCCCTCACTCAAATCTCATTCACTCCTCTTGATCATGTACTACATGCTGATCATTATTTCTGGCAGTGATCCTCTTGGATGAACCAAAAAGACAAGGTCCCTGAATTCTTGGAGCTTATAAGCCAATAAAGCATAGTGAGAAATGGAAAATAAATAAACATATAAACAAGATAATTGCACTTTGTTGTAATTTCTCTGAAGAGAGCCTGGTGAGAGAAGTAGGACTATTTATACTTACTTTGCTGAAGAGAAACTAGAGTTCTATGAAGATATTAAGTGGCTTATCCAAGGTCCGACAAGTACTGGGAACTGGGACTCTCAGAGTTTTGCAGTTCTAAATCTGATTTTCTTTTCTCTTCTTTGTGGTACTCTCTGGTGTCTGTCCTGTGGTCTGAGGCCAATATTTGCCTCAGTTGGGCCTGGAGATGGAAACGGGCATCTTAAGGAACAGGAGAGAAGAAAACCCTAGGCTAGAAAAAGATGGTCTTTGGGTGACTAGACAGGCTGGATTTCCAGAGTTGGACAAACCTGGGTTCCATATCAACTCTCTGTGTGCCTTTGCTGGCATGTGTAGGTTAAAGATGCAAGTCCTCCTGGCTTTGTTCTCCTCAAATGAGAGTTGCTGCGGGTAACTTCCTTTCAAAGCATGGCACATCACCTCGGTTGCTAGGTGGTGACCGCAGAGCTCACTCAGGTCCATGGGAAGCTAAAACGAGTCCCAGTGATTCAGCACAAAGGCTCCAGTGAGCTGGGCAGCTGTATTTCTGGAAACACCAAACTCTAATAAAAAGCCCGAACATAAAAGCATGTAAGGTAGCAGGCTTTCTTTTTATCTTTCTTTGCACTAATAAATTCTGCACCTTATAAGTAGAGCACTTGACAGCTGGGAGAGTGTGTCCTAAGTCTCCCCTGGAAAGAATTTACGAGGCTGGACCAGGGCACCAGCTGAACAGACTTTGCCAGCAGGTCCTTGGAATGGGTAATGGAGGTGGACCTGGGAGTCATACTGGGCACCACCTCAGAGGGGTGAGCAGTTGATAACCAAACATTGCCAATAAAAACTTGTGGATTTTACATGGTGATGAAATCTTTTTTTTTTTAAATATCAATAATATTTTAAGCCTTTATTTGTTGAGAACTGGAATTTTTTTTTTACCCTTATTTACTTTTATTTTTTTATTGTTATGTTAATCCCCATACATTACATCATTAGTTTTAGATGTAGTGTTCCATGATTCATTGTTTGTGCATAACACCCAGTGCTCCATGCAGAACGTGCCCTCCTCAATACCCATCACCAGGCTCACCCATCCTCCCACCCCCCTCCCCTCTAGAACCCTCAGTTTGTTTTTCAGAGTCCATCATCTCTCATGGTTCGTCTACCCCTCCGATTTCCCCCCCTTCATTCTTCTCCTCCTGCTATCTTCTTCTTCTTCTTTTTTTTTTCTTAACATATATTGCATTATTTGTTTCAGAGGTACAGATCTGAGATTCAACAGTCTTGCACAATTCACAGCACTTACCAGAGCACATACCCTCCCCAGTGTCTATCACCCAGTCACCCCATCCCTCCCACCCCACCCCCCACTCCAGCAACCCTCAGTTTGTTTCCTGAGATTAAGAACTCCTCATATCAGTGAGGTCATATGATACATGTCTTTCTCTGTTTGACTTATTTCGCTCAGCATAATACCCTCCAGTTCCATCCACGTCGTTGCAAATGGCAAGATCTCATTCCTTTTGATGGCTGCATAATATTCCATTGTATATATATACCACATCTCCTTTATCCATTCATCTGTCGATAGACATCTTGGCTCTTTCCACAGTTTGGCTATTGTGGACATTGCTGCTATAAACATCGGGGTGCACGTACCCTTTCGGATCCCTACTTTTGTATCTTTGGGGTAAATACCCAGTAGTGCAATTGCTGGGTCATAGGGTAGCTCTATTTTCAACTTTTTGAGGAACCTCCATACTGTTTTCCAGAGTGGCTGCACCAGCTTGCATTCCCACCAACAGTGTAGGAGGGTTCCCCTTTCTCCACATCCCCGCCAACATCTGTCATTTCCTGACTTGTTAATTTTAGCCATGCTGACTGGTGTGAGGTGGTATCTCATTGAGGTTTTGATTTGGATTTCCCTGATGCCGAGTGATATTGAGCTCTTTTTCATGTGTCTTTTGGCCATTTGGATGTCTTCTTTGAAAAATGTCTGTTCATGTCTTCTGCCCATTTCTTGATTGGATTCTTTGTTCTTTGGGTGTTGAGTTTGATAAGTTCTTTATAGATTGATGATGAAATCTTCAAGAGAGTTAAGAGCTTAGGGGATCGGTGAGTTGTGCTTTGATTGTCTCCCAGAAAAAAATCAGTAATTTCTTTTTATTTTCTTTCTTTTTTTTATTATTATGTTATGTTAATCACCATACATTACATCATTAGTTTTTGATGTAGTGTTCCATGATTCATTGTTTGCGTATAACACCCAGTGCTCCATGTAGTACGTGCCCTCTTTAAAATCAGTAATTTCTATTTCAGTTTCTTCAAACTCAGCTCAGTATTTAAGGAAAGGATCTTATTAGCAAACACTGTTTTGGTTTTGGTTTTGTTACCGCTCTTAGATAAACTTAGAAAAAGTGAGGATAGCGGCCTAATGGCTCCTCAGCCCATACCCCGTAGGACCCCTCCACCTGCCCAGTTGACTTTGATCCCAGCTTGTGGGATTCTAGCAGCTCTGGCAAAGTCATTCCAATAGCACCCTTCCAGTCTAAGGGAAGAGGGAAGATGAGGGTGGCCCTTTAAAAAAGAGACTGGTCTTCAGAAAAGATCATTTCCAACTACATCCCATGTTCTTTATGATTGTTCTTCTAGAAAAGTGCCAGCACTCCTACTGTTGGAGATTTTCCCTCTCCTGGGAAGAGGAGAACATTTAGTTCAGCAGTGCTTCATCATCGACTCCCACCCCTTTCCCCTGACCCTCCTGCCATTGGGAAAGAGGGAATGTGTGAGTCTCCACAGCCAGTCAGCCAGTCAGGGGCTCCCTCGGGAGCAAGTGATGTTTGTGCAGAAGAGATCTGCACATTTGGTGGACATAGTCCAGACCCCACCAGCCGTGGGCATTTCTCCTAAGAGAGGGTTTTGGAATTTAGCTTGCTGCTTTTTTTAAGAGCTTGATTTACAGAGCTTCCAGGGAAAGGAATGGTGAATTACTAGTCAACAGCTTTTTAACTCCCACGCCAGCCAAGCAAATATAATTCAATTCAAAAAACATTGACACTTCAAATGTGTCTGGCTCTGTGCTAGGTATTCTGGGGACACACAGATAAATAAGATATGGTTCCCTCATCTGCAGAGCTAAGAGTCTGGCGTGTGTTTGTGTTTGGGGGATTATAGTTTAGTCCTCTATTTAGAATAAAACAGAAAGCTAGTTCACACTGGACTGCGTTTTCTATACTGGGTGTTGTGGTGGCGATATTTACATTTGCTCTCACCTTTTTTGCCGACTATCACTGCTGAATAATAATAAACATTCAGTTCAGCCCAATGCACATTTATTGAGCACTTACTGTGTACATTGTTGTAGATTATAGTCAGTGGTCATGGACTGGAGTACTACCCACTAGGTTATGGTGGGATCAAACCCATGGCTGTGGTTCCCACAGCAGCATGCTCTCAGCCAGGTCATCACTGTTCACATGTCACTTGGCTACTGGAAGGAAACTCTGAATCTTAATGGTGTCCGCCTAACTCTGCTGGTTAGCCTGTCCCAGGGATGAGGTCCTAAGTGCTCCATCCTTGTGTCCCTTGGAGATGTCAGGCAGTGCCCCTGTGCACCGCACAGCTCAGTGCAGACACTGGACCAGCTTAAATCTGTCCCTTTCCTGAGGAAGCACGTCCAGTTACAAACCCATGTTCCACTGACGCTCGGTTAATGCACAGTTTCTTCTTGTAAGAACAACAGGAGGCCTCACGGGGGACAGCAGGAGCCTGGAACTATGACAGGATTCAGGGCTGCAATTCCTGACTTTGCCGTTAATTAGATGTTTATCTTTGGTACCAGTTTTCTCATCCCTTAAATTTCAATAAAAATGTCTTCTCTGTCTGCCTCCAAAAGATATTGTTACAATCCTTGAGAAAATTAGGGAGGACAATAGGATTCCAATTTCATATATATTCATGCACAGAGAAAATTACTGGAATCTCTTCATACATCTAAATGATACAAGTGGTTTTCTTTGGCTAGTGGAATTACAGACAGTTTTAATTTTCTTCTTTGTGGATTTTTTTGTATGTAAATTTACTGCAGTCAGCATTATTGCTTTTTTAATCTGAAAAAATAAGGCTATTTAAAAAAAAGAGTGTTTTGAAAAAACCAAGTGCTTTAAATACTTAAGCAAATATTATCCCAGCCTACTTCATTTATCATTCATGATTCATTCATTCATAAACACTTATTACACTTATGCTGTATGCTAGACACCATGCTGGGCCCTGGGCACACTGTCCCTGCCCTGAAGGAGCTTGCAGTGTGGACGGGAGAGGAGTCAGCAGGGACGGTGGCAGAAGTGCTTTAGCAGGACGGAAGAGGAACAGGGGCTAGCCTGGGTGGAGGGCAGGCATGCGACATCAAGCAAGGCTTTTTGGAGGAGACAATGCCTGAGCTGGATTTTGAAGGAGAAGGAAAGTTAGCCGTAGGAAGAAGAGTTTGGGGTCTGGGGAGGATCTTCCGAACAGAGGCAATAGTACATGCAAAGGGACAGGGGCATTCATTTTCCAGAGAGTCACAGTGGATGCATTATGAAAAATTTCTTAGGAAAGCTTTTCCCATTGCTGTCCAGTGGCCACACAGGGTGTGTGAAAATTAAAGAATTTCAAAGCTATCCATCTGGAGGTGGTGGGGCGGGGGAGGTACAAAACCTAGCCAAACCAGCCTGTGACCTGTTTCTTGGTGTAGCTTCCTTTCTTTTTCATTTCGTTCCCATGGGAGCCATCAGGAAGATGAAAGAAGCAGAGCGTACCTGTTTAGGGGTAGCTGTGATGTGAAACCCAATCCTCTCATTAGAGGCCCTGACAAAGACTTCTCCATGAGCAGCCTTTCTTTGTGGGACCCTGTGGCTGCTGAGGGAAGGGCATCCACGCTGCACGATCAGTCACTAGGACCCAGGCCGGCTCATGTCAGTGGCCGTAGCTCCTGGGCTGCGTGCCCAGTGGGCATGACTTGCTTCTTTCCTCTGCTGTGCCTCTAACCCTGGCCTCCCAGCTCGGAGCTTGTGTCTGCACCATCAGCCCAGGCAGGCAGCTCTTTGCCTCTAATGCTTTAAATAGAAGCCCCTTTGATTTTTGACTACCAGTCCTCATCCTTTGCTTATGTATCAACCTGAGTGGTGCGCATGCGACATCAGCAACACACCTCAGCACTTATAAGGGCTCACCCCGATGGAGGCTGCCCGGGCGGGGAGGAAAAGGAGCTCTGCTGCGGAAGTGGGAAGATGCAGGCGCCGAGTGCAGCCCTGCAGTGCGCCTGTTGCATGAGTCTTCATTTCCTGCTTTGGGAAAGGGGGCTGACTATGCTGCGGGTGGGAGCGGGGAGTATTTGAAGGGAGCACTTAAAACTATTGGCTTTGGAATCAGACTGACCTGTGTTTCAAACCCAGCTCCCCTGTTTACTGGCTTCCTGAATCTCAGTAAACAGCAACTTCCCCTCGTAAAATGGAGGCCACAGTAGTGTCTAGCTCACAGCGTTGTTGGAGAGGATTGAACAAGCCAATGCCTATGTATCTTTTACCACATAGTAAATACTCAATAAATGTTAGCTGCTGTTAGTATTTATAAAGTCACTTTGTAAGTGTAAAATGCAGTAAGTCTCAGTAATTATCATTAATAATGTGAACTTTAATGATAATAATGAGAGAATATACATTTGAATATTTGTACAGATAATCTGGAATTCAGCTCAAGTAGTAATAACTAAAGTATGAAGAGTAGATATTTTGCAAAAATTAAATTACCAGAAAACTAGAAGAACAAAAAAAAAAAAAAAAGGAAAGCTGTGATTCTTGCCCTTGAGAGGAATTGACTGCAAATGGTTAAAGACAAACTAAAAATTACAATTTATTTTCCTCCCGAGAAGATGCTGCCAACCTTTCCCAGCGAAGGCAATTAAGGCAGTAACCACACTGCAATACCAGCTCTCACACCTTCATTTGGTATTTATAAATGGTCCAATAAGCCCTGGAAACCATGATATGTCACATGGAAGTGCTAATGACAGCACATTATGCGAGTCACTGAGAGGCAACAATTGAAAATCTCTCTCTGCCATCAACCATTTATATTGTTCCCAGATTGCAGTACTGAGGGATTATAGAGACGGCAAGGCGTGCAGCAACCCAAACACATTAGGGAGAAGAAGCAATTACAGCCCCACAGCCTTTGAGCTAACGAGCAGGGTGCCGTCCTCGAAGCAACCTTCACATGATGGAGGAGCAAGGCAAGCTCTGGAAATGAGAAAAGCTGCACCTCACCTAACCTCACCAGTTCGCCTAAAACATTAGAAAGAACATTATCTAAAAATAATCTGACAAGGAAGAGAGGAAGGGCGGGAGAGAGGAAGAGAAAAGAGAGAAGAAACGGAATGTGCTTTGGTGGGTTGGAAAGATCTCTGGCGAGTGCCACAATATGACAAACTTAAAGTTATCTCTTAAGCATTCTGTTGCAAACACGATGGCACGATGTGCTCCAATTATGACATTTAGGAACCAACAAGAAGGACTCTGATAGAAGTGACCTGAGAGCCAAAGATAATACATGATATTCTTTTAGACTCAGTTATATTTTTGTTGTTGCTTGTGTAAATAAAAACAGAAGTCTTTTAAAATAGAGAACACATACACATAAATTTTGTTTTTTAATTCTTACTTAAATACACTATGCTATTTATAAATTTTTTAAAACTATCCATCATTAGGTACCTTACTTTCAACTAATATCCATCTCTGTTTATTTCATCTGATTTGGTGGGGTTTGTTTTTTTTTAAGATTTTTTATTTATTTTAGAGAGAGAGAAGGTGCACATGAGCAGCAGGAGGGGCAGAAGAAGGAGAGAATCTCAAGCAGACTCCGTGCTGTGTGCAGAGCCCAAGCAGGGCTCAATCCCACAACCCCAAGATCGTGACCTGAGCCAAAACCAAGAGTCTGACACTCAACTGACTGAGCCACCCAGGCGCCCCTCTGATTTGGTTTTAAGCATTGAAAGGATTGAATAGAACACATCATTTGACTCACTCTAAACTGAACTTGAGCAGACCTGTCTTCTCCAGAACTCACTGCTCTCATCTTAATGTCAAAATCCTAATAGCCTTTCTTCATTAGAACAGTGATTTTCAAGCCTCTGCACATTACAATCACCCAGGGGGCTTTTACAAAATGCCTATGCATAGGTACTACCTCTGGGAATGCTGAGTCGCCTGGTCTGTACAGGATACCAAGTGTTGGTATTTTTTAAAGCTCCCCAGGTGATTCTAATGTGCAGCCAGATTTGAGCACCACTGGGTTAGAAATTTCCATTTACCCTGATTAAATCAGAAATTACCTTCCCCCTTTTCTCTATTCTTTTGTACTCAACCTTTGCTTCACCTATCAAGATATTAACAAAATTTTAATACGATCTATCATTAATTCATTTGACAAATATTTATTGACTATTATTTGCCAGACACTGTTCTAGTTTGTGAGGAAAATAGAGGTGAAGGAGAAAGACAAGCCTCCTCCCTCATTGGAGGTTACAGTCTAGTAATAGAGACTAAAACAAGTAAACTAATAAATAATTACAAAATTCAGAATGGTGTCTAGGAAGCAAGCAGTCTGCTAAATTGAAAAATAATGAGGAGAGGATAGTGCTTTAGAAAGTGTGGTCAAGGCAGTCTTCAAGGAAGAGGCAGCCAGTCGTTGGAGGAGCTGGTGGGAGAGTGCAGCATTCTCTCCGAGGGAGTAGCATCTGCAAAGGCTGCTGTGGGGAGAGGCTCAGCCGCATGTCAGAGGTCCTGCAGTGCCTCCAAGACCACCCTGAGGCCTGCCCACCCACAGCCTGGCACAGACAGCCAGTGAACTGCCTGGTTCAGTTTATCTCGGGCTCTCCCTGCACCTACCTGATTCCTACTCTACACTAGGCAAACCATTTTGCTCCCTGTCTCTTTGTGAGAATAATGGTGGTATATCCCACTGCCTGCCCCTCTGTCTGGAATCCTCAGCTGAGCCTAATGCCTACTGTGTCTCCCTGCCACTGACCTGGCCATCTCCATGGGCACCTTCAGTCACCTCTCCAGGCTTTGAAACAAGAATGGCAGAATGATGACACTTGTAGAAGCTGGCAATGAACATTTGGGAATTTGTCATACTATTCTATTTTTGTGTATGTTTAAAAATGTCGGTGATAATTTTTTAATGTCCTCATGCTAGGGTGTTGTGACATATACAAAAGCAAAGCACCATTTTAGTTATTTAGGACATAAAGAATAAAATAGGGTTCTTTCTCTCCGTGTTTACAATCTGTTTGTAGTGACAAACATAGAGCCTTGGAGAGATAGCTAATAGATGATGATGTGAAGATCTGTCTTGTTCACTCAGTATCTCCAGAGCCAGACCTCTGAGTAGGAGACATTCCTACTGGCTAGAGGGAAGGGGCTGGAAGGGAGAATTGGGGAAGGCCTATGCAACATGTCCTGAGTGGACATTTGTAATATTAATTACCCAAAGAATACATGCGCCTAAGAAAGCTCCTTGCCCTGTGGTGCTGAGACCGTAGGAAGGAAGGAGAGGAAGGAGCGCCTTAGGATAGAAGGAAGAACAGGAGTTCTAGGTCTGATATCAGGTTCTGCCACCAACTCATTCACCCTGGGGCACTGGGTGCTCTGGGTCAAATGTGGGTGTTGAATGAGACCATCCGAGGTCCCCTTTAGCTCTGAGGTTTTCTGATTCATCTTTTTTTTTTAAAGATTTTATTTATTTATTTGAGAGAGAGAGAATGAGAGAGAGCACATGAAAGGAGGGAGGGTCAGAGGGAGAAGCAGTCCCCCTGCGAGCAGGGAGCCCGATGTGGGACTCGATCCAGACACTCCAGGATCATGACCTGAGCCGAAGGCAGTCGCTTAACCAACTGAGCCACCCAGGCGCCCCTCTGATTCATCTTTAAGACTTCCATACCAGTATCTTCAGACAGACCTCCCAGCTGAACTTATATTAACAAAACCTTTAAAATAAAAGTAAAGGGGCGCCTGGGTGGCACAGTCAGTGAAGTGTCTGACTCTTGGTTTCAGCTCAGGTCACAATCTCGGGTTGTGGGATTGAGCCCAGCGCACTGGGCTCCGCTCAGCATGGAGTCTGCTTAAAACTCTCCCTCTGCCCCCCCACATCCACATACTCTCTCTTTCTCTCGCTCTCAAATAAACAGATATTTTAAAAATATTAAGTTAAATTAAATAGCACTATTTTACTTTTAAATCATTCAGGGAGGAATCCCTCTTTTCTTAAGGCTCTTGTAGCCCTGTTATAGCAGCTAACACTTTGTTTTGTTATCAGAGTTGTTTGGGTGTATCTAACTTCCTCTCTCTGCCTGTAAGCGCCTTGAAAACAGAAGCCGCCTCTCCTATCTTTATATCTCCCATAGCCCACTCACAGGTAATCCTTACTGCACCCTAAAGATGCTCAGGGACTGGGATTCTAGGGGCTGCAGTGCACTGCCCAATAATGGAAATATGGAAGGTGAGCTTTTCCTGTCAGGTGTTGTGTGCACACTGGGAGGCAGTAGAGCTTGGTGCTTAAGAGACTGGGCTCTGGAGTCAGGCAGAGCTGGATGTGAATTCCAACTCTACTGTCATCACATTTGGCAGATTCCTCATCTTCCATCATCTGTATGATGGGGATGCTAATAATCTGTGCCTCAGGGACTTAGGACAGTGTCTGACACTTAATAAGTACATAATAATGTGGCCATTGTTATCCATTCTAAATACATGAAAATTATTCCTTGGAATTGGATGAAATTCTAATATCTTGGGAAAGATGGGAACATGTGGGAAACAGCCATCCCAAAAAGTAGGTACTACTTACAAATTATAAGGAACAGGAAATATTTTAGTTACAATAATGTTAGTTGGCGCATATAGACTGTTTTTAGACTCTTCAAAATCCTTCAAATATCATTTCATACTCCGTAAAACTATCCAACAATAGTTTTCTTCTTTGGCTTCTTTGACTTTATTCTTTATGTCCTACTATAAGTTTCCATAACTTATATCCATCCATTAAATCATCTGGCCTTTCCAACTTCCCAATAAGACAGGTAGGATAAATATACCCATCCTGTTTGTCAGAGAAGAAAACTGAGGCCAAGAGAGGACCAGCAACTTACTCACGGGAACACAGCAAGGTAGGGCCAGTGGTTCTGAGTTCTGTGATTCTTCGTTACTACTTCGTTTTCTCTCTTACGGTTCCTTCACAGCTTTGTCAAGTCAAGAATTCAGGCTGTGTCTGCTAGCAGCCAAAGCAGATAGGAATGTCTATGAGGAAACAGAAAAGCTGGCTTCAAGGTAAAATAAAATGATCCAGGAGATAAAACCTGGAATTTAACAGTGGCTGACTCTTATAGATTTACATTTTTACTGAATAATGAATAAAAAAAAGAACAAATTTTCAATTTCATGCAGCAGTAGGTTAGTTTCACTGCCTGTATTGGATGTATTAAAAGAGCAATATAGAGGGTCTACCTCTCTTAAGGTAGTTATCATTTTGCCCCATTATTGTATATGTATACGTCTACCTCCTTAATAGTGGGACCACTTTAAAACCTTTAAAACCCTAGAACCATGAGCATGGCAGAAGCCGGACCATCCTCTAATGTTTAGCCATCTGATGATGGATAGCAGATGCAGATCCAAAAGTCAAGTAAATTGTTTGGGAGAGCCACACCAGGGCATTTGCATTCCTGAGGAAAGTTCCAGGATGGCTCTGAAGGACAAAAGATCAGTAATGTCCCTTCATTAATCTTGCTTCCAGGGAAGTTTTTGCAGACATGTATTGGAGGCTTTGCCATGAATACAAACTGATCTGGACCCTTGCCCTTGGGGCCAAACGGAATTGGAAAGAGGGTGTTGGCAGTGTCCAAGACAGCGTGCCAAGTGCCATCAGTCTGTGCAGTGGATTCAGTTATGGTTACAATGTCTGGAACAGCTGGGGCTGTAGGAGTAACAACTGAATTCAGTTGGCGATAATCTACCATAAGTCTCCAGTTCCCATTCCCTTGGACACACAGGGCTATAGTATTGAGATATTGCATCTCTTACTATCCATGCTGCTTTTAGACCTTAATCAAGGTTGTGATTTCCCTTTCTCCTCCTGGGACCACTCAAGATGGATTTGGGAGGTGGACTGGGGAGTGATTTACATGGCCTATTCCACGTGAATATTCCCACTACATGTCCCACTACTTCTCTACATGTGACTCTCCTCAATGAGGACAATCCCCTTTGGACATTATGAGCATTCATAGCACAAGCATGTAAAACATCAATGCCAATATACATTCAGTAGGGAATGTATGTTGGAAGCCACAACAACAGGACATTGAATTGGTCCCACGGGCCTCACCCACAAGGTCACTTTAGATTTATTTTCCCTACTGGGAACCTTGCCCAAACCTTATTAGTTGAATTCAAGAGCCCTCCTCCCCAAAGAAATGGATAGGATAGTGACTTGGGAACTTGTATCTAACAGAGTCATGAGAGTTTGAGTTCCTTCCTCCCTGAAGTTTCTCACATACTTGAATGTATGCATATGGCTTTTGGTCCCTATGGAGACAGGGAGACCTCAGTCCCATCTCTAGTCATTTTTCTTCTTAAAACAGCTAAAGCTGGGTTGGAAGGGAAGTGAAGGATTGGGGCGCTGAGGGAGAGAGCAGCTCTCCACCAGTAAGCAAGGCTTTGCATTTAATTAATTTAGGGTTTTTTAAAATAATAGCTTTATTGAGATAAAACCCACCTACCATAAAATACTCTTTAAAAGTGTACAGTCCCTCATCGGGCTCCCAGCTCAGTGGGGAGTGTGCTTCTCCCTCCCCCTCTCCCCCTCCCCCTAGTTGTGTGTGCTCTCTCTTGCTCACTGTCTCTCTCAAATAAATAAATAAAATCTTTTTTAAAAAAGTGTACAGTCCAATTGTTTTCAGTATATTCATGGAGCTGTGCAACTGTTATCACAATCTGTTTTCGAATATCACCCAAAAAGGAGACCCCATGCTTATTAGTAGTTACTCCTCATTCTTTCCCCCCAGCCCCTGGCAATCACTAAGACACTTTCTATCTTTGTAGATTTGCCTATTCTAGATATTTCATGTAAATGGAATCATCCAACATATGGCCTTTTGTCACTGGCTTTTTTCACTTAACATTATGTTGTCAAGGTTCGTCCTTGTTTTAGCATGTGTCACTACTTCATTCCCTTCTGTTGCTGAATAGTATTGCACTCTGTAGATACACCACATTGTATTGCTCTGTTTATCAGTTGATAGACATTAGAGCTGTTCCTGCTTTTTGGCTGTGATGAAAAATGCCACTAGGAAACATTAGTGCACATGTGGCATATGTTTGCATTCCCCTTGGGTGTACACCTTGGAATGGAATTCCTCAGTCATGCATTTAACTTTTCGAGGAGTTGCCGAACTGTTTTCCAAAGTGACTTCACCATTTTGTATTCCCACCAGCAACGTATGATGGCTCTAGTTTCTCCACATCCTCACCAACACTTACTATTGTCTGTCTTTTGATTAGAGAACAGTGACTTAGAAAAATCTTAGTGGATGTGAAGTGGTGTCTCACGGTTTTGATTTGCATTTCCTTAATAACTAATGATGCTGAGCATCTTTACATGTGCCTATTGGCTATTTATGAATCTTCTTGGAAGAAATGTCTATTCAGATTCTTTGCCATTTTTAAGGGAGGGGGGTTTCGTCTATGGTCACTTTGACCCACTTAGTCACCTGTGTGAGTAGCTACATTAGCTGCTTTTTATCAGAAGATAGATAAGCCTTGCTGTCTAGCACACTCACCAAGAACATGCAGCAGTAATCGGGCCTTGTGGCCAACTGCCTTTCCCAGTAATCCACCCTTTGGCTTTACATGTTCTTGGTTGAACTCACATTTACACTTGAGCGTGCCACTCTGTCAGCCACTCTGATTAATCTGACTGACAGAGGCTAGAACCAAGTTTGTTCCATTTGTCTCACACAGTATGATGATTAATATTATATATCAAGTTGGCTAGCCCATGTTATCCAAATACATAGTCAAACATTGTTTTAGATATTTCAATAAAGGTACTTTTTAGATGAGATAACATTTATATCAGTAGACTTTGAATGAAGCAGATTATCTTCCACAATGTAGGTGGGCCTCATGCAATCAGTTGAAGGCTTTAATAGAAACAAAACTGACCTCCTCTGAGCAAGAAATAATTCTGCCAGCAGACTGCCTTCAGATTCTAATTGCAACGTAACTCTTCCCTGGGTCTTCAGCCTGCTGGCCTACCCTACAGATTTTGGGCTTGCCAGTTTCCATAGTCATGTGAGCCAATTACTTAAAATCAAGCTCTTAGACAGATAGACAGACACACATACACATTCTATCGGTTATTGGTTCTGTTTCTCTAGAAGACCCAAATATATATAGCATTTAATTAAAGTTACCATCAGCAGGACCTTTATAAAATAATGACCATACTGTATTATAATTCACCTGTTCATCTCTTTCTTCTCCTCTCCCATGAAGGAGAGAAATATTTGAGTTGAAAGAGACTTTGAAATGTTGGGTGCACAAACTTTTAGTAATCTCTGTCTTCCTCAAATGTAGCAGACACTCAATAAAGGTTTATTGAATGAAAGAGGGACTGCATGTGTGAGTGCATGATTGGTGTTCTTCTATCACCCATACTTGCCTTCCCCAACATCTCAATCCAGCAAAAAAGCCCAGCTATCTTTCAAGGTCCATCTCACAGATCAACTCTTTTTGGAGCTTTTCTTTAATTCTTCTAAGTGAATGTTTTCTCTCCTGCTCTTAAACCTCATTAACATTTTATCTGTATCCCTTTATGCATTTAGTAGGGATGCTGTTATCTACAAATACTTAGTCTTTTGCAAACTTGTCATATTTCCCTTCCTAAAATATAAGTTCCTTGAGAGTAGGAACACTGATCCTGGTACACTGATCCTTCTATCTCTTCTCGTAAACAATACACCATCAGTACCTAATAGACACTCAAAAATTGTCTGCTGAATTGGGTTGTTTCAAACCATGGGAGGGAATCACTGGTGTAAACGTGCTAATTACCCACAGCTGGTCTTAAAGGTGTTTCTGATTATTACTTAGCAGTTCAGCTTCCCTTTAGGAAACATGGCCTTTTTGCTAATGATCACTTTAACTACCACACATCTCAGTAATGACTGGTTGCCTTTAAAATGAGCCAATAACTAGATGTTTATAGAGAGCATATATGTGAAAGACCTGTGAATAGAATCCACAGAAGGTTCAGAGACTCAGTAGCAGGGGTGCTGAATTGTTCTAGAAATCCTAATTTATACACCTCAGTATCATTTTCATCTTCTGAGCTACCGTGAAGTGAGAGCCTGCTGTATGCCTAAAAATAGATAATTTCATACCATGTTTTTTAATCCTTAAAACAACTGGAAACTGTCTTTAATCTACTGTTGAGGAAACAAGGGTCCAGAGAGTTTTGGTAGTTTACTGAGAGATCACTCACAGCCCACATAATTTTGATATTTTGTTCATCTCTAAGCCCTTTGGAGTCTGTTTCAGCAGTGTGTCTCAAAGCTAAGCCATCCACTGTCATTAGTCTTTGTCATCATTTGGCACCTCTTTAGCTCTTATCTGGATCATCACAGTAGCCTCCTCATGTTTCTCTTGCTTGTAGTTTCTCCCACTTCCAATATGTCTTCCACGGTATCAGTCAGAGTTGTGGTCATGCCATCCCCCTGCTTCAAAAACCTTTGTTGAATCCTTATTGCCTACATACTGCCCTGAACTCCTAAGCATGGCATTCAAGGCTTCCCCTAATTTGGACTTGCCCTACTTTTCTCATCCTATTTCTAATCAGGTACTCCCAGATGGCATGTCTTCTACTGGAATCACCTACTCGTTATTACCTTCAACATACCTTTGCTTCAAAGCCTATCTTCATCACCATCTTCTCTAATGTCACCAATAGGAGTCTCTTACTCTCCTTCTCTTGTAGCACTTTGATTATATGTTATACTTGGTCCTCACTATACAGTGCTATCCATCAGAGTCTCTCCTTTTAGACAATGTGCAAACTGAAGACAGGGAATATTATGACTTATTGTGCCTGGCACATAATAAGTACATAAGGAAAGATTATTAAATTGGCTGAATTACATTAAAAATAAGCTTGAATTTGGGGTGAATAAGCAATTAGAAGCCATGCCTCACTCTGAGGCACAATTACAGCTGCTGCCTAAAGAGACACTGATTATAAATTCTTTAATCATTCTCTATACTGTAAAACACCAACCATTCAGGCAGCTGTGTATCAACTATAATATGAACAGAATGGCATCTCAGATATATTCAGGGTTTTTCTAGCTCTGAGAAGCACCTGGTTGTGGTGGTTCTATACCAACTCAAATAAGACTTGAGAGGGGATTTGAAGGGTGAAAGAGAGGTAGCTTGCCAAATGAAATGTCTTAGAAACACCAATTTAATGACTTACATATAAATTAATCATAAACATGTGGATTAAATTTCCCCAGAAAAGGCATGTTTTGGCTCTCTGTGGACCACAAATGATTGAAAAATGATTGGAGATATTTCCTGAGCCCAAAGATGAAGAAGGAACAAGTCTATACTTCTTTAACTGCAAATATTAGTGCAATAGATAAATTGTCCAGGGGGTCTGGGGAAGTTAGAAATATGGACAGGAAATAATAAAATGAGATTCAGCTTGAAATTATGTTCCAGGTACATCTGGGGCAAAATAATCAGCAACAGAGAGATTTTGTTTGAGTGAGAACCCAATAAAGTTATGGAGGCTATAAGACATTCAGGGTGATTTCTAGTTGACATGGCTCATGTGATATAAAGCAGGTCATTCTTATTCCTGAGGATGCAATAGTCCTGGACTGTGGAATATGAGATGGTACCCATTGCCCAGAGAGTGTAAACAAAGCCTTTGCTTTTGGTTATATCAAGACTTAACGGTGGAAAAAAGGTTTGGCTAAAATTAGAATGACTTTTGCAGATAGCTCAAGGAAATATGTGACCAAAGTCAAGACTGTGGTCTTTGGGCAGATGGCAAGATGAAGTCTGAGATCCAAAGCAAAAGAAATTGAAGCTCAAGTTCCTTCCCTAGGAAAGGACACAGTCTTTGTCTGAAGCCATAAATGCTGATGCGCCATCCACAGGAGACCTTCCTAGAAGTGTTTTATTCTCTCCTGCCATTTTAACATACTTCTTGAAGCGATCAGACATTTGAATAGACCAAACTGAAGTAGACATTATAGGCAAGTTCTGACCTTGGCAGTTGGGCCATGCAGTGTTTTACAAATACATTGAAGTAAATACCAAATGCTCTAATGCCAAAGAAATGCAAAGAAGTTTCCTTTGAGTCTAGAAAAGAGGGTTGAAGAAAGCAATCTGTTGCTTTCTAGGAGGCAGGATATCTTACAGAAGTCTCTGGATGTCTAATGAGATGTGAGAAAAATGGTAACAATTAATGATGATAGCAATCTTTTGCATTTGTACAATGCTTTGCTGTTTATGTGCTGCTCCTTATAAATTGTCCTATAATCTTCTCAGTCACTACCAGGTAATATTACTATCTCACGTTTACAGATGAAGAAACGGAAGCACAGAAATGACAATAATTTGCTAGCTGGTGGCAGTGTCAGGGACTCAAGTCTGGTTCTTCTGACCCCTAATTCAGTATTCTTCCTCTATCTAAATAACTTAGTAGCGTATTGGTATAACTTTATAGGGAAGAAGATGACTATAGCTTGTTGAAAGTCTGTCTACATAATTCAAATTCCTTGTTGATTGATTAGACGGTCTAAGCACTTTATTAACTCATTTAATGCTCACAACAGTACTATTAGGTTACTTTATTATTACCCCTGTTTTGAAGATAGAAACATTTACAGAGGGATTAAGGACTTGCCCACTGGTTAGTAAGTAGAGGAGCTGGAATTCAAATCCAGGCATTCGGGCTCCAGGACTCACTCTCTAACCACTGCACTGAACTGATTTTAGAAACTTCTTTGTCATAAATACCATGTTCCATGGTGAGGGAAAAGCTGTATCAGAATGAAGTTGGCATCTAATTCTGGGAATATCTAATCCTAGGGTACAGATTTCAATTAATTGCAAAGAGAATTCCAAAAGTGAAAAAAAAATAGGGAGTGAGATTTAAATAGTGTACTATTTAAATGATGTGACCCATGGAAGTTTAACCAGAGAGTCCAATTAGCAGCATGGTTGCTTCTTCCTTCTTATCGGGGAATGAAGAGAATGGAAAGTCATCTTTTTTGATTAGGAGAAAGGGGAAAGGCTTTAGGGTTTGGTGTTGGGACATGCAGACCCTGGCCTTCCTCTCCTATTTTTCTTTTTTTTTTTTTTTAAGATTTTTTATTTATTTGAGAGAGAGAGAATGAGAGACAGAGAGCATGAGAGAGAGGAGGGTCAGAGGGAGAAGCAGCCTCCTTGCTGAGCAGGGAGCCCGATGTGGGACTCGATCCCGGGACTCCAGGATCATGACCTGAGCCGAAGGCAGTCGCTTAACCAACTGAGCCACCCAGGCACCCCTCTCTCCTATTTTTCTACCTTTGTTTTATAGAGAAGTAATGACCAGGGGACTTGGGCCCAATAGCTGACCTTCTAATTCAGCTCATCTCTTTGTGTAAATCTACCAACTTAATGGAGAGAAGGGAAAATGGTGAGCATCTCGGTAGTTGAGCCACAGCTGCCAGAAGGCCTTTTGTTGACAGGCCAACTAAATTCTGCAGTCATTCCGTAAGGGGTTTGAGTCAAAGATGAGGATTCCAGGGGAATGAAAAGAACCATCCCAATCAAAACTGAGGATAAAAGAGAAGTCATGTGAAGCAGTGACGTGCACCAGTGTGGAATGAGCGTGGTGTGAAGGGAACGTAGACAACTTGTGAATGCTTCTACGGAGAGCAATGAGGGACAGCTGAAGGGATTGTGAATCAGATGATATGAGCATGGGGGAAAGTTCTGGGGAAAGTAGGAGAAAGAAAAGCAGACTCACAGGTGATGTGAGGTTGTCTTCTGATGTCTGAAAGGCTGTCACATTCAAGAGAGTGTGGATTCTTCCATAAAGCATAGATTTCTTGTAAGGCACAGAGCTGCACCCCTGGCTGGAAACCAAAAGGAAAAGGATTCCAACTCCTGCTAAAAGTGAGCCAGGATTTGAAGCCCAAGCCTGACCCCAGATCACTTTGTCTTAACCACTATGCTATTTTAACAGGAGGGCTTGAATGTATCCTCTACAACTCAGATAGTTAAAAAAAAACAAACTTTATTTCACTAAGCGATCCCTCCTGACCCCTAACCATGCTTGGGAGTAACAGAACAACAACAGAAATCAATTTGCAGGTTAAAGGTAGCTCAGTCTTTTCTTCTTGGTAATTTCACAGACTTTTTAGAGTCTTGATCTCTTTCTCCTTCTTTTCTTCCTCCTAGATGCCATCTGGGTACAAAGGGGTGCTGACATTATATGCTGGTAATGAGGAGGGGCTGCCTGGGTCCTGTGCTGTCATTGGGTTACTCAGTGACCTTCACTCAGTCATCACCCCTTAATTACTCGACACACTACCCGGTATTTACTGAGATGTAGTGGCTGCTGCCAGGTCTTCTTGGCTTCATGTTGGCAGCAACTGTTGAGCATTGGCATTCCCATTGCTCCATGCTAAGCTTCCCATACTCTGGGATGTACTATCACCAAGATTATTCCAGAACATCAGTCCCCTCAGCAGTTCTGTGTGGCCTTACAGAGCCCTTGGGAACTTGTGGATCTCCTGTAGCCGAGTGGAGGCCATGGCAGATTGGAAACATTGACTCAGGCCCTCCCTTTGCAGAATCACCCCAAGCCACTATTTCTGTGCCACTGTAGCTACCATCTGTATTGGTGTGTGAGGCCCCCCTCCCACAGCGGAGTCCCATATGGAAGTAGGACACGTGTAGGCTCTTCTTTCAATCTCCCCCTCTTCCTGGCCTGAGAACTGGACGGATGAACTGGGTCTCTTTTCTGTGACCCAGGCAACTTCCTAACCCTGGTCTCATCCCCTCAGAACCTTCTCTGCATATCCTCAATCTTCTCTATAGTAAGGCCTCCAGTGAAACTTTATGTTCACATCTCTGAGCTTTGCTAGTTAAGAAAAGCTTTAAGAATTTGAAGGAGGGGGGTGGGCTACTTAACAAAATCTGTTTTCCAAGACTTTGCCTCACTAAGGTTTTTTAGGCTAATTTGAAACTCAAAGCTGAGCCCTGACCCTTCTGGTCTAAGTGGTTTCTGACTTTCTAAAGAAACTTGAATGTCCTTGATTCAATATAAAAGGAGCTGAAGGGCAACAAGATTTACAGAGAATGAAAGCTAAAATTTATTACAGAGAATAAAAGCTAAATTGGTTATTTCATATATTCTGTTTCAGTGAAATATTTTATAATAAAAAAATTTTAAATACATTGGTTTAAGATTTTAAAATAATCGTTCTCATTATACTTCACTGCCTTCCATAGTAAAGAAAATCAACCAGAGCACATTAGCATAAGCCTTTATCCAAAAATGCCAGGCAAGAAGAGGTTCTGAAGGAGTGTTCTAACTTGGGGGAAGCAGGGCAGAAGTTTTTAATAGGGCTTTTAGCAGAAGGGGTTAGCCGAAGTTCAGCTGGTTTCGGGAATAGTTGGATGGAGACAGTTCTCAGAAGAGGGAGGAATTGTACGTGTGAGTTAGCAGCCGTTGTTTGGGCAATTTGATTTTATTAAGAGTAGAGAAGAACAGCTGTGGGAGACAAGGACATGCTAGGGCCATAGTGGAAAATTCTCTGGCCTTAAGTGTCTCTTAATTTACAAAGTGGAAAAATATACCAGTTGTTCTATTTAGCATGTGAAAGGCTGTTTTCTGAGCAACTATTCTAATGATATGGCTATAACCCACCTTGAGTATTCTGTCTTTCGGCAACTAAATTTGCAAATTTTTTCTGAAATAATGATATGGTTCAGGAAGCTTTGAGCATAGCAGGATTTTTTTTTTTTTTTTTTTTTATTTTATTATGTTGTGTTAGTCAACATAGCAGGCTTTTAATCAATGTCGGCTTGGCTGGCTCTGCCAGAGAAGAGGCTCTGCCTTTTAAGAACTCACCAAACAACAAGTGAGACAGATACAAAACAAATTATCCTAACAAAATGAGAGTATGTTCAGGGTTTTGAAATTTTGGGGAAGAAAGTGGTATTTCTGCAGAGGGAATGACATTTGATTTATACCTTGAAGGATGCTAATGAGGATAAAAATAATAATATTAATATAAGCTACGGTTCACGTAGCCCTATCATGTACTAGCCACTCTCTATACACAATATTTCAAATCCTCAAAATCTCCCACTGTCTTCATCCCTCAGGCTACTCGAACAAAAATACCATAGACTAGCTAGCTTATAAACAACATACATTAATTTCTCACCCTTCTGGAGGCTAAAGGCCCACTTTAAGGTACTAGCAGATTTGGTATCAGATTTGGTGAGACCTGCTTCCCAGCTCATAGATGGCTGTCTTTTCTCTGTGTCTTCCCATAGAGGAAGGGGGGAGGGGCCTCTCTGAGGTCTCTTTTATAAGGGCACTGATCCCATTCATAAGGGCTCCACCCTTGTGACCAAGTCACCTCCCAAAGGTCCACCTCCAAATACTAACCCCTCTGGGGATTAGGATTCAACACATGAATTTTGAGGAGGGACAGAAACATTCAGTCTATAGCATCCACTGAGATAGATCGTATTTACTTAAGAAGGGGTAGAAAGTGCAGCTTACAGAGATTAAGTGACTTATCCAAAGCCAAACTTAAAAATAGCAGAGCTCCGAATTTGAGCCCAGCATAATCTGGCTCCAAAGCCCACCACTGTTCTGCACCAGTATATCCCAAAGTGGGGGGCAGACACCAGTGATGATAAGGGAGAGGAATCTAGGTGTTCTGTGAAGAAGATTCGAGAAAACATGGCATAATATTACATAACATTGAATCCCAAAGTGGAGGAATTACTCTCATGTCATTGTTCTGTTAAAGTCTAAGAGAATATTTCCACACTGCTCTTTAATCCTGCTGATCTCACATTTTACAAAGAGCCTCAGGCTCAGTGCCTTTGGTAGCTTTCTAGCTAGAATTTAATAATGCATTTTTTCATAGTACTTATTTTTATGGTTACTTTTTCACTATAGAAAATGATGCTTTTTAAAAATTTACATAATTTGATATGAAGCTTCCAATTTATACAATTATTTAAGTTAAAAAGGAAGTAGTCTTTTTTAAATATTGGGAACATAACGGTGGAGATGGATGATGCCTATGTGACAGTGGCCTGCACAAGTGGCGTTGGGACTTGGGCACTGCACCTTACTGACCAGGATTTCACTAGACACATGCGACCGTGAGACATAGCTGCTGGTGGTGAAGGAGAAGGAACACTCCAAAGAGAGGAAATGACTCCTAAGATGAGAAGCGTATCAGAATATGATGCATTTGGAAACAGTGACCAGTGTGGGGAGCTAAGGTGTGCATGATGGATATTGAGGCATGGACCTGGCAATGTTATTATACACGAATCCTCTAACTCACGATTCCATAACAGAGATGTGACTGATAATAAATAACATCTATGGCTTTTTTGTTACCTATTTTGAACTCTTTTTTTGCAGGAAGCTGCCATAACCTTGATTAAAAATTAGAAAAGCTTTATTCTATGTAAGTAGGTAAGAAATGAGGATGAAGGGAATCAGAATATGCCACCCCCAAATATGCCACTTGTTTGGGGCTGAAGGCAGTTAGGAAGCAGTAAACCACAGAAAGAACTATCTGCCTCCGCTATTGGCCTAAAAGCAGGACATAAATTTCCCTTTGTGAAGGTTTTCCTCCTCCTCTCTTCCATACCAGGAGGACGAAAAACTATGATTATCACTGGAGACAGAAAGTCAGCACCAAGATGGGTTGGCACAAACAAACCTTACTAAAATAACCCTTATCTTCTATTAGATATAGTAGTTTCCCCTGCATATTTGCCTCCCCACAGTTTACTACTCCTAGAAGCCCAATATCCTTTTCCCTAGTTTTGCCACTTCACAAATCTATCACCCTTTGTTAAATGGTAAATAACCTCTGAATCTTACTCTTCTTTGGGTCTTTTCTTCTTTTCTATGAATATCTCTATGCACGTAAAAATTAAAATATTAACATTAAATAAAATTTGTATGCCATTTCTCCTGGTAATCTGTCTGTTGTCAGTCTAATTTCACATGCCTCAGAAACAGAACCTAAGAGGGTAGAGGAAAAGTTTTTTCCTTCCTCTACGAAGGTCTTTTAAGCAAATGAGCCTCATCACAAGTTTCTCAGAAGTGGGAAAAGAATGAGGCTATTTTTAGTTTGAAAAATATGTACCCATATTGAGATGTGCCTGTCTCCTTTGAGAAATGTATTTTTAGGAGCACCTGGGTGGCTCAGTTGGTTAAGTGTCTGCCTTCAGTTCAGGTCATGATCTTAGGGTCCTGGGATTGAGCCCCGGGTTGGGCTCCCTGCTGGGTGGGGAGTCTGTTTCTCCCTCTCCCTCTGCCCTTCCCCTACCCTGCTCATGCTCTCTCTCAAATAAATAAAATCTTTAAAAAAAAAAAAAAAGAAATGTATTTTTAGGAAAATTTCTTTTTCCAATCCTTTATCTCCAGTTATTTCAAGTAAAATAATACTAAGAAAAATAGGTGAGAACTTATATATGAAGTAAGTTATACTCACTCCCAAGTCCATAAATTAAATAATTTCTGTGAAAGACAAAAAAAAAAGTGTGGTGACAATTAAACATTCTTCTGCAGAAAGCAAAGCCTAAGAGACTATTATGCTCCCTGGAACACACTGCCCTCTTTTGCTTTGTTTCCTTCTCTCATCTGTGATTTGTACAGAAAAGAGGGAAGATCTTTGAGACTGGGGAGGTAGGAAAGGAAATGAGGCACTCTTATGATTTAACTCAAACCCCTTGGGTGAGGTGATTAGTAGAATATAGCAGAAGCCATAAATAATGATGCCACTGCATGCTGTCACTGAGCTAGCCTCAGGGTGAGGGGAGAAAAGAAGAAATAAAGCCGAAGGCAGAGGTATGTCCTTTTCCCAGGGTGGAGACAGCCTCTGCCCTCCTCATTTAATCATTAACAAATTGTCACTTACCAAAAATATACCTATAATATAAAACATTCTGCATCAAATAAACATCAGGCAATCATTCTCTTTCAAAGAAACTACTTTAGAACAACTTTTAAAACAAAGAAGTGCTTGTGGTATAATTTGGCACCTTTCTTGCTGATGATAACTTTCCATGGAGCAACCCAAGATTCAGGGCAAACCATGTGACATAAGGCATTCTAGTCATGACTTTGTCACACTACCACCATCTGGTAGAAACAGACCAAACTGCAGGGGTTTTCTTAAGTGATCGGGTCATTAAATTATTAGAAACCTCTAAAAGAATTTGTATTCTTATAGAATATTTAAATTTTGTTTTCTGTCTTTGCCTTTCTCATTTTACTACCACAGTATTTTGTGACTTTCTTTTTTACACTCTCCTTTGTAACACAGGAACCTTCTACTACTTATCCCTATGCAGGTCTGGCCTTTCAGGTAAGAAGGCAAGACACCTATCTACATAAGTACTTGGGGCTGCTGGCTTCCTTTCACAAATATCCACTGTTGGATGCTAACTTTCCAGAATATCTCCAAAACAACCTGTTGGTTGATCAGGCAAACATGTTTGGTTTTGCAGGTAAAGAAAACACTACTGTTTACAGCACGTGAGCTTGGTTAGAATTGGGTAGAAATCATGATAAAATAGGTTAGTATTGCTGGACAGCCAGGTGAGGATTTTGAGGTGAGGGGTTCAAAGGAATCTTGGGGTATAAACTGTTCTTTGCTGTTATCCATCAAGGGGTTGATGGGTCTTCCAGCAAGTTCCTGGAATGCATAATTAAATTATTTCCGTATCTATCACTGTTGGGCAAGAATTTCCTGAAGTAGTAAAGTTATATTGATGAAGAGGTAGGATAGTAAAGTCAGGTTACTGTGGACAATGAACTGTGTATGTATAGATAGTTTGGATTCACACCACCCAACCACCAAATTCCTTATTTTTGCCCTTACACGGCTGAAAATTCATTCCAGTAAAGGCTTTTTGGTCTTCGGGGTAGCACAGTGAAAACTGCCCAGGTTTTGGAGTTAATAGATTTTGCATAGCCTGGTGCTCAGTAAGTCTTCATTCTCTCCACACTCCCTTTCCTCTCTCTTTTTTCAAAGGCTTCTGTTAAAATGTTGAGAAATTAGAACCCTCATACATTGCTGGTGGGAATGTAAAATGGTGCAGCCACTTTAGAAAGCAGTTTTGGAAAATGTTAAACATAGAGTTACCATATGCCCCGGCATTTCCACTCCTAGATATACACCCAAGAGAATTAAAAACGTACATCCACACAGAATCTTGTACGTGGATGTTCATAGCAGTATTACTCACACTAGCTAAAAAGTGGAAACAACCCAAATGTCCATCAACTGATGAATGGATAAATAAAATGTGATATGTCCATGCAATGGAATATTGTTTGGCAACAAAAGGAACAAATTATTGTACACATTACAACATGGATGACACAAAAACATGAAGCTAAGTGAAAGAAGCCAGTCACAAATGGCCACATATCATATGATTGCATTTATATGAAATGTCCAGAATAGACATATAGAGACAGAAAGTAGATAAGTGATTGCCTGGGGCTGGCTGGTGGGAGGGAGGAGATGAGTGAGGGGAATGAGGAGTAACTACTAATAGTCATAGGGGTTCCTTTTGGGGGTGTTGAAAATGTTCCAAAATCGATTGTGGTGGTGGTAGCACAGCTCTTTGAACATACTAAAAACCATTGGATGGTACACTTTAAATGGACGAGTTGTGTGATATATAAACTAGATCTCGATAAGGCAGTTTTTTTAAAAAGGTTCCCATAAAATGTAAATACGCCCTTTGCTAAGAGTCATACTGTAGAATACATTGCTGTTAAAAGAACTGCTCCCGGGGCGCCTGGGTGGCTCAGTCGTTAAGCGTCTGCCTTCGGCTCAGGTCATGATCCCAGGGTCCTGGGATCGAGCCCCACATCGGGCTCCCTGCTCCACGGGGGGCCTGCTTCTCCCTCTCCCACTCCCCCTGCTTGTGTTCCCTCTCTCGCTGTGTCTCTCTCTCAAACAAATAAATAAAATCTTTTAAAAAATAAAAAAAAAATAAAAAAAAAATAAAAAAAAAAAAAGAACTGCTCCCTGAGAGCAAAATTCCAGGAAAGGCATTTTTGGTTGGTGAAGAATGCAATGGGGACCAGGAAGGAACAGGGCTGGAAAGCGGCAGCACCCCTGTTGCTGATGAGCTGGCAGTGCTGACCTCGCCTCGTTCAGACCCTGCCTGGCTTTGCCCTAACAGAGGCCAAGTCACGCAGGGGCAGGCTCAGCGCATTTGGCATCCAGAAGGAGATCATTTTTTAGCATTCCCATTCCTCAACATGACAGCTTTTTGTAGCGATAAGTAATAGCATTATTTTCTTGACTCCTTTTTTAGTATTAAAACAGTTGACAATTTAAGAGTGAATACATTTCTATTTTCAAGATGTTTCTATTTAAAGAGAGTGTTCAAATTCAGTAACAGATTTTAGTATGAGCTAAAATTTGCATTTGTCAGACAAGAATAGTGTACCTTATAAGTGGTATTCTGTTTTAATGTTTCAATTTTAAACACAAAATCTCCAAGTGGTCACATAAAATGACAGAATTGAAATAACCCTAGTTCTGTTGTATCATTGTTAAGGTGACCAAGCAATCACTGTTTCTTTAGAGCCTGTGGTTTGAATGTAGGTATACTCAGTACCACTGGCTGGGAGATGGGAAGCCCAAGCTGGAAAGAGAGCTCACACAGTGGCAAGCAGCTTGAATTGTTACAAAATTATTCTTGAAAGGAACATGTGTAGCAAACTCCGTGTGTGTAGGGGACACACTGAATAACGGAGTTCTCAGAATTAACGTCCATGTAGAATACAGTTTCTACTAACAGATATGTTATGAAAATGTGCTAATTTGAGGCTTACACATATATTATTAAAACTTACTGGTAACTGTGGTTGTTTGGAAGTTAGACCAACAAAAGACTTTTTTAGGGAGAAGTATTTTATCACTGGCAATGTTTAGAATTGTTGGCACATGGTGATAATAAAAAGCAGACTGACTTTTACTTGGTTTTATTATTGTTTTTTAAATCTCTACATGTAACGCACCCCTCTTGATGCCCTGTATCCAAGACAGACTGCCCCCACCACCCTACACATGGAACACCACTGAGGTTGTGTCACAAATTCTGTGTAGATTTAACTGCATCCATGGTAAATGATTGCGTATATATTCTAACAAATATAGTTACTCTGAATAAAATAGGTAAGCTTAAGAAAAAAAAAAATTCTATCATTTAAATCTAAATTTGCTATCAGTTTGTTATATAATCCTAGCACTAGAATTAAAAGGTTAATTTTTATTATACCTCTGAGCTCATGGAGGCTCTAAAGCCCACACTAATTTGTAATAAGTTAAAATAGATTTCTCAAGGTAAAAATTGGTTTTGTTTGTTGAGAAGAAAAAACTAAATTTTACAAACTACTTAAAACCAGATGGTGAGCTCCTGGGGCATCCAACACACATTTTGTTTTTAAGTATTGAAAATATTTTAACATAAGAAAATAGGACACAAAAAGATGAATAATAACAAGCAATATTTATAACAGTACTCTGTGAAAGCATTTGACACTACAACTTGTAATGGCGTATTGTCTGAGTTCACCTCTGTTTCAATAGAAAGGTGGTATGAAGTATAAGAGAAATATGTGCAAGGAAAACAAGACCAATTGATCCTATAATCTGAATCATTAGGAATTCTAGAGACATATAATTTCCTCATATGTTAGAGATCTGGCATTTATTTGAAACACTGAAATATCCCATCAAGCTATCCATTCATTGTCTTTCCCTCCTGCCTGCCTGCCTTTCTGACTTCCTTACCCGCCTTTTTTCTTGTTTTTCATTCAGTTTCTCTTATATTCCAGGCACTGTGCTAAGGAGTGGATTACAAAGATGGATAAATTCTCATTTCTGCCCTCAAAGATCTCTCAGTGTGGTGGCAAAGACAGACACCTAAGCAACTTAGTATAATTAGTGTGGTTAGTACCATAAAGTAAAAATGCACAGGGAGCTACCGGAGCACCAGGGAAGGGGCAATTCGCTCTGTTTGGGCAGAGAGAAACTCTCTATGGGAGGTGACATCCAACTGAGTTTGAAGGGCTTCAGGATTTCTCCAGGAAAGTGACTCACACAGATGGGGTGGGAGGCAGAGTGGAGCCTAGGGAAGACACCCTGCAGTCAGAGCCCAAGACGTGATTTACTTTGTTCTTCTCATGTTCCTCAGCTTTAAATTAAGGTAATTTAAAACTCATTCATTCTCAGGATTTTATTGAGCACTGCATATGTACAACATTCAATTAATGGGAAATTCCAGGATTATTGACTGCTTACAAACCATGAATTGCTTTTTAGAACTGGTTGTCAAATTAACTTAAGTACGATATGCACACATTTGAACTCTAACCCTAAAATCTCCTTTTCTTTCTGCTTAGCTCTACATAAGAGTAAATTTTGGACAAGCAGTACTTTATAACTTTTCCTCAGCTTCATCTTTTAGGTTTGAGAGGTCCTGTTAATTCTAATAGTCCATAACTTGGTTTACAAAACCTGCTTACCCTGGTTGATTCCCTTGAGAGCCAATAGCCAACCAGGGCATGTCTTTTCCTCAGAAAGCTGTCTCACGGTGAGGGGCATGCTCAGTCTCATTGAAGAAGCACCATAAGGCCCATCCAAGGGCTACCTTCCCTAGCCCCTGAAGTTTCCAACTATAGCAAAATTAGACAGTTGAGAAAAGGAGAGCTGCTTCTCAAAAACAGAGCTGTTCCCACATGGTCATAGAACAACAAAAATTCACTCAACCCAAAACCTGAAAGTATGCTTGCACCTTATTTTTTTCCAAACTACCACAGCAAAATCTCCCACCCCATGTGTTCTTCTTAGGTTGTGACTTTGTGACTTCCCCTTAGAAGGGAAGGCTCTGTATTCCCTCTCCTTGAATCTGGGCATGCCACTGTGATAGCCTTCACAAATAGAGTTCAGGAGGACGTGCTATGTGATTTCTAAGACTAGTCTTTAAAATAGAAGCACTCTGCCATGTTCTCTCAGACACTTACTCTTACATCCCAGCTTCCATGCTGTGAGGATGCCCAAACTAGCCTACACAGAGAGATGTGCAGAGAAGCCCCATGTAAGTGTCCTAACCAATAGCCCATCTGAGGTCCCAACCAGCAGTCAACATCACCCACCTTATATGTGAGTAAAAATGCCTCCAGATGATTCTAGTCCCCAACCTTTGAGTCCCTGTATTTTATTAACATTTTATTTTCTAGATTAATCTGATATGTTTAACCCATAAATCTCTTTGACCTAGAATGCTAAAATAGCCTAGCATGTGGATCTACCATGACAAATACTTTACTTCTAGGCTTGTACTGAGTTAGTTTAAGTAGGACACACTATAATGGAAAATGTCACCTAAATTCTTTTCTTCATGCCTTCCTATTCATATGTAATGGGAAAAAGAAGTTGGTCTAGCTATTCTGCCCCCTCCTGAGATTATAACGCTTTCATCATGGCTGGGAGTCTGAGAGCTGTAAATGGAATCCAATGTGAATGATTTAAGGTAACCCTGTCTATCAGATCATCAGTCAGGATTTGACTTCTACACTCTTCTCTTCCTCCTGCTTCCCGACTCTACTCAGCAGGACATGTCATCTCGTTAACCACTTGGCTTCAACATAACAACACTGTCTCCTGTCTTTCTCTTTTTCCTGTTGGTCAGCCTAGGAGAATGGGCCCAATACATAGAAGTTTCAGGAGCTTTGAAGAGAAAGAATTGACATTTCTGTAGTTCTGGCAATAACAACAACCTACCTCAGATTTGTCTGCTCTTTACAGTTTCGAGTGCTTTATACTGCTGATGACGATGCAGAGAAACTTGACCTGTCACATTGCTGTGGAATGGTACAGCCACTCTGGAAAAACGTTTGGTAGTTTCTTAAAAACTAAATACACACTTACCATATAACCCAGCAATCGTACTCCTAGGCATTTATTCCAGAGAAATGAAAACTTACATTCACATAAAAACACATACACTATTGTTCCTAGAAGCTTTATTAGTAATAGTTAACAGTGTGTTAACAAACAAAATGTCTCTTAATAGTAAATAGTTAGACTGTGATACATCCATACCATGGAATACTACTTAGTGATAAAAAGTGAACTGTGGACACATCCAACAACTTGAATGGATTTCAAAGGAAGTATGCTAGGTGAAAAAGCCAATATCAAAAAGTCAAGTAATGTATGATTCATTTGTATAACATTCCTGAAATAACAAAATTATAGAGATGGAGAACAGATTTGTTGCCAGGGATTAGAGAATGGGGGGGAGATGTGAGAATGACTGTAAGGGGGGAGCATATTGGAGACCTCTGTGGTGGAATAGCTTTATATCTTGATTGTGGTGGTGGTACACAGATGTACACAGGGGGTAAAGTGGCATATAGCCACACACATATCATACCTATGTCAGATTCCTTGTTTTGATATTTTACTGTAGTTACATTAAAATGTAACCACTAGGGGAAACTGGCTAAGGGTACAGGAGACATCCGTACTATCTCTGCAACTTCCTAAGAGTCTCTAATAATTTCAAAATTAAAATTTTTTTAAATAAGTTTTTTTTCTCACTCTCAAAAATCCTTTCAGACGTGTAAGCATTTGATATTTGTCCCCATTTTTCAGATGAAGAAACTAAGTTTCAGAAAGGTTTTGACTTGCCTAATGCCACATGGCTAAAACGATTCTGGAATTGATTCTTCTGACTTCAATTCTGGTTCTCTTTCATTCAGGTTGTAGCAGAACCACCTCAGTTCTAGAGGTCAGAGACTTAACACTTCTATTCTAGTTAATGCTTCTCATTGGGTTAGTTTCATATGGCTTATTCAATTGATTTTTTTTAACCACTTGGACTTAATAGTGTATCATTTTATGGCATAATAATTGTAGCTATATAAAATTAATTATTTATGAGTGAAAATGTTATAGAACCAAAATAACATGAAGTATGTATTTGAATACTAAGATTGAATTCAAGATCTTTTTAAAAGCCATATAGTCAATATATTTGGAACTTTAGGGATTAAAAAATTTGAAGTCTCAAAATATTTTGGAGTTTCCTTCAAAATGGCAGGTCATAAGGTTTGTCCCTCATCTTGTAGTATCAGTATTTATATAACTGAAAAAAGAATACAAAATTTACTAATCCAAAATGTACATAACTCCTTTTGACTTTTTCCAATTTCCTTTTTTTAAAGCAGAGCCAGATATGAAAAATACTTGGGGGAAAAAAGATACTAGAATCCTTATACAATTTATGATATTTTCCCCTGTTTTTGTCCACACCTAAATTGTCAGCAATTTTCTTTTTGGTGGGCCTCTCCTATACCAAGTCTTTCCAAAACATTCAACTTTGTTATCATGGAAATGACAACTCTCTTCATATTTTATTAATTTGCATCATAAATTATATACATATGAAAATCAACCACCATTGGCATTACTAAATTTGGGGAGAAAACCACAACTCTTCTTGATAGATAATCAACTCAGCTGACGGAAGTAGGAATGTGGGCATACCTGTGAGTGGCCTAATAGCTATGAGCGTGCCATGAATTATTGTGCTTCTCATAGGGACTGGAAAGTATCTGATGGAAGTCAGCTAAGAGGACCTCTAGTGTATAATATTCAAAAATTGGAATAGCATGCTATCTTATATACTAAAAAGGGAAACAAAAAATAAAGACATCTTGGAAATTAAAAATATCATTTCCAAAATAATAATAACAATAATAATAATAACAACAATAATAGAAAATGAAGTAGGGAAGAGTCCCCATATATGGAGCAGAAAGTAAAACAAAGAGACAGAAAAATGAGATAAGACTTATGAAGTGGAGAGAACTAGAAGGCCCCAGTTTCATGAGTAGGGTTCCAGTAACAGAGAACAAAACAAATGGAAGAGAGGAAGTGGTCAAGGAAATAATAGAAGAAAATATCCTAGAAGTGAGTATGTCCCCAAACGGAAGAGAAGTAAAAGTCTGGACATTTTAAAGGCCTAGAAAATTCTGCACAGAATGAAAGAAAAATCATCTACATCTATACACATCACTTAAAATTTTCACAAACCAAGAATAAGAAGAGAATACTAAAAGCTTCCAGAGGGAAAAGGGAACAAGGCTTAGATGGCATCAGATTTCTCACCAACAACACAGGAGGTCAAAATTCAATAGAGCAATTCCTTCAAAGTTCTAAGAAAAGATAGTTTTTAACTCAGAAATCTGTATCTCATCTAACTTTGAATCAAATGTGAGGACAAAATAGAGGAATTTTCAGACGTGAAAGTCCACAAAGCACCAGCTGGGTAGCAAATCTACAGATTAGCCGAAAGTCTAGATCAAGGCAGGAAGATGGAGGACTCCCAGAGGGGAGGGTTTCTGGGGAGAAAAAGGCAATTTGATGAAGGAGGCAGTATGTTGGAGATTTTAGGGAAAAAAACTGAAACATGATAAAGCAACAGAGTTCAAGAATAATAGAAAGGCCTTTCAGACACTCTGAGGTGGAGAGGAAGAGTAGGGAGAGAGGAGAGAATTAAACAAGAAAGTAGTGATTCAAATATGAGCAAACTAAAAGCTGGTATGACTTTCAGTGGTGGTTTTCAATATTTAGAATACACCTTTAGACAAATAATGGAAAATAACCATGGTTATAAAATAGTCCATAAATATTATCAAAGCCTTGAAAATTATAAAAGTAAAGGTACAGCTCATAGAAGTTGGGAGGTGGAAGATGAGAGGAGAGGTGGAGGGAAAGACAGGAAATTAATGACCTTATTTTACAAAGTGGAATAATAACCTGTTAATATGGCAGAAAAACAGAAAATTAAACTATTGATATGGCAAAGCTGAGTGTATTGCCTACCACAGTAATAGAGACTACTACTGTAGCTAATTTTATTCTATTTTTGTTCTAAGATTCTTTGAAAATATACAGTGAGGTATTAATGGTCTGGCAATAGGACTCATTCCCATTTCAGATTTTGCTTGCATATTAAATCTGCTATTTCTGGTTAAAAGCCATTCACAAAAGTGAGAAGAGAGCGAGAGTCATCTCTGCTTCAGGATCTACCCTGAATTCTGTCTGAAAGTGTTAAGGAGCTTATCCGTGAAGTCTCAGATGGACTCATCCTTTCTTTACTTACAAGACTGAATTGGAGCTTCTGACGTAATTCTGGGTCTTTTAAGTCATCCTCAGGGTCTTCCCATTCAACTTTCTCCATCTGAATTTTTGCATCTGAGGTTCCCACTAACATACGAATGAATCGGTGTAGATCTGGGAGTGCTGAATTATACACAATTAAACTAAATTCCTCTGTAAATTTCAGTCTTTTGGAAAGTCTTTTTTCAATGACTTCTCTCAGCTCAGATCAAGACCAGGAATCAAAAGCCAGAGGATTTCCCTGTTCTGAAAGGGGTTTAACTTTAAGGGATAATGGACCTTCGAGCATGTCTGGCCAATCAGGAGAGAAGGGGAGAGGATGAAGAAGAGAGAGAAGCAGAGGGACATGGAAGAGCATAGGATGAGGGAAGAGGAAGAATAAGATGAGTGCCATTTGTTTCAAGTCATGAGTTGTGGGGGTATCTAAAAGAAAGTTTAAGTGTTTCACATGTTTCCTTTTCCTTGGCCAAGGAATCTCTTAAGGAAATGATTTTGGAATTTAAATTTCTTTTGGATGCTTCTTCATGCCAATCAAAAAATGGTGACCATTTGATATTTACAAGCTTTTCATTCTAAGGTATTTCTCAAATGAGAATTTTTTTTTCCTATGTGAAAAATTCCATAATTCTAAATTATCCTTAGTGAAATTATGCCATTTATTTTTATTTTTTTATATTATGAGGATGGCCCCTGTTTTTTTAAGTTTATTTTATTATGTTATGTTAATCACCATACATTACATCATTAGTTTTTGATGTAGTGTTCCATGATTCATTGTGTGTAACACCCAGTGCTCCATTCAATACGTGCCCTCTTTAATACCCATCACCAGGCTAACCCATCCCCCAACCTCCCTCCCCTCTAGAACCCTCAGTTTGTTTCTCAGAGTCCATAGTCTCTCATGGTTCATCTCCCCCTCCAATTTCCTTCATTTTTCCCTTAGAAAGTAAGTTCATGAATTTGGACTTTGTATGAGTACATATAAGAAGGAGTGTGGCCTGGAAGTTTGGATCATTAGACTGGGTCAACCCATGAGAGGCTGTGGAAATGGCTAAACGTGTAACTGTGCACCTCCTGACTTGGGTCCCATCCAAATGGCTGGCCATCTCCATTAAAAGTTTCCAGTTCCCATGGGACATAAGGTTTGGAGAGGAGATCTCTCCCAGAATCACAGTCCCACACACAAAACAGCAAGAGTAATTAAAGTTCTCAGAAGAACAAAGACAAAGAAGGGCTATCTATGAGGCTTTTGTTTTGAGATGTGGCTTAAAATAGGTCTTTCAGTGTTTGGGCTTGATTAGGATTGGGTAAGTATCATGACAATATAGTTTAGGATTGGTGGGCACAGGAAAGGAAGGGTTTTGAGGTGAGGGTTTCATGAGGTAAAGAGTAGAGAGTCATTGGATACTATCTATTGAAAACTTGAGCAGTCAGAAGTTCATTTCAGAAAGTTCCTGAAACAAACAATAAACTTATTTTCAAGCTGCATCTTCCTGGGGCAAGAGCTTCCCGGAATAGTAAGGTCAGGTTGATGAAGACAGTAAAATAATAAAGACAAGAAGCTGGTTTCCTTTTTCAGTGGAGTATCAATAGATAACTTTGAGTGGTCACTTAACAAAAGAATCATAGGTTTAAACATGTTGTTTGAAATTGCAGAGGTGGACAGTAGAGGAAGCAAGAATATAATTTAGTCCTGTTGGGAGAAGAAAAGGAGGAATAGAAAGTCGGGGCTTTTAAAGAGCTAAATCCCCATCTTTCGTATCAAAAAATCAGGACTTTTTTCTAAAATTGATAAATAAGAAATAGTATATTTGTCGGGAGAGGTGACACTTTTCATTATAAGCCTTTGGTAGGTTTTTTGACTGTGAATATATATTTTTTTTCTTTTTTTTTTTGGAAGAAAAGGCTTAATCAAGTCTTTATTTTTTTTTAATTTAAATTCAATTAATTAACATAAAATGTATTATTGATTTCAGAGGTAGAGGTATTACTTTGGTAATTTTTTAAAAAGAAGAAAGAAGGAAAGGCTGATTAGTGACTGAAAGTTACGGAGGAAGGCCATAGGGAACCAGGGCTGCGTGAGAGAAGAGATCATTGATAATCTTCTCCAAGTTTCCTCAGAGCAGTGAGGGGGAGTGGCAGAGAGGGCATGGGGGAGGGGGAGAAAGGGGGAGAAAAAGGGAATGCCTGGGAAGTTCAGGCAGCAAGGAAACAAAGAAATAGGATAGTCCTGAGGAGGGCACTGTGAGAGGGAGCAGGACAGAGACAGATGCAGAGGTGGCAGGGACCCTGCTGAGCGGGCCTCTATTCTTGCCCCTGCGCTCCCTCCCTCTTGGCTTCTCCTTTTCCTCTTTCACTGGCTGTAACATGGGTCTGGAGTAGTTTGTATTACAATTTTTGGTGTATTTATTGACTATAGTTTTATGTTTCCTGTTCATAATTGAAAAAGCAGATGAGTTAAACATTTCATGTTCCTCATGAAAAAAAATATTAAACCAAATTGAGTAGCTTTTTATGTCACTGTGGTCTTCTGTTGACTTGTTCTGTGGGTGAGTGGTCTTCAAACACTTGCATCTCCCCCCTCGCCCCAGCCTCCACTACTCCCTTTGGTAAATGTAATCCACCTTCTCAGATGCCAGAATTTTTATTGTTTCCCTGGTGATCTGTGCTCTTCTATGACACCTTTGATTATTTTAACCTACTCTTATTATCTCTGATCATAAGATGGTCACTTTGTAGCTTAATATATGATATTCAAATTATTTCTGAACTCATTTTTGACCTTTACATATATTTCTTCCAGTAAAAAGTAAAGCAGAGCTTTCACTCCACTTAGAAACTCAGGAGTCCATTTCAATTTTTAAACAGTGACAATAAACTCCTAGGTTATAAGTGTCATCGTGTCAATTGGAGGTTCACACAGAATGGACAAAATTTTAGCAGATAATTATTCCCTGGAATAACCTCTTGTCTTTATCAGATGAATTTAGCTCAAATATACAATTAAAAATGACAAGAAAGGATTAAGAAGCCTATCTTCAGTTTGGAAGCTATAGGGAATTAAACATTTCCATGGTTGGAGGAGGCCCAAGGCAAGAAAGTCAAGAATTTGCATCATGGTAATAATATCATACTAGAATCAGAAAACATGAGGTGTCTTCCTAGTCTCTTACTAGCTGTATGACATTAAGCAAATTAGTTAATCTCGTTGAGCTACTATTTCTTTATCTGTAAAATGGGGATAAATGGCAACATCTATATCAAAAAGCTGTTGTGAGGATTAATAGGAAATAATGAATATGAAATGCTTAGCATGGTGCTTGACACATAATAAGCATTTCATAAATGTTAACTATTTTATCATCAATGTTGCTATGACTCTTGCCACTACAAATTCACCCCTGGGCTTCAGGCAAGTGACTTTACCTATTTGGGCATCAGTTAGAATAGATGAATTCTATCTCATCTCTGTTTTTGTGACACTCCAGTTCTGCTCTCTTCTACCTAAGATCTACCATGGACCTCCACAGCTGTGTGGGTGACATGGTGTCTATCCCTAGATAGGTAGATGGCAGACATCCCTTTTAAGGTTATTATTATATATACAAATTCAGTTACACTTAGGTCTTAAGCAACAACACAGTCTATTGAAAATAAACCTAAATTCTTCTCATAATCCATGATTAGCTGCTTAAACTCAAGACCCTATCTGATGCCTTTTCCTTTTCAAGGCTGCCCAAGCCTTTTCCCTTAGGGATCATCCCTTGTAATGATTAGCTATAGATTTCGTTTGCCCAGTTTCTCTTCCCTATTATCTCAGAAAATAGTTAATAAAAAAAAAAGGAAAGGAATGAAAGTTCCCTTTTCTCTTGTTTCAGGAGCTACTCCACTATTCTCTGTGTAGACACTAATCTCTATGGAGACTACTCAAGTTAGGGTAGTTCCCAAGTTTCTAGAAATTGAATCTTGCTCTTTGTGTAACCATCCTGGATAATGTAGTTCCTGGCTCCCTTCTATATCCTGGATCCTGACAGTCTTTCTCAGTGCCCACAGTCCCCAGTCTCCCACTTCTCTTTGAATTAGTAGGAAACTGAGCACAATTTGGGATTATCCTATGGTTGAAGTAGACCTTTTCTGTGATTCCAGAATACAAAAGGGCTCATTCCTCCCTGGGCTTTGCTCTGTACCTAAATTTTATCCAACAAATTGTTTGCACATCAGGTCAACTGGAGGGGTCTGTGATATCTGAATGGTCCCAAGTTCTCTGGGGGCTCTCAGGGCAGCTGGGACTTCCTGTCCAGCTTCCTTTCTGGGGGCTTTCCAAGGAAAGCCTGCTTCTCTCTCTCTTATTTCTGATCTTCTCTTTTTCAGTCTTTGTTCTCTTTGGTTTCCACTTTTCAAGGATTCTGTGGGGTGACCCAACCAGGCAGAGGCCAGCAGTGAAAGAATTCACCCAAGGCAGAACAAAGGAGATAGAAGTTTATTGAATACACCTCAAGGGAGTGAAGGGCAGGACGGCAAAGGAGAGGCTGGACTGTCTGACAGGAGGCAGTGATGGGGGGGCTGTGGTTAAGGGAGGGAATGAGGACATACAGGAGCCTATGGAATTTCCCTTTCTTGGAACCTGTGTCTGGTTGTAAGTAGCCCATTGGTCAGCTAGGGCTTATGGCTGTTTCGAGGTGGGTTACCTAATGGGCCTGTGTGCAGTCAGCCCAGTGGTCACTGCGGCCCTTCCACCTCACTCAGGCTGCCAGTGCTTCAGCCTGTTGCCTAAAAGTGGCCCCTACAGATTCTATTACTATATCCTCTAGCTCAGAGGCTTTTATCCTCAGCTGTGTCCAGTCTACTACTAAGGCCATCAGAACTGTTCTTCATCTCTGTTACAGTTTTTATCTCTAGCATTTCTTTTTGCTTCTTTCTTAGGACTTCCTTTGCTCTGCTATCTGTTCTTGCATGCTGGCTATTTTATCCATTATAACCCTTTGTATGTTAATCCTAGTTGTTTTAAATTTCCAGCCTAATAATTCCAATGTCCCTGCCACGTGTGGTTCTGATGCTTGCCGGCCTCTTCTCTTGTGCTTATTTTATTATAGGTATGTCTTGTAATTTTTTCTTGCTAGCTGGACATGATATGCTGGACAAAAAAGAACTGCTATAAATAGGACTTTAGTAAGGCGGTGGTGAGGTGTTGGGGGAGGGGAAACATTCTACAGTCCTGTGTTTAGGTCTCAGTGAGCCTGTGCCTCTGGACTATGAATCTCACAAATATTTCTCTCCTTTTTTTTTAAGATTTTATTTATTAATTTTTGCGAGAAAGAGAGAGAGAGAGAGCCCTAGCACAAGCAGGGGGAGGGGCAGAGGAGGAAGCAGAGTCTCCACTGAGCAGGGAGCCTGATTCGGGACTCGATCCCAGGACCCTGGGATCATGGCCTGAGCCGAAGGCAGATGCTTAACCGACTGAGTCGCCCAGGCACCCCATCTCCTTTTTTTTTTAACCCTTTTAAGTGAGACAGGATGGCTAGAATGGGCTGGAGTTGGATATTTTCCTTGCCCGAGTCAGTTAGGCTCCGATAAAACCCCGGCAGGTTAGACTCCGGCTAACTGGTTTTCTCTGAGGGCAGGCCTTATGAAGAACAGTGCTCTGTTGTATTTTAAAATGGTTCCTTCTCCCCTTCCCCTGCCAAAAGCCCAAGGAGATTTTCTCTGATATTTACGGTGGGAACCGGACCAAGTTCCAGGAGGTAACTCTCACAGTATTGTGGGGCCCCTCTATAACTGGGGCCCCCTGGAGTTTTTAACTCTCAGAGTCAATTACAGTTCAGGTTTCCCTAGAGGGCACTTGTTCCCACAATAGTTTCTGCTCCCAAGTCTCTGCTCCTGTTAGGGTCACATTCACCTGTCTCCAATCTCGAGGGCAGTGGTTTGCGCTACATCCCCCCTCTCTTACAGAGAGGCTTGGGACAGAGAGCCTACTTCCAAGCACCTTACATGTGGAACCAGAAACCCGGAGTCTAATGTTCTCTTTTTAATTAATTTTTCATTTTAAAGTAATACATGAATAAATTATCCTTGAAAAAGCTAATATATTCCAAATAAGGAGAGTCTTCTTTGTATTCCATCCACAGTCTTACTCTTCTCTCCCCCTCCCTGAGGTCTGTACTTTTATCATTTTAATGTGCATTCTTCTAGACTTTATATTTGTATGCATATATTGGAGACCTTTATTAACATATGTAGATTTACCTAATTTTTTAAAAGATTTTATTTATTTGAGAGAGAGAAAGAGAGTGGGAGAGAGCAAGCAGGAGCTGGGGTGGGGGGTGGCAGAGGGAGAGGAAGAAGCAGACTTTGAGCAGAGAGCCCGACACCGCGGGGCTCAATCCCAGGATGCTGGAATCCTAACCTGAGCAGATGCTTAACCAACTGAGCCAGCCAGGCACCCCAGTTTACCTAATTTTCTTAAAGTGCTGTTATAATCCACAGTATGGCTGCATTCTGCTTTATTTAGCAACTCCCCTTTTGGCAAACATTAAGGATACCTCTGTCTTCAGGAAATATAGTAGTACCAAATGAAAGAAGCCAGTCCCAAAGGACCACATATTGTATGATTCCATTTATATGAAATATCCCTAAATAGGCAAATCGATAGAGACAGAAAGTAGATTAGTGGTTTCCCATGCTGGGGACAGGGTGGGGGGAGGGCAGTGTTGGGGAGTGATGGCTGAGGGGTACAGGCTTTCTTTTTAAAAATATTCTAAAATTGATTGTGGTGATGGATGCACAACCCTGTGAATATACTAAAAGCCATTGAATTGTACACATTAATCGATTAATTGTATGGTACATGAATTATATCTCAATAAAGCTGTATAAAAGAGAAAGAAATATAGTAGCCATCTCGTTAGGCATGCTTCATCAGGACTAATTAAATTAGAAGCAGCCTCCAGGACTACCTAATAGTGCTGGTGGTTTTTAACCTCAGCTCCTCATCTACACAGGTGCCATACTCTGTGACAAGCCTATTCTCTTCAGCAGTTAAAGTTTTGTTAGGTTTCAGCCATGACCTTAAACTTGAGTAACTGGCCCAAGGTCATGCAGATCTGCTACCCCAGAGTCAACGTTCTTTCTACTACATCATGTTGTCTTCTATGTATTTTAGCTTTGAGGATTCTCAAGGACCTGAGGGCTCTCTGAGGTCAGAGGCCTTAGTTGCTTAATCTCTATCGTGTTCGCCACCCCAAGCAGGGTGATTAGCGCACACGTGGTTCCTAGTGTCTGTTGGTAGAAACACACTCTTGGAACTCTCTACTTTATCTGTGCATGTCTTGCCTGAGCGTGGCCGTGTACCATCTAAGACATCTGAGTTCCTGTGGGGGGTTTACACAGGAGGCCATGGGGAGCCTCTGACTAGCTCCAAGAAGGGGATTTTCTTTTTAAAGAGGATGTTAGGAAGAGTCTACAGGGAAATGTTAGGAAATTAAAAACCTGTGGAATCAGCATGAAGGCTGCTTATGGAGTACATTAGTCATGCAAGGTGAATTCATTCTTGAGAAAGCAGAGAAGTGGAGAGATGGGGAGGATACCCTTGGCAGGATGCAAATGACAGGTATGATAGTTTAACGAAGTACCTTCAGAAGGAAGAAACGCAACCTCAGTCATCCCTAATGCACATAAGCATGTGTGGATCAGATTAAGAAGGAGAGAAAATTAGAGTAGTGGCCAAAGCAGAAAGAGGCACATTGAGATATGGTTGTATGTAACAAATAAAACTGACCTCTGGAACACACAGATGCTATCTCTAGACAAAAAATAAATCAACTACAGCATCTTGCCTCAGTGGAAGGGAGATACTATATTTGGAAAACAGTTGGTTTTGAAATGAGAAGTAAGGCCAGGTAAGAACAGAAAAGGAATAGAGGACTTCTCTTCCTCTGGATTAGAACTCTAGGACTTGGAGTCCAGAGTAGACAGGCCCAAGTCCTTGTGAGATGGACAGCTATGAAAATAAGCCTGGCCTAAGTGCCAATCCCTGAAATCAGGCACACCTGAAGACCCTCCATTGCCTAGCTATTATTTTGTGGGAGATTTTATGGAACTTTATTTTGGAGGCATCTTTGAATGTCCTCGATTCTTTTTTTTTTTTTTTAAGATTTGTTTATTTATCTGAGAGAGAGAGAGTGAGAGAGCACACAGGGGAGGGAGGATGGGCAGAGGGAGAGAGAACGAGAGAGAGAGGGAGAGAGAGATTGGGAGGGAGGAAGGGAGGGAGAGAGAGTCTTAAGCAGACTCCAAGCTGAGCATGGGAGCGTGACTTGGGGCTTGATCTCAGGACCCTGAGTCATGACCTGAGCCAAAATCAAGAGTCGGATGCTTAACCCCCTGCACCTAGGTGCCCCTGAATGTCCTCGATTCTGCTTGCAATTTCTTCATCTCATGAAATAAGTCAGTAGTCCATGCATATTGTAACTTCAAAATTGGAGTCTAATTTCTGGAGTAAGTAAATCTCAAATTCACTCCTAAGTCTACTATGGACATGTTAGGGGACACAAGTCAGTTACCACGTTTTTCTCTTCCTCCATTTCTCCCTTTGTAACAGAGATAATGTAGTTTTCTTAGTTCTCTCAGGATAAATGCTTGTAAAAATGTGAAATTATTTTACTCCTTTGAAACCTATTCAACAATCATTCATTAAAAATTGGTTTCTTTTGTGCAAGGTACAGCGCTTGAGTCTGTGCAACATGATCCCCATGCTTAATCCACAGGATTATTGTACCAGGCAGCAAATGAACCAAGCACTGATATGCATTAGGTCTTTACTACTTTCTTTTCTAGAAATATCTCTCCTGGAATCTGACTCTGGAATTTCCTGACTTTTCCAAGTTTAGATAATAAATCTTCCATCTCACTAGTATAACTTAATGCTTTTATTTGCCTGAATTATATTTTAAAAAGAAAGTTATACAGTCCCACTGCGTTCAGCAAGGCCACAACATATTCAAGCATATTTCATTAGATTTATACTCTTGAGGTTTTACACTGCACAGTACTAAGAACTTTAAACATGCAATAATTAACACTATACAGTTGAAAACAGAATCTGGGAAGGGATAATATTTTCTAAATTGGACAGGATTTATTTCAAGCCTCAAACTTAGACTCAGAAGATACAAGGTGCAGTTTGAAAGAAGGGGCTCCAGTTGACCTATCCCATTTAGTGGTCCACCCTGGACCCTCACCCCCATCTGTGGCCAAAAGGACACATTGTACAAAGGGCTGCTTCTGTGGTAACCATCTGATGGCTCTGCATTACCTGAAAAGTTAAGGGAATCAGTAGATGAGGGCTGAGCAGACAAAACAATGAATCCAACCACCAGGTCACCACTAACTGCTGGTTTTCCTATCCTAATGGCTAGGTCTGGGGGGGTGGGGGAGGAAGAGAGTTCCCCAGTGCCTAACACAAAGACAATTAAGAGTTAATTAATTACTTAATTAACAGTTTATTATTAAAAACAAAACAGGGGTGCCTGGGTGGCTCAGTTGGTTAAGTATCCTACTCTTGATTTCAGCTCAGGTCATGATCTCGGGGTCATGAGATGGAGCCCCGTGTCGGGTTCTGTACTTAGCTCGGCATCTGCTTGTCCCTCTCCCTCTGCTCCTCCCCTCATTCCCTCTCTCAAATAAATAAATAAAATCTTAAAAAAAAAAAAAGAAGAAGAAGAAAATTCACATTAGCAGACATTCATTTGAGTACCTACTGGGTACAGTGTATCAAACTATGTGGTGAGGCCATAAAAGCAATGGAAGCCATGCTGTGTAGATATTACCAGTGAGGGCAAAATCATGGACCATAAGCTGAACACAGAAAGATCAGGTAAGTGTGGAATAAGGCTACTTAGAGGAAGAATTCCTTCAAGGATAAGGAATGTTCATATCTGGCTTTGGGAGGTGGTGAGGACCAAGGATTCCATCTGCCGGGAAGGACCCTTGCAGAGACAGCAAGTGGGCATGTTGAGAAGTGGCGGGAGATGCCAGTGAGATATAAAACAGCTGGTCCAGAGAGGACCTCTTAGCACTTAGGTGGACTCAATAAGCAATCGGGATCATGTTGGGTCCTTAATTAGGAGAGGAAAGTAAACAGACATTGTGTATCAGGAATTTTCTTTTGCAGCAGCTCTTTGGGGTTCAGTGGAGTAGGAGGATCCAGGAGGCAGGAAGGTCTTCTGGGCATCAGCCCTGGTCTGAGTCAGAGACTGGGAAGCTATCCTGGAAGAGATGAATGGGAAAGACTCCTAGGTGGATGAGGTCCCCTGTGTAGTCCTGTTAATATCCTCCTTTACCCCCTCATCTCCACACCTTGAAACCTGGTCCCATGCAGAACAGACAGCTGTAACAAAGCACAGGCTTGATAAGTGATTAGAGAGAGGACACTGGCTGGTGGAGACAGGAAAGATTTCATGGATAAATCTGGAAAGATTAATTGAATTTTGATGGTACAATGGTATTTGAGGAGGAGGAGAGAGAATGTGAAGGAATGTAGATCTGCAGAAATAGAGGTCGTGTCTCATCTTGGTCACAATGCTATGTGATATGTTATGGCTCTTTATAGTTTAATTAAATTTATACTTTATAATTTAAATGTGTAATTGAAATTTATAATTAAATTATAATTTATATTTCAATTAAAACTAGAGAAGGACAGAAGAATGGAAAGCTAGATAGTCTGACTTATTTTATTTATAACAGCTTTATTGAGATATAACTCACCATAAAATTCACCCTTTTAAGTATACAATTCAGTGGTTTTTAATGTATTCACAGAGTTGTGCAAACGTCACCACTCTAATTTTAGAACATTTTCATCGCCACCAAAAGAAACCCCATCCATACCCATTGGCAATAATCTGACCTATTTTTAATTTAAAACTCACAAACACAATGAGAATGGAGGCTCTGGCTCTCAGGAACTCTCTTGTCTTTCCTAACTGGGTAGGAACCTTGAATAACTCTCATTAATCTTTGAGTCCCATGTCCTCCCTGCTGCTCCACAGAAAAATATCCTGATGTGGCTAGACTGTGGGGATGGAGATGAAAGGAAAGGTCCTGGAGCCCCGAAAGGAAGGATATGTATGAGAACCTCAAGGGATGAAAAGGGAGCAGTTGGGCCCGAGGGAAGGAGAAGCAACCAGGGTCAGTGTTGTAGAGCAGATAACAAGGCAGCTCTTCTCCCAGCAACCCCAGGAATGTGAGAACCACACAGGACAATCAGGCACCTGCTCTGCCCTCACAGACCTTCTGGGGCTTGACTGAGCAGAAAATAATTTCCCTTTTTCTACCCATCCTCCGTGGAGCAGCGGAGGGTGCTCATCTCCCCCTTTCTGCCATGCGGCTGCTTAGTGCCAGATCCTGAGCTAGGGACTTTCTCTGCGGTGTCTCACAGAGATCATTTCATCTCCACACCAGCCCTAATGAGGTAGATACGGCTTTCCCTGTTTGTTTGGAGATTAACAAATGTAACCTCATAGAGTTAAAGTAACTTGCTCAGGATCATTTGCCAGGTAACGGCTAGAATTGATTCCAAACCCAGGACTCCAACCAGGACTCATTTAGCTTCTAGATCTTTACTGTCACTGCCTCAGGGGGTTCAACATCCTTCTGAATCCCTCCTGACACCCCAGGACAAAGAACCAGGGTAGAAGAAAGTCTACTACTCAAGTCCGATAAAAGCACTTGGTGACTAAGGTTATAAAAATTTTTGAACCCTTCACTAATGTGTTTGAAAGTGATGTGGCCTTCCCAGCAGTGTCTTTTCTGTGTTAGCCCTTTGCACATCTGGCATGCTAGATCCCAGATGTGTGATTTTCATCCCCTGCGGTGGGGCCACAGTACTGAGGATCCTGCCGGTTCAGCTGTTCTCGGGAAGGCCTGTTTCTTTGACCGGGCCTGCAGGAGGTGGCTAGTGGTGGTTCTGCAGTCCCTGATTTATTACTGTGTCCAGCCAGAGACAAGGGCTGTGCAGTTGGTACACACCCATGCACACGTGCACATGCACACACACAGACACGCCCCATCCATTTGGAGAGGAACACAAAGAAGGAAACATTCACAAGGCATCACCACTGATTTCTCTTTTCTCCCAGATCAACTGGTCTGACTTCTCCCTGTTGCCTCCTTTGCCTGTGGTCTGTCAGCTGGGGGTGATGACAGGGAATATTTCAGACTCTTTCCCCATCTGCTCCAAACACCAGGAAGCTGCAGGCCTGCTTCCCTCCAGGCCAGCTTAGAAATCCTGGTGTCAGGATAGAACAGGCTTCCAAAAGCCAACCACAGAACATTTAATACCTGTGCAAACCCCACATAGAATTCATATGCCATAGGGTCATGGCTTTATGAGTGTTTCCATGACATGGTATTATTATACCCCAGATCTCTCACCTCATATGTCACTCAAGCATTCTCTGTCAGGAAACCAAGGATAAACATCCAAAAAGAAGATTAATATTAGAGAGACTAAAAGAGTAAAGTTCACCCAAACCATATGGTTCAGCTCAGAAGGGATGTGTGTCAGCCCTTTTCTCTATCCCTTCACCCCTGCCTTCCACCTCATCTCGCCTCACACTCCAAACAGGAATCCCTTTACAGCAGTGATGCGTGGGCTACCTGTGTCAGAGTCAGGAAACTTGTTAAAAAGGCAGATTCCTGGGAATCATCATTTTTGGGACATGACCTGAGAATCTACATTTCACAAGCTCCCCAAGAGATGTTTGTAAATGGCAGGTCCCCATGAGACCTCCCCAAGAAGCAAACCACCTACCCCTGTTTGAGTACATTTTGTCATGTAGAACTCACTACTTCCTTAGGCAGCTAAGTCTAGTGTAAGATGATTGTAATGAGGGGAAAGATCTCCTTTATTGGGCTGGATTTGACCTTCTGTCACCTCCCTTCCATGGAAGAGCCTCTAGCTCAGACCTTTCTGTGTCCCAGCTCAGGAAGCAGAAAACTGAATCCACCCACTGAACTGGCATAGCCAGTCAAATCAGGGCACTGAACGACAAGGTTTTGACCTGCCATGGTCGTGCAGAAGGCCTGGAGCTGAGTGTCTTGGTTAAAAGCCCAGCCTCTGGACTCCTCTATCAGGGGCAGATCCTGGCTGTATACCTGTGGGCAAGATGCTCCTTCTCTCTGTGACCCATTTCCTCATCTGCAAAACAAGGATAGTGAGATAAGTTTTTGTGAAGCTTAAATAAAATAATACACATAAAGCACTCACAAGAGTGCCTGTTATATATTAAGTGCTCTCTAAGTATCATCATCATCATCATCATCATCACTAAGTGGGAAGAGGGCAAGGAAAAAAATTCTTCAAGTTTTGCCTGCTTGGACTTTTGCTTCTTTTTTTTTCTGTTCCATGCATTGACAAAAGAAGTAAAAGTTTAAGGATATAAGGTTGATACAGAGACCATGAGAACCAGTCATTCTCCGCTGAGTACTAAGTAAAATAATGTGGCCAGCACTCAAAACAGCACTCATAACTAATTGCTATTCATGGGGTGACTATACATCCCAGCACTTTGCCCAGCATTGCCCCCTTTTGTTTCTGTGGTAATTATACTACTCTTAAAGATATCTGTTTGGACAACAAACTGTTGAGTTGCCGCAGACACAAGATGTTCAGAAGACTTTCATTCAATATGGGTTGGAAGCATTAAGACAGGTTACTAAGAGAGTTTGTGAAATCTCTTCCTTGGAAATATTTAAAACATGCCCATCTGGCTGGGATGATTTAGAACAACTGCAAATAAGTGCTCATTTATAAACCCCTAAAATGCTTTGTTTAGTTTGGTTTAACTAAACCGCCTTGCCCTGCCCCCAGGAGGCACGTACGTAGTAAAATTAATGGAAACAACATTCTTAACTACTCAAGTCACCAAAAAAAAATTGCTTTGTGCTGTGGGCTAGTGGATGAGCAACCATTATGAGCTTAGAGCCAGTAACATCGTGCCTTAGATTGTAGAAGAAAGATACCATAGGATTGCAAGTTAACAAATGTTTGGACAACTAAAAGTTTGATATAAGAATATAGTCTAGGGCGCCTGGGTGGCTCAGTTGGTTAAGCGGCTGCCTTCGGCCCAGGTCATGATGCCAGGGTCCTGGGATCGAGTCCCACATCAGGCTCCTTGCTCAGCAGGGAGCCTGCTTCTCCCTCTCTCTCCCTCTGCTTGTGCTCTGTCAAATAAATAAAATCTTTAAAAAATAAAAAAATAAAAAATAAAGAATATAGTCTACTACTTGGGTAAGAATGTTGTAAGAATAGTTAATAGTGTACCAGGTACTGTGTAGATATTAACACATTTTATCCTCAAAAACCCCTATGAACTTACTACTGTTATTAGACATATTTACAGATGAGAAAATGGAGTCATAGAGAGTTAAGGAACTTGCTCAAGTGAAGGGCAGAATCGCAGTTTGTCCCTGGCGGTTTGCATCCCAAGCCTGTGCTCTCCACCACTCCGCTGTGTGCTCCCCAGCAAGAGAGAACACTTTAGTGTAAATGAGGTGGGGGCAGTTGCTCCAGTTAGTTTGATCTGGGCTGCCTACTGGTGAGAGCAGACTGCCTTGCAACTGAGGGAAACAAACTGGTCCTCACTGAGGAATGAATGAAGAAAAATAGTATTATAGAACTTTACATTTAATCCTCATGACATCCATGGAAGGTAGGTATCATCATTTTCGTTTCGCTGTTCAGGAAAGTGAGTGCTTAGAGAGGTTAAGGAGTTTGCCGAGGACTCACTGTAAGTCAGGAGCAGAAGCAAGATTCTGACTCAGGAATCGTACCTGACTGGGAACTCCTGCTCTGAGTATCTGTGAAAGATGTCTGTGACCATCACTAAGCCAAATACACAGGCTACAAACTTGAATATAGAAAATGACCCTAGGGGTGTGTGTGTGTGTGTGTGTGTGTGTGTGTGTGTGTGTGTACACAGAAAAAGGAAAAGAAGAAAGTATAGCAGAAATGTCAACAGTGGTTAACTCTGGGTAGTAGAATCATAGGTAATGTGTTTCTTCTGTATGTATTTTCTAAGTTTTGCTTAATGAACATGTATCTTTTTTAACAGTTTTACCGAGATATAATGCCAAATACTTTACCCAGTTAAAGTGTACAATCCAGTGGTTTTTAGTACCTTCACAGAATTGTGCAGCCATCACTACAATCACTTTTAGAACATTTCCGTCACCCTAAAACATTACCCACGATCATGAGCAGTCACTCCCTGTCGGCCCCCAGCCCCTCTAGCTCTGAGGAAACACTAATCTGCTTTCTGTCTCAATAGAATTACCTATTCTGGGCATTTCATATAAATCGAATCATATAACATATGGTCTTTTGTTAATTGCGTCTTTCACTGAGCACAATGTTTTCAAGGCTCATCCAGGTTGGCACATGTATCTACTTCATTTCTTCTTATGGCCAAATAATATTCTGTTACAGGAATATACCGCGGTGTATTTATCCACTCATCAGTTGTATCCATTTTTTGGCTATTATGAATAGTCATGCACCAGTTTTTGTGGGCATATATGTTTTCCATATATGTATGTACCTAAGAGTGGAATTGCTGGGTCATGTAGTACCTCTGTGTAACCTTTTGAGGAACACATGTATCTTTTTTTTTTTTAACAATTTTATTTATTTATTTGACAGAGAGAGAGTACAAGCAGGTGGAATATCAGGCAGAAGGAGAGGGAGAAGCAGGCTCCCTGCAGAGCAAGGAGCCAGATGCGGGACTCGATCCCAGGACCCTGGGATCATGACCTGAGCCGAAGGCAGTTGCTTAACCGACTGAGCCACCCAGGTGCCCCACATGTATCTTTTTAAAAGTAATTTGTTTTAAAGCCAGGGCTCCAGGAACCACTTATATGATAGTTGGAGCAGGAAAAACTATCTCAAAATTAGATGTTCCATGTGAAGCCTCTTATAAAAATCAAATCATCCAAATAACAAAAAGAAAAATAGAATAAAAAATAAGAAACTTAATCCTCAAGAGAGATTGATATGTATATTGAGTCATTTGTCTATTCATACTACAAATATTTTTTGAGTGTCTATTATATATAAGAAAGGACCAGTGGATTTGAAGTGAGAAGATCTAATCTCTGCCTTTTCAGGCTCTCTCTTGAAGGGCGTACGTGAGGCTCCAATAGAATCAAGTGTTTTGTACATTGTAAATGTCTATTCAGCTGTGAAGGATTTGCAATAGGAAGGATCAGAGGCAAAGTCCTCCTGAGCTACACCAAGAAAATGCACTCAGTGCAGAAGAAAAGGCCCAAGAGGCAGAGAGCAAGGTGGTGCCTTCATGGCTCCAGGACCAGGCTTTGGTCTCAGATTGCTCAGGTTTTATCAGGAGACTCCAAAGGGAGGACAGGGCCCAGGACCATCTGTGGGGTACATCTAAGGGCAAAGACAAGCCCTGTGTGGCTTTGCTCCTTTGTCCAGCTCCTCATTATCCGGATCAGATCTGGTTGGGAGGAGAAGGCAGCCCAGCAATCGCACTCAAAGGAGTCTGCAGCCTCGCCAGCAAAGGAACAGGGGGAAAGAGGTGGGTTGTGACATCACTCCCAGTACCTAGACTGCTGTGGTAGCTGAGTGAGGAGATGTTCGAGGAGATTTGAGGATATGATTGACAGTACTGATAAGCATAAGGGGGCAGTGGAGGCCAAGGGATTAAACAGAGTGGGTGAGGTGAGAATGGATGAGATGATATTGTTTCCAGCTCTGCACTCCATTTTTCAAAACCTTTCAATAGTCTGTACTACCTATAAAGTGAAGCCCTTAGTGAGGCATCCAAGACCCCCCATGGGCTGACCCCAGCTTAATTCTCCATCCTCACTTCCCACTGCTCGCCTTCAGTGCATCCAGCCACACTGAAGTATTTACTGTCTCACAAATGAAACCAGAATTCAGCCTTTGTCTGGAATTACCTTCTTTACTCTCTATATATCCAAAGTACTGCCAGTTCTTCAAAGTCCAGCTTCCAAACCATGTCTTCCACAAGGACTACCCAGAACACCCACACCTGCCTTCCCAGACAGAATTAGTCTCAGGAGTACCTAGGTGGCTCAGTCAGTTAAAGTGTCTAGATCTCAGCTCAGGTGTTGATCTCAGGGTCATGAGATCAAGCCCCACGTTGGGCTCCATGCTGGGCGTGATGCCTACTTAAAAAAATGAGTCTCAGACTTCACAGGATACATATAATTTTTTACCCACATAATGACTCTCACATGATGTCTTTACTTCTCATTAGAGGGTGGGCCTCCCAAATTTACCTGCCCCTGATATAAAGTCTGGCTCGGACTTTATAAATATTTGTTGAATCATTGAGTGCATGAATTAATGGAACACAGGTGTGAATAAGGGGAGAGAAAGGAGGACTTGAGGAATGTGAGAATAGATATACTCAGGTAAGTGCCAGTGCAGGAGAGAAGGCTTCATGGAGAGATGACTGGAGGTGTGCTGAGTGAGGTACAATCAGATGGGAGTGGAGATTGGTGATGGGGTGTAAGAGCAGACAAAGAGGAAGGGAATGTACAGGGCAAAAAGTAAGCCCTACCCTGGGGGCTCAGACTTGAGCTAAAGAACCAATAGACAGAACAGGTTTTATTCCCAGGAATGAATTCAGATGCCTACAGGGGCTAGACATGGGGCACCAATGAGTAGGGAATAATGCGTGTCCTATCTGACGGTATAGCGTTGGCTCAGCTCCAGTGGATTCTTGGAGGTGAGGCACCATGGACAGGTCTTGAAATCTTCAGAAGAAGCCAGAAATACATGTTTTTTGGTGAGATTTCCCCTTTGTGAAATATTACAAACTACTTAGGGCTTTAAAAACTTTATTGAAACATAATATATATGCAGAAATGTACACATGTCCTAAGTGAATTTTCAATGAATTTTCACAAACTGAACATGTTCGTGTAACCAGTACTCTGATCAATTATCAAAATGTCACCAGCAATTCAGAAGCACCTCCCCGCCACCCATATGCTCCCTTCCAGAGCTACTGTCCTAGTAGTAACCACTCTTGACTTCCTATTTCATAGAATAATTTTGCCACTTTTATACTCTATATAAATGCAATCATGTAGTTAATTTTTTGTATGTCTAGGTTTTTTTCACTCAACATTATATTTGTGAGAAACATCCATATTGCTGGATGTAGTTATGGGATTGTTCATTCTCATTGCTGTATAGTATCCCATGTGCCAATATACACATTTTATATGTTCATTCTACTGCTGGAGGACATTTAGATTTTAACATTTTAACTATAACACACAGTGCTGCTAGGGACATCTAGTAGGTGTCTTTTGGTGAACATATGTGCCCATTTTTACTGAGGATACGTAGGAATAAAGTAGCAGAATCATAAAATAGGTATATGTCCAGGTTTGGTAGATAATGCCGATGTGTTTGTACAGATTTGCATTCCCACCAGCAGCATATGAAAGTTCTGGTTTCCCTACAACATTGTCTACACTGATTTTTTTTTTTTCATTTTAGGCATTCTTGTGGATGTGTAGTGGTACTGCATTGTTGTTTTGATTTATATTGCCCTGATGAATAATGAAGCTGAGCACCTTTCCCTTTGTTCATTGGCCATTTATATAATCTCTTTTATGAGGTGACTGTTCAAGTTATTTGCTCATTTTTCCATCGTCCATCCTTTTCTTTATATATTCTGGATATGAAGCTTTTGATAGACAAATGTACTATGAATATCTTCTATTCAGTCGCCTGCCTTTTCACTCTGTTAATGGTGCCTTTTGATAAACACAAGGTATTAACTTAATTGTCCAGTTTATCAATTTTCTCTTTATAATCAGAATTCTTTGTGTTTTAAGAAATATTTGCATACTCCACTGTCATAAAGGTGTTCTCCTATGTTTTCTCTAGAAACTTTATTGTTTTATCTTTCATATTTATCTCTGCAATCCATCTGGAATTGATTTATTGGATAGTATAAGGTATGGTCAATAAACATGTTTCCATATGGATATCCAATTGTCTCAACACCATTTATTGAAAAAGATCATCCTTTTCCCAGTGCTCTGCAATGTTGCCTTTGTCATAAAACAGGTTCTCATAGATGTGAGGGTGTGTTTCTGGATTCTATATTAGATTTCATTTGTTAGTTTGTCTATTCTTGCACCAAATCCTCAGTGTCTTGATTATCCTATCTTTATAATAAATCGCCATATCTGGTGGTATCGGTCTTTTCCAGCTTTGGTTTCTTCTTCAAAATTACCTTGGATATTTTTGGCCTTTTGCATTTCTACATGAATTTTAGAACTAGCTTGCTAATTTCTGCAAAAGAACCCCCTGAAATTTTGCTAGAGATTGCATTAAATCTATACTTTAATTTAGAGAGAATTAACATCTTTACAACAGTGAGTTTTCCATTCCAGGAATATGCTAAATCTCTTCATTTATTTAGATTTCTCAGTTCCTCTCAATAATGTTTTGTGGTTTTCAGGGTAGAGGTTAGGTCTTACCCACATTTTATTAGATATATTTGATATTTGTTGAAGTTATATCTTTTTTTAAAGTTTTATTTTCTACGTAGTTGTTGCTAGTATATAGCAATCAAATTGATTTTGTATGTTGGCCTTATAACCAGTGATCTTGCTAATTTCACTTAATTCTTTTTTTTTTTAAGATTTTATTTATTTATTTGAGAGAGAGAATGAGAGAGAGAGAGAGAGCACATGAGAGGGGGGAGGGTCAGAGGGAGAAGCAGACTCCCTGCTGAGCAGGGAGCCCGATGTGGGACTCGATCCCGGGACTCCAGGATCATGACCTGAGCCAAAGGCAGTCGCTCAACCAACTGAGCCACCTAGGCGCCCTAATTTCACTTAATTCTAATAGTTTGTAGATGCTTGTGGATTTTCTACATACACAATAATATTGTCAGCAAATAATTAAAATTTTATTTCTCCTATTCTGATTATTACCCATATTTGATTAGGACCATGTATTTGCTGAAGAAGTATGTTTATAGAGGTGACCTACTATTTCTGTTGGGATTTGTTGTTCATACCTCCTTCCACCATGTTCATATTCCTTTTGCTCTGGAACTATATATACTCCTTCCTCTGTTCTCTGCATTCCAAGGGTCAGTGTAGCTCACAGTATATTTCTTTAGACTCTCTGTTACTACCTGGTGAACTCAGCTTTCCTTTTATCAATACTACTCTGCTTTCGCAAGAAGTGTATGTGATGAACAATGAAAGTGAGAAGTCAACATGGTTTCTTGTTCAGCTCGGTCTTTTCTGTGGTATGGAGCTAAGTCTCTACTAGGAACACTCTCCATTTCTCTGGTGGCCCACCTTAGATTTCTTAATACCAACAAGAGTACACTTTTAAGACTGACTTTATTCTACCTAAGACAAACAGGCCTAACATTTGGTAAGGATGCTAATTATGGTGTATGGTGCTAATTATGGTATATTACGGTTGTTTCCGTGATAATGGACCTTCTTCTTAATGCTGTTTCATTCTTTTTGTTTTTGTCGCTGGGTTTTGAAGGAGAATAAAGTTAAAATGCCTTTATTACATCATCTGCAACCAGATGTCCCCTTTCACATTTCCTCCCCTTCACATTTTAAAAAATTAAAATTTATAGTTCTTTATTATAAACATTATACATGGTCATTGTAGAAAGTACAGAAAATAAATGGAAATACACAGAAGAATCATTAAGAATAGAATAGTATGGACTTACTTGCTTGAGGCAAGAGCAGCAGAGACTTTGGTATAACTGCAAGACAAGAGGTGTTAATGGACAAAAGAATCCCTTAGAGAGCCAGACTGTGCCAAAATATACAGCCCTCAAAGGGGAATTTAGTTAGACAAATCCACAGGACAAGCCGAGTGTGCAAACATAAACAACCCTCAGAGGGGAGATCTGGTCAGGCAAACCCAGACAGGGCCCTGCAGGAAAGCAGAGACTGCAGAAAAGGCAGAATGTGCAAACAGCACCACTCAGAGGGGAGGCATAAAGAGGGTGGAATCCCAGGCATTAGAGGTGCTGGAAGGCTTATTAAGTTACATTTCATTCCCTGGGGCTAATGCTGAATCATTCCCAGTTAAAGATTCATTGAATGCATTTTGCTAAATGGCTCAGAGGGGTCATGGCTTCCCCAGAGAAGACAGAGCTATTATTGTTGGAAGGGATCTCAGGGAGAGTCTAGGCCAATACCTCCTAAAGCATGGTCCATGGGCCACAACTGGCATAGGAAGTTATTTTAATGGTACAGAGATTTTCTTTTTACTTTAATAGTTATATTTATTTTAATTTGTGTTAGAAAAAATTATAACTAACACAATGAAACCACAATTTCACAGATATCCTTATTTAGGATGAGGCTAAATTTGGTGGTAATGTTAGACCTGGACTAATTTAAAGAAAACTATTAAGCAAATAAAGTACAGGGTTGGGCAGGTATTGCAAAAATCAAGGTTTGGGAATTCTGTTCTAGGGCAACCCTCTCACCTCAACTATGAGGAAACTAAGCCAGAGAAGAGACATGATCCACCCAAGGCAGAACCAAGACAACACCAAGTCTCTTAATTCCTAGAGCAGTGTGCCTTTTTGTGCAACTAACAAGATTTCCTAGTTAATTTGACAGATTTCAAAATTGGAAGTTTCTAGGTATTCAACTTACCCTCTGTCTACTATTTATCTTTATGATACATGTATAATGTAAATAAATTCTGTCTCTATGTAGTCATTCACTCAATAAACATTACAAAGTATTATGGGGAGTGATGTAAGGAATACTGAGATAAGATGGTGGGGTCCTAGACCACAAGGAACTTATAATTTTATGAGGAATTAGATTTTTAAGTACAAATAATTATTTAAGACACAATAAAGTAAGTATAGGTATAGTAATAAAATAAAAGAATTGTAGAAGAACAGAGGAAGAAGCAATTATTTCCAGGTAGAGTCTGAGTGATTTCATGAAGTAGGTGCTACTTGAGTTAGGCTTAGAAGAATGAGTAGGATTTCAGTGTGCAAAATGAAGGAGAGGGTCTCAAAAAGATACACCTATTTGTACACCTATGTCTATGGCATTATTCACAATAGCTAAATGTGGAGGCAAACCAAGTGTGCGTCGACAAATGAATAGATAAACAAAATGTGATATATGCATACTGTGGACTATTACTCAGCCTTAAAAAGGAAGGAAATTCAGACATATGCAACAACATGGATTTTGAGAACATCAGGATAAGTGAAATAAGCCAGTCCTAAAAAGACAAAAACTGTATGAATCCATTCATATGAAGTATTTCCAAGAAGACAAAATCACAGAGACAGAAAGTAGATGGTGGCTGCCAGGGGCTGGGGGGAGGAGTGAATGGGAAGTTATTATCCAATAGGTATACAGCTTCCATTCTGCAAAGTAAAAAGAGTTCTACAGCTGGACAGTGGTGATGAAAGCACACCAATTTGAATGTACTTGGTATCACTGAACTGTACATTTAAAAATGGTTAAGATAGTAAGTTTTATGTTTACATATTTTACCACAATAAAGAAATTGGAGAAAAAAAGGAAGGAAGAAAATTCTAGGTTCAAGTAAACAGCAAGAACAAGATTGAGAGGTGCCTCAGTATGTGGTGAATTTGGATAATAGTGAATAGTCTCATCTGGTTAGAGGCTGAGGTAGAGGAAGCAGTGTGTAGGATGTTCTGAGAGGTAAAACTTTAAGGACAGATGAGTCTGAATCTTGGCAGGCATTAGAAGCAGTGCCAAGAAATTTGAATTTTACTCTCTAGATGATGACAAAAGGTAAATGGGACTGAGGAGTCACATATTGTCATAGTGACCATGACGTACATATATTTAATACTAGGAGTATTCAAATTTCTTGAATCCTTGATGAGTTCTGAGAAGGAAATAGCACTAATGAACCAGATCATAATGCCAGATTGAACTGTAAAAAGAAAGAAGGACTAGAGGACCAGCAAGATGGAGACTCAGTTGGCTGTCCACCTGTAATGAAGGAATCTCAAAGAGGATTAAAAGCAACTCCTCAACCAGCATAGGAGGAGCCATAGAGAGAAAAGAGAAAAACAAAATAGCAATCATTGGTGGGGACAATCAAGTTCCTCTTTCCTATTGTAATACTGGAAAGGCTTCAGCAACCTATAGCCTTGGAAAAGAAGGAAAGCTGATGACTTCATGTGATCTGAGGATCCAGAGATGAGAGGTGAAAACAGAGCTTCAGTAATGGGATGCCAAGGCTAGAAGTGGTGGAGAAAAGAGTGGTAGAAAGATCATCTGGGGCAGACCAAGAGAATTTACCTGGCCATTGCCATGGCTTGAGGTATGCTGTGTGCAAAGTGTAAGCTTGGGCAAGAGGTGAGCTCTTTACTTCAATAAAGATGCATGCCCAAGCATGTAATTGGTCCCTGAAGATCCCGGGAGACTGAAAACGCGGGGAAGGGCCACCCAGATTCCCAAATGTCAACCGGGAAAGGAATAAAGCTTCATTAACAGGTAGAAAGAACAGATAATGCAAATTGAGATCACTCAGAAAGAATAAGCATCTACTGTAATTAATTAGTATGTGTGGACATTGTTCTCTCTTCTCACAGAGAAATTTGTAGTTAGATTTCTGGTACTATCTTTTCAATATTCTCTCCCAGAATGCCAGGAATATATTTTCTTGAAATCGTTCATAGAATCAACTACCTGTGGAATTCATGTGACAGATGTTTTGAATCAGGTGTAATATTAATAATCTGAAAACAAGTGTGTGTTTAAGATGTCAAATTAACTGTGCGTTGGGAACAGTGATGAGACTAATTGCAAAATATCAGAAATTCTAAACATAATTGATATCTTCCTTTGGAATCCAATTTAATTCAAGCAATTTTTATTGATGTCCTTCTGCAGGCAGAACCATTTAGTGTGTCCTCAGAGAAACAAACAGGAGAATCAGGGCCTTTCTTGACCCCTGGAGACCTTGCAGTCTAGTAGTTGATAGACATCTCTTTACAGGCAGACTAAAATACATGTTATAAGGAAAGCTCATCTAGGGTCTTGGTGGTTCAAAGAAGTGGTTCACATTTCTCATATCCCATTAAGTCTAAGATGCTGTCAATTGAATGACACACCATTATTTTATGCATCACTAAGGAAAAAAGAACTCTGAGAGTAAACTATGGTATGTCATTGATTCTAAGAGGCATCCTTTTTCCAGAGATGTTAAAAACATGAAAAAAGCCATCTTAGAATTGATGAAATGTGGTAATTGAAGAATTTTGACAGATTGAAATAAGAGAAAAAGCCCACCACACAGGGGTCCTTCTGCTTTTTATATACTATGTACTTTCTTTGATCATTCACATGACTTCAGTCATTGCCTCTAGGATAACTCATAAATCTTCATCTCCTGCCAGAATTTCTCCCCTTAAATGCAGACCTTTATGTCCAATTTATTACACTCGTTTATTTTACAGTTATTTTGCAACTGTCATGTGCCTGGCAGTATTCTGTTTTGTATTAAGTGTCATAAAAACCCTATGAATAAGTATTATTATTATTATTATTCCTATTACTTCTCTCTCAGCTTCCATCCCCATTCAGCTGACAAGTACTATAGTTCTGGAGGCTGAGAAGTCCAAGCACCAGTAGCTTTGGTTCCTGGTGAGAGCCCTCTTCCTGGCTTGTAGAGGGCCACCTTCTCACTGTGTTTTCACATGGTGGAGAGAGACTGAGCTCTGGTCTCTCTTGTTCTTCTTATAAGGACACTTATCCCATCAGGAGGCCCCACCCTCATGACCCCATCTAAACGCAGCCACCTCCCAAGGGCCCTACCTCCAAATACCATCACATTAGGGGTTAGGGTTTCAACATATGAATTTGAGGGAGACACAAACATTCAGTCCATAACAATCACCAACAGGGATAAGGGAGTCAAATACGAAAATTTCCTTTGGAAGGAAAATATTTAAACTTGGACATGTTGAGTTTTTAAAAGCTGCAATATATGCAGGTACAGATATCCTCTACTCAGTTGGAAACACCAGTGTATAGATTTGGGCAGATATCAGGCCAGGGATATTGATTTGGTAGTCAAGTGCAGAGCTGAACTGTGGCAGTGGATGATGTTCTGAGGAAGAGATCTGGTAGAAGCAAGCTAAGGACAACTGGAGAAAAACCCATGTCTAAGAGAGATAGAAGAGAGAAAGACATGTATCATATGACCTCACTGATATGAGGAATTCTTAATCTCAGGAAACAAACTGAGGGTTGCTGGAGTGGGGGGTGGGGTGGGAGGGATAGGGTGACTGGGTGACGGACACTGGGGAGGGTATGTGCTCTGGTAAGCGCTGTGAATTGTGCAAGACTGTTGAATCTCAGATCTGTACCTCTGAAACAAATAATGCAATATATGTTAAGAAAGAAAAAAAGAAGAGGAAGAATGTAGCAGGAGGGGAAGAACGAAGGGGGGGAAATCGGAGGGGGAGAAGAACCATGAGAGACGATGGACTCTGAAAAACAAACTGAGGGTTCTAGAGGGGAGGGGGGTGGGAGGATGGGTTAGCCTGGTGATGGGTATTGAGGAGGGCACATTCTGCATGGAGCACTGGGTGTTATGCACAAACAATGAATCATGGAACACTATATCTAAAACTAATGATGTAATGTATGGGGATTAACATAACAATAAAAAAATTTAAATGTAAAAAAAAAAAAGAAGAAGAAGAGAAGGCTCAGTGTGAGGTAGGAAGTGTTCAAACCATGGAGGGTCACAGAAGGCGAAGAAGAGAGTTTCAAGAAGGAGGAAGTTGTTCAATGTTAAATTGCTACTGTTAAATACAGAGGTGGAGTAGAGTGACTTACCTAAAGCCCTCACATTCCATAAGGAGAAGCTCACTGGAGATGGGAAAGCACACTTGCATCTGATTGATCAGATGGAAACTAGTGGGTAGGTGACTTTAAAAGAAGGCAGGAGTTGCAGATAGTGTTTTCAAAAGTTCATCTGTGCTGTGAGGGAGAGCTACAGTCCTGTAGGAATGAGGAAATAGGTTTTTAGAATGGAATTTTGAAGTAGTGAGGGAATGGACTTAATGGAAAGAAGTCAGGGTGTAAGAGGCAGATAATTAGAGAGTCGACTTTTGAAGGAGGCCAAAGAAAGGGGAGTCTGTAACAAGTCAGGCACTTCATTCTCTGCATTGAAGGGATAATAATAATAACAATATCATTATTTTGGACTTTTGCAAAGTATCAGGAACTATTCTAAGTAGTTTATAAATAATCGATCTTATCAAAAATTCTGTAGGGTAAAACTATTGTTTTCCTCATTTTATAAGATGAAAAAAAATAAGGATCAGAGTTTTAAACAACTCATCTGAGGTCTCAATGCCAGTAAGTGGTATAAGCAAGATTTAATCCCTAGAATTAAATTATTGATTCCAGAATCTCCACTCTAAACCAGTATACTGTAAAATAATAAAGATATTGAGAGTGCTAAAATGGAAATTTAGGATCCTTGTGTGAGATGGCCTAAAACTTTGTAGTAAAATAGAATTTGAGGTTGTCTGCTGTAAGTGGGCAAAAGAAGGTGAGGTTGGGGGTCTCTATGGGAACATGGATGATTTGAGAATCTACTGTAAGAAATTCATTAGGGAACTAGTAAGAGATGAATCAAAAGATCCATATCCTTCTTACCTGCCACAGTGAGAGAAATATGAATATTACGGTAAGATTACTGTGCTTATTTTTCTTGACCAGATGCTGAAGTACTTGATTGTAGAATTAAGTGTGGGGGAATGGGCCTAATGTCTCAGCTTCTCAGTGCTGAATGGGATCCCTACAGTGGTATGTTCAAAGGAGCTCTTGTTAAAAATTGTAAGTATGCATCTCTGAATCTCTGAAATTATACAGGAAGGTATTGTGGAAGGGAATTTGCCCACTCATTGTCAACATTATGTTTTTTTGTTGACATTCATTCACTAAGTCAGAGAATCAAGATTACAGTCAAAGTTTTATAAGAGCTATTAGATGTGAGTAATATATCCTTTTTCTCTGTGACCTTAATGCTTGTCTTCTTATGAAATGTATAACTTTCATTAGATCATGGTTTTTTGTGGGCATTTTTTTGTCCCCCTGTGAGACCATCAGCTTTGGAAGGCAAGGACTATGTGTTGTCCATATCTATTTTTCCAGTGCCTGGATTCTCCTCAGTGTGTAGTATGTCTTTACATTGAATTATTGTAGGGGAGAAAGACCTCTTGTCCAACTTTTGGAAATTATGTCTAGTTCAGATAATTCTGATAATTCAAATAATTCTGAATTTAAATGAATTCTTGGATATGGACAAGTCATTTTCAATATCCTCACTTTAGTCTTTATTTAAGTGATTTGTGGAGACAATTGCAATGTTTCAATAAATATAATGCTTCTATGTGGTTTGGAATTTGACATATGCAGCACATTTCAGGGGATTAGAGTTCAACTTTGAAAAATTAAATTTTAATAATTAAACCCTGATGTAGTGGTATAAAGATACCCTAATGTTCAAGTCTTTTTAATTATAATTGAAAAGTAAAAAGCTAATTTTTCCAACTACAATGACTCTAAACATTTATTCCATACTAAATCATTACATTAAAACCCTGTTTTTAAAATTATATGACAGGAATTAATGAAACATTCTCTATTGAGTCATCCAAATCCTAAATAAGAATTATTTCTAAGAGAACAGCTATTCCTCTTCTTCACATTGTTCTTTCTTCTCCTTTATAATTTGATACAGTTTATATTATAGTCCTCAAGTCTATACAGCCTTAAATTTAATTATCCTGATATTTCCTTTTTACATCTAGAATCCAATTATATCATGGTGGATGCATTTGAAATGGCTGTGCATTTCAAACTTGCTGTTTCCTAACTGGATTATAAGTCTTAATGTGCTATGGTTTAGTTGCTTTTGTTTACTTAATTTTCTTGCTGTTTAACTTTCCCTCTATCTCGCAAACTGTATTTTCAGAGAGCAAATATTATCTGTTTAAGTTATTTATGTGCTTTTGAAGGAGTTTATGTTTTATATCTTTAGTTTACTGCTCCAAGATCCTTTGGACTCTGTTTTTTATTCATGTAGTCTATTTTTTTAATGCTTCTTTTGCTCTCTTCATATGCTCTTGATTTGCTCAAAAATGTGTTTAAGACACACTTGTAAATGATATTAGAGAATGGTCAAGCCAACCTTAATTGCATTTGGCCCACTACATCTTCATGGTCCAGTAATTGTCAAGGTCACAAGCCCTTTACCACATGGGCCAGTTTATGTCACACTGCTTTACAGATCACAGACCTTGCTCATGACCTTATTCAAAATTCACACAAATGTATATTTTTAGGCACAAGAGAAACTAGGATAAAACATGTATGCATAAATCCAAATGCAACCCCAATACTAAAAGAATGGTTTAATGTATGTGCTCTGTCATTGATGGCTTCTTCAACTAACACGTTTTCGTTACTCAACAAAAAATTATTGACTTCTTCCTATGTTCCATGTGCTCTTCTAGATACCGGAGACACACAGCAAACAAAAGAGACTATTCCAGCCCCCATGGAATTTTCATTATTATAGACCCCACCCCAAACATAGATAATTAACATAATAACTAAGTAAGATATATAATATGTTGCATAGAGATAATACCCAGGATTTTTAAAAAAGCAATAGGAAGTATCAGAGAGAAATGTAAATTTTAAATAGAGTGGCATCTCTGCAAATATCTCTTGGGCACCTGCTCTGTTCCATGTATATGGTAAAAAGGCAAACACAGTTCTTGCCTTCAGGGAGTCACACTCCTATAGGTAAGACAAATATTGAACAAGCAATTACCAGTCTGATGAGTGATCTAAAAAGGAGAGAGTAGAGTACAACCAGGTATTATAAGATGACAATCTGAGGGTCAGGGAAAATCTCCTTGGAGAAGTGGCATTTAAATGAGACTTATTGGATGAAGAGTTAGGTAGGTGACAATGAGGAAGCCCAGTCAAAGTTCAGGGGGCCCTTAGACATCCCTCTTCCCAAATTTGCCATTTTGTATGTAGGAAAATTAAGCCCCAAAAAGATAAAATTATTTATTATAAAATAAAATTATTATTTATGTCACATTAGACCAGCAGGTCTAGAACTTTTTGGTCTCAGGTCCCCTGTACACTCTTAAAAAGTATTGAAGAACACAAAGATGTGTGGGTTATATATATCAATATTTACCTTATAGAAATTAAAACTGAGAAAAAAATGTAAATATACATTAATTCATTAAAAAGTAACAATAAATCCCATTATATGTTAACATAAATAACACTTCTTACAAAAATAGTTATATTTTCCAAAACAAAAAACTAGTTAGTGAGAAGAAGGGCATTGATTTTTATATTTTTGCAAATCTCTTTGTGTCTGGTTTCACAAAAACCAGCCAAATTTTCATCTACTTCTACATTCAATTTGTTGCAATGTGTTGTTTTGGTACTATATGAAAAAAATCTGTACTTATACAGACATATAGCTGGAGAAAAGAGAAGGGTATACAATAGCCTTTTCAGATACTTCAGATATTCCTGTTTGATACTACACCAAAACTCAGTTAGTAGTAGTGAACTTTTCAAAGGTTAATTGCAATGTGGAATCCAAAACTCTACCAATGAACTTTTCATACTGTGTTACGTTAAAATCCAGGGTCTGCCTTATAATTTGAATGGATCTTTTACTCATGCATGATTTTGTAGCATCATTCATTGGTCATCTGGAAAATATTGGCTCACTAAGCTATATGAATCTTCCAAATGTTATATAACTTCATTATACAATATTTAAAAATCACCTTGTTGATATCACTAGCAATCTCATGAGAAGAGTCATTTATTATTGGAAGCTGTCAGGCTCACAGGGGTAGATCCAAGTTTTCCAAAATCCTAATTTTTCACTTGAAAGTTTAAATTTTTATTATTGGCAACAAATTCTGTCATTTTCCTTGAAGTAACAGACTCACTTCATTTTGGAGAAAATGTCTGCCAAAATATCCAAGTCCAAATAATCATGGTTTGTCTGTTAGTCATTCAATCAAGCAAAAGTTATGTTCTAAGAAAAAAGCAGTTAGTTTAGCTCATAACTCAATCACATAAGTGCTTCTCCTTGAGATAATCATTGTACTTCAGTATGCACTAGAAGTGTTTTATGCATGCTTCCCATTTTGTCACATGGAATATTTTTAATATGTATTGTACATATTACATATTAATATGTATTGTACATATCATACATATGTATGATATGTATTCGAGGGTCAAGAATTAATAAATACTCTCTTTTTACTCCTTCATCAAGAACATCTTAAGGGGAACTTGTTTAGTTGTTGCTGTTGTTTACTGCAAGTGTGTGGTAGTACCGAGAAACTGAAGGAGGCAGATGGGTGGGAGACAGAGAAGGAAAGAGAAGGATGTGAACAGCAAGAGTGAAGATGGGAGGTATGGGGGCAGAGAGAGCCAGGAACAAAGAAAAGAGATAAGAGGTGACAAGAAAGAGGTGGGTGGAAAAGTTGCTGAAGTAGAATGCCATCCACACTCTTCTAATAACATGAATAAAATGTTAAAAAATAGGATCACACAAACAGCTTTCTTAACATGCCTTTTAAGGAAGGGTAGGCATCATGCCTTCACTTACCAGACTATTAAATACTTGGAAGTGATTTGTTGATAAGATGGTTTGACAAGAGGGGACCAGGAACATATTTCAGTCTCTCTACCACTTTCCTGAGCCTAATATTAAGCAGTCACCTATTTCTTTCCTCATGTAATGAGTCAGTAATGCTGGAGAATGGTATCCTGGCTCTCTATTTGGTGCTGCTACCACAGAGCCAGTCTATGTCACTGGCCAGCTGGACAATTTAGACAAGATATTTCAAAGCACAGTACTTGGCAGTACATAAGAAATCATCTGCTGTGCCCCACCAATATTTTCACTATCCCCACAAATAGGCATATTCACTCCATTCACTTGCATTCCTCAAGAGCCTGCTCAAGCTTTTTACTTTTTCCATTAAGCTAAACCAAGCAGTTCTCTAGAGATAAATATATGTCCTTTATTAGGAAACACTAATGCAAGATCAGAAGTCATCTTAATTAAGGTCAATTGTTCTCAATCTTGGCTACACATTTAAGATCACCTGGGGGGGCTTTTAAAAATTCCAATTCCCAGACAACATTCTAGACCAATTAAATCAGAGTTTTGGAGGGTAGGACCCATTTATCAGTATATTTTAAAGCTCCCTAGATGATTCCAGTGTTTAGCCAAAGTTCAGAACCATTGACCTGAGCCTTCTTAATGAGATATACTGGGGGACATTATAGAGACCCAGAGAATTAATAATCTGCCTTGTTCGCTCTCAACTGCCCCAAGAAATTAATGTAAAGTAGTAACAAATACATTTCAAAACCTGCTGGTAATATTAGGTAAACCAAGCTTCAGAAAAGCTCATGACTGTCAGGACCCATAGAAAGATGAAGGAAGCCCAGTGGAGGAGAAGGCTGATAGATGCTTGATTTTGAGACAGCATTCTTCCTGGCTTCCCACCTACGCACCCCCCCCCCCGCCCCCGCTATACTTCATTTCTCTTTGCAAGCTCTTCTTCCTCTACCCATCTCCTAAATATCAATATTCTCTAGGGTTCTTTCTTGGGTTACCTCTTTTCTTATTCTGAGTATACCCCATGTAAGCTTATCCATCTGCATAGCTCCAATTACCATCTGTTCGTCAGTCATTCATTAATAGATATGTCTAACCAATTTTCTCTATCCTGACTTTGAGCTTCCTACTAGATATATCTGATTGGATGCTTCACAAGCATGTCTAAATGTAAACTCAACACCTCAGTTCCCTTACCCCTCTACTCCTGTGCCATAAATTTGGAAGTCCTTTTATGCCATATTTAATGAATGGCACCACCATTGCCTGAGCTAGAAACCTTGACTTATCCCTTCATCTCACCCCCTAAGTCTCCTTAATTTGTCTTGGCTCTTTTGCTGTGCTTCTCTTCAATGTATTTTCTATACTGCAACCAAAGTGATTTTCTAAAACACAAGGCCTATTAACATCTGCTAAAAACAAAGAAAGAAAGAAAAACAAAAAACACCTTTAACCCATTGCCTCTGGAATGAAATTCAGATTCATTAAAATGATGCACAGAGTTCCACATGATTTGGTCTCTACCCACATCTCCAACTATCTCCTGCCAAATTAAATTTCTTTTAGTTCCTTAAATGTGGTTTATTTCTTTTTCATCTCTGGGTAAACTCTATTGTGTTCATTGCTTCAATCCCAGTGCCTCCCACAGTACCTGGTACAGAGTAAGCACCCAAGGAGCAGTTGTTGTTGGTGGTGGTATTGTGTGTGTGTGTGTGTGTGTGTGTGTGTGTGTGTGTGTGCGTGCATGAGAGACCAAATATGTTTTCAGGCACTTAAAGCCTTAGATATTCTCCTTTCTTATAATGGGCTAATTCACCAGCACTAATCTATTGATTCAGAATAATAATTCTTCTCTTACCTTACCTGACTGTTTTTCTTGGCCCTGGATTAGCAAACCTGATTGTGGCCTCTTATGCTATGGACCTCACTTCTTGAAGTTTTACCGCTAACCCTGACCTGCTCCTTTCTTCCCCCTCTCTAATAACCAGTTCTGTCTCCATTTAATTCTGCCTTAACAGTTCAGTAGGAAGGACAGTAATATTTGCTGTTCACATCGCAACACTCTTTCCAGCATCACGTCAATGACCTCCACCAGACCTGCTTCTTCAGCAGTTTTCTTTCGGTTCTCTACTCACCCAAAATAAAGTTAAATAAATAGTTATGTCTGAAATAATTTTCTTTTTTTTTTTTTGAAGATTTTATTTATTTGTTTGTCAGAGAGAGAGCAAGCACAGAAGCACAGAGAGCGGCAGGCAGAGGGAGAGGGAGAAGCAGGCTCCCTGCTGAGCAAGGAGCCCAATGCAGGACTCCATCCCAGCATCCTGGGATCATGACCTGAGCCAAAGGCAGACGCTTAACCAACTGAGCCACCCAGGTGTCCCTGAAATAATTTTCTAATGATAAACTGAGACTATCCATTCAGCTTCCTTTGGCTTTGATTCTCATTGAGCCTTTGCTTTTATAACAAATGGAGCTTTTCTGTTGTCCATTTCAGCTAAGGCTCCAAAGCTAAGATCAATGGGTATGAAGTGGCATACATCTTAAAGAAAGGTTAGAACTAGATCATCCATGCAGTATCTCCTACAGGGTGATCCCAAACCAGTTATGGACCCAAACCAGATGGGACCTATTGCCAATTTCCTGTCTACATGTCTAGAAGGCTAGAAGGCTGATGAGACAGAAGATTATGTCTGTGTCTGAAGAGAGATTTGTCAGCCTAGGATTAGGGACAGGAAGAAGGTTCTTTCTCTCTATCCCAAGCCAAGTGAGAGGGCTCCTCAGCCCTAGAAGTGTTCTAGGAAAAGTATAAGGAGAGTTCTTAGGAGGACTTGACATGTGTCCCCTGTAGCTTGCCAGACATAGGGTCTAGTGCCTGGTCCTCGCCTGGGAAGGTATAATGAAGAGGCTGGCTGGAGCTGTCCTTAACAATTGAATGAGGTGAGAGAGCTGGCCTAGAGTAGATACCACAAAAGGAAACCAAATTTCAGTTGTATTAAAAGAATCACATCCCAGCAGAAAGAGTCTGTGAGAGATACATCATCAGGGTGGAAACAGAGGAGCTCTAAGTAGTCAACCATAAAGCCTATTGTCTGCATAAGAGAACAGTATAAAATGGAGGGTCCCAGCAGGAAAGCATTAGAAGAAGCCACAAAAATGTCCCATAAGAGAAGGGTCCATGATTTGGGCATCTCACTCAGAGGGTACACCAAAGCCACACTGCAATAACATCAGTCAATAAGGCATTTTTGCCCCCATCTCCCTTTCTTCTTCCCCTCTAGTCCTTTAGGAATTGGTAAAGAAGAGGATTAAATAAAAAATAAGCAAACAAACAAAAATGTGTATCCCCTCCCTCCACTGCAGTTTTCTGATTATGTCAAACCAAAACTGGTCGAGATATGAATCAAATTGGATGAAAAATGAAGGTTTTGATATAAGATTGGGCTGGACTTTTAAATACCTGAAAATGAAATTATTGATTAATATTCAAAAGCTAAGAAATAAGCTTTGAGATGACATTCAGGAATAGGAAAGTGGCTTTGAAAGGCAGATATTTAAAAAAGTAGTGTAAAATTGTTTTCTGTGGGTACCCCCCACCAAGTTGAGCCCTTTCAATAAACGACTATGCTTGTGCTCCTAACATCTAATGAGGGGGGATGAAATACCTCACATGTGAAGTAAGCTTAGGGGATAACATGCTAACTTTTTATCAAACATACCAGAACTAATATATCCAAGTGAAAGGAGTTCTCTTCAAAAAGAGTCACTTCAGAAAGCTCTACAGTTCTTTTACTTATACTGCCTTTGCTGAAAATATCTGTGAAACATCTCTTTAGGAATTGCTTCCTGAGTTTATGGCACATTCATTGGTGTCTTATCCATGGTTAATCTTTATCCTGTAGTGGCGGATTTGATTTTTTGAAGTAGCTAAATGTTGTTTGGAGCCAGGATGAATGAATAGAGTGGATAAATTAACTGAGAAATTTCACTTGGGGTCAAGAAAAATCCAGATTGTAACTATGGAGTGGATTTCTTCCATGACTTTTACTGGCTCAAAAGGCAATTCCAATTTAAATATTGAAATGGTTATGAGTCATGGCAGTGTTATTTGAAGCACCAAGCCACTGAGTTGGTGTCCAGCTTTAAGAATCAAATTGTCGTCAATCTCTCAGTAGAACAAAACAGGTGGTACTTGTCAGGTCTTCAGAGCAGATGCCACTCATACCCCTCAGTATTATGGTTCTTCTAATTGTGATGTCCTGGTATGTAAAGCCTTATATCTAACCTGTATTTCTGTTACTTTTTAAACTATAAATTTCTTCTTGTCCTGAAAAGCTAAGTCATCCCCCCAGCCTCCTTTTCTTCAGACAAAACAACAAGCACAGTTGTTGGACACCAACAAAGAGTCTGGTTAATTGCTCTCTGAGGACCAAGTGAAACTGTTTCACATCATTAGAAAAAAATGAAAATGGTCATTTTGAAATTCAGGATGACTATTAATGACCAACAAAATCAGTATGTTCTCCATCTGCATTTAAAGTCCCCACAAAAGGGTTCTGTTGGCTTTCGTTGTTCTGTCCAATTTTGAAATTTCCAGAGCCTACCAAAGTCTGCCGGACAGCTTCCTAACTCCCTCTGTTCTTCAGAGTGAACAATATTCACTGAGCTATCCCAGGCCTTCGTGCTTTGCTTCAGGAAGTGCCTTTCCAATTCCTCTGCTGACCCCATTGCTAGAGTGATCTAAGGATTTCTCCCCATCTTGAATACCAATCAGAACCATCTCTGAAAAATCAGACCCTAATTTCATCAAAGAGTTAACTGGTGTTTGGAACCATACCGGTCTATTCAATATAAAAAACATATGTTTAAAATTGACATTTGGACCAATTTTTGCATCCATTAGATCCCAGATTTAGAAGAATTGCATGTGATTAACATTATGAAACATAAACACTGTGTTCCAGTGACTCAAAAGAAAGCCAGGAAATTTTGTATTAAGGCATTATTATATCTTTAGAATGTCCAGTTGTGAGTCCCCTAAATACCTCCCCAAACCTACCTTCTTCTGTAAAATTCTACTTTCGGCTGTTTAGGCTGCCAGTTACTGTGATACTTCTTGACATCACAGCTGCTGCATCTGCAGGCTAGCCCATTGGCTGCGATCTTTGCTGCCCACACTGCCCTTGAATGCATCCAGCTTTGCAACAGCCTCATCCAAACACCCACGGTAAAGGGTACCGGTTGAGATCTACGGACTCACAGAACATTGAAATTAGAAGGGACTTTAGAGATCATCCGGTTTCTATAACTGAAAATCTTGAGGCTTCAAGAAGGGACATACGTGGTCCTAGGCCCTCAGTGAGTTTGCAGATACCAAGGGAGTATCTGCAGAAATGGAAATGGATGCAGACCCATGGAAGAGAAAGAGCCAGGTCAGCCCTCCTCCCTGAGAATCAGTAATGCCGACAGCAGTAATGGTCAAAAGAGACAAAGGGAAGCTTTTCCAGGGTCTGCAGTCTGTTCTCTAAATCCCAGAGGATGAGAAGGCTATTGTTCCACACTCTGAAAGGTAAGATGATAGGCTAAAATCAGACTTGGGAAGAATCTTTTGAGATCATCTTCTCCCGAGCCTTTTTTCTATAAAAAAGGGAACCAAGGCCTCAAGAGGTTGTTTAATATCATAAAGATTATTAGTGGCACAGCTGAACTCGAAATCTATTACTTCAACTTCCAGTCTGATCTTCTTTCCATTATGCTACAAGACCTAATATTACTGAGTGCTTGTTAAGCGCCAGGTACTATACTAACAATGCTTTACCCAGTATATATTATTTGATCCTCTCGACAAGCTCTTGAGATCCCTACTTTTATCACCTCCATCTTTTCAGATAAGTAAAGTGAGGCAAAGAGTAGTTAAGGTACACGCCCAGGATCACAAAGCAGAGGCAGGATCCAAACCCATGTGGACTTAAGAGTCTGTGAACTTAACTATTACACATTCCCTTTAGAAGAAGAAGTGGTTCAAGACTTCTGTGTTGGTCATTTGCATTGTAAACTGCCCCCTAGGATCCGATGTGCCTTCTCTATTCTTTATAACTTTGTACCTCATAAACAATTTCAGGAAAGTATTGAAGATGTACTAGAGACTCCCAACGTATAGGAAAGAAGAGAGTTTTCTTCCCACAAGCTCTCAAATATCTGAACTGCTCAGACATAGAATTTAATTAGGGGTCTTGCATGTTGAAGGGGCAAATATTGCACATGGCCCTGACGAAACCCAGACAGAGTTCTGAATTAAAGGTATGATAAAAAGTAGAAATATGAGGGCCTTTCGGGCCTATTCACCTAAAAATACATTTGCTTGGCTTAAGTGTCAATAGAAAAAAAACAGCTAATAGTTTGAGTGCTTACAGGTATTAATTCATTTCATTCCCATAACAACCCTATGAGTATAGGTATTATGATTCCCATTTATGGGTGAGGAAAACTGAGGCACAGAGAGATAAAGTAACTTGCTAAGTGTTACACAATTAGGAGTTAGATAGTGGAATAGAAGTTCCAAGTCAGTAGAAGGCTTTCTATGTTGCATTTTCAATTAGGTATCCAGAAAAATCACTGCTCCATTTCCTATGTCACAGGTTGAGGTAAAGAAAGCCCAACTTTCTGAAACGTTGATACATATTTGAAAATGAGATGTATAAGACTGAGTTTGTTGTCTTACATTTGAAAAACTGAACCTCTTTCCCTAAAAGGGCCCTTTTTGGGGTTTTAAGCTATGAATATTAGTTAGTAATCAGTAATTAAATCAGTAATTTTGTCTGCATCTGCACTGAATTTGTCAGGCCCAGAGTAAAAGAGATCATGGCAGCAGCTGGAAACACAGGAAGCTGACGAATACCCCTGGGGGGCAGAGCTGCAGTTGGAAACACCCATGTTCTTGATGGCACTAAGGAAAAGCTTTGAAATACACTGCTTCCCCATCTCCTCCTCCGCAACACCCGTAACACAGAAGGGCACTCCACTGTGGAGCGACTCTAGTTGTTCTTCTGTTCCCCAAAGCATAGACTTCCTGCTCTTCCCATTCTCCTCCTATGGCCAGCTGGAATGGGCACCCCCTTCTTGGAGTTTCTAATTTCTTCAGTCAGAAGTAACTGTTCCTATTTCTGTGCTCTCTGTACTTCCACATACTTGCATTTTAGCACTAAATGCTTTTGATCTTCTATGGTAACCACTAAGATGTCTGTCTCTTCCACTAGGGTCTAAGTTGTTTGAGGGTGGGGGCCAAGTTTTCTACATTTGTTGTCTCTGAAGTCCACAGTACAGTGCCCAGCACAGAGCATACACTCAGTTAATGTTGGGGCAGAAAAGAAAGAAGAAAATGTGTATTGGGTGGAGGAGAACGAGACAATAGAGAGAAGGAATGAGCAGCTAACCTATCAGGTCCTTCTCCCCAGGGCCCAGAGCCCTTACTGCAACAACGTGCTCCCTGAATATCTGTCTGCTCACTCCCCACTCTGCTGCAGGAGGCCACCTTCCCTGGAAGGATGAGAGGCAGCACGATGCTGGTGGGGGGTGAGAACACAGGGATGCATCCTCTCCCGCACCCAACTCTCCAAAATCCTGCTAGAGGTTATGTCTGGAATGCTGTGTACACACTGCAGGGTGGGAGGCTGGACCTCTGAAGCCAGGCAGAGTAGAGACATTCCAAAGGGCTCTGTGCTGCCTGTCTAAGGCAGAAATTACTGACAGCTGCTCAGACAGCGCAGTCTAGGCTTTGGCCTGAGCACTAACAAAAGGGATGGGTGCTCTCCTGAATGACTTCACGGCACTTGCCTCAGAATCCCCGTGCATGCGGAAAGGAGGGTCAGGGTTACTCCACGAAAGCAGTGATTCTCAAAATAGGGTCCCCAGACCATGTGCATCACCTGGGAATTTAGAATGCAAATTCTCAGGTCCACCCCAGTCTTATTGAATCAGAATCTCTGGGGGTGGGGCACAGGAATCTAAGTTTTAACAAGTCCTTCAGGTGATTCTTTATGCACTCTAAGGTTTGAGAACCACTAGAAGATGTAAAGAAGATGTAAAGATGGGAACAGAAGTAAGTCTGGCTGGGGTTAGTACCTTTAAGTGGGAAAGATCACCTACCCCACCCTATCCCATCTGGCACATACACACCCTCCATTATGTCTGTCCATGAATACAAATGAGGCAGCCAGAAGGAAACCAAAAGGAGCCAGCGGGCACCAATGTGGTTTACAGGTTCTTTACATCAGACAAAGCCCTGGCAATTGGTGAGGATCAAGGGGGTCTGTGCCATGGCATCAGGGATGATTCTAATCCTCTAAGTACTTCCTAACTAAAGGCAATTCTGTCTTATTAATTAGCAGAGGAGCAATGGGAGTGTTACCTGATTCATGGTTTTTAAATTATAAAATGTTATAAAGAGGTTAAATTTACTCTGGAAGATCAATCTTCCTCGCTGCCCAGATTGAACTTTTTAAAGCACAAAATCTTTTATGACCCCCTAGTTCCTGTCCAGTTAAATGCAGACTACTCACTCTCCATACAGGGTCCTTCCTGATCTGGTTACAAATCTACTTTTTTAATTGCCATATTCAATGCAGTTATTTGTAGCCACCTCAAGTTAATTTTTTGGAAAAAGACACAGCAGGTCTCCATTAATTAATGAAAATGGTTACTTACACACCTGTTCTTTATCCCGGTAGCTTCTAGTAAACAGGGCCTAATAACCCTTGGAGCAGAAATGCAGTACATGGCTAAGTTTTTGTTAATTAATATATGTTTGTATTTTCATTTTCAGATTTTAAATTATAAAAGTAACCCATAATTATGGTAAGAAATTCAAGCTGTATGTGGGGACAAAAAGGATTCCCTCTAAACAGAAGTATCAGCCATTCACAGTTTCTCATGTTAGTTTCAGGAACTTTCCATGCATATGCAATAATATATTTAGGTGTGGCATAAGCCTTTTTAAATGGCACACTCTGCAGTTTGCCTTTTTTTTTTTTTACTTAATATATCTTGGACAGTTTTCTATTTCTGTGCAAATAGTTCTACCTTTTAGTATTCTAAGGATATGCCATCTTTTATAGAACCTTTCACTGATTAGTAGACATTAAAATTGTTTATATTTTTGCTATTATAACAATGCTATACCTAATATTCTTGTATTCATTTATTCATTTACTCAAATATTCATCAATATTTATTGATCTCTTTCTATGTGTGACATACTGTGGGAAGGGCTAAGTATACATATCTGAATAATATTCCCTGCCTTGTGGCACAATCTAGTAGCCAAAATATATAGAATAAATGAGGAAGTAAATAAATAATCATAAATTGTGATAAGTGCTATGAGGGAAATGAAGTATGCTAATATAAAGTTAACTGGGAACACTTACCTGGAGGACTTTTTGAGAAGTTGATATTTAAATTGGAACCCAAAGGTGGTAGAGCATCCCAGGTATATGGAACAGCATTTGGAAAGCCCTAGATAGAAAGGAACTTAGCATTTTTAAGGAATTGAAAAGAGACTGTGGCTAAAAGGTGATGGATAAGAAAGAGTAGCATGAAATAACATTGCAGAGGTAGACAGACACCAGTCACAAAATATCTTGTAAGCCATGGTAAGAACTTTGGGTTTTATCTGAAATGTTATGGGAAGCCACTGGAAAATTTTATTCAGGGGGGTAATGTGATTAGATACAGATATAGATATAAATATAGATATAGATAGATAGATACCAATACAGGTATAGATATAGATATATAAATGACCACTCACATACTTGGGAGAATAGGTTGTAATGAGACAGAGTCAGGCCAGGAAGGAAACTCTTTCAGTAATACAGGCAACATGCTGATGGCTGGTTTGGGCCAGGCTAGTGGCTATCAAGATAGACAGATTCAACATCATCTCTTTAAACAGTAGAACTGACATGAATAACAGGAATGAATGTGGGAATCAAAGAAGAGAGACCTGGACAACTAATGAGTGGTGAAACCATTCCCTGCGTGAGGAAGAGTAGGGGAAGAATAAGTTTGTAGGGAAGGATGAATCAAGAGTCCTCTTTGAACATGTTAAGTTTGAGACGCTTGGGAGACATCCAAATAGATTATCAAGTATGTAGATTAATCATAAGTCTGGAACTCAAAGATGTTTGGACTGAAGATACCAATTTGTCAGCATATTTAAAGCCAGGTGAAAGTATGAGGATTGACAACGTAAGAGAGAAGGTGGATTTGAGATGATAGACAGGGGCTCACCTTCTTTAGGAGAGACAGCACTTCTGACTTGTACAGGAAGAGAGCAGGGTGTAGAGGCAAACATGCCCAGATTGGGGGATGGGAAGGAAAGGAGCTCCCAGATCATCGTTCCTTATATTGTTTGAAACAGAAGGCAGGGTGATTGTTGGAGAGGAAGGCAAGTGAGTGGAGAAGAGGATTTAAGCAGAAAAGAAATGGACAAAGTAGTCATCCCAGAGAGTAGAAAGGCAAGCTTGCTGAAGAAACTACAGAAATGTCATTGGATTACTGGTAGCGCTGAGAGCACATGGGAGATGTGGGATCATATTCAAACTGAAACCTGTCTGCCTGAGGGTGTGCTCTTCTACAGCTACATTCAGCTCCATAAGAAAATGGAGAAGATGGGTACAGTGTAGTAAGTCTGTAGTAAAAATATCTAGAAATAAAATTACTAACTTAGAGGGTATTTGCATTTCAATGTTGATAGGTATCACTACCAATCAATATATTTGCATATTTACCTGGAAAAAAAATTAAAAACCACTCTTTTCATCCTTCTTAGTCTATTTCAACACAACAAAAACAAAAGCACTAACTGGATAATAGCACTATTAAGACCAATAACTCAGAAATTTCAAAACAGAAAAGTATAGTGCAATTTAAGGAGAAAAACAAAAAATTTACTTTATAATTAATCTTGTATGTATGAGGCTGTTACTACATGTATGTTGGTTGAGGAAGTGTTTGGTGTGTGTGTGTGTGTGTGTGTGTGTGTGTGTGTGTGTTTGAAAATGGAGGGTAAACTACCTTGTCCTGAATGGACCCAAAGACCTCACGATTGAGCCCAGGGGGTACCATAAGTGGTTTGTGGTTGTTACCACTGGTTTTTCATAATGTCTTCCCACTGTGCAAGTCTCTGTCAGGAAAACAGAGTGGTTTGGCTAGAGATGGGTGGGATTTGCTATGAGTGGGGTGGAGCTGTCAGATTTATATGGCTTTTTCTTCTAAAAAAATATGCCTTCCTTTTACATTCATATTAACTGTGAAGCTCATTTGAGGCTTTTGTATCCCAATTGCTTGGCTCCCCAATTCTAAAGAATGCACAGCACATTGCTAAGGGGGACTGCTCTTCCGGCTGATGCGTCAGATGGGAAATTCCCAGTGGTTTGGTCCCCAAATTCTTTCTGGGTGTCCACATTTCCAAAGTTCTCTCCTTTCACTTACCAGTCAAAGGTTATTGTAACTAATTGGGTGTCTGTCCTCCACTGGCTCTCACGGGTTGATCAGCACACACTTAGCTTCTCTGATGGAATCACCATGTGGCCTGGGGAACGAGTGTTGATCAGAGTACTGGCCATCCTCTTGCTCTCTTTTTTTTAATTCCAGCTCTGCCTCCGGAAATGTCCTCTAAAACTCACATCATATGCTTTTTTCTTTTTTTTTTTTTTTTGGTAAGATGACATGACTCAGAGAATGCATCTAGAATTATTTCTCATAAAGCTCAGCTTTCAAAACTTAAGTGTGTTGAATCAAAGCCAGTCAAATAAACTAAAAGCTGGCTGGGGAAAGACAAACACAAGAGAGTGATGAGTGACTCTGGGCTGCACAGAGGGATGGCTGCTGGGAGGCTGTCAGGGAGGAGGAGCCGCTTCATTGTTGTCCTTGTCTCTCACCATCATTCCCCATCAAGAAGGCAGATGTTAAGGCTACCTTAATGAGAATGGAGGTGATGCTAAATTTAGCATTCTCCAAGGCATAGATGGAAAGTCCACAAAAGAAAAAAATGTTCTTGCCAAAGCTGCCACTGCTGTGATAGAGGGTTCAGAGATCACCTGACCTTGCACTATACCCACCTGCCCCGTCCCCGAAGGGCCTCCCCTAAGCAACATCGGAGCTTAAAGATAGGCTTTATTTTACCATCCAGGTATGTTCATCAGCTAAGTAGCCGCAGATAACTTTCCCAGAAATGACCATAGGATTCAGAGGTCCAGTTTTAAAATATGCTGGCCACTGCAGTGGCCTTGTGACAGGAGATGGGTTTAATTATTCACATATTGTTACTGAGTGCTGGCTTTGTGCTAACTCTATGCTAGGTTCTGGCAATATAGCTATGATGGAAACAGACATGGCTTCTTGTTCTCAAGAAGTTCAGAGTCTATCCTGAGGAGAGACAAATAATAAATAAGTAATCAGATAAATAAGATAATTACTACAGGTTGTGACAAGTGCAATAAAGGTTAGGAGAAATCTGGTGAAGGGGCTATTTTAGATGAAGTGGCAAAGATAGGTCCCTAAGGAGGAAATTAAGCAGAGACCTGAAGGATGAGAATGAGGTGGACTCAAGAAGAGCTGGGAGAAGCACTCTGGTGCAGGGACCTTAGAAGGGAGTGGGTCTGGAGGATTCGTAGGGTGGAGAAGCTGAGTTGAGGTAGTGAGGTAGAAGAGGGACGTAAGGGAAACTGGAGAGCTAATCGGGAGCAGATCATGCAGAGCGTGAGGACCACCATGAGGAGCTCGGAGGAGCTTGGGTTTTAGTCTAAGAGCAATGAGCAGCCACTGAGGGGAACTGCTATAATCTGACCTAAGCCTTGGGAGGGTGATTTGAACTGCTCTGTGGAGAACAGATAGCAGAGAGCCCAGAGTTGGGGCAGAGAGCCTAGAGAGACACTGTTGGACCCAGTGAGAAACTGTGGTGGCCCACGGGAGGGCACTGGCAGTGGCAATGAAGAGGGCAGAAGGGGACTGATGAGGGATACAGTAGGAGGTATAAATGAAAGGCCATGTGGGTGGATTGGATGGGAAGGAGTAAGGATAAGAGAGGAACCCTTTTTTTTTTTTTTTTTGCCTTCTACTCCTTTTATACAAACCCCAGGATAGCGTTATCCTAAATCATCACATCGACACGGTACAAACCCCAGACTGGGTCTGAGCTCTCCTGAAAACATGTTTTCACCCCTCCCCAAGCGAGGGTGGACTGGCTGAACATCTTTGCAAGAGACTTGAATTAATATTAGCACAGTTGGACGCTGGGCCCTCTTCCAGAGTGTTAGGCCCCAGAAATTTATAACACCTTCATCTCCCCCAACCCCGATGAGCCCCTATCCTGATCTAGACATGACCACATGAAGGCAGTCCTTCACCATCATTCACTTTTATGGTTAAGAGCTTCTCTCCAGGCCTCTACCCTGCATTTATTCCTATTTGGAATTCCCAGCCCGCCCTTCTTCCCATTAGTGTCATCTGTAAACTTAATGATGACCATGTTCTGCATTTTAGCCCCCAGGTCCTTTAGAAACAATATTCTCTGTATTTCTTTTTGAAGTCATGAGCAGATGGCCATGCTGCATGAACACAGGCATTGAAATCTGAACCAAGGAAATGTGATTTTGGAATGAGACTGGTTCCCCATGACTAGTGCTAAACTTTATACTATAGAGTTTAATTTAATATTGGAGTTAGTGTTGTAATCAAAATAAAATTTACAGCAGAGTTGATCTGATACATCTAATAATGTGATTGTTACTATGCCAAGAGAAATGACATTTGTATAAATGACTTACACACATTACTATTTCACAGCCCCACCAAAGCTGTAGTTTTCATATAAGAATTGTCAGTAATTTTCCTTGTCACCCATGTGAATACAAGCTCACAGTGAAAGACAAAGATTCTATCTAGACCTTATTTCTAGTCATTATACTCACAGGGCTGAGATTTCCTCTGCTGCACCAAATTCTCTCCTATACTTCCCCCTACACCCAAGTACTTAGGTAGCACACTCTAGTTCCCACATGTGACCATACTAGAAGGCTAGAAATAGTAAAAAATCTAGCTGCTGAGGCTGTGGACTTTTTGCCTGAGGTATGATGGCAGTCATCATACCCCTGTTTTGTGGGGTGAATAAGGGGTGTGTAATTTCTAATTACATCGTAGACAGTGCATGTCTTAGACAACTCTGCATGTAATTTTGCCACGCACTCATGGAATCATCTAACCTACAGAAGAGTTACATCAAAAATTTTAAGTTGAAACATTATTCATGATCGGTGTTGAAAGATGCCAAACACCACTTCCCTTGTGCTGCCAAATTTGGAAATTCTTTTATGGAGGTAAAATATGGAAGAATCCTTCTACCAGTCTCATCCTTCTGCATTCACATGCTCCTCACCCCCCGCCTCCATGTTCACTTCTTGTCCTGTCGAGGTCCAGAGGCCACAGCGGTAGACGCAGCTCACTACAGCAGCCCACAGGCCCACTTTACTTTCTCTGAAGCATGTGGGTCTCACCCATCAAACTCGGTTTTCACCAGAGGAAGATCCTTCTAGTCCCCTCAGTTAGCAGCTTCCGTCTCTTCTTCTATGGCTTTTCCTTTTATGGCCAACAACCACTTTGGGACATCCCTTAGGCCTATCTTCCCATCAGTCTCTCTCAGGTTTTTGGACTCACACCCTGTTTTCTGGTATATGCCTATGAAATATATGGGACGGGGATATTGCGGTGCTGCAGAGTTGTTAGGAAAACTGAGGACAGATCCTGCCACCTTACATAATTTGCGGGAGCCCGTGCAAAATGAAAATGTGGAACCTCAGCTTTCAAAAAATGCCATTAAGCATATACCAAAATGTAAATCTTTTTTTCCTTTCTGCCAGTCTCTCTTCTAACTTACAGTATTTTTTTATTTGCTATTTAAGTTTTTCTAAGTAAAGAACAATTAAAATTTTATATAATTCAGGGCGCCTGGGTGGCTCAGTTGGTTAAGCGACGGCCTTCGGCTCAGGTCATGATCCTGGAGTCCCTGGATCGAGTCCCGCATTGGGCTCCCTGCTCGGCAGGGAGTCTGCTTCTCCCTCTGACCCTCCCCCATCTCATGTGCTCTCTCTCATTCTCTCTCTCTCAAATAAATAAATAAAATCTTTAAAAAAAAAAAATTTATATAATTCATATGAGTTTTGCCATTCACCTTTCTATTGTGTATGTGAGACTTAAGTGCTATATAAGAACACTTAAATTGCATGCAAATTACCAAAATTATACAATTTGTATTTCATAGCTTGTGCATGCATACGTATTTTGTTCTTAGAACAGTGGAAACATTGCATAAAGCACTCACCTTGCACTCACTTTGTCTCATTGAACTCTCACGCATCTTGAATCCACCAGAATTCTGTGCTCATTAGGCACTGTAAACACTATGTCACTTGGGTAGCAAAGAACTACAGATGTGCATATTGTGCATATCGCCTTTCCTCATGTGCACCCTCCATTGTCTCATTAGACTTCGCTTACAAAACCCAAGTTCAACGACAAAACTAAGAATTTCAAGACAGCAGCAGTAGAGCATTAAGCCTTAAGCAGGCCTCTTTTGAGCTCAAGACCCTTCTGAGCATGGGGTCTTGTGCAGTTGCGTAGGTTGCATGCCCATGAAGCAGACCCTGGGACTGAGAAGGGTTTATAGGACTGGGTATTTAGGAGAAGGCAGGTGGAACAGAGCCTTGACTCTGCCAAAAGAAATCCGTTACTATGTTATGAAAGGCCCCTAGCCTATTGGATTTCTGGTTCAGTTTCTGTCAATAACACCTGAAATTTTTATTTATATCTTTGGCTACAGGGATAGAGAAGATAGGAGGGAGTTCTGCCAATTTTTTCATTATAGTTGACACAGAAACCTCACTGAGGTAGAAGGGAGAGACTGGAGAGTGAACCTATATGACATAGTCTTTAATTCCTAATCATAAGGGAAACTTGTAAATGCATTTTCAGTGTCCCACTTACACTCTTAAAACAACTGCTGTCACTCCTTTGATGTTACTCTTGTAATTGTTTGGGGGTGCCATGAAATGCACCCATATAAGACAGTAAACTTAATGGACAAAGGAAAAAAAAAAAACAAAAAACAACTGCTGTCACTTAAAACTAAGGAATAGTAATCAGAGCATAATAGAATAAAATTTTCCATCAAGCGTATTTTGTGTGGAGAATTCGTGCAATTCAAGACTTAAGTCAGTGTGCTTTTGCAAATGTCAGAATTATCAAATTATGTAATGAGATTTATAATAATGTTTTCATTCAGGGTTCAATAAGCTGTTTTCCAGCTGGCAATTTTCTGGAATTGGACTTTCCTTTGAACTGTGAAAATTCTGCACATTTCGGAGAGTCCATATTCTATTTCCTACTGGGTTTCTGTGCCAAGGTTGCTATTCTTTCCAGCTTCTCCATCAACCAGTATTTCTTTATGCAAAGTCCATAAAACCCTGCAAGTGAAGCTCTTCAGGTTTATAATGATTGATTTCCAATATGTGGGAGTTATGTATGAAAACATCAAAGGTAATTACTGAGTTGGTAGTGTGGCTTCCCATTTGCACTTATTAAGAATAGTAATACATACTGGCAGAGTACCTGCTCCAAAGTGTTCCTGCCACTAACACTCAGTTGCTCCCCAAATAGTAAGGATGAGGTAATGGCTGAAGATAAAAACTTCTTCTAGTGGTTCTGTGCTATGCCCAGCCAAGAGAACTGCTTGTTGTCCCTGGTCATAGGGGAGTATCCATATAGGAAACACTGAGCCAGAATGCGTATGGATGACCACTTTGGTTGATTTTGTTTCTAGTGTATTTTCTTCGAGGATTACCCAGTTTGGTAACATAGGTTTGCCAGTTAATTATCAGTCCTCTACAGTCACCATAATTAGAACTATACTCAAGGCACAGGATAGATGCAGGTCTCCTACCTTTTCTCTCTACTGCCTCTGTCTCCCTTTCTCTAGGTTCCCAATGGAGGTGCACTTTACTCCCTAAGACCTATTTTGTCACATCCTGGAACTGCCCCACATACCTCATACACTGCCTTTCATAAATAGCGAAGTACCTGCCAGCTTCCAGTATAGGGTATAGAGTACAACAAAGATTCTCTGTCCTTCCCCAGTTTGACTTTTTATCTTATTCGTATTTCTACATGTAGGCCCTGGATTGGGGTACAGTAAATGCACTTTGGTGACTGCAAAGTTAACTATTCTTTTAAAATCATGTCAAGCCTGATATCATTGCAGATATCCTAAAAGCCATTAGATACACAGTTTCTTCTTAAAGGATAGCTCTTACCCTGAACCTTGAAGCTCACTTTGTTGGGAGATTAGGATCCACTCAAGTATGGGCCTTGTAGAGCAAGGTCTGGAGTCCGGACACCCTGAGTGGACCCCATAAAAGCACAGAGAGCATCTTCTACACTTAAAAAAAGTAAAATGTGAGGTCATTTGGGACTATTTCCTGAAAATCAGTTCTTAAATTTCTCTGTATATGGCTTGAGAGTCTAAAACCCGTGGCCCACTTAGCAATTTAACTTTGCTCAGGAGCAAGGGCAGAGATGAAGATCCTGAACTTAGCAGTGCCTCAAGCCTAGAAAACTGTTCTCCAGTGTTCAGAAAAAGTAAAGGAAGCTAGCCCCTTCTCCTCCTGCCAGTTAAGTTCTGGGTGTATTTGTCCTGCAGAGCATGGATTGATAGAACGGCTTTGGTCATGCTTTCCCACCAGTTACACATTGTAGCCATTTCAGGTTCAGCCATGCGTGCCAGATTGAATTAAATGCTTTTTAAAAGTCTCCAAAGCAGGAAAACATCTTTGACTGGTATTTTTTTTTTTTTTTTACATATTTGTTAATGACTGTCTGCACAATAAAGATGAGGTCTGTAGCTTGTTTTCCAAGGAGAAATCCAATTTGGCTCTCATGGATGTTACTGCTACTCAGATATAGTTTAATTCTTTAATTGAAGCAGCTGCAGAATAGCTTGTGGATAATGCAGTGTTCCTGGAGCTGGCTGAGTGGAGACCACCTTCACTTTTGTGTTCCGGAGCTTGTCAGAGTGGCTGTCAAAAGAATGTCTCTCTGGTTGACCCGGCTGTTGGCCTGTGAAAGGTGGTTGAGTCTGTGACTGACTTCACGGACTTGATTTTTCTCTTTGCAGTCAGAAAGCTGCTATACCACAGTATGCCACCCGGCACAAAGGAGCAAACCAGCTTTTCTCCAAATGCCCTTCCAGAAATCTCTCCACTGGCTCAGCTTCTGTAGCCTGCCTAGAAGGCAGTGTATTCTCCTAAAAGTCTCTTCTATAAGCACCTCAATGCACTTAACTTTCCTGACTTGTACAAATACATTGGGTACAGAAAAGCTTTGGTGGCATAAGGGCACAAGTTTGGGGAGAGAGAGAATCTGTTCAAGGCCACTGGGGCTCAAATCCTTCTGCCTACCAACACCGAAAGGATGAGGCAATTAAGGAAGAAGTGGGACCTCTGAGTTAGCTCAGAAAGTTTACTTAGAGACCAGGTAAATCATGAGCTCTCCAAGGTGTGACACTGTCTTCATTATTTGTTTGTCCAGTGTATCACACGTGCTTAGTAGATATTGCCTGATAATGATGGTGATGATGATGATAGCAAAACAAAAAGCCCTTCTACTACCTGTCCATTCATTTCTAGTGAAGACAGGACCTTGCGTCTGGCCTGACCCTCTAAGCCTTTGGTGCACACAGCTGCCCGACCCCTAGCTCTTACGTTAAGAGTGCCACTATTCACTTTTAACCTTTGTCTTTTTTACCCACTTTTTCTTTCTATCTTGTTCCTGCATTTTCTCCCATATATACCTTATCCTCTACTTGTTCTCTTGTGATTGGTTAGTTGTTTGAGGTCTGTCTTATCTACCTTGGGCCCTGTTTTCCCTATCATTCATCCTTTCTAGAGTACCTTCAATATAATAGATATAAGCACAGATATTTACAGAAGATGATTATTCATAGTAACATCAGCTAACATTTTTCAGTGTCTACCACTCACCAAACACTGAGCCAATCCCTTTACATACATTAGTCTTATTAATCCTCACAACATCCTTAGGAGGTAGGTGCAAGTATCATCCTATTTCATAGATTGTGATCCTAAGTTAGAGAACAAGTAACTTTCCCAAGATGGTGGTATCACCTAGGAAGTAGTAAAGTTGAACTAGAACCCAAGTCTGACTTCAGTTGCTGCCACCCCCATTATACCTTGCAAAATGACGTTGAAGAGGCCTCCTGAGTGAAACACAACTTCCGTAGCAGCAGCCCTCTTACCCTGTGAGGACACCGTCCCTGATAAAGCCCTACCCGCTCAGGCCCAGGCTTCACTTACTGTCTCCCAAGCTGCTTCCGACCAGTCCAGGTCAAAACTCTAAGTCACATTCAAGAGCCTTCCCTGATTATCCCAGCATGACTTTGCCACCTGCATGCACTGTGCTTTGAGAAGAGCTGAAGGAATATTCCGGCGCACTAGACCCTGAGACGGAAGCTTTCTCTTACTCCTATTTCATGCGTAGTAATCCAAGACCAAGGGAAGAACACATTTATGAGCAGAAACTGGTTCTGCCTGCTGGGACTGGGCCAGGCACTGTCCTAGGCCTCATCTCATCTTCAATTTTCACCATGATCAAGCAAGTAAGGTTCTCATGGTTGAGGAACTTGCAGCTTAGAGCAGTTGAGCGACTTACAATGAACACAGATAAGTGAGTTTTAACTGGAATTCCAGTCCAGGGTGCCTGACTCCAAAGCCCAGGCTTTCCTGCCCCTGCTAGGAGCATACACAAGTGTCCAGAAATCCAGAGTGGTCCAGGGAGGCAGCTCTGGTGCAGAGGCAAAGATGGTAGCACAAGGTTTCCATGCTTAGAAACATCATTTGACTGGGGTGAATGGAAGGAAAGTTCTTAAATGATCATTAACAAGCTATTAGACGTTCTTACATACCACCATCATATGTAAAATGTAAGGTTAATGGGATGCTACATACTTCCATACCACATACATAAACAAGAAGCATGAGTGTGTCCACAATGTATTTATGAGATAGCCTATGAAATGTAGGGATGCACCAATGCTTTCCACTTGCCACGATCGAGGTCAGTGGTTTGCCAAATGAGGGAAGGTGATTTGAACCCTGTGGGGAGATTTGGCAGTATCTGGAGGCATTTTTGTTTGTTGCAGCTGGAGGAAGGGTGTGCTACTGGCATCAGGTAGTGGCAGGCTTGGGATGCTGCTAAATATCCTACACGATACAGGGCAGCCTGTCCCAAGAGAATTATCAGGCCCAAGCTACCACTAGTGCTAAGGATGGAAGACCATGCTCTCAGATTTAGGGTCAGGGAAATGGTATAATTTCTCCCAGGTCCCTGGGATTCTACAGAAGGGATTATTCCTAGTACATTCCACTGCATCTTGGATAAAAAGTAACTGCCTGGAACTAGGAATCTGTCTGAGAAGACTCTTTCCTTTACTCTCACATTCTGCCACACTCACAACACTTCTAACCCCAGATGTGGGGTGTTTTTTGTTTTTTTTTTTTTTCTCATACCAGTCAATTATCCGACACCAGCTGAGTGTCCTACAGTTCCATTTAGTTCTGAAACTATTTACCTGGAGTAGCATCAGGTCCCACCAGGGCTCAGTCCCACAGGACTGCCCCCACTTCAGACACCAGTCGTAAATCCCAGGCTGTCCCTTGTACTTCTGACCAACAACCTGCTCTAAGCCAGGGTTCCCATGACTCCCTCCTCAGGTCTGATAATTGGCTAGAAGAGCTCACAGAACTCACAGAAACAGTTACTTAGGTTCACTGGTTTATTATGTAATAAAGAATATGATGAAGGATACAGATGAACAGCCAGATGAAGAGATACATAGGGTGAGGTTCAGAAGAGTCCTGAGCATAGGAACTGTGTCCCTGTGGAGCTGGAGTATACCACCCTCCTGGCACATGGATGTGTTCACCAACCCAGAAGCAACCTGTGCTTTGGGGATATTTATGGAGGCTACATAATGTATTGTATTAACTCAATTTCCAGCCCCTCTCCCCCACTCTAGAGAATGGGGGGTGCTGAAAGTTTTAAGCTTCTAATCATGCTTTCTCTTTCTGGGGACCAGCCCCCACCCAGGACCCCAACAAGAGTAGCCTCATTAGAACCAAAAATGCTCCTATCACCCAGGAAGTTACAAGGGATTTAGGAGCTCTGTGTTAGGAAATGGGGTCAAAGACCAAATACTAGCAGGAACTGAGGGTAGAGACAAATATATGTATATGCATTTTTTTCATAGAATCTCTCAGAGAATCAGGGAGAACCCAGTTAATTTAGGAAACTTTAACAATCCTACTGACAATCAGAAGAGTTCTCATTACTTACTTTTCTGTTTGCTGGATCCCAACTTAAAATTGAGATTTGGCAGCCTGCAACTTTCCTCTTCAATGCAGCACTCAATTGATTATCACATTTGTCCCAGGTTAGTTCTTCATACTCCTGAAATATTTTTCAGTGTGAAGGTCTGGAAAATGACCTTCACATCTGGGCTCAAGCTCTGCTTGGGTCTTCTAGTGCAGCAAGAGGGGTACAGGGCGTCTTGGTGACCAGTTCAGGTGAGGAGGAGAGTCTTTTCCTCTTGCCTTGCCCTGTACCTAATTTAGCCAGTGAAGTGTGGCTGCTATTTTACTAAATCTCACAGACACATTCAGAGGAGGAGAAAAGATGGGACTGATTTTTATCTCTATGCAGCAGTGGCCCTGAATTTTTAAGGGAGCTTCACAGTGAATTCACTAATCAGTAAGATAAGATGTTTTCCCCCTTTGGCTGTATAATGACATCTAACCCATTTGAACAGGCTTGGCACTTTATTTTTTTTAAGATTTTATTTATTTATTTGAGAGACAGAAAGAGAGAGGCAGCACGAGTGGAGGGGATGGGCAGAGAGAGAGGGAGAAGCAAGCTCCCCACTGAGAGGGAGCCCAACATGGGGCTCCAACCCAGGACCCTGGGATCATGACTTGAGCCGAAGGCAGACGCTTAACTGACTGAGCCGCCCAGGCGCCCCCAGGCTGGCACTTTAAATTCTAATAACACTTTTTAATTATAGATTCAGAGAGTGGCAATAGTGATATTTATCTATATAATTTTAGTGCATTCATTCATTAATTCAAAAAGTATTTATTAAGCACTTACTATAAACCTAGACACTGTGCTAGATGCTGTAACCACAACTCCACTGCTTAGGTACATTGTTTTATAGCTCTAAGCCCCACATCCTCTCCTGTAAAAAGGAAAAATAATAATGCTTCCTTCAATGAGAAACGAATATTAAGCACTCAAGAAATGTTCATTGACCTTCATATGAAAAGCATGGACCCTGATCTGTCTAGTGGACAACACATACAAGTCAGTAGGCAATTAGCATACATCGTGAAAACTGCTATCACTGGGAACCGCAGGATTCACAGGATCACATACAAGAGAAAACCTAACCTGGACACAGGGCTTCAGAGTGATTTCCAAGAGGAGATTTCATTTAGAAAGAAACCCAAAGAATGTGAAAGAGTTAGCCAGGCAGGGCATGGGAGGAAGATGTACTCCAGACAGTGAACAATGTTTCTAAAGGCCCAGAGGTGTGAGAGAATGGGCCTTTCGAGGAACTGGATGAAGAAAGATAGTACTACTCAGAGACAGGTACTGTTTCCATTTAGGTGTATATACTTCAAGTTTAACTCCACAAAGACACTTAATTCCCCTCAAAAATAGGATGACCCTATTCTAGAGCCTATTCTTCTTTTTAAGTTTTTATTTAAATTCTAGTTAGTGAACATATAGTGTAATATTAGTTTCAGATGTAGAATTTAGTGATTCAACACTTACATACATCCAGATGGCCAAGAGACACATACATGAAAAGATGCTCAACAACACTCATCATCAGGGAAATGCAAATCAAAACTACAATGAGACAGATCACCTCACACTGGTCAAAATGGCTAAAACCAACAACACAGGAAACAACAGGTGTTGGCAAGGATATGGAGAAAGGGGAACCCTCTTACGCTGTTGGTGGGAATGCAGACTGATGCAGCCACTCTGCAAAACAGTATGGAGGTTCTTCAAAAAGTTAAAAATAGAACTACCTTATGACCCAGCAATTGTACTACTAGATATTTACCCAAAGGATACAAACATACTAATTCAAAGAGATACATTCACCCCAATGTTTATAGCAGCATTATCTACAATAGCCAAATTATGGAAAAAGCCCAAATATCCATCGACTGATGAATGGATAAAGAAGATGTAGTATAGAAATATATACAATGGAATATTATTCTGCCATCAAAAAGAATGAAATCTTGCCATTTGCAATGATGTGGATGGAACTAGAGAGTATTATGCTAAACGAAATAAGTCAGTCAGAGAAAGACAAATACCGTATGATTTCACTCATATGTGGGGATTTAAGAAACAAAACAAATGAACATAGGGGGAAAAAAGAGAAGAAAACCAAGAAACAGACTCTTAACTAAGACAACAAACTGATGGTTACCAGAGGGGAGGTGGGTGGGAGGATGGGTGACATAGGTGGTGGGGATTAAGGAGGGCACTTGTTGTGATGAGCACTGGTGTTTTGAATGGAAGTGTTGTGCCTGCTCTTTTTCTAGACACTATAATGAACATTTTTTGACATCATTAATTATTCTTCTAAAATATAATTTTTAGGGACTGCAAAATATCCATAGTTTGATCTACTATAATTTGTTTATCCAGTACTTTATTTATTGAACTTTTAATTGTTTTCAGGTTTTTTTCCCCATTAAAAATAATGCTGTGATGACCATTGAACCAATTAAGATTCTTTAGTCATAGGAAAAAGAGGGAGGGAAGAAATCTAGGGATCTTAAGCAGAGAAGAAATGGGGTCGTTGGAAAGCTAAAGCACATGGCTTAGAAAGGATAGAATCCAGGGCGACATGGAACCCAGTGACAGTCTTCTCAGAGTGCCACTCCATAGAATAAATCTATTCTATTCCAGCCACTCTTCGTGTGCTTGGCCATACCATTCGGTTTCCAGATTTCCCTGGAGAGAAACCCCAACTGGCCTAATAAGATCACCTGTTCTACTGAAGGGAGATCGGGGAACCTTGATAAACAGTATACAATCATGGCTGAATCATTTCCCAGTAGAAATCCAGATGCTATAATCAGGAGGAGGAATTTAGGGCACAAAACAAATAATAGCCACTGTAACCATGTTGCAGACAAATCTTTGCACATCTTATGATTATTTCTTTAGGATAAATTATGAGAGGTGGAGGAGCGCCTGGGTGGCTCAGCTGTTGGGCATCTGCCTTCAGCTCGGGTCGTGGTCCCAGGGTCCTGGGATCGAGCCCCACATTGGGCTCCCTGTTCGGCAGGAGGCCTGCTTCTCCCTCTCCCACTCCCCCTGCTTGTGTTCCCTCTCTCACTGTGTCTCTCTCTGTCAAATAAATAAACAAAATATATTTAAAAAAAAATTATGAGAGGTGGAATTGTTGGGTCATAGAGTATGCAGCAATTTGAGGCTTAGATGCATATTACCAAGTTATTCTCAAGAAAGGTTATTTCTGGCAATTCCTTTTTCTTCATTCTAGTAAAATATATAGAACATAAAATTTGCTAATTTAACTATTTTTAAGTATACAATTCAGTGACATTAAGTACATTCACAATATTGTGCAACCATCTCTGCTAGTTCCAAAATTTTCCATCCTCTGAATAGAAACCTGTACCTATTAAGCAATAATTCCCCATTCTCACCTTCCCTCCCCCACCCTCTGGTAACCTCTATTCTACTTTCTGTATCTCTGAATTTACTTACTCTAGATATTTCATGTAAGTGAAATCATACAGTATTTGTCCTTTGTGTCTGGCTTGCTTCGCTTATGTAATGTTTTCAAAGTTCATCCATGTTGTAGCATGTGTCAGAACTTCATTCCTTTTTATGACTGAATAAGCGTCCACTGTATGGATAGACCACATTTAATTCATCTGGTGACTGAGGAGCAGAGTTGCGCAGCAGAAGCGTGCTGGACCCATAATTCATCTGGTGATGGACGCTTGGGTTGTTTTCACCTTTTGGCTATTGTGAACAATGCTATAATGAACATTCATGTACAAGTGTCTGTTTGAGTCCCTGATTTCAGTTCTTTGGGGTATATTCCTAGGAGTGCAATTGCTGTGTTGGGGGTAATTCTATGTTTAACTTTTTGAGGAACTGCCAAACTGTTTTCCACGGTGGCTATACCATTTGGCAATTCATTCTTAATATTCAGCACTAGGAAAATGTTTCAGTGACAGGCTAGACCTTCATGATCTGACTATCAAAGTTGTTGAAATAAGAATAGAATAATGCATATATGCCAAAAACAACTCTCACTGAAAGCATATAATTTGACTCACAACTAGCAAATGGCTTCCTGTTGCTTGTAGGCTAGCGACCTACAGCAAACCTCTCAGTTCTGCCCCTGGCATTTTGAAGCCAGACCACATCACCTACCTTGTCTCAGTGAGCAGATTAAAGGCAGGCCTTTCTAATTCTTTGTGCAAGCTTGTGATTGCTTTCACTTGCAGTATTCCTGGAATTCTGAGTCATGCCGCACTACTTCTGGTGCCCCATGAGCGATGACCCTCTGGGCTGCATTTCTAGGTTGAAAGTTTCCTGGGTCTTGATTCCACTCAGTTCTCTGGTTTGGGCATCATCCCCATTGTACTGAGCTAGAAGTTCCTCACTGCTGCCTCTGACTGCATCACAGGGCCCCAGCTGAGCCAGTGCTTCCTCCCACCCTTACTTAGGGCTGGGATTGATGGGGCTGAGTACAGAAAAACTCTGTAATTTGTTTCAAAGTAGATTACCCAAAGTCCAGTTGTTGATAAGAGGAGCCAGGGGCAGCAGGCCAGACTAAGGGGCAAATGGGTACCTCTAGGCCCCTCTAGTACCACCTCTTTATCGAGCACCTTTATGCTCTAGGTTCTGTGTTAGACTCAGGCACACGGCTCTGAGAAGACACAGTCCCACCATCACGGAAGTCATAGTGTAGAAGAGAAGAGACCTATGAACCAGAAAATCTTACCCATAAATATGTAAATACAAACTGCCTCAGATGCCTTAAGAGAAACCATTTCAATCTTCTGTGAGAATATATAACACAGAAAAGTGACTTAGCCCAGGCAGGGGATAGGGGTGGTCCAGGAAGGCTTCCCTGGGAAAGTGACCCTAAAGCTAACATCTAAGCTAAGAGTTAACAAAGCATATGTGTGTGCACTAGTGATCGTGCATACCAGGGAGGGGTGTGTGGGATGGGATTGGGAGGTAATTAGAGAAACTGGAAGGCCCTGTCCGAGGTGGGAGGGAGAAAAAAAATCAATGTCCTTGAACATAAAAGGCCAGGTCGAGAAAGGCAGGGTGGTAAGGGGCCAATTCATGTTAAAAACCACTAGTTTTAGCCCCTGGTCACTAGTACAAGCAACAGGAAGCCATTTGATAGTTGTAAGGTGGTAAAAAAAAATTGATTGGAGGAGATTTCATCCCCTCCAGGGAGGGCAGCAGGGAAAATTGTAGCTTTTAGTATTTCCAAAGATGCTTTAGCCACATGGAAACTTTGTGGATCTTCCCTGCAGCTCCCTCTCTGTGGAGGAAGTTGGAGCAGCAGGGTTCTTTCCCTCACATGGGAGCTCTGGCATACCGCCATGTCTAGTGCAAAAATCCACGGCGACGTTCCACTTCATTTCTTCTTGGCTCTCTAACGTTGGACATCTAGATGAAGGTGGCTATTGGTGTAGCATTTGTGACCACTAGAACGTAACTCGGTTTTTGTGACTTTGGAAGTCAGACAAGAAGCTCCAGGAAGGAAAAATATTTGTCATTTTGCTGTCCGCTCCAGTGCATTTATACTTCTCACAAGAAGAAAATATTGAGATTAAACAAGTTTAGGGAGCTGCAGCAAGGCCTGTCAGTGCTCAGGAAAACTGTAACCTTTGAATCTTCCAAAGTTATCATTTCACTCCCATTCAGCTGTGGAAACCCTCCCATCATCCTCAGGAGGTGAATCTTCATTTGATCATTCATTCAATCAAACATTGATTGAGTGACAATATCTATGTTCATAGGCAGTGAGGATGCAAAGGGAAGCCCTGATCTCAAGGAGGTTCCTCCCAAACATCCTGAATCTCCCAACACATGCACACATGTACACACACACACACACACACACACACACACACACACACCCAACCCCCCCTCCACACACATACCAGTTAAGTTCAGGGAAACTTGCAACAGAACTATGTACATACTGGAATGTAACTATTTTCATGAGGCTAAAAAAATATTTCAAGGAATAAAGAGAAGAATAAACAACATGTATTAAATATTTTATTTACCAGGCACCATGACACATGTTTCCAGATATATTATCTCATTAAACCCCGACAAGGAGACTGAGGTTTAGAGATAATAAATCACTGTCCAGGATTTGAATGTGTATCTTCAACTCTAAGCAAATTATTTCTCCACTTTTATTTCTCTGTGAAGCTTTCCCTGAATCTCTTGGTCATAAATAATTGTTTCTTCTTCTGAATTCCCAAAGTACTACAAGTGGTTTTGCTCATGTGGAGTTGACTTTAGTCAGCCTCGTTTTACAGAGAATTGTTTACATGTATCTTGACCACAAAGTTCCTAGAAGACAGGAAGATGTCTTCTTCATCTTTGTATCACCCAGACTCAACAGAATACTTTGCATGCCACCAATATGTGCTCAGGAAATGCTTGTAGAAGGAAAGAATGTATTCAAAGCTCTCACCTGGTTAGTAAGCACCTAGGGCCGTAGCTCAGCACCCCTCATATTCCTAGTGTATCATCAAGGGTGTCGTGGTCACACAGTGTAGATAACCCAGTCTACAAGCCCTGATCATACCCCCATAACCAGCTGCCCCTTGCCACCTTCTCAGCCTACTAGTGCACATCCCCTAACTACTGTTCACTCTTAGGCAGCCAGATTCCAGGTTGAGGTCTATGCTATGAATCCCGGCTATAAGCTAGGGAATTCTGGGACCACAGGGACTCAGAACATGGTCTAGAAAGAGGCATGGGCCCTTGGCTCTGTGGACTTCCTACCCCATGGAGAGGGGTGCTGCTGAAGGAAGACCAGAGCTTGGCTCTCTAAAGCAAGGGTGCCCTTGCCCAGCTCTAGATTAATGGAAATAGTAAATGTGAGAAGTAGTTAGTGAAATAAGTGAATAAAGACAAAACATTTCAAAAATATGCATTGGATTTGTATGCACTAAAAATAAAAAGAAACTTCAGAAATAAATTTCAGGGACACATTAGGAAATATTTGTCCAGTGCACATTTGTTAGGTATCACTATCACTCTGTGATTGTTTTCTCCTAGGTATGTTCTGTGCTTGTCCCTGGCAGAACTTGATCTCACTAAGTTTTTGCGGGCTGGGGTTTGGTTAGGAAGAGGTGCAGTTGAGGATTGAAGGGATACACTGCTCTTGTCTTGCCGTAGCCATCCCATCCTCTGGAATTAAGAATTTGAGCATTTAAAAAGCTCCAAATCCAGGTTTCATGCTCATTCTCTGTATCTAATCAATCACCACGTCCAATCAATTTTATCTCCTAAATATTTCTCAAATCTCTCTTCTTCTCTCTAATTTAATTTCCTTCCTTAATCAAATGATCATCATTTTTCTTCTAAACTAACCTCCAAAATGGTTTTCTCCAGTCATTTTCTGCACAGCTGTAAAAGTCAACTTGCTAAATGTAAATTGAATAATGGCAGTATTTCTGTTAAAATTCTACAGTGGCTTCCCATTTATTTTAAGACAAATTCTAGAATCCTGAGGTCTGCAAGAACTGGCCCTGCCATCCTCATCTTGTATTCACTGCTGAGCTCCAAGCTGAATTGGTCTGCTTTCAGATTCCAAAATCCTCCCCATCTCAGAAACTTTGCATAAGCTCTTTCTCTTGACCAAAACATTTTCTATCCCCTCCCCTCTTTTCCTCAAATCTTAAATGAAGTCTCTCACTCCATGAAAGACTTCTTTCCTCACCACCACCCCCCACCCTTCGCCTAGATGGGGTCACAAGTTCTATTATATCACAGTCTCATAGATTTCTCCATTACCATTACACAATTGAAATTAATTGCTTAAGTCCTTGGCTTAAGGACTGTTCTTGCTAAATATAAGCTTCATGATAGCAAGAACTCTGTGTCTTATTCACCACTATATCCCTAATGCCTAGGATGGAACCTTAAACATAGCACACATTCCATAATTTAATTCTAGCCCCTCCTGCAAGGCAAGCTTTCTATTAGGCGTGGGCTATAGCAAGGGGTAAGTAGTCTTGGACCTCGAGGAACACACAGTTCCATGATTAATCCAGTAAATTCTGCAAAATTCTGTCAATTTCTTTCTCTTTTCCCATTTATTTTGGTTCAACTTACTCCATATACTGCATTGTCTAGCTTTCAGACAACAATTGACTTTTTGATAAATAGTAAAGAAAAAGAAGATTTAAAACCTCTGTCTTTTTAGTGTCATCTGTTATTAGTTTTCCCTCTCCAGCTAATAAATGGACACTATTTTTCTTCCACTTCTTCTTATGTCTGATACACTTAAAGAATGTCTGTTTGTGTCTCCCTTTGTCCCTTGAAAATTGCAGTGCATTCCTTGCTTTAGATTTTTGTATTATTATTGACATAAAAAGCCATTATATTAGCTTTCCTTCTTGATGACTCTTACTGTCTGAAAACTTCTATTTATATTCCATCTTTCTTTCATATAATGTCCTGTTTTTGTTGTTGTTAGATATGTATGAGAATTCTTTATTTTTTCCTATCTGTTCTATGCATAGAGGTCATTTTTTCTACATTTTCATGTCATTTCCTTAAGAGATATTAAGGAATCATTTCATTTGCTTAGTTTTATTTGTGATTATATAAAAGGCACATATTCATGGTAAAATGAAAGACAGAGGAGAGAGGGAGGGAGAGATGATCAGAGGGAGGCAGGTAGGAAATATAATTTGATTCTGCTGAGAGCTGGTGTACATGAGGGAGACATAAGGACAGAGAGACAGGGACAGTGGAATTTTTAAAAAGAGGTAGGATGAATAAGGAACTGAGAAGAACAAGGGTAAGAGAGGAGTCTGAAAACAGTACATGGAACTAAGTAAAGGTGAAATTTTCACATTCACCTTGACTTTTCACCTACCATCAACTGATACCAATCCAAATCCTCTGTTCCCCTCAGGGAAGAGATGGTGAACTAGCAGTACATCACTGTAAACCCTTCTCTCTTTGGGCAAAACAATTCTAAGAGATGCCAGCCTCTGGGTGGATCGACAATGTCATCTTCAGAAGGGAAGCTCTAGTAAACAAATGCATACATAATTTTCCTTTATTATCTTTTTAATATCTTATTTGACACGTTTAAAAGATTATCTATGCCTATATGTTACTTTGAAAGCAAAGCAGTAACAACACCTGTGACGACTCCACCACCCAACCCCAAAACTAAGACACTCCCATCAACCTTATATTCTCCCATTATGCCATTCCCCCAATTCCTCCTGCCCCACCCAAGGTGACCATTATCCTAAGTTTCATGTTTATCAACCTATTGCTTATACACACGATGTTATCATACATACATATGAATGTATGTACACTTAAACAATATATCTATGAGCTAAATGCAAACATTTTTTTTAAAAAAGCAAACATTTGCCTACAACATCTGAGAAACACACAACTATTGCCTAGATCACATGCTTTACCTGGGCACACTATCCTTGAATTCCAGGAGGTGGGGTGGGGTTGGGTGGGGTGGAAGATGGGGAAATGAAGGCTTTTGTCCATCTATGGACACTTTTGGAAATGGAAGTAAAGAGATCATCACAAATAGTTTGCATAGAATACCAAAAGGATAAGCAGAGGAAAAAAAAAAAAAAAAGGAGAAAAATAATGTAGAAGCTCTTTGAAAGTGCTTTCTCTAGAAATGGAAAATCAGTGAATCTGCCAACAGAGCAAGTTTGGGGCTTAACACCAGATTCTCCTTATTGCTATGCTTACTACTAAATGGTTAACAGAAAACTCCTAAAAATAAAACGTTTCCTGATTTCAGTCTCTGAACAGAAAACATTTCCTTGTTTTCTCCTCCTTTCAAGATTTGTTTTCATTGTGAAAGATCTAGGATACTTTCTTAATGGAAAAAAAATTAGATTGTGAACTTTGAAAGAAGGAAACAAACAAACAAACAAGAAACAAAGAAAGAAGAAAGATTCCCTGACTGGAATACTTCTCACTGCCTTTTGTATTTATATGAGAAGACTCAATATTATAAAAATGTAAACTCTTCTCATTTGAGCTATAAATTCAGTGAAATTCCAAAGTCCCAGCAGATTTTGTTTAGATACTTAATAATCTGATTCTGAAATGTCTGTGCCTGAGCAAAGGCCCAAGATTAGCAAAACCATTCCTGAAGAATAAGATAGGAGGGGTTGCTCTACCAGATTTCAAGACATATGTAAAACAATGGTAATTAAAACAGTGTAGCAGTGATACAGGACAGCACAGTGGGACAGAGTAAAGAGCCCTGAAACAAACCCATGAACATATGGAAGTTTGATAGAGGACACAGAGGACACTGCAGATCGCCAAAGAAAGAAGAGACTATTTATTTAGTAAATGATGCTGGTATAACTGACTATCCACATGAAAAAATATGAAGTTAGATACCTACCTCACACACCATACCAGCAGATCAATTCCAGATTGATTAAAGATTTAATGATTAGAGGGGAAAAAAACTTTCAAAAGTTATAAAAGAAAATATAAAATATCTATGAACTGGACCTGAGGAAGGACTTCTTAAGCAACACACAAAAAGAACTAGACATTTTGTGCCCACTGGATTGGCAAAAATTCAGTCAGAAAATAACAGGTGTTGGCAAGGATGTTGATCAAAGGGAACTCATGCAGACGCTGCTAGAGGAAGTGTAAGTTGGAATAATTGGGGCGCCTGGGTGGCTCAGTTGGTTAAGCGACTGCCTTCGGCTCAGGTCACGATCCTGGAGTCCCTGGATCGAGTCCCGCATCGGGCTCCCTGCTCAGCAGGGAGTCTGCTTCTCCCTCTGACCCTCCCCCCTCTCATGTGCTCTCTCTCATTCTCTCTCTCTCAAATAAATAAATAAAATCTTTAAAAAAAAGGAAAAAAAGAAAATTATTAAAAAAAAAAGTTGGAATAATTGAAATCACTTTGGAAAACAGTTTGGCAGTATCCTGAAGTTGAATATTTGTCTACTTGTGTATGACACAGCAATTCCACCCTTAGGTATGTACTCTAGAACAGTGCTTCTCTAACTTTAATGAACATCAGAATCACTTAGAAACTCACACAATTTGGGAGCCCCACCCCTGGAGATTCTGATTCAGTAGGTCTGGGATAAAGTCTATGAATGTGTATTTCTGAGAAGCACTCTGCTGCTGAGGCTGCTGCTGGTTTCCAGTCACAGTTGGAGCAATGCTTCTCCAGATTTCTTCACTTGTGTCTTGGGAAACAGGAATAAGAATATTCAGAGTCACATTGTTCATAACAGCAAAAATCTGAACACAACCCAAATATCCATCAACAGAAGAATGGATAAACAAACTGTAGTATGTTCACACAATAAAGTATCCTACAATATTGAAAATGAATGAATAATAAGTACAGATAACAACCTGGATAAATCTTAGAAGCATAATGTTAAGTGAAAAAAGTGACTCACAGAAAATTACATTCAGCATGATACCACTTTTATAAAGCTAACAAATTAATAATATATTTCTTAGGAACAAATGTATGGATAAAACTAAAATACAGAGCAAGGGAATGGAAAACACAAAAATGGGAAAGGGAAGAATCACATAACTAGATGCTGCCATGTGGTGTTAAGATAGCTTTTCAGGTGGGTGGCTGGTTCTCATATGCTTCAGAACTCTCATGTAAGTTATATATACATGAAAATTTGTTATAAAGATTTGTCATATATATATGGAAAACATATACATAGTACACATAAAATGGAAAACAATTTTTAAATGAGTGCCAGGCAATCAGGTAAGCTAAATGAGACAAGATTACAAGGAAAGGAAAATTGTAATAACAATTAAAATACTCATTGGACTTAGTAAATGACAGAAATGATCCTGGAGGAAATGTAGAGGACAAACTTGAGATGTCCTGTTGCAGAGGGAAAACAAAAAGATTGAAAAGTGATGAGAAAGGAGATGATAGATGTGCAAGCCCCAGGATGGAGGGCTCACAACCAGACTCCTGAAACAATGAGTGGAGCAAACAGAAAGAAAAAGAAGTCAAAGCTATATTTAAAGAAAATTCTCACCTTAAAAAAAGACCTTAGTCTTTCCGATCAAAAGTACTCCCCAAATATCAGCAAATTAATGCAGAAACCCACATTGACACATTTCTGATAAAACTTCAAATATCAAGGATAAAACATGACTTCTATAAGCATTCTGGCAGAATACAAAAGATAGAAAATAAACAGGCTAACCAAACAGAATAAAATTCACACTAGCCTCAAATTTCTCTGCAACAACAAACACGACAAAAACATGATTTCAAAGTTCATTTGGAAAAATAAATGGATATGACTAATTAAAGAAAGTTTGAACAAAGAAGGAAAAATTATAAATGAAATGAACTTGAATCTCTAGATATTAAAATGTAAACTACAATAAAGAAAATGATGTAAAACTGATAATATACAATATGTTATATTACATATTATAATGTTATATATTGTATATATTTATATGTTTTTACATACATATATAAAACTTGGTATGTGATAAAGATATGTTTAAGAATAGGTTATCAACTGTATGATGCTACAACTAGTTGTAGAATAATTTAGAAAATAATTAGTACCATATAGCTAAATAGTTTTCAATGAATTAAGAAGTTACACTTTTAAATGATTATATAAAAAGAACTAGAAGAAATATCAGTGAAGATTGACCTGATCTTTGTGTGAGGAAGGACTTTCTAAGAATAAAAGAAGTGAAAGAAATCAAAAGGAAAAAAAGGATATATTTTCCTATAAATTTTTTTTAAAATTCTCCATGTCAAAAAATCATAAATGGTGATAACAAGTACACTACAGACTTGGATGGAATATATTTGTTCAATATATATTCCAAAGATTCTTACCAATAATATTAAAAGATGTATTACAAATTAATAAGAAAAAGGTGGATATCCCATTGGAAACAGGAATGACTGTGATAATCACTTCACCAAGTTTACTTCAAATCAAAAATAGAGAAAGTGTCATCAAATAAGAGCAAATTGAACCAACGAGATTTTTTTCATTTATATGATTGACGATGATAAAATATTTGGCATTTTAAATATTAGGAGACCATATTTAACAGCCATTCTGAAGACACTTAGAGTTAATTAAGGTAGGTGGCTGGGCAAGGCTTAGAGCTCACTACTCAGGGCAGATTTAGAGCTATTCGGCTGGCAAAGGGGCTTTGAGACTGTTCTGATTTATGCAATTCAACAGACATTTTTAAGCAGCTGATGTTATAGATGACCACACAAGGGGGAAAAAAAGAAGATCATTAAAAGGTTTCTGCCTGGAAACATGAAGGCTGAGAAAACATGCATGATGTCTTTAAGACCTTGAGTAGCATGTTCACACTGAATGGCATGATTATGGAATTCCAGAATTGGGGGGAGGGAGGAAGCCCCCAAACAAATTAGGAAGCCCTTTTTTACATGGAGAATTATAAGCACTGAAGTCATTACCCCATAATCGGATATAAGAACAAATGCAAAACAAATACATAATATATCTTGTATCAAGTATAAAAATAAAATATGATAATAGCAAATACCATAGAAATTAAGATGGCAGTGAATAGGCTTTTGTAAGTTCAAATACAAGTGTGGGTCACAGATTGAATATTTATTAATCAGTTACAAATGGATGCCAGAATGGTTAAAAGCATCACATTCTTTTAGTTTAGAATTATTCTTTTTATTTTAGAATTACTGAGGATGACCAAGAACTAGCACCATGGTTTGCAAACATTCTTCTGTTTGTGTTTCTGACTATGGAATTCAGGACCCTGGTCTCTTGCCTGGAGGACCTTCATGCCCCTCCCATCACACTAATAGTCTTTAGTGACAATATTTGGAGGATGACATTTGGATTCTTATATTGATGACAATCCTAAAGATTGGAAATCTTCTATTCTACAGTTAAACACAAGTCATAAACCAGTATGAAAGTAAAGTCATAGGAAAAGAAAGTCAAAGATATAAGGCCCTGACAGGTTATTATTTCATATGTGAAAAACTTTGATTCATTTGTATTGCATGCCCGTCTGAGTCCACCCTACTTAAATTTCCCTATTTGGTCAGTTGAAAAGGCCACTTTAGACTGTGCCCATTTCATTATCAACCCAAGGTGAGCACCTGATTGGGTTGACAGGCTTACAGGATTAGGGTCTCTTTAGTCATGATTCACTGTACCCCTGGTAAGAAGTGGTTTCTGGCCTGTGTGTTGGTATGTTTACTCAAGATACTCAACATGCTTCTTTCTCTGACTTTCCACCTCCCTATTCTCCTCAGGACTACTGGCTCTCTCTCCTTTACAAGCGCCTGATCGGCCCCAAAGTCTTGGCTGTGCATGTGGCCGGGCTCCAACGGAAGCCACGGCCAGGCCGAGTGATCCGGGACAAACTAAGGATTTATGCACACTGCACAAACCACCACAAGTAAGTCTTCAGAGAGATGTCAGAGGAAGCCACTCCCGAGGGGCTTCAGGCTTCAGGCCCCTCCTAGAATTCCATACCATTTGGGACCCTTGTTAAGACTGACTGTAAACTGCTTCTGGAATCATTATACCTGCTCTTTGCAGGTTTCAAAGGACCTCTGATAAATAGCTTTTTCTCCAAGTGAAACCGTTTTCTCACTCTCAGAGGATTGATGCACAAAAAGTTCATAAAAACACATGCCATTTGTTCATTTACTTCTTCATCCAACAAACTTTTATTGAGCATTTTCTCTGTGCCAGTTGATGTAATGCCCATGAGGCTTTTGTGTGTACCTACCCCTGAACCAAGCTAGAGATATAAAATTTGTTCCTATGATCCAGCAGCTGAGCTTGAGGAAATAAGTCTGCATTTCTAAGGTGTATGCTGGAGAGCTCTCCCACTAGAAACCTAGCCCTAGACCTGTGTGTCCCAAGCTGGAAAGCCCAAAGGTAGTCACCCAGCTTTAGAAACATTTTCAGAATTTCAGAAATCTTTCCAACTATTTTAAATCTTATGAGGTTAAATAAAATCTAGGCTTCCTTTTTTACAGGGCTGAACTTAGAACAATCAGTGTGGTAATGTGTGGTTATCCTTCTCTTTTTGATCCGAAGCGCTGGTTGTCATTGAAGTTGTCTGTAAATAAACAGGAAAAATAATTATCATTAAGTAAATAAGGTGAGGCAGATAAAATTTTAAAACATGAGGATCAGAAGGTAAAAATTGAAAACTGAGCCTAAAGCCAAACCTATCTGACCAAATACGGCTTTCTTACATCACTTCCTGTTTAAGGAGCAGAGTAGGCAGCTCTGAAAAAGAACTCTTTCTCTTAGTGCAGGTGGAGGAGGGGAGGAGGAAGCCAGCGCCTCCAGCCTGACCTTCATTCCGGTGGGCCTATCAGGGGCTGATCATGGGCAATGGATAGCACAAAGAGCTCCAGTGGTCAGGTTACAACAGACGCTCCTTCCCCTTCCTTGATGAGAGAGGAGCCAAGTCAATTAATTTATCATGATAAGATTTTTCAAAGAATCACTCTGAATATAGTGGGGCCAGGGGCCAGTTGTCTTGTCTGTAGATACAAGTGCCTATTGTGGATGAGAGGAGGCTGGTTTGGGCCGAGGCCAGAGGCTTTCAACGTCCCTTTTGCTCAACAGGAAGCTCAATCCAATACCTGACAGAGAGTGACTGCTTTATGGCTTTGGCTGGAGTTATCTGATCACCACACAAGGATACATTGTACTCCTTGTCTCCACCCTGGCCCTGAGGTAACCACTCAAAAGGAGGACCCCCAGCTTCAAGAAAGAAATATTACCCTTGGCACCTTTTGTCTCTGTTGGGAAGCACATCAGTTGTGCCCTTTATACTATCGGTCTGAGGAACCAGGGGGGGAATGTCAGTAGCCATGGGCTTAGCAGGATTTGGGTGTCCTCACAGAGGGCTCCTCACATAGTCTCATCCCATTGCTCATCCTCACATTCTTTGACATGCTTGTGGGGAGTTGTCACTAATATTCTGAACATACCATGAACTCAGGGCCAATGTCTCATTCATTTTTGTATTCTCGGTATCTAATATGGTGACTGGCATGAAGATCTCAGCAAATGTTGGATGGATGGATGGATGGATGGATGAATGAATGCAGAAATAGGACATCAAGACCTCACGAATGATTTACAGCTCTCACTCTCTTCCCCTTTGATATCAGCAATCATCCAGAAGGAGGTGGTGTGGTAGAATGGCTAAGAATTCTACCATTCCCTAGCAGGAGAGCTCAAACAAGTTAACCAAAATCATCTGGATTTAATATGCTCTCTAATCACCAGCTCTCTGCTTTCTGTGGGAATTCACTTCAGAACCTCTCTAGGGAAACGGTGCCACTGCGCTTCTGTCAGTAGCACCCCCTTCCCCATTAAAAAAGGAAGACGAGACTTGACTGATCTCTTGCACATATGGCCATAATGATAATAACAGAGGGGAAGGTCTTTTTGTTCCTATTAGAAAAGTAAGCCCACAACAGATGCACTGAGCTGGCTGGGGATGCCAGTCTCCTCCATGTCTGTGGGTGTCAGGTGCCCCAAACAGGTAGGCACAAAGATAGGACAAGTGTCTCTTCTCCTTCTCCCTGGGAAGCTGTGTGCCCTGTCTGCGCCCCCTCATGATTCACAACAGCCATGAGGAAGCACTACTGATTCACTTAGTTTGTTCATGGTCAACAAGCTCAAGGTCACAGAAATGTCCCAGAGTGGGCATGTTGGCTTCACACTGTTCACTCTTGACCAATACTCTGAAAATATATATCCTTGGTCAAAGCAGGGATTGGGTGAGAAAGTATAAACTTACCAGTAGAACAACCCAGAGAGACTGTCTATTGAAACAACTCCTGCACCCCAGTGTGTACTGAGCACTTGCTGTGTGCCAAGCATCTCGCCAGATATCTGCACTTATATTATCATATTGAATTCCAAAAGCTTTATGGTATCACCCCTACATGCAAATAATAACAACATTAATAATGCAAAGATTTTTACACTTGGGAAGAACCCTTAGAGATCTTTTGGCCCAATGTCCAATACAACAGAATTTTCTTTTACAATCTCCTCGGCGGTTATGCAACCTCTGTTTGAATACCTCACCGCCTCTCGTGGCACTCTCTGACATTGTGGCTTGTTTCTGACCTAGGAGAGTGTTGTGTTTTATGATTGATTTAGGATCAAAAGTTCGAAATGCAAACCAACACCAGCAGGTGCTCTGCTGCCTTCTGTTCTAGAGTCAACAAGTCAGGAGCCCGGCAGCATGGCAGTTCTCACCTCAGATCTTCTTGTTCAGAGAACAAATATGTTTTGACTGGGAAACTTTGTCTTTATAAACTATTCTGCTGAAATAATGTATGTTTCTAGGGAGGAGCTGAGGTCCTTAGCCAAGTTCAGAACCAATTGGAACCTGGTGGATATTGAAGCAAAATTGAGCCTTTTGGGGTTCAAGTTTGTTTATTATTGGCAAAACATGACTTCCTGTTTTTTAGAAGAAATTCTTTTAAAGGCTTATAAAAAAGGTTCCTGAGGCTTCTTGGACATCAAATGACTCTTACAAAACAATATTTTGATGAGTTAAGTGTAAATGAATCAGAAACATGTGGATTAAATTTCCCTTAAAATACACAGGGGCTTTGAAATTAGGGGAAAAAATGTTTGGCAAAACATGGCCTGACTTTTACCGAACCCAAAAACTTTGAGTTAGATTTGGGGACAATGGACCAACCCAGTTCTCAAACACATGGACTTTCACTGGAAATGACCATGGATTCCAAAGCACCGTCTTCTATTCCCTTTCACTGGAGACATTTCTAGAACAGTGACTGTTTTTTTATCTGGAAGTCAAGACGCATCTCTCCATATGATGTCCCCCACCTCTTACATCCAGGATACTCCACTTGGAGCCTCCGTTCCCTGACTCACTTCCTCCTACCCCCATGGCATCACAGAGAAGATGTCAGGCAGCAAAAGAACAGCCAGAAAGATGAACTCCAGATGCATGGATTCTCTACTGGGGAAGAAGTCTCACCATGAGTGAGACATGGAGTAAGATAGATGTTTTACCAGACAGAAAGGGACATTTGCTAAGAGAACCAAAATCCACCTGGACTTGACATCAGAAGATGAGTGATTGCCTGTTAGCCATGCTTTCAGTCAGACCCCATCTTCTTAGGCAACAGATACTCCTCCAAGATTATTTTTTTGTGGGCAGAGAATATATATTCTTCAGAAATCTGGATCTTCGACACAGTACTTTCAGGTTGGTGCCTACACTCCCAAGCCAAGAATGTATCTTTGCAGCCAAACGACCTCTGCTTAATATCCTTGCCCCTCAGCCAAGCAGGAGAAGGGATGGCTGAGGCAGTCTTCAATGCCAGTTCCTACCTGAGGAGGCTCCATGAATTCTGAGAGCCTCTGCACATGGGTCTCTGAGCTGGCTTTCAGTACCGGTTTTTCTCCCCCAGGGGAACTATGTAAGTGGAAATCAGACCATTGCCAAGCAGCTTGAAAAGACAGCTTTCCCTGCAGCAGTGCTGTGATTTCAGGTCTCCCTCCCATCCACCACTTCCGCACATCCTACCCTTCTCCTCTGCAGTCTCCCAGAGCTAGTTCTGCCCCAGCTCTGCAGAGGGAAAACTCGTAAATGCAAGCACGAGGCTTGCCCCCCTCCACTGCTGGCCTTTGAGAAGGTTATCTGATGGGAGTTAGCAAAAGAGTTTACCACAGTCTGGCAAAATTGGTACCCATGCATGCCTACTTTTTTTTTTAAAATTTTTCTCAGGTTCATTTTTTTTTTTATTTTTTATTTTTTTTAATATTTTTTATTTATTTATTTGAGAGAGAGAATGAGAGAGAGAGAGCATGAGAGGGGGGAGGGTCAGAGGGAGAAGCAGACTTCCTGCTGAGCAGGGAGCCCGATGTGGGACTCGATCCCGGGACTCCAGGATCATGACCTGAGCCGAAGGCAGTTGCTTAACCAACTGAGCCACCCAGGCGTCCCCATGCATGCCTACTTTTGCTCACCCTGAAGCCCAGAGTACCTGTAGTTAATGGTGTTTTGCTCAATTTCCTCAGCAAAGCTAAGCTTAAAGCCCACCAATGGAATATAGTTGGTGTTCTTTTAATGACAGTAAATGCTGACACAGGCTAGCAGCATCTTTCTTCCGAGCTCTGGTGACACAAGTCTGCTCAGTAAATGGACATTCTCTTCTGACCTAACTCAGCTGTCTCCAAAAACTACTTCACATGCTTCGGAAGATTAAGAAGGACCAGAGGAGGAGGAACCAGAGAGAAAAGTCATATAATAATTTATCAGAATATCAATGCAGGCATTCAGAAAGCCTTTGAACATAATAATGTGCCCTCCTACAGATGCAAGAAAAATTATCTGACACACAGTCAATGGAATATACTTTGGGAATTCTCCTAACCCTAATGGATTGCTCTAGGCAAGTGGTTTCCAAACCCAACTCATCTGCCAAATATCCTAGAAAGATTTACACACACACACACACACACACACACACACACATTCCTAGCCCCCATCACAAACGGATAGAATCAAAATCTTCAGGATGAGTCCTAGCAACTGTTTTATTAAAAAGCAAAACAACCCAAGTTATCATGTTGACCTGCCCTTAGTCACTCAACTCTTAATTAACACCTTTAGAAGCAGAGGTGAGTGACCCAGAGGCTAAGGGATGCTGTTTCTGCAAGGAATGATATTTTCCTCTGGGCAAAGTTGACTTAGAGTTTCTCTGAACTCCTCCTTTGAAGGCAGGACTGGGTCATTTCTTCTGTTTCCTCTCATTAACCCATCCAGATGGGGCCCTAGGGGACCCCTTAGAAACAAAGTCTTTTTTCCTACAAGAAAGAAGGAAATCATTATAGTTTTGTTGATACATGCTGAAAGGCTCTTGCATGTAGGCATATAGTTCTTCCAGGCTTCTGAACATCCTGTGCTGGTTTAAAAGGATTCCAAAATGTGAATAGTTTTATAACCTTGGTGTAGGTAAAACAGCAAAAGCAGAAATAAAAAAGATCAATAAATTTGACTACCTAAGAGTTTTTAACTTCTATACATCAGAATACAATGTAAACAAACTGAATTGGTCAAAGAAACCTGGGGGAAACTTTGTAACATACATGCAGACAAAGGATCACTATCTTTAATAAATAGTTTTTATAAATCAATAAGAAAATGGGCAAAGGACATGAATAGTCAGTTTACAAAAGAAGAGATGAAATGGCAAACAGGCAAATGAAAACAATGCTGCATCTCAGCATGAATTTTTTTAAAAATACAAATTAATACAACATCGAAATCCCACTATCACCTCTCGGGTTGATAAAGGTATTTTAAGAGGTTAATATCCATTATTCTTAAGGGTATGAGGAAATGGGTGCTCTTATAGATAGCTGAACAGGGCAAATTGGTACAAGCTTTCTAGGCAGTTAACATCAGTGTTAGCAAAATGTGTGTATCAGTCAGGATAGGCGAGGTTATGCCGTGATCATGGAGGACCAACAAATCTCCATGGCTTTCAATAAGAAAGCGTATTTCTCATGCGTACTACTTCTCTGTCATGGCTCAGCTGTAGCTCTGCTCCAAATCATCTTCGTGCCAGGATGCAGGTCAATAGAGTAACCTCTGTCAAGAACATCGTTGGTCTTCTGCCACAGGGAAAAGAGTCATGGCAAAACACAGGCTGCCTCTTAAAACTTCTGCACAGAGATTTTAACATGTCCACCCACATTTCATTGGCCAAAACCAATCGTGTGATCCCTAGGGTTCAACACAGCAAGGACAGAAAATCTTCCCACAGGGAAGGGCATCACCGGGAATGAACCAGAAGATTTGGTTAGGAATCATGCCATGTGCCTTCCCCTAGACCTAATGTGTCCAACTTCCAGGACTTTATCAGAAATAATGGTGACATGCAAAAAGTTTATATAATAGCATTATGTAATTTTGTTATGGCAAATTTTGAAAAAATGTAAGTCTCCAAAGGTAGGGGGTTAACTAAATAAATTATGTTACATTTCTATAATTAAAGAATTTAGCATTCTTCTGTAAGTAGAAGAAAATACAATAACATAATAAGATGAAAATATGTTTAAGATGTTCACGAACTGTAAAAACAATGTGGTCTCAATTAGATGAAAACTGAGAAATATATATGTATATGTCAAAGTACTCAGTAAATATTTGAATTAATATTGAATTAATAAACAAAAAATACTGGAAGGATGTTTACCAAAATTTTATCATATCTCAAGATACTTGGATTATGGGAGAATTTTCTTTTTCTTCTTTGTATTTCTCTGTATTTTTCCTTTTTTTCCCCCTGCAGTCAGCATGTTTTATTTTCACACTCAGAAAAAGATATTTTGTTTTCTAAAATCATTGTGATACATTTAAACAAAAACAAAAGGAGTGTGGTAGGAAGCGGGTATCTTCTCTGCAAGAAACCACAAACAATAACAAGGCCTTCCTGTCTTTGAAGGTTAGGGGTGGCCAAGAATCATAAAATAAGTGCCCTTTCCTGGGGCAGTCCTGTCTGGTGCAGTCTATGAATTATTTAGCAGCACCTAACTGACAACTTTATTTCCATCTTACCCTTCTCCCTCTCCATCTCAGCCACAACTATGTTCGAGGGTCCATTACACTTTTTATCATCAACCTGCACCGATCAAGAAAGAAAATCAAACTGGCTGGGACTCTCAGGGATAAGCTCGTGCACCAGTATCTGCTGCAGCCCTACGGACAGGAGGGCCTCAAGTCCAAGTAAGTGCAGACCAAGAAATAGCTTAAGAGCAATTGCAGCAGGAGCTGGGAAGGGAAGGATCTAAGCTGTCCCTTTCCTGCTGCTAATTCACTCGGGGGCTCAGTGGGATGGAGTCAGAGGACTGCTGACTCCCTTTGGGACCCTTGTCAAGCCCGTCCCAGTTCTAGGCTTAGATTCCTTAACTGTAAAGTCAAATGGTAGACAAAATATTTCTCAACAAGGGCATTTTTGGTATCTGGGCAAGACAATTCATTACGAAGAATGATCTCATTTCAAGGTACTTATTTGCATCCTGGGTCCCTGCCCACTAAATGTCAATAGCACCGCCTAGTCATGTGACAACCGAAAACCCTGGGGGTTGAGAGCCATGCCCCTTTCAGCTGTAACATTCTGTAATGCTATAACTCCGTTTGTCAGCATCTACAAACCTCATGGGGACAAAGGGTTCAAAGTTCAGAGATCAAGAGTCTATGCTGCCCCTAAATTTATAACTTTGGACACATAACCTCTTGGATCTTAAGTTTCCTTACCTGAACATTAGAAGAGACATTATATTCTGGGGGCTCTGTGACTCCCTCAAACTCTATAAATATATGATTCTGTGATACTCCCTACCTCCCTCGGTCTTTACCAGAGACTGTTGACAACACTGACCTCTACCAAGAGAAAGCAGCTCTAGGCCACAGGGAGAAGAGCCTGGTCAGCTCCCGAGTAAGGCCTCCCAGGAAGGGTATGGGACACTGTACGGACTGGGAGCATTCCTATTCCATTTTTAATGTTTACCAAGTTTAACAAAGCTGTAAACTTGGAGCAGGTGGCTTGCACTCCCACAGCTGCCCACAACTATTTGCGCTATAATTGTTCGCTGTTTCACAGCAACCTTGGTGGCTTGCATTTGGCTTCCAACTGTATGTGCAATGGGAACAAAACACAATCTGGGAAGTGACTTACTGAGTCTCTTTAGCCCACCCTAGATCTGTATTTTCAGTCTTGGTTCACATACTGGCTCTTTTCTCTGGCTACATGTACTTTTCTTTCCCCTCAATCCTACCTGTATTAGGAGACTCTCTTGAGTATTTTATCCCATCTCTATTTACCAGTCATTCATGACTAGTGTGCTGAATTCCTGGTCTTTATCCTAGGCAGGAGAACCAGTTCTGGTCCCAGCTTCACTAAATAATTGTTTGACCTGGGTAGATTCTTCAATCCTAATCCCTTGGCCTCAGTGTTCTTACCTGCAAAATTCAAGAGTTGCTTTATGTTTGGTAGGGTCCCTTCCAGCTCTAAAGTTCTCATCCTGGGTCTGATTTTCTGAGGATCATGAGTATGTTTAAATTTCCCACTGCCATGCACTAGTGACCCGCAAAGTCATTTCTGGCAGAAGGGCTGACACCTCAAGCAGTGACTGTGATCATTCAGGGTCCTCCGGAGCCAGAGATTAGGAGCTGAGCCTGCCCAACGTTGGGAAGACCATGTGTACTGTGTGGAAGGAACCGGCCAAATGCCTTAGTCTAACGGGCCACTTGTTGGCTGTGTGTCCCTAAGCAAATTACATAATCTCTATAATACAGTCTCAGTTTCTTCATCTCATGAGGAGAGGAGTAAACAAGGTAATCCAAGTAAAGTTCTTGCCACATAGGAGGTGTGCAGTAAATACCCATTGCCTTCCTTTTCCTCAACTTGGGACTTTAGCTGGCTGGGGAGGAAGAGGGAAACAATTGCTCTCTTTCTAACATCTCTAAGATGTTCTTCCAAAGCAGAGTCTTCTCGGATTTTTAAGATAATGTGTTGCTAAGACACTTGTTAAGATTATAATAAAAATGGTATAAATGCAAAACCATGAAACAGGAGGAGATGTAGTCAGAGGGTAGCATCATTTTATGAGTTTGTTCCCCCACCAACCAAGGGCATGGGCCTCCAACACTGTTTACTCCACTCTATGCCCCTGCCTCCAGGATTATTCCCCTGACACTTGAACCTGGCCACACCTCGGCCCCTCCTGCCTATACCTGTCCATCAGAGTGACTGAGATGACTCCCACTGGCTACTCATATGCCGTATGTTCCAATTATGCTGTCTTGTACCTCACCTTGTCAGCATCGCAGTGAGAAGTTGTGTTATGGTTTTGTTGAGAATGTCGGAGAGGGACAGGGAAAAAGAGAATTTCATTCCACAGGGGTCCTGAAGAGGGATTTGGTAATGGCCACTGAGATCAAATAACAATGTTATACACTCAGAAGAAGAGGGAGCCAGAATCAGAAGGCCTGCCTATGAATCCAGTTGCTTCCATTTACTCGTGTGGACAAACCTAGGCTCCCTTACCTGTCAGATGGGGTGATTGTGAGCATCAAATTAGAGCATGTGGGTGAAATACAGCTTTCTACAAGTGAAAATTTCACACACCCATGCATACGCATTGTATGTAAGTAGAAATACAGACAGGCACATATGATGTTACATATATCATCTTAAAGAGAGTTTTGGATTGGAAGTCAGGAGAACTGGATTCCAGCCCTAATCCTGCCCTTACTTCACTGTGGAGCTTTGAGCCCTTCGCTTAGTTCTCTAAGCCTGTTTCTGTCCTGTAAACTACTGCTAATGTGACACTTCTCCCGTTCTAGACCCCCGTGGCTCGGACCCTGTGCTGCGCCATCTTGTACGTAAGCCCCCAGCAGAGGCTGTTGTGCATACGTTCAGCGCCCCCAGCGCTCTGCTCAGTAACTACAAACGCGTGCAGGAGCCCTCGGTGGTTCTGAGATGGGGGTCTCACAGGAAGGGTATGGTTTTGGTGAAGCAGACTGTGCAGGAAAGGATGAAAGGAAATGCAAGGAAGTGATTTCAGCCTTTGGTGTCTCCTTCTCTGTTTTATAAGCCTCTGGGGCCAGATTCTGTGTGTCTGCTAGTTCCTCGCTGCAGCCTGGAGCCATATTAGCTCAGAAGAGGATGGAAAGCTCTGGGAGCTGAGAAACCTGTAATTGCTCTTGTCTGGAGGAACCAGAAAGAGGAGATAGAGCAAGTCAGTGTGCCATTCAAGCCACCAGTTAGACATTTTGGCCTGGCGTTTCAGGAGTAGAGAGATGCCAGCAAACCTTTATGACTGGTTGAGAACAAGGGGGTAATTCTTATTCTCTTGGAGTTGTCAGCAGGGCTGGGTATATTCGAAATCTCCGGAAAGGTATCTTCATGAGATCTCGGGGCTCAAGAATGTCAGGCATCGCACACGAAGCCCCCCTAGGGCCACTAATCAGGCACAGTCTGGGCATCCGAGTCCACAAATGAAGGTTCTTGTTTGTCATTTCAGTAAGTGAGCCAATCATAAGATCCACCACTTGAGTCTCAACTCTCTTTGTGAGAAATAGTTCCCATTCTTGGAATCAGACAAAAGGTGGGTGCCCTATCTACCCTATAGGATAGGAGAAGGGAAGCTTCGAAAACTGCAGTGTGTACAAGAGGACGGGGTTCTGTGTCTAGAATACATATTCTGTAAGGAATGGCTGAAGGTAATAGGGAGATTTCATTCAGAGAGGAAAAGTAAGGCAAGTCGTGAAGACTTTCTTCAGATACTTCAAGGACTGTGAAGTGAAAGAAAATAGATTTAGCCTAGATCCTCTAAAGTGACAGCAAACCAGGGAGTGCAATTTAAAAGAGAAAGATTTTACCACAAAAAGAACTCATTTTCCAAAGGCTCGTCTGGCTTGATGGAGGACAGGGTTGTTAGGAGGTAGCCTATCACTCAGAGGGTGAGTGGCCATGGCCAACCCAGAGGGGCCCCACGTTTCTCACTCAGTAGGCGGGTGAGCTAAAAGAGTTCTGCTTCCCATTGAACTCTAAAATTCGTTTATTCTCTTCCATTCTCCTTCCCCTACTTCCACTTCATTTTTGGAGTCTATGGTCAACAGCCAAGTAGCTTCTTCAGGCCACTAAAAGGCCACACAAAGAGGATGTGCTGTAAGAGGACGTGGCAGTAATATTGGGCTAGTTTTTCTCCAGAAAATCTCCATCTGCAAATCCATCCTCTGTCCTGTTCCCTGGTTTCTCACCTTCCTGGAAGGAAAACTGACCATTTACACCCAAGACAATAATAGTTCCTATTCTAGATAAGTCAAAGAGAACCTTTATGGCATCTCCGTCATCCACAAAGGAAAGAATCTGCCCAATGCCTGATGTGATCACGAATCAATGAGCATTGTCCTCTAGGGAATCGGTTCTACCCAAGACATAAATATCTCCAGTGTCTTTCAACAAACAGGGAAACAACATGAAGCTGGGCCAAAGAAGTTAACTTACATCAAAAAACAGGACTAAAAACATGTTTTAGGGAAAAGTCAAACCAAGAGCAGGTGTTTGCTCACATCCCAGTGTCCTGCCCTCTGTGTCTCATTCAATTCCATTTGAAGGGAAAACTGTCCAAAAATTAGAAAAGAAGGAAACAACCTTCATCACATTGACTGTTCTATTCTGACACAGTAACCTGAGGGAATCAGCAGCTGCTAAGAATCCTGGGGCAGAATGACATTTTGAAGTGATTTGCTTCATTCTCCCTACCCTTAGAGAGCCTGTGGCAAAGCCATACGGACTAGAAGATGCTCTAGGTTTAAAGACCTCTGGGGAAGGAGTGCCCACAACTTCAATCCTGTCTAAACACTTAATTTTATAAGAACACTGTGGCCCACTGTGGCTGGGACTTTATAGATAATAGAGAGCTTTAAGAGCCATTATCTCATTTGACCCTCTGAATAGCACCAAGAAGAAAGTAGAACAATCCCTGCCTCTCTCACGCATTAGAGTTGGAGAAACCGAATCTTAGAGCATTAAGTGACTTATTCAAGAGTCACACAACTATTATGTGATAGAGCTAGAGAGTATCTAGGACCTAATTTTCCTGGCCCCAAATCCAATGCACTTTCCTCAACACTGTGCTACGCCAATAGTCCAGCAATATAAAATTATAATGACATATAAAATCCATACTGACAAACATACAGTACGGATCACTGAACCCTATCACGATACTGTCTGCTTTCATTTCATCATAGGCTGATCACGGAATGAATGTGAAGAACATCAGGTTACTCAGCAATGTTCTCTCCTCTAGGCTAACTTGCCTCTGTTCCATTAACTTTTCTTCACAAGTCCTAATTTCAGAGCCTTCTTAAAAATTCTTCTCTGAGAAAGATTCTTTTTCCCAGTCATATAGAATTTTAATAAAAAGCTTTTTTTTTTTCCTCAGCAAAATTGGGGATTTCCCTTCTGTTTCTTCTATGCTCTTCTCAGACAAAAGGATTATTAAATACCAGCAGTGACTATAAATTGGTTTAATTTGAAGACTATAAAAATCAATTTTGCCTAGTATACTCTGACCCTATACACAGAGGTACTGCTAGCTAGCTCGCCTTCCCCTTCTGGAGCGCAAGCCCGGAGTTACATCTCTGAGGGAAAGATGCTGGCACGTGAGCCTTCTCACATGTCCTCATGCATTCATCACCTTTTATTGAGATCCTACTTTGTGCCACACATGACTTGTTCCCCTTCAGCAGCCTAATGTGCAGTGGCAACTAATGTAGCTGAAATTTTAAATGAATTGTAGTCCCATAACTATAAAGAGCCAGAATCCCAAGTAGACAAATTAGGGGAAAACGTCTGAACATGAAGTTCAATGTGAATGCTTTATCTCAGAATGTCTCTTCATCTTCCTCATGCCAACCCACGTCATCAGTAGCCTTCAAAATCTATTCAGTGTGGAGTGTTAGGGGAAGAGAGGGAAGGGGATTCTGAGGTCCCTGTCCTCACGGAGTTCATCTCTGTTATCAGAACAAACAACTAACAGGGAAGCAGCTTGTGGGTGGTGCATGAGAGAGGTGTGGAGTATTTCTGCTTCAGGGCTAATACGTTCCATATTCAATGTTTACATTTCATATCTGCACGAGCCTCTCCTTCAGCTGCCGTGATGTTAGCTGAAAGAAACTTAAGGTTCCTATGAACCTAGAATCTTATTGCCTATTCTGTGAAGAAACGAGCATATTTTTTTCTTTTCTGCATACTGCTTATTTTTTACATCTCTCTGGGATATGACTTTTGCTTTGATTTCACCCTCATTAAATCCCATATCAAAGAAAAACACTGGCATCTAACTGCATGCCTTTAGAAGGGTGTCATTTGATGTTAGCCAAACAGAATAGTTCTGAAAATACTCAAGTTAACTCTCAGGTGTTAAGACTTTAAAAATATCTTCGTGTCCCTTTTGGAACAGAGCACATTATGATACTTCCTCTCCAGATTCAGAGGTTGGCGAGTGTGAGGGCTGAACTGGCCACCATCTGACCTACCACAGTCTCTCTCTAAAGATGACTAGAAGCACCACATTTATTTTTGGACATGGACAGATCTGGGAAAAGGAACTTGGGGAAAATTCTTAACCTTAAGAATTCTATACCGAGACTTCTCACTCACATGCTTAAAAACAAAAACTGAAGACCTACTTTCTAGGACCAAAGGGCCATTATTCCACTTACCTCAGCAGACTCAAGACATGTAAGTGTGTAAGTTCTACACTGCTGATATTAGTTGGTACCTGGAGTTTTTGAACTCTGTTTGACCAGACCCACTCCCTGCAGGTTTCCATTATCTCCACTTGTCTGGGATCGTTTAAATTAGTTTCTTCTTAAAATAAACGTTATGAAAGTTCTACAGTTATTAAAAGATGACTTTATAGAGGAAAAATTTGAGAGTACTCTTAGCAGTCAAGAAGCTTCCTCTAGAACGTCCCTGACAGAAAACCCATCAGCTTCTGTTTGATGAGACTGCTCATGTCATGAGTCAGCCCACTCTGGGACTCATGGGACAGCTTTGATTGTAGGAAAGATCCTCCTCGTATGTGGCCAAAGTGTGTTTTCTTCCATTTCTCCCCTTGCTTTAGAAAAATTAAGCAGAGTAAATCTATACCTTCTTCATAATAATTTTTCAGTGTCTCCCCATAGAGTTGTACTCTCCAAGCTAAACACTCAACTCCTTCAACCATTCCTCCAATGGCCTGGTTTCCAGATTGCTCACTATTCTGTTCACCTTGGAATCCATTGAGCTATAGAACCTGATCTCCTATTATTAACTGTTCAATTTTCTTACCTCAGACAAGCTCAGTTGTACAGGTCTGAGCAGGAGTAGGAAGTGTGAGCATTTTGTTATTCCAATTTACCTTACCGACACAGAGCAGTCATATTTTTAAATCTTTGCCAACTTCATAATGAAAAATAATACTCTCATCTTAATTTGTATTCTTTGAGTATTAGTGGGGTTGAAAATTTTACATGTCTCTTAGTATTGCTTTTAGGCATTTTCTATGTCTTTTGCTTATTTTTCAATTGGGTTGTTACCTGTTTTATTAATGATTTGTAAGGTTTTTCTAACATGAGGCAATTTCCCCTTTGCTACCTATCAGATGTGTTAAAATATTTTCCCCAGTATTTTATTTACTATTGTTCCAACTATTTCATTTTTAGGGTATTATCTTGACATACAGAAGTATTCCCTTTTTATATAGTTAAATCTATATATCTTTTGCTTTGTAGTTTCTTCCATTCCACTTATATGTCTATGCATTTATAGTCCCCAAATCAGATAAATATGTATCTTCATTTTCTTCTAGTTTCTTTTTTGTTTCATTTTTTCTATTTATTTCTTTAATGCCTCTGGAATGTGTTTTGATATTCTGTAAGAGGTAAGGACCGTCCATAGTGCTATTGGAGCTGAAAGTGCATGCCGAAGCTGTCTACCCACACAGGGCTTCAGGTGCTGGTTTTAAAAAGTCAGGGGAAAAAAGGATCCTTTTTTTTAAAAGCAAGCATTAGAATGGAGACCTCTTTTACCTGGAGGAAAAGGCCCTGCTGTGCAGACACAACCCCATTATCTGCAGCCCTGTTAGCAGGGCACTGAAAGCCCCCCAGGAGGAAAGATAAGACGCAGAGGCTGGAGCACTGGTGGCAAGGAAGGTGTGTGGGCCTGGGCAGATCTATGAGCTGGTGGTGAGTGAGCAGGAACATGCAAGCTCCTGTTCCAGGTGAGAAAGTCTGAAATGGACACTGTGAAAGTAGAAATGTAAACATATATGAGTACATATATTTATAAAAATACTTACATGTAAGGCTCTGAGTCAGTCTGTAGAAAAATTATAGAGAAGTAACTATATAGAGAGATGAGCCTTACACATCTCTAGTTAATGTAAGCTTACTACTCGCTGAAACTTAGAGAATTTGGATTCTTTTCGCCCTTGTGCTCATTTCAGGGTGTTCTGTGGTTCAAAAAGAGATAGTAGCCATAACCAACGTATATAACATGATCTGAGTAAATAATTATATACATATCTGGAAAATGCAGTGAAGGTACTGAATGACATATTTAATCCCCTTGGGTTCCTCTTGCCTGGAAAGAGCTTGAACCACCTTTGGTCCGTAGGGAACTCTCTGTGCCACAGCACAGGACCTGAGAGAAACCGAAATGCCTTTGAGAACTTGCCCTTCAAGGAAAGGACAGAGTTTTTCTTTTCACTGTTAAAGAGAAATGCAGAGTTCGTTATCTACACAAATGCTTCATCTGATTCGGTTCTTAATTCATCCTGGGAAGTGCTACACACACGCTTCCCTGTGTGTTCTGAGGAGCATGCTCATCTCCCTGGTGGACACACGGGAGGGGAGACATGAAGGGAAGCAGTTCTCTTGAAAGAGCAAAGATGCTCACTTCAGACTAGTCAAAAAAACTTGCCTTTGAAAAGTTCACATCTTACTTTTAGTTTAAAAAAATGTGGCCTCTTGACATGGTACTCCAAAACAGTAAGAAAAGCTCTTCTTATTCAAAATCACTTCAGAATGTGACAGTTAGAAAGCTGTTTGAGTCCCGTCCACCCCCAGCTGCAAACCTGTGCCCACTCCCTCTCCTAGCCCTGGTGCTCACCCACGGCTGTGCGGTGAAGCCCCTGGGAGCTTGAAAAAGCCCTGTGCCCAAGCCACACCCCAGACCAATTAAACCAAAATTTTCTGGGCTGGGACCCAGGCACCAGTATTTTTAAAGCTCCCCAGGAGATTCAAATATGTGGCCATGGTTGAGAACTGTTGTGCCTCCAGAAAACGCTGGAGCAATATCCCAGCTGATTCGCATCTCTGATTTCACCCAGATCCTAGTCTTCATCTAGGCACTAAGCCATTTTGCCAAAGGTGCGAACATACCATGAGCCCCTGGGAGTTCTCTATGACTAAGTGGAAGGATGTGTATGGCTCCCCAAAGGTTTTATTGTTCGTTTTGTTTTAACTCCCAGATTAGTAATGTATAGATCGCTGTGCAGATTAGAGGATTATAAAATGCTTTTATACTTTACAGTGACTTGACATCTTAAACCAAGATGTTTAGGAATTCAAGGTTTTCACTTTGCACTCGGGGTTGTTTTATGAGAGTTTTTCATTTGCTCTCAACTTCAGAATACATTTTCTTGCAGCTCACTCCCAGCAGCAGGAACCTCTCTGCACAACTGTCCATCAAGGCTGTGGTCTCTCTTCCCCACCCTCACTCACTTGGAGACTCTCACTGCAGGCAGAGATTTCCATTCTCTTCCAGAAAACCCAGATGAAACACTGGTAAATGAGTACTTTAGGCTAAAGCTCACGTGTTTCCGAGCAGTTGATTCTAAACTGAGGGGCAAGGAAGCAGAATATGCAGTTCTGCTGGATTGAGAAGAAATGGCCCTTGTCTTCTCCTTTCTCCACACCCTCCAGAGGCTGTGGTTTGGGTGGCAGACAAACGCAAGCCACAGGGAACTGTAAAGTCTTAATCCAGCTTGTCCCTGTGGCAGGGCCTGGACCCTGAATCAGTATTTCTTTGGCTGCCAAGCATCAGGAAGCCCGCGACAACATGTAGCTTATTCCAGATGAGGGGCCTGGAGCCCCGAACTGTGGACCAGCTGCCCAACACCAACAGTCATTTGGCAGACTACCTCTTCCCTGCTCATCTTTGCAAGAATGATTCAGAGTCACCGCACACTTTGCATTTTGACATCTGTGGGCCCTGGAACAGAGCCTTTGCCACCTGGGATGTCTTACTTTTCATTTTTGAATATACAGTGCACCTGATATTATAGGGAGCACTTTATCAAAATCCCATAAAACCAAGATATTTATCCTTTAACATATTCGAATAGGTATCCAGGGAGCCATGACTTCAAAATGATGGAACTAATTTTGGGTGTGGCTTCTGGACTTTATCTTATACTTTTACATATGGAAAACCCATCTGCGCACCTGTGCGCGTGCGTGCGCGGGCACACGCCCGCACCTGCCCTCTTACCAGACTCTGTTCATCCCACCTGCAGACTGCCCATAAGGGAGATGCTTCTCACCCCCACATGGCCTCCTCCAGCTCCACATAATTAGGGCTGGGGGAACCTGATATCTCCCCACAGAGGATACTTTAAGACAAGAAGACAAAACAGACCACAGAGGGTAAATATAGGAGAGGGGAATGTAAGGAGGGAAGAGATGCATTCTAATCTGGCAGTCTGGGAAGTCTGCAGGGCTGAGGGCCATTGAACAGGAGCTGGAAGGATGAGAGATACACCTAGGAAATGCTAGACCGAAGGAGATTCCAGGCAGTGGGATGAGCTTACTAAAGGTTCAGAAGTACAAAAGTTCAAGGCCCATTTTGTTTGAAGGGAGCGGGTAGTGGCAAATCATTTTACATGATTGGAATATAAATGCTTTGGAGGGTGAGGAGAAAGGCCACAAAAATACACTAGTGCCAGAACACAGAAGACCTCAAGATCCAGGCTGAGAAGTGTGTTTTTCCTTTTGTCTGTCTTCTTGTGTAATGTATTAATTATAGTGTGTCTGACCACACATTTGTATGTTTCTGGGTTTCAGTCTTCATGGGTAAGGACTACGTCTGCTACAATTGAATTGTACAACACAGAGAACACTAGGGATATGAGTAATGCCCCTTATACACCACTCATGAATGTCCAAGATCATAGCACCAATTCTTTACAATGGGAAGGGAACAGAGTTAACCACATGTTAAAGTCTCTCCATGGTTTTTATAGCTGGTTCCTATTGTGTCCTGTGGTTTGAGAGTGATATGCCTATGACATGGAGCTTTGAGATGGTCGCAGAATCAAATTTTCTTCCCAAACTGCCCCCAGATGATTTCCTCATCTGTTGGGAATTAACAATATCAGTATAAATCCAGGTTCCTTAGCTGGGCTCTCATCTTGTCTGCCAAATGTGCTAAGTTATTTTAAGCCATTAGAAGCACATGGTAGAATCCCATTATGGCTTGGACCATTATTACACAGACTTGGATAGAACACAGATCAAATCATGACCCCCAAACCTAACTGCAAACAGGAAAAGCCTATATCTCTAACAACTTGCCTATAAAATCCCCCAGCTCTGCTTGCATGAAGGAGTCCTAGGGTTTGCTCCATGACATAGAAGCTAGATCAAAACTCCTCATTGTTTCAATATGCCCCTCAGAGAATAGGATGAAGGGCACATGATCTCCTCAGCCTCAAAGGGTCTCCGTGGCCAGGAACCTCATGTATGATATGGGCTCCTGGAGGCGGGAGAGGAACAGGAAGGCTTCATCTCCATTTGCTCTCTCTTGTACAGTCTCCTCTCAAACAATAGAGGAAGGGGTTGGAGCGTGCAATCAGGATAACTCCTAGAGAGGTTGACTGAGTGGAATGCAACCCACATTAATTAGAATTACTCTCGTAAGCAAGAAGGCACTGAACCACATGCTATTGAAAATTAAGAAATGCAAACAGTTCGGTCTAGCCTGCAAAATGACTCCAGCACACAGATAAAATAAAGCTGAGCAGGACGAGTGCTAAAGAGGGAGCTGCAAGTAATATGCCTGTCTTGCAGCTGGGGCTATCAGCTAAGGCCCTGTGAAGGAGGCCACATCCAATGGGACCTGGAGAGAAGAGTAGACTTCTCAACAGATTCTACCAGATTCCAGGCAAGGCAAAAAGCACAGAGGAGAAAAGCTTCAGGACACGCTTGGAAGTAATCCTCCCCACGACCCCTGAGGCAGGAGCACCCCTGAGAGGGTAATGAGCATCCTCTGCTCCAGCTGGGCTAGTGAGACCAGGTGACACTAACCTGCGGCCACTCCGGAGCGGCCCTCGTCAGCGGGGTAGCGATCACTCCTGGCCATTTCAAAGGAACTTCCTTTCTAAGCTACCCCAGCTGCACAGCCTCTCCCGGAGCAGGGGAGAGGAGCAAGGCCCCTCTGTCCTCAAACCCTCCAGGCTCTAACCTGCCCCTGACCCGGAGAAGGGCCGGGCAGCTGCACAGACCAGCTTCCTAACTCAGCGAGGGGGCCGCGAGGGGGCCGCCGGGCCTCGGGGGCCTGTAAAGCGCACACAGGTGCGCGGCCGGGGACCGGGCCGGGAGAGCGGGGCGCCGAGTCACGCGGGGCGCCCCCCGCACCTGCGCCGACCCCCGCCCTGCACGCTGGCCGAGAAGCCCGCACCCCGGCGGGAATCGAAACCCGGCTGCGCAGGTTTCTCTAATATTGGCCACATTCAGGGGGGCCCCCTGCCAAGTGGACCGCAACGCAGTTTTTGCTGGGATCTGACTGACCCTGCGGTTTGTTCCTCCGGGAGGCCAAGCGCAGGAACCTCTGCCTGCCCCAGTCTGCCGGCCCTGCGGCAGCGCACGCGCTCTGGCTTCCTGGGAGCCAGCGCCGGGGGGGGGGGGGGGGGGGGGCGGCTCTCCGGCGCCGTTGTGTAGAACAAGAGTGCCCTCTGGTGGCGCATGGGGCAGCACTCTGGACCGAGAGTCAGACTAGGAGGTTGTGGGGGTTATGAAGAGCAAAGGGAGCTGATGCCCCCTCCCCAACACACACACTCAGATTCTTAGACATTCTCCTTCCTCTCCCTCCTTCCTCCGTCTCCCCTGCTTCCCTTCTTTTCTCCCCCTCTCATGATTTAACGATCCAGAAACAGAGACTAGAACAGACTGGTGACATGTCCAGGCCTGCACATGTTGGAAGTCTGAACTAAAACTTAGATCTCTGGCCTTCCAGTCCAGTATCTTTTCCTTCTGAGTTCATCTACCTGCATATTTATAACCAGTCCTTCTTTTATTGCTCACCTGCTATGTGAGTTGGTGTAGGGAGAGTTCAAGAATGAACAAGACAGACACATGGTCTTCCTGCCTAGTGGAGAGACAGACAAGCGGTCAGCAATGCGAGTACCCTGTGATGAGTACGGAGACCCCAGAAGTATGGGGTAATATGGAAGCACTTTGGAGGGGCACCTGACCTGAAGGACCGATAGGAGTTAGCCAGGAAAAGGAAGCTGGAACGACGTGGATGGAACTGGAGGGTATTATGCTGAGCGAAATAAGTCAAACAGAGAAAGACATGTATCATATGACCTCACTGATATGAGGAATTCTTAATCTCAGGAAACAAACTGAGGGTTGCTGGAGTGGGGGGTGGGGTGGGAGGGATGGGGTGACTGGGTGATGGACACTGGGGAGGGTATGTGTTCTGGTAAGCGCTGTGAATTGTGCAGGACTGTTGAATCTCAGATCTGTACCTCTGAAACAAATAATGCAATATATGTTAAGAAAGAAAAAAAGAAGAAGAAGAATGTAGCAGGAGGGGAAGAATGAAGGGGGGGAAATCGGAGGGGGAGAAGAACCATGAGAGACGATGGACTCTGAAAAACAAACTGAGGGTTCTAGAGGGGAGGGGGTTGGGAGGATGGGTTAGCCTGGTGATGGGTATTGAGGAGGGCACGTTCTGCATGGAGCACTGGGTGTTATGCATAAACAATGAATCATGGAACACTATATCTAAAACTAATGATGTAATGTATGGGGATTAACATAACAATAAAAAAATTTAAAAAATAAAAAATAAAAATAAAAAAAAAAAAGGAAGCTGGAAAGGGGAGGGAGTATGAAGAAGGTTCCAGGCAGCAGGAACATGTACAAAAACTCTGACATCAGAGATTGTGCTTGGAGAAATTGCAGCATGGAATGGAAGGAGGTGGTGAGTAGTGGGGAGCTGGAACGGGCAGGAACTAGGGTGAGCCTCTAATGGGCTGGAGACATAGGTAAAAGGCTTTGCCTATTAGGTCTTGTAAAGACTTTGGACAGTGTTCTAAGATCAGCAGGGAGCTACTGAACATTAGGTAGGTGGATATCATGATCAGATTTCTATTTGTGCAGGATGACTCTGAGTTTGGCATTAAATGCCTCAAGCTAGTTGTTAGGCTTTGGACAACACACCTAAAAAATGTTCAAGACAGGGGCGCCTGGGTGGCTCAGTCGTTAAGCGTCTGCCTTCGGCTCAGGTCATGATCCCAGGGTCCTGGGATCGAATCCCGCGTCGGGCTCCCTGCTCAGCGGGAAGCCTGCTTCTCCCTCTCCCACTACCCCTGCTTGTGTTCCCTCTCTCGCTGTCTCTCTCTCTGTCAAAATAAATAAATAAAATCTTAAAAAAAAAAAAAATGTTCAAGACAGAAGGAATCTTAGGTTTCATCTAGTCTGTCTTACAAGTGGAGAAAGCCAAGCTCAGAAAAGGCAAATCACTTCCTCAAAGTAGTTGAGGCAGCACGATTATCTCTAAGTCCCTTCATCTCCCACTCAAGGTACCAAATATGTCAGCCTGAAGCAGACACAGCTCCCAAGGCTGCTCCCAATAATACAAAGTCTCCCCCAGCCTCTGCCCCCACAGAAGTCCCCCCAGGGCCAGACCATAATCCAGCAAATTATCTTCAAGACTGGCAAAGAGCATGCTCACTAGACCTGCTTTCCTGAGACCTCAGGATAGTTGAAAGCTTGCTTCAGTATCCATGGCTAGCAAGAACCAGGGTAAGACATGAAGACTAGAGACTGTAGACAGGTGGTGGGGGCAGGAGGGTGACCTGGGCAAGGGGCTCCCATAGAGACCGGGAGAGCAGAGGGCTTGACTCCACACTGACACATTGAATCTCATTTCAAATCGCAAGCAAAATAAAGAAAACAAGTTTAGGAATTGAAAAGTAACTCAGACTTTATAAAAACAGATGGTGATAAAATGCAGTTGTCCTAATATTTGGATAATTTAAATGCCCTCAGCAGCTAGGGAATTAAGAGAAATAGTTCAACATAGGCTGGATCATTTAGCATTTGGTGTGAAAAGTCATGGGCAGTAAGGAGGTCCCAGAATATGCTGGAAATATGATAAGGAAAGGTTTTGAAATAAAGAAACATGATCCTGGTGAGTGCCATCTGGAATTGGAGAATAACATGAAATTGTAGAAAGAGGTGTCAGAAGGACTGAATTCGAGACCTAGCTTAGCCATCTATTAGCTATGTGACCTTGCCCAGACCATTTAACCTCTCTGACCTCATCTCAATAGTAAAGTTACAATAATAATAATAATAATCACCCCAGGTACCTCACAGGGCTCTTTAGCAATCACCAGGGAGGCCAGATAGGACCATGGTGAAGGGTAGCATTGCAGATGTTTCCCCTACCACTTACTGGCTGTGTGACTTAGGTGAGACCCCTCTAAACTTTGATTTCTTCATCCATAATATAGGGTTGCTAACCCCTGCCTCAGTTGGTTGTTGAAAGGACTAAATGCGATAGTCAAATGAAATCATAACAAAATGCCTTTGTGTATAAAATAGTGTGTACTAATCATGATTTTTATCATCAGTGTGACTATGTTTTCAAACTTACAAATTGTTCATAAAAATGAAAGATTATTATAATATTTAGCATGATATGACTTCACTGGTAACAGGATAAATATTAAAAGAAAAATGTAAGTAGGAAAAATAGAATGGAGGTGGTAAAGCAAGTAGTCTGTCTTTATAATGGAGGGACTTTACAGATAAGGATGTATGGGGACTCAGGGTCTCACCAAATTAACTCATGTTGGCTTAGTTAAGAGATGGTCATATGGATCTTTTTTAAGGCTGAAAAATACTATTCATGATCAATGGCCTTATGTCAGGTTGGGATAAGGTATCTGGTGAGTGACTGAGAATCAGCGATAATTCAGGTCTTATCTCACATCTCCAGAGCCATTGAAAGCGAGAGTAAATTGGTAAGTTAATGAAATCTGTAAAGACACTCAGTGAACCTCCAGGGAGCCTCTCTCAAGCTGGAGAAACTCCACCCCAGAAGATAAGAAGTCATGCAAAAGAGCCTCAAAGTTCATTCACTTGTTCAAAAATATTTCATCCCTACTCCAGGCTGAGTACCTTGTTAGGCACTGAGGATTTAGGGATGAAAGACATGATCCCTTTCCTCACCAAGCTCACAGCCCAGTGAGGGGAAGAGTGAGTAAGTCACTACAATTCAGTGAGGTAGTCATATATAAGTTTGGGATACAAGAGAGTCCAGAGTTGGGGCTTCTAGCCCAGCCCAGGGATCAGAAAAGTTTCCCCAGAGGGAACAACACCTGAGCAGGTTCTGCAAGGACCCAGTGTGGTTAGTCTGACAGGGGAAGAGGGTCGGTTGTGTTCTAAGAGGAAGGAGCACCACCGAAGTGGAACTGCAGGTCGTTTACTTTGGTCCTGTGGGGCAAAGGGGCAGCCCTGTTAAAGGACCAGGGCTCCTTTGTGATGTCGGCTCATGTCACGGTCCTCCCACATTATAGTAATTGTGCTTTTAAAATCTCTTGCTTGAGGGGCACCTCGGTGCCTCAGTCAGTTAAGCACCTGCCTCTTGGTTTCAAGCTCAGGTTACGATCTCAGGGTCGTGAGATCGAGAGCCCTGCCCTGCATCAGGCTCCACACTCAGCGGGGAGTCTGCTTGTCCCTCTCCTCCTCCTGCCCCTGCTTTCTCTCTCAAATAAATAAATAAAATCTTTAAAATCTCTTGCTTGAAAAAAGCACACGATGCCCCCCCTCCTCCCGAAAAATCTGTTAGGAATTTGTAACACTTTTAAATGAACTTGTGTCTTGTTAATCCCAACAGTGTCTACTGGTACTTACATTTGAAAAATATTTACTATACTTTTAAGTGAACTTGCATACTTCATTCCCAACAGTATCTACTTACATTGTCACTTAAAAAATATTCATTTCATTTATGTGCAAGACTTTACTAGCTTTTCATTGTGAAACAATCTTTGTTCATGCATATATTGATGATGACCTGACAAGAACGGCCAGTTCAGCCCATGCCCGCCCCCAGAGGCCAGTGAGCCAGTTAGCACTGGAGTCAGGGGTACTGGCAGGCCCCAGGCCTGGAGAGCTGGCCAGAGCGGGGCTTCACTGTCCACGTGAAAGTGGAGGGCATGGGGAGATGCTGAAGAGTTTAAAGCAGTGACAGCGATTGGTTGCTCGGTCAGCAATGTGGCAAGCAGCAGGAGGAAGGCAAGGCAGGGGGTGAAGAGATCGGTTACATGGCAAGTTCTGAACTAAAATAGTAGCAGTGAATGGAGAGAAAGAAGCAGATATGAAAAATATTAAAAGGTAGAATTGATTGGACTTAGTGACCCCCGACGTGGGAATTGGGGGCAAAGCCCCAGATGACCAGCTTTCTGGCTTAGGTCATTGGATAGATGGTGGTACCAACACAAAAAAGGCAGAGAAAAGGACAGGGTTTGAGAAGACGATTTTGACTTGGAACATAGTGACTCTGTAGTTCCTATGGGACAGCCAAGTGGAGATAACATTAGTTAGAAGAAGGATCTAGGCTAGGTTTGGGGAGTATTGACATGGATAGCAATCAAAGTCTTGGGTGTGGGTAATAGCACTCAGCAGGAGTATGGAGTGTGGGAGAAGAGGTTCAAAGACAAAGCGCCAAGAACCCCACCATCTGAGAGGCAGGTAGAAGTGAACAGTCCCCCTCAAGAGGCAACCACATGCATAAATGAAGGAGAAGGAGAGTGGGGGCAAGAGAGAGACAGTGGAAGACAGAGGCACCATGAGAGCCAAGGGAAGAGAGGGCTTTAAGAAGGAGCCATTAAACTTGTCAGTCCCAAGAGCAGTCAAGTACAAGGACCGGTAAGTTTACCCGTAGCTTTGGTGAAAAGAATAACAAAACACCATCCCCTACTTACGGGACTCATTATACTGTTAGAGGGCCTCATACTTTGTACTTCACGTCTCTGGCCCTGCAGCCTATAGCAATTGCACAGATGAAAAAGCCTCTGGAAGTGGGGTGACTGTCTAGCGAGACAGTGACTGGGCTCCTGGAATTAGAGATCAGTCCAGAATCTCAACCATGCTCACCGGTTCCATCTACACTTGGGTTAGCTTTTTACAAATAACCAAAAAGGAAATCAGAATGGGCCCTGTTCCAGAATAACAATATAGATATCAACTGAGGATTCGTTGGAAAGATTAATTAGTATCATTGAACTTGTATTTGAGGGTGCGTATGTCTGGTTGTTGGATATTCACACCACCTGAAACAAAATAATGAAAGTACACTGTGAAGACCTGTTCTGGTTTTTTTTTGCAGCTGGACCCCTTCTCCTCATGCCACCTCCCATTCCAGGGAATAGGCTCTCTTCACCAGAGATAGTCATTTAAATTTGGAGCAAAAGCTCCTTGCAGATTTGATGAGGTCAACACTTACCAGATCTCAATTCTCCTACTTCTGCATTTTTCCAGAGGCAGGTCTAACTCTCCATACAGGAGTCCCCGGCTCACTCATTCCTCAATCACACCAACAAAGGAGGGCGCTGCCCCTCTGGCCTGTGAGATCTGGACCAGACCCAAACTTATCCATGTGGGATGAGGCCTGGACTTGCCTCTGCCTTGTCCTCTGCTGGGAGCAATTCACAACACACTTATCTCTGGGAATTCACTGCTCTGCTGGGCGTAGGTCTGATTATCTCTCTAAACCTGTCTATCATTCATAGCACAGAAGTAACATGAAACAAATACCTCTATCAGTTTCTAACATTTCATTCTCTTTACAGCTCAGATAATATCACTGCACTGTTATCACACTGGAGGTTGGGCAAGACCCCAAAACTATACAACATTGATTTTCTGAGGGTGACTCACAGCCTTATTTCCAGCTGGTGGTCTGGCTCTGGCCTTTTCTTCTGACCCAGAAAACTGAGCTTCAATCTGGATACATGGCTGTACAAGTCACTCCAGGTCAGGAACAGCTGGGAAGTTCTTTGGATTCTGTACCACAGGCCAAGGATGGCTGATGAGCTACTTCCATTTCTCCTAAGTGTACTCTGTATGTGGCCCTCTTCTCAGGATTGAAGACGGCTGGTACACAGGAAGAAGAAAAGCAAACAGAATGGGTGAATTGGAATTTTAAAAATGCCTACTTTATCACCTACTCCATTGTGTTGCTGAAACAGAAACATCTGTTAAATATTAGATATGTGGGGCAGTTGGGTGGCTTAGTCAGTTGAGCATCCAACTCTTGATCATGATCTCAGAGTCATGAGATCGAGCCCCGCATTGGGCTCCACACTGGGTGTGGAGCCCGCATAAGAGTCTCTCTCTCCCTCTCCCTCTGCCCCTCCCCCACCGCTTGCACACTCTCTCTCTCCCTAAAATAAAACAAAAGATTTGAAAACTCATTCTCAGAAAAAGGAGAGTCATTAAGTGTCTCTCTCCTCCTTCAGAACAAGCCTAGACAAGTAACATGATGTTAATTCTCTAATCTCTCAAATAAAGAGATCTTTTAAATGGAAGACTTCTGAAATCATCTTAAGCCTGTGCATCACTCTTCAGAAAACAATTATTTAGGTATAAAGTCAAACTGAACTGCCATTATGATTTAAAAAAATAGGGGCGCCTGGGTGACTCAGTCGTTAAGCATCTGTCTTCGGCTCGGGTCATGATCCCAAGGTCCTGGGATCGAGCCCCGCATCGGGCTCCCTGCTCAGCGGGAAGCCTGCTTCTCCCTCTCCCACTCCCCCTGCTTGTGTTTCCTCTCTCGCTGTATCTCTCTCTGTCAAATAAATAAATAAATAAAAACCTTTTAAAAAATAAAATAAAAAATTAAAAAATAGGTGTAATACACTTTTCAGCTTCTGTATCACAGACTTTTCACTTGTCTAAATGATGTGTCTCTGGAACTAGACAACCTGTGTTTAAATCCTGGCTCCCAGACCTACAAGCTGGATGACCTTGGACCAGTCACTTAGCGACTCTAGGTAAAAGTGGATAATGGCAATTTCTTTCTTAGAGCGTTGCTGGAGTTTTTTAATGAGTTTTTAAAAGTAAAACGTGGGGGTGAGAGCTTGGGCATAGCAAGCGTCAGTAAGGGATCGCTGGGCCGGTATCAGACAGGCTGGCAGGCAATCCGGGGCTGCCCAGGCTTTGCTGTGATAATGCAATAACAAGTCCCACGCTATTTGTCTTCACTGTAGGTCAGTGCAGCTGAACGGCCAGCCCTTAGTGATGGTGGATGATGGGACCCTCCCTGAACTGAAGCCCCGCCCCCTGCGGGCCGGCCGGACATTGGTCATCCCTCCAGTCACCATGGGCTTTTACGTGGTCAAGAATGTCAACGCTTTGGCCTGTCGCTACCGATAAACCACCCTCACACCCACAAGTCACCAGCAGGCCTGCTGGACTGCTTTTCACTCTCCTGCCCTAATAGTATCCTGATTTTTCAGACATCTTCTTAGCAACAAACCAGTCTCTGCTGCCCCATCCTTCTGGAATCAGCACAGACTTGCTCTCCAAAAAGACAAATGCCATAGCATGAGCTTCGCCTAGGTAGGCCACATCCAGCCCAAAGGAAAATGTAGACGTCACGTGTAGCTATATAAGGATGAAGGTATGTCTGTAGAGCCATATGTATCCATGTGCACGCACCATGAAAAGAAGCTGGTGGCGCACTCCCAGGACAGATGAAAGAGCTCTCCATGATCCGGGTCACAGAGCAATGTCACCATGGACCTTAACCTGTGACCACTGCCCTCGGCACAAGATGAGGAAGGAAACCACCAGGTGGGCCTTCAGGAGCCCAGTCCTCTTCTAACTCCTCTCCTTGTCTGTTCCCCGCTGTTGCCCCAGTTTCCTATCACCTCTCTTCTCCCTGGGGAGCAAGTGAGTGGGTCAGCGCCGGCCCGCTGGGGGAGCTGTTTATGTCATTTCCCTGCTGATGTATGAGTGTGTGCATCTGGGTTTCTGACAGTGGCATCAATCACCGGCTATTCCTCTGGGAAACGGGTGCTTCAAAAGTAAAATTGCAATCATACTCCAGATTTTGTAAGAGGGTTCTATTCCTCTGTGAATCCAGATTCCCCTTGGGTTGGAATGGGAGTCAGGTAACAATATTCATGGAGTGGAGAACAATGTATTAGGCACCACAAAAAGTAATCATCATCCATCATGTGGCTGGGAGGGAGAGAGTTTCAGCACAAAGAGAAAGCACACTGAGCCACCGAACGCAGACACACACACACACACACACACACACACACACCAACTGAATAAGCAAATAATTAGACCTGCATCAAATCTGAAGGAATCTTAAGGGCTTGTAGGTCAAGCCCTTAATGGTTTGTTTGACCAAAACCATAAAAAAAAGGTGTAAATCCACGCCACCAGTGTAAGACACAACTGAAGCTCACCGTTCCGCTTCCTCCCCGGGAGCTGGGTGCCTCAAATGCCATTTACTAGGCAGAAATCTAATCCGGTCCTGAGAGTCCACCAGGTCCGCGCTATCCCAGACCAGCCAGTGTGAGCCCAGAACAAAGCCTTCCGAGCACTCCCTGAGAGGAGGGGGAATCTGGAAACTGAGGTCTGATGGGGGAACTGTGGGGTGGTGGGTGGGAAGCCCCTGAGCCGGGCAGGGAGAAGTGGACTGATTTAAAGGTCATGATCAACCCGTAGGATTCAAGGGGCAAGATGCAAATAAGCTGCCACTGAAATAACTTTCCTGTGGGTTTGATTTTCTTTCTCAGGATAAAGGACACGAATGGCAGGGGCTAAGGGCAGGGCCGGGTCTGAGGTGAGACACCGGAGGAAGATGAGACAAGGGAGGAAGTCTGGGAGACTCAGCACGGAGAAAAGGGAACGGGGAATTGGGGAGAGGGAAGCCAACAGGCTCGCGCTATGCTTGAGTAAGAGAGTGGACTTGGTTTTGCCGTGTTGGTCAGCGGGTCTGGAGGTGTGTGCTACGGCCAGCAAAAAGGGGCGGGGGGGGGGCATTAGGAATGGGCGGGACCTGGTCAGTGGGCATGCTCAGCCTGGAGGCGGATGGAGAGAGGGCAGCGGACTCCGGCACCGCCACGTTCAAGGCTACCCAGGCGGCCTGCTTGGGAGGCCGACATCTCCTGCTGAAGCCTCAGCTCTGTGAGGGGAGGAGCGAGAAGTGCCCAGACTGGGGTAGAAAGCAGGGAAAGAAGTGGCAGAGGACAGCCCCAGTGAGGGAGAGAGAGGAAAAGAGAGACAAGTTGTCTCCCCAAACTTTAAAAAATGTGTGCAGATAGCAAAATCTCTCTAGACAGATGCAGGCAGAGCTGCAGGCCCCGGATGAGAACACAAGTAAGCAGCGGTCCCCGAGGGCCTGGCCCTGGCCAGTTTGCTTCGGGTAGGTAGCCCCATGAAGGAGTCACTGGTTTTATCCCTGCCCTCCTGTGAGGCGTGGAGAGGGTTCATAGCTTGCCCAGGGCAACCCAGGGCAGTGGGTGGCTGAATGCAGAATAATCCAGTGCCTGTTCCTTTAACCACCAAGCCCAGTGGTTGCGCACTTCACAGCCTCACCCCCTTACCTGCCACTTCAGTGCGGCCAAACCTTTAGAGCTCAAGTCGAGCACACTTTCTGTAAATAAGTGTTGATTCTTCATTAAGCTTCCAAGCCTGCAGAAGATAGGCCATTTCTGCTTCTTTTATCTCTCTGTGTATTAAATGCTCCCAAGAGGTTTAAGTTTTGTTTTTTGGTTTTTTTAGTTAATAAAAAGGGAGGAGGGAATCACTGAAATTTATCTTTGGGGTCCTGCACTTCTAACTTTGCAACTGTCTCATGGAAGAAGTATTTGCATTATTCAAAGGATACTGAGAAACTCATGATAACATCACATTCTTTAGGAATTTCAGTACAGGGCATCTGTCCCAGCTTTTCCATTTTGGGATGGGGGATAATTACTAAATCAGTAGGGATCACTTCCTATAAGGGATTCCCCTATCACACTCCCTGCAAAAGACAGCCTGTGGCAAAACTCAGTCTCACAACGGGCACAGGCTGGGCCCTGGGACAAAAGAGTTCATCCACCAGCTTCCCACATAGATTTTTCCTCCTAAGACAAGAGATGGCCGAGATCATCTAAGACTTTAGAGCCACTTTACTTTAAACTGAAGAATGGGCTTGCAGAAATGCTTATTTGAAAGCATAATAAGGTATAATGAGAAGTCTGTGCCTTTTGTTGAGACGATTTTCTGTTCTTCCTGCCTCTAGGAATGATTTTCTTTCTCTTTTCTTATCACAAAGGCTCAGAACAAATTCTCATTGTTACTTGAAGAAAAAGTCTCAATTCTTCTAGTGCCCTGAAAAAGCTGCAACTGTGGGATATTAGCTTATCTCCGGGTGGAGAAAAGCTTGAAAATTCCAGAACTGGGCTACAATGAGACTAAGGCCTGGGACGCCCAGAACTACAATTCCCCATTGCCCACTCACCCTGGTAGCCCCATCCCCTCCCCAGCAGTTGGGCAGTCCCCAGGCAGATGGGCCCAAGCCTGCACCCTCCCAAATGGCAGAGGTTGTTGGTGGATTCTATGTGAAAGGCCCGCGTGGCCCTGAGCACCAGGAGCTGCGGAGGCCTCCTGAGGTGGGGCGGGGAAGGACCCAGCAGGGCTGTGAACTGCTGAGCGGATGGAATGGTCCTGGCCACGCCCCACGTCGGCAGGTGTGCTCCACGCATGCGCTCCAGGCCCATGTTTGGGAGGGATGCAGCTGCTGGATCCGCCTTGGAAATCCACTGAGAGTGGCTTTATTTCTGAAAACAAAAGGGCAGTGTTTGAACTCTGCAGAAGCAGAGATGAACCAGGTGGATACCTCTGGCAATAAAGTAGACTAGCGGTTCTGATGAGTCGTGAGTAGTGCTGTGACCGACCAACCTTGGCTGTAACATTTGGAATCCAGCCTCCCCTCGGGCCCACCAGTGACCCTCTTGGCCGCTCCTCCCCTGTATTCTTCTGTAGAATAATTTAAAGGACCACTCCTACCACCACCACCCACCACAGGTGATGATTCTTGATATTTCCAAGTCCCGGAGAGCCAGGCGGCACCCAAGCATGCACTGCTTCTGACGACACTGCTCCCCCTGTCCCACCACTAAGAGATTTGGAAGTTTCTCTTTGTCTTCCAGACTAAATAATAAATCCATTAACAATTGCCGGAGGGGCGGTATTTTGCAAAGATCACTCTAAAACAAGAAAGCCAAAATACAAGAAACCAACTGCTTTGACACCCACTTCCTTCCAAACACCAAAGCAGCCCCCCGGGGAGCCCTGGAAGCATTCGGGAGGAGTTGACCAAGTTCCAAATGACTGGCTCATGAATAAATCCCACTGTCCTATACACCCAGCAGAGAAAAGGGGGCCCTTCTTTACAGCCCACAGCATGAACTTTACTCTTCTAATTATTATTCATGAAAATATCCTAGGATCCTTTTTCAGTTGTAAATGTTATGTAATAAATTATATTTTTGGAAGAAGCAAAAAGAAACCTAAGCTTTATTCATCTGGAAGTTGGCAAAATGAGTACAGGAACACCTCCCAGGGAAAGTCTCTTCTCTGCAGGGGATTTGAACAGGTGTTAATATTTGCTTCCAAAATCAGATTATATTAAGGTTTATATGAGCTTGGCGATTGCAGAGAGTTAGGGCCCATGAGGTAGTTTATATTTGAGGTAACATTCTGTAAGTAATAAAATGTGAATACTCTAACTTTCTGTTCTCAGGGTGTTCTGGGGGGGAGGGGGGGTCACTGTTGTCCACACTACACTTTGACCCAATGAACTAACACATGGTGGGGCCTCGTGTTGATCTCGTGATGTGCTGCCTTCTCCCTCTTTCCTCTTCCCCACAAGCTTGGCCTCCAGTACTCTAAGTGGAAATTAAATGTTATTGTTCAAGTTAGATGTCATTGACTATGTTAAAGTAACTGTTAACTGCAATAACAGATAAACCCCAGAATCTCAATGGCCTAATGTAATGGACGTTTTTTTTGCTAACAGGTCATGCGAAGTTCAGTTGGTGGTAGTGGGGTGAGCAGTGGTTCCATTCCCTGTAGCCCTTCAGGGACCCAGACTGGTAGGCGGTCTGCCATTTCAGCATTTGGCCTCCAAGTTTGCTATGGGCATCCACATGCAGCCAGCAGACAAGGAGAGAGTGAGTGTGCAGAACCACATGTGGTAGTTTAGGGGCCTCACCTAGAATTGGCATGAATTCCTTCCACTCAATTCCACTGGCCATAAGTCAGTCACATGGTCCCATCTAGATGCAGGGGTTTCAGAAATGAAGTTCGTGGCTGGACAGTCACTTCTCAACAATTATATTTCATTGCTATAAATGGAATGTCTTTGATCCCCCCCAAATTCATATGTTGAAACCTAACCCTATATGTGGATTCCCAATTTGATAGTATTTGGAGGTGGGTCCTTTGGGAGTGATGATATCGTGAGGGCAGAGCACGATCCCTTCATGAATGGGATTATGAAAGAGCCTGCAGAGGGCTCCTTGGCCTCTTCCCCCATGTGAGGACACATCCAAAGGTTCTTATGAACAAGAAAGTGGACTCTCATCAGACACTGAAGCTGCTGGAACCACGATCTTGGACTTCTCAGCCTCCAGAACTGTGAGGAATAAATTTCTGTTGTTTATAAGCTATTCTGTCTATGGCATTTTTATTATAGCAGCCTAAACAGACTAAGACATTCATGAAAAAGGAGCACAAAACTTTGATGGACAGCTAGGAGACCAGAAAATGTATCAATGATATTAGGTCTCTCTAGTTAATTTCACATCAAGTGAGTATTACAAACAGACCGTGTGTGGTAATATCTAAATTCAAAGGATTTTTTTTTACTTACTTCAGAATGACCTAAAGGAGCTTTATTCTGCCTCTTTCCTTTCCCTTAAGTCCCACCACTCCTGGTACTTGGCTGAATTTTAGCAGAAAACAGTCTTTGTGTTGTTCCACTGCTATCCAGTTAGGATGCATCTAGTACTGGACACTGAGTCTCTACCAGACACATCAGAAATCTAATTTAAAACCTCAAATAGCAAAGTGGCTTAAGGGATCACTAGAGAATCCTAGAGGCCATGGTTACATGGGTACCCGTACCTGGAGATAACACTATTTCACTGGTTGAATCCACCTGAGGGGAGCAGAAAACTATACTTTCAGGGAATTGAAGGAGGCTGCTCTGTCCAGAGACCTTGATTCTTGTCCTGACTCTCCATCCACTTTGTGATGCTAAACAAGTCACTGAGCCTCTCTGGAGCTCAGAGTCCTCATCTGTAAAATGAGGGCTTTGGAATAAGTGAGCTCTAGGGTCACCTGAATCTCCCCACTGTCTGAGCCTGTGTCAGATGGTTCATAAATACACACACACACACACACACACACACATACATACAGACTTAGATATACCTTTTTGATAGGTTTCAAAGTTAGCCTTAAATTTTTTGTCACTGTTTCTACATAAATGCAACTTGCCTTTCAGGATGCATGCACATGAAATTTAACACAGACAACACAAATTTGACGATTTTTGTTTCTAGAGGTAAGGTCATGATTTTTCTTTGAGTTAATGACTTGACTCCTTCCAACCAAATTTCTTCCAAGCAGCGATTTAGTGCAAATTTAATATAAATGAAGCATGCCCCAAAGTATACTCACCTTGTTATTAGGTTTTTAAAAGAAAAAAAAAGTTGACCTCACTTTTGAGAAATTAAATTGAACTTTGAGACTTGTACATGGGATTGCTACAGCAGCATCTGAAATGTAACACAGTAGAATTTTATCATGTGTACACCTGATATCCTGGAAGTCAACTATTTATAGGTGGGCTGGGCAGTGGAGGGGTGAGGAAATTGGAGGGGCAATGAAAGGAAAGATGGGGGGCAGAAAGCACAAAGAATGAGTAATCAAAATAATGCTAAGGGAGATGCAGGAAAGAATGAAGAGCAACATAAATGGTAAATATATGGGAAAATCTAAATAAATATAAAACAGTAATAATAATGTCTCATAGAGAGAATTAAAAATGCATTACAGTAGCATACATTTTAAAAGCAGACAAATAGAAAGTATTCTAACATCCTTCCATTTTCAAGGAAGAGGTAAAATACCAATTTATATTAAACTTTGATAAGTCAAGGATGCATGTTTTAGTCTCTAGGGTAACCACTAAAAGAATATTAAAAGAGTGTATTATTTCTGAGTGAATGGGGGCAGGGGGGAGAGTGGAATCAAAATAAAAAATAATTGATCTAAAAGAAAGCAAGCAAGAAAAGAAAGATAACAAAGAACAGGTGGGACGAATAGAAAGAGAATATTAAGTTGATTGATTTGAACACAAATTTATTTGTAATGTTATAAAATGTAAATAGAATGCTCCAATTAAAAGACAACGATTATCGGATGACATAAAAAGACACAAAGACCAACTAAATGCCATTTAAAAAGAAACATCTAAAATAAAAGGTAAGGGTGCCTGGGTGATAGACATTGGGGAGGGTATGTGCTATGGTGAGCTCTGTGAATTGTGTGAGACTGATGAATCACAGACCTGTACCTCTGAAACAAATAATATATTATATGTTAAAAAAAAAAAAAGAAGAAGATAGCAGGAGTGGAAGGATGAAGGGGGGGAAATTGGAGGGGGAGACGAATCATGAGAGACTATGGACTCTGAGAAACAAACTGAGGGTTCTAGAGGGGAGGGGGGTGGGGAGATGAGTTAGCCTGGTGATGGGTATTAAGGAGGGCACGTTCTGCATGGAGCACTGGGTGTTATACGCAAACAATGAATCATGGAACACTACATCAAAAACTAATGATGTAATGTATGGTGATTAACATAACATAATAATAAAAAAATAAAATAAAATAAAAGGTAAAAGGGTTAAAAAAAGATATGCCATGCAACAAAAGGTAATGTTGATATAAGACAATAAATACTTTTGTAAAACAAAAAGCACTGTTAATAATGGAGAGGGACGTTTCATAAAGAATTTTTAACAGTAAAAATTCTAAATTTGCATGCACCTAATGACAAACCCTATCTTTAAAGCAAAGCCTCACAGAAATAAAAGGGGAAAAGATAAATTCACAATCGTAATAGGAGATTCTAAACACATTTCTATCAGAAAATGAGAGAAAAGGCAGACCAAATCAGAGAGTATAGAAAATTTAGGTAATACAATTAACAAATTTCACCTAAATGAAATTTGATGCATAAATTCTAAAATGACATTTAATCAAATATATATATGCATATATATGTATTTTGTGTACACATATAAAGCAGAAAACTATGACCCACAGTCAGTAATAACGTTATGTTGAGCTATACTGGAGCCTGAGGCCAAAAGAAAAATCAGAAATACTGATTGTGTTTATATTTAAAACTTTGATATTTTGTTCATCATGGATTTTTGCATTAGTTTTGACTTTTAAAAACACTAATTAAAGTAGCATTAAATTGATTACCAAGTTTTTTGACATCCCTTTAAATTCTGCAATCAAGGCGAGTATCTCATTCTCCCCACCCAAGTCCTGGTCCTGAAGCCAATAAAGGAGATAAAATGGAATCATAAAAGTACTCAATGAATGTTTTTAAAGGCATAAAAAGAGGGGGGAAAAAAGAACAAAGATGGGACAAATGCAAAACAAATAGCAAGATAATGACTGATAGACTTTAAACCATAGTAATAATCACATTACACGTGAGTCGTTCTTCACACACAATCACAATTCCATCTGGCAGAGACTGTCAGTCTGGATAAAAAAATCAGACCCAACTATATGCTGCCTACAAAAAAATGTGTTTTACATAGGAAGACACAAGTAGGTTAAGAGTAAAGGAGGGAAGATTACATGTGCAGAAGAGGTAAAATGTCTCCTCTACCCTCTCATGGTTTCCGGCTGAGGCTGCTGTAAAGCAGAGTCGCAGGAGAAAAGCACAGATTTTTATTTAATAATTTTTAACATGTCCAGGGGAGCTCCCCCAAGAACGAAGATCCGAAGAACTGGCCAGGCCTAAGTGCTTATATACTAGGTTGAAGAAAGAGTGGCAAATGTGGAAAAGTAACTAAACCGTACGCAGAGACTACAGAAAGGAGTTATTTTAACCCAGTCTATTTGTACAGATTTCTCTCTGCCTAGACTCCCTTTCTCTGATGAGAAGAAAATTCCTTTCCTCCTGGAAAGGGGAGGGCATCTTTCCCATGGGAGTTTCATCTCCTGCATGCAGAAAGAAAAGGGAAGGTCAGCATGCCCTTCTTGCACCTGCTGTGTTTCAAATGCCTTTGGCTCACAATAATCAAGATACCAAAGTGGCATATTTTGGGGTTGCATGTCCTGAACTCTTCCACATGCCATGTGAACTAATCAAAATAAAGCTGTAGTGGTTTCATTGTTCTCAAACAAAGTAGATTTAGTGCAATGAATAGGGTCAAAGATTAAAAGGTAATTTTATAATGATATAGGTGCTAATTCATTAAGAGAACGTTAACAATCATAATGTATATGCATCAAATAATAGAGCTTCAAAAGATATGAAGCAAAACCTGGCAGAACCATGAGGAGAACTAGACAAAATCAAAATTATAGTTAGAGAATTCAATATCACTATCTCAATATTTGATAGAATAAGTACACAGAAAATCATTAAGGAGAGAGAAGACTTAAATGTAGCTATCAACCAACTTGGCTTAATTGACATTTGTAGATCACTCAACCCAACAAAAAAATATATATATTATTTTCAAGTACACCTGGAACTTTCACCAAGATTGATCGTATCCTAGGCCATCAATAAATTAAAAGGACTCAAGTCATACAAAGCATATTCTCTGGCCAAATGGAATTGAAATAGACACCAATTACAGAAAGATATCTGGAAAACCATCAAATAGCTGGAAACTTAATACCACACTTCCAAATAATCCATGGGCCAAAAAAGTAATCAAAGGAAAAATTAGAAAGCATTTTGAACTCACTGAAAATGAAAATACAACATATCAAAAGTTGTGGATGCTGATAAAAGAGTACCTTGGGGGAAATTTATAGCAGCAAACTCCCTTGTTTGAGACAAAAGGTCTCAAATCAATGGGTCAGTTTCTACCCTAGGAAACTAAAAAAAGAACAAATTAAATCCAAAGTAAACAGAAGAAAGGAAATAGTAAATAGGGTAGAAATTGGTGAAATAAAAAACAGAAAAACCAATGAAAATTGTTGAAACCAAAAGCTGTTTGAGAAAATTAATAAAATCCTTATGTGACCTGAATCCTTCTAAATTTACTGAACAGAATGGAAAAATCCAGAAATAGATCCACATATTTATAGTCAATTTATTTGAGACAAATGTGTCAAAGTAATTCAATGAAGAAAGGATATTTTTTCAACAAATGGTGCTAGAAAAATTGGATATCTATACACCAAAAAATGAACCTGAACATTTCTCTCACACTTTCTACAAAAATCAACTTGAAATGGATCACAGACTTAAGTGCAAAACAAACTATGAAACTGCTGGAAGAAAACAGGAGGAAATCTTTGTGACCTTGGTTTAGGCAAAGATGTTTTGGGCAGTGGCAGAAAAAGCACAGAAACTTCTGTTCTTCAAAAGTCATTGTAAAGAAAATGAAAAGACAAAGCCACAGGCTGGCAAAAAAAAAAAAAAAAAGGAAAAAATATCTGATAAAGAATTTGTGTCCAAATATATAAAGAAATCATATAAGTAATAATAAGAAAAAACAATCCGATTTTAAAATGGGAAAGTGATTTGAACACTATACACACGGCATATAAACACATGAAAAGAAGTTCAACGTCATTAGTCATTAGGAAAATGGAAATTCAAACCCAGTGGGTGGGATACTACAACATACCTAGTAAAATGGCTAAAATTATAAAAGGACAATGTCAAGTGTTAAGGAGGCTACAGAGCAGTGAAAACTCTCAGTGCTGCCAGGGGTGTGTAAAATAGTGCAGGCACTTTACCATACAGCCCATACCATACAGTTACTTATCATACAGCCCCGCCATCCTACGCCTAAATATTTACCCAAGTAAAATAAAAACTTACGTTGACACAAAAGCATTACAAATGGGTATATTGGATTAAATCAAAATTGAAAACATTTGTGCCAGAAGTGATACCATTTAGAAAGCAAAAATAAACAAACAAACCAAAAAACCCCACATAATAGGAAAAAAATTTGCAAATCATAGATCTACTAAGGGACTTGTATCCAGTATAAAGAATTTACCATTTGATAATAGAAAGACAATTTTAAAATGGGCAAAGGAATTGAATGGCCATTTCTTGAAAGAAGATATACAAATGGCCAAAATGCACATGAACAGATGCTGAACACCATTAGTCATCAGGAAAACACAAATGGAAATCAGGAGATACCACTTCACACCCACTAGGATGGCTAAATAAAAACAGACGATAACAAGTGTTGGCACAGATGTGGAGATTTGGGACCCTCCTACATTGCTGGTGGGAACTGGAAACTACTAGCAGTCAGAGAGAAGAAGGGCAGCATATCCATTTGATGGAATTTATTCAACCACTGAAATTCATGCTTATGAAGAGTCTGACATAGGAGAGAAACAAGGGGAGTGAAAAATAGCAGGATGAAGAGCGCACAGCCAGACCAAGCTCAGCTGTGGGCTGCAGAGAGCGATGCCCGCAGCGGCTATGTGCAGCAGTTGGGGAGTTGGAAGGTGCGGACCCTAAGGTGAGCGGGGAGGGAGGGAGGGAACAGTTGGGGGGGGGTAGTGATGCTCGCTTTGTCTGCAGGTGGTGGGGGCATTAATTCCTGGTCCCTGCCTTTCCCCAGGGGGTGTGCAATCTGCTGGGCCCCACCAGTCCCCACAACTCATCCTCCGCTGAGCTGCTCCCAAAGCCCCCAGGGAGCACCAAGGCACTGAGGGGTGACCTGGGAGGGGATTTACTCCCTTCCATGATCTTCATCAGCAACCCCGCACTTCAGCCACTCCAAATACACAATTTAAGAAAATCTTGAAAACACGGGTTCTAAACAAAGCCCCTCATGTGCACCCCGCCTCCCAAATGGACTGAGAACCTTTATAACGAAATTCCAGCGTTAGCACAGTGGGGCCAAGCGGGCCCTTGTGCGGGCTGTCTTCTCCCCAGGCCACGGAAAACAGTCACGGAGGGCAGCTCTCGTTCGGGAACTGCGGTTCAGTAGGTAAAGCCAGAGGGTGGGAAAGAGCCGCGCGGGGGGAGCCAGGAGACCTGGGCTCTGATCCTAACTCGGGCCCTCTGCAAATTATTTCTTCTTTCTGGGCCTTGCTTTCCCCTGTGTGAAGCGGGGCGAAAAGGGACATGTCCCTAGTGTCTCGGTGGGGAATCACTAGAGCTACAGCCAGCGGAGGGGCAAGCCCAGCGGCGGACGCAGCAGGTGCCCCTGACGGCTGCGGGCAGCACCCCCCAACTCCGCAGGCCTCCGCGCGCTCCTCGACGACAGGAGGAATGCGGCCGCGGAACGGGAAGAGCCCCGGCTCGCCGGGCCGGGAGGCCGAGCGGAGCGAAGGGCCCCGCGGGCAGAGGCGACGCCGGGCTGGGGACGGACTCGAACCCTCGGAGCCCGCACGCCCTTCCAGCCCCTCCTCCGGGCGGGGCGGTGACGCGAGAGGTCACGTGGTCGCACCCGGAAGCGCGCCCGCGAGGCCCGGGCTGCTGGGCGGTGTAGGGCGGCGAGCCGGTACGTGGGCCTCGCCTTTCGTCCGAGCGCCGCCCCGCGCGGCCCCTCTGTGGGTGGCGGGGCTTCCTGGCTCCCCCACCCCCGCGCGGCCCTCCCGGAAGTGGGGGCGGGCCCCACCTCGGCCGCACAGACCCCGCCCGTCTGGCCCGGGGCCTGACGCCTCACCTCTCGGAGCCTAGGTTTCTGCAGCCACGGAATGGGGCGGGCGCCCCCAGCCGGGCCTTCTTCCCAGGGTAGCTGTGAGCTTCGCGGGGGCTTGGGGGTGCTGCGTAAACTGTGGAGTGCGGGGCACACAGGAAGGCGCCGTGGGGCGGGCGCCCCGCGGATTCTCTCTCCCGGGCCGTCCAGCCCAGCAGGGGCAAGGCCGGGGCCCGGACGGAGCCGAGCGCCCCGAAACAGAGCTGCTGGGAGGCCGGCGCGGCGGCCTGAGGGCGTTCGCTGGGGCAGGTGGTGAAAATGGGGCCGGGGGTTTTCCCCAGGTTGGCCCCGCGCCATCTGGAGCGCCAGTGAGGCCTGTGGGGCCTCTGGAGAGCAGGATAGAACAGGGAAATCACAAAATGACACCGCCGGCAAGGGTCGCGTTCCAACAACAGTAGAACCTAATGTCCACCGCAAAGCATTTCCACTTTTCCGGGAATAGGTCATTAAGGCCGGTCATGCCGGTGACGTAGCTAGTCTCAGTTACGCTGCAAAAGATGCTGAGCCCCTCACTATCCTTTCTTGCCTCTTACTTGCTTACAACGTTTGGTTTCCGAGTTAGGTTACAGCTTTATGTTATTCCTGCCTTTTATCATCAAAATGGGAATGATTCTGGAGCCAGTATGGTTCACCCTGTTATTTGACAAAGGGAAGCTGGGAAATAACAAGGGAAAGTGAGCCCACTTCTGTGTAAGAAAGCAGAGTTTGCTAAGTGCTTCCCGCCTGGTTATTCTGTTTTTCCCTATAACCCTGTAGGGAGGTAGAGCAGGGGTTTGAGACTAGAGAGTTGGCCTTGGCCAAGTCGAAACTAGAACCAGGTCTCTGGTGCCTTTTTTGGTTTCCTTCATCGTCCCAGGATGTCCCCTCCCTTCTGGGCCTGCTTCCCTGTGGGTCTGGGGTGCGCTGTGCTGTCTCCCCAGTCACTCCTAGCAAGCCCGTTGGGGCTGCTCAGGGCGGGTTTGCTGACCACACCAGGGCTCTGAGTGACCCACGGTAAGATGAGAGTGCCCGGAAGGAAACAGGAGGTGGGAATTAATGTTTGTGGGCCGCTGCTACGTGGAAAGGACTGTGCTGGCGGGTTCGTGTTGCGGGGAGTGCGGGGGTAGGGATACAGGGCACCCGCGCCTCCTGGCTGTGGGGTGTATGTTCTGAGCAGGCGGCCTAAGGGCCGGAGGGAGACGTGTGACCGCTGAGTCCTTCGTCAGCTGGTGCTCCCAGAAATGGACAGCAGTCAGATGAGAGGCTCTGCTTGCCCTCATGACCTCTCTGTGTTAAGCATTTGCAGGACCCGAGATGCCGTGCTGCTCTCCGTGAGCTGGTCATCGAGTGTGCCTCCTGCGGCCTTGTGAACCTCCGGCTGTGTGCGGGCTCTGCGGTGCTCCTTGCCAAGGTGGATGATCCTGCCTGCCCTGGGGGCGGAGCGGAGGCGGGCGGCACCCACTCTGGGGCTGCTCTGGGGCAACGGGCGGCACACACCAGGGCAGGCAGCGGACTGAGCCTTCCCTGTCCCCCCCACCCCCTGCCCCAGCTCTGCCTGCTCATGTCACCTTTGCCTGTTTGCTCCTTCCTCCCCTGCCTCCGGGCCATCATCAAGGCCTACTGCCCTAAGCTACACCTCTTGCATCGGCCCCTTCCTCTCCTGGCCTCCGCCCAAGGAGTGGGCCCCCATTACCTCACACCAGGATCCTTAACCTCACCCACCTGCGCCCAGCACGTCACTCCCCACAGCCTTCCCAGCCTACAGAGGGCTGTCCGCTGCTGACCACCCTCCATGCTGTAGCCCACCATTGCCCCGCACACACGCTCCCTTCCCATCAGGCCTGCCCCTCGAGCCCCTGTCTTTGTCACACTCACCTGGGAGTCCCAGAGCCGCCTCTTCCACATCACCTGCCCTCAGCCAGCAGCCTTTGCTTCACACTCGTTTGCTCTCCCCATCTCTGCCTGGTGTTGAGCAATTCCATGGGAATAGGCTGCATTCTTTGTTCACTGTCGAGGAACCACCTTGAGGCCAGGTGCTCGGAGTTAGAGTTGATAAACTCCCCTCCCCCGGAGATTGGGGAGGAATTCAGTAAGTGCCACCAAGCTGGGCGCCTAGGGGATCCCGAAGGGTGTCACTGAGTCCGAGGCCTTAAGATGCTGTGATCCTGTTTGAAACTGGACATCCCCTCAGGGGGCAGTCAGAGCAGAGTTTTCTGGTCATTATCATGTCTCGGCACACGTACAACGCGATCTTGTCCATGTGGCGCACTGAGGTACAAGAGATGTGAAGCCCCTGCCTGGGGTTTTCTCATCTACAAGCAGCTGACCTGAGAATTTGGACCTCACCTGGCTTGGTCAGGCTGCCCCCGGGTTGAGAGGATCAATGTCTTGCTGCCCCCCCCCACCCCCCGGGGAATGAAAGGCACAGTGTGGGACGCTCTGGGCTAAGACTCTCCCCACTGATGAATAATGAGACACATTTCGTATAATCAGGCATTAAAATATGTGGCACAGAAGGTGCATGTGTGGGTGGTGGGGAAGGCAGTTTGGGAGGGCCAAAGATCCAGGGGGATGTGGCTGAGGAAGCCAAAAAAGTGTGAGCGTGAACTGTGGACAAGGTTAGGCAGCTTGTTTCCACCCAGAGCAGAAGGAACTCGTGAATGACGATATGTCATGCTGAACCCACTCCCAGGGGCTTTGAAGCTTGTCTTCTGGAGCTCTTTTTGCCTCGAGGAGAAACACGTTTCTGAACTGCCTGGAGAGAGGTGCATTAGCCTCCCTCCACCTAGACCAGGCACTGAGGGCCATGAGCCACCATCCTGCCTGCCCCTCTTGGGCAGTTGATCCTCTGTCCAGATCAGGAGTGGGGTCCTTCCGTGTGCTCGGTGTAGGTGGGCCCATGATGAGTCTGACGATCTGGCAAGAGGCGCTGGAAAACACAGAGGCAAGAGCCCCAGCCTTAGGCCTGAGTTTAGATCCCAGGAGCTCCAAGCTGTGCTAAGTCCTGCTCTAGAAAGTGGGAGTAACTAAAGATCCCTACCTCCTCAGCTGGTTGTGAGGGTGTGACAAAATAATAGCAGGAAGGCCCCTGTCCTGGAGCCCGGTGCCCTGTGAGGGCTCAGTAGGTGTTTGCTGGGGTTATGATCCTCTTCGTTACTCAGGCTGAGCTTCCGGATAAAGGGGCTGGGAGGTGACCTTGACCTTGCTTCTCCCTGGCAGATGAAGTGCGTCTTAGTGGCCACAGAAGGTGCAGAGGTCCTCTTCTACTGGACAGACGAGGAGTTTGCCGAGAGTCTGCGGCTGAAGTTCGGGTTTGAGGGAGAAGAGGTAAGTGCAGGGCGGGAGGGGTTCGGGAGGGAACAACAGCACAGGGAGAACCTGCCCACCCGCTCCTGGCCCAGCCTGAGGAACTAACAGGGTGGTGCATGCGGTCCAGAGCCCTGCGCACCCAGCTGCTCATCCTCAGAGGTTGGCCTCTTGATGCTCTTGAGTTAGTGAGCTCACCCCTACTCCACCAGGGCTCATCAGGCTAAATGAGAGCAGGAGGAGGAGGTAGAGTTTAAATCCCACAACAGAGAAATTTGGTGTCCTCGTTTTCTCTCCCTAAAAAGTTTAGCATAAGCTTAACACATCAATTTTTTTAAACGGCTACATTAAGGTATAGTGGACATACTGTACACTGAACATTCTCAAAGGGTACGATTTGAGATACCCGTGTGCACGCGCGCACACACACACCTGTGATTCTGTCACAATCAATAAAATACATTTGTCATCCCGAAAGTTTGTGACCCCTCCCCCACCCTCCCCAACCTGGGCAATCACCAGTCTGCTTTCTGTCACAATAGAGGACTTTGTATTTTTTAGGCTTTTAGGTAAATGAGGTCATACAGTATACACTCAAAGTGGTTTTGGTCTGGCTTCTATCTCAGCATAATTTTGAGATTGATCCATGTTGCAGCAGGTAGCAGTAGCGTGTTCCTTGTCCCTGCTGGGCGGGAGGTCGTCTGTGGTATCGGCGCGCCGTGGTTGGTGTATCCGTGCCCCTGTTGATGGTAACTGTGGCCCATTTTTCACTCTTCCCAATAAAGCAGATATGAACATTCATGTGCAGGTCTTTGTATGAACGTCGCCTTTCACTTTTCTTGGGTCAATAGCTGGGCTAGAAGGGCTAGATCGTGGAGGTATATGCTAAACTTTGTAAGCAACTGCCAGACTTGGCCAGAGGGGTTGTAGCGTATCCAGCCCACTACGCATGTAGGAGACTTCCCCTTCCATACCCTCGCTAACACTTGCTGTGGTCTTTTTAATTTTAGCCATTCTAATAGGTGTCTCTTGGAATCTCATTGTCTTATAATTTTCATGTCCTATTGGCTGATGATTTTGACATTATTTCATGTGCTTATTTGCCCTCTGTGTCTTTTTTCATTGAAGTCGGTTCACATTTTGCCCATCTTTTTGTTGGGTAGGTGATTTCTTAGGATTCTTACTGAGTTTTGAGGGAGTTATGTAGTTTGGATGCAAGTCCTTTATTCGGTAAGTGTTTTGCAAATATTTTCTTCCAGTCTGTGTGTTGTCTTCACATCCGTTAACCGGTATTTTGTAAAGAGCAGAAGTTTTTCATTTTGATAACTCCAGTGTATCCATTTTTTGCTTTTAGGGAATCACGCTTTTGGTGTCATATCTAAGAAATCTTTGTCCAACCCTAGATCACAGAGTTTTCCCTATATCTTCTTCCGGACGTTTCATAGTTTCCGCTTTTATATTAGGTCTAATGATCCCCTTTGAATTTTTGTATATGATGTAAAGTATGGATGAAGGTTTATCTTTTGCGTATGGACATCCAGAGTGACCCTGAAATATTACAGCTCGGAGATAGTTGTCATTTTCACTCATAATTTCTACTCTGTGTTTGAAAGGAGTGATTTATTTTGAAAATTTTCTCCAGATGAATTTTGGATTCAACATTTCTGCAGGGAAAGCAGTAGAGAGAGTTCTGGCATTTCTGCCACAGCCCTGACAGGTGGCCTGCCAGCCCCTTCTCGCTCTACTGGGCATGATCACCAGCTGAGCCAGTTCTGCATGAGCAGCTTAATCCACCCAACATCACCAATATTCCTGTCACAGTCTTTAGGAATAAAGATATCAGCAGAGATCATGACATTCTAGTGGTTTTCTTTAAGCTAAAAAATAAGTCTGTCTATGAGGCTTTTTTATTTTTAGCAGTCAATACATATAGTTCTTTTTTTCTTTTTTAAAGATGATTTATTTTAGAGAGAGAGTGCAAGCGGGGAGAGGGGCAGAAGGAGAGCGAGAGGGAGAGAATCTCAGGCAGCCTCCCTGCTGAGCGCAGAGCCCGACACGGGGCTCAGTCTCGGGACCCCGAGATCATGACCTGAGCTGAAAATGAGTCGAATGCTTAACTGACTGAGCCACCCAGGCACCCCAATACATAAAGTTTTAATATTTTTGTTCTTAAACTTCTATTTCGATCAGGTCAGTTGAAGAAGCCAACAATCAGTAGACCTCTGTATCCCCAGAACCTGCCATAATATTGACAGAAAGGCACTCAGGATATTGGTGAATGAATGAATAAAACAAGCAAAAGAAGCAAGTTATCTGATGGTGTTTATCTTCTTTATTGAAAGCCTTATAAAGGAACAAAGTCCTGATTTTTCAGTTCCTAAGTGACTAAAGAAAAAATGTCTTTAAAGTTTTATTTTTATGTACACAACACTTATTTTTTTCCCTGATTCTATAAATAACATGAATTAATTGTAGGAAATTGGGAAATATAGAGAAATCGGTTTTTTTTTTAATTTTTTTAATTTTTTTATTGTTATGTTAATCCCCATACATTACATCATTAGTTTTAGATATAGTGTTCCATAATTCATTGTTTGTGCATAACACCCAGTGCTCCATGCAGAACGTGCCCTCCTCAATACCCATCACCAGGCTAACCCATCCTCCCACCCCCCTCCCCTCTAGAACCCTCAGTTTGTTTTTCCGAGTCCATTGTCTCTCATGGTTCTTCTCCCCCTCCGATTTCCCCCCCTTCATTCTTCCCCTCCTGCTACATTCTTCTTCTTTTTTTCTTTCTTAACATATATTGCATTATTTGTTTCAGAGGTACAGATCTGAGATTCAACAGTCTTGCACAATTCACAGCGCTTACCAGAACACATACCCTCCCCAGTGTCCGTCACCCAGTCACCCCATCCCTCCCACCCCACCCCCCACTCCAGCAACCCTCAGTTTGTTTCCTGAGATTAAGAATTCCTCATATCAGTGAGGTCATATGATGCATGTCTTTCTCGGTTTGACTTATTTCGCTCAGCATAATACCCTCCAGTTCCATCCACGTCGTTGCAAATGGCAAGATCTTATTCCTTTTGATGGCTGCATAATATTCCATTGTATATATATACCACATCTTCTTTATCCATTCATCTGTTGATGGACATCTTGGCTCTTTCCACAGTTTGGCTATTGTGGACATTGCTGCTATAAACATCGGGGTGCACGTAGCCTTCCGGGTCCCTACTTTTGTATCTTTGGGGTAAATACCCAGTAGTGCAATTGCTGGATCATATGGTAGCTCTATTTTCAACTTTTTGAGGAACCTCCATACTGTTTTCCAGAGTGGCTGCACCAGCTTGCATTCCCACCAACAGTGTAGGAGGGTTCCCCTTTCTCCACATCCCCGCCAACATCTGTCGTTTCCTGACTTGTTAATTTTAGCCATTCTGACTGGTGTGAGGTGGTATCTCATTGAGGTTTTGATTTGGATTTCCCTGATGCCGAGCGATATTGAACACTTTTTCATGTGTCTGTTGGCCGTTTGGATGTCTTCTTTGGAAAAATGTCTGTTCATGTCTTCTGCCCATTTCTTGATTGGATTCTTTGTTCTTTTGGTGTTGAGTTTGATGAGTTCTTTATAGATTTTGGATACTAGCCCTTTATCTGATATGTCATTTGCAAATATCTTCTCCCATTCTGTCAGTTGTCTTTTGGTTTTGTTGACTGTTTCCTTTGCTTTGCAAAAGCTTTTTATCTTGATGAAGTCCCAATAGTTCATTTTTGCCCTTGCTTCCCTTGCCTTTGGTGATGTTTCTAGGAAGAAGTTGCTGCGGCTGAGGTCGTAGAGGTTGCTGCCTGTGTTCTCCTTTAGGATTTTGATGGACTCCTGTCTCACATTGAGGTCTTTCAACCATTTGGAGTCTATTTTTGTGTGTGGTGTAAGGAAATGGTCCAGTTTCATTCTTCTGCATGTGGCTGTCCAATTTTCCCAACACCATTTGTTGAAGAGACTGTCTTTTTTCCATTGGACATTCTTTCCTGCTTTGTCAAAGATGAGTTGACCATAGAGTTGAGGGTCCATTTCTGGGCTCTCTATTCTGTTCCATTGATCTATGTGTCTGTTTTTGTGCCAGTACCATACTGTCTTGATGATGACAGCTTTGTAGTAGAGCTGGAAGTCTGGAATTGTGATGCCGCCAGCTTTGCTTTTCTTTTTCAACATTCCTCTGGCTATGCGGGGTCTTTTCTGGTTCCATACAAATTTTAGGATTATTTGTTCCATTTCTTTGAAGAAAGTGGATGGTATTTTGATGGGGATTGCATTGAATGTGTAGATTGCTCTAGGTAGCATTGACATCTTCACAATATTTGTTCTTCCAATTCATGAGCATGGAACGTTTTTCCATTTCTTTGTGTCTTCCTCAATTTCTTTCATGAGTATTTTATAGTTTTCTGAGTACAGATCCTTTGCCTCTTTGGTTAGATTTATTCCTAGGTATCTTATGGTTTTGGGTGCCATTGTAAATGGGATCGACTCCTTAATTTCTCTTTCTTCTGACTTGTTGTTGGTGTATAGGAATGCCACTGACTTCTGTGCATTGATTTTATATCCTGCCACTTGACTGAATTCCTGTATGAGTTCTAGCAGTTTTGGGGTGGAGTCGTTGGGGTTTTCCACATAAAGTATCATATCATCTGCAAAGAGTGAGAGTTTGACTTCTTCTTTGCCAATTTGGATGCCTTTGATTTCTTTTTGTTGTCTGATTGCTGTGGCTAGGACTTCCAATACTATGTTGAATAGCAGTGGCGATAGTGGACATCCCTGCCGCGTTCCTGACCTTAGGGGGAAAGCTCTCAGTTTTTCCCCATTGAGAATGATATTCGCTGTAGGTTTTTCATAGATGGCTTTTATGATATTGAGGTATGTACCCTCTATCCCTATACTCTGAAGAGTTTTGATCAAGAAAGGATGCTGTACTTTGTCAAATGCTTTTTCTGCATCTATTGAGAGGATCATATGATTCTTGTTCTTTCTTTTGTTAATGTATTGTATCACGTTGATTGATTTGCGGATGTTGAACCAACCTTGCAGCTCAGGGATAAATCCCCCTTGGTCGTGGTGAATAATCCTTTTAAGGTACTGTTGGATCCTATTGGCTAGTATTTTGGTGAGAATTTTTGCATCCATGTTCATCAGGGATATTGGTCTGTAATTCTCCTTTTTGATGGGGTCTTTGTCTGGTTTTGGGATCAAGGTAATGCTGGCCTCATAAAATGAGTTTGGAAGTTTTCCTTCCATTTCTATTTTTTGGAACAGTTTCAGAAGGATAGGTATTAATTCTTCTTGAAATGTTTGGTAGAATTCCCCTGGGAAGCCATCTGGCCCTGGGCTTTTGTGTTTTGGGAGATTTTTGATGACTGCTTCTATTTCCTTAGTGGTTATAGGTCTGTTCAGGTTTTCTATTTCTTCCTGGTTCAGTTTTGGTAGTTGATACATCTCTAGGAATGCATCCATTACTTCCAGGTTATCTAATTTGCTGGCATAGAGTTGCTCATAATATGTTCTTATAATTGTTTGTATTTCTTTGGTGTTGGTTGAGAAATCGTTTTTAAATGACCCATAATTCTAGTACCAGAGCCATTAGCTCTTCTATATATTTCCTTTGGGTCTTTATCTTTTATATGTAGTTGGGATCATACCACATTTTACAGTCCTATTTTCTGTTTTTCCACTTGCCATTATATCAAAAGCATTATTCTTTTTTGTTAAATATTCTCAAAAGCATAAATCTTAATGGAAGCATTATATTCCAGTGTATAAATAAATGTACCACTTATCTGACCATTTTCCCCATACTGGACATGTATATTGTTTCTAGTTTGCTAAAATTATTGCTGTAGGGAACATTTATGCTTGAATTTGATCCCACATCTCATTATTTCCTTAGGATAATTTCCTATAAATAGAAACATTGATTCAAAAGCCACTCAAAGATAATGTACCACTTTATAATTCCAAGTAATAGTAATTCCTTTACACTCTGCCCATGCCAAATATTTTCATATTCCCAACCTTTAAAAAAAAAATCTCGCTACACCTGCAGAAAAAGCCACTACTTAAAAAACGAGTTGCTGTACACAATCTAGATTTTTAAGTGACTTTCTGTTAACATAATCTGTTTGTGACAGTTCAAGAAAATTGTGGCACATGAGCAGTTCAACAAACATTTGCCTCTGTGGAGGGATATTCATTCAATGAATATTAACTGAGAACCTACTATGCATGAAGCAGTGGGTGAAGCAGTGACCATAACAACATGATCTGCTGTCACGGAACTTAGGGCTGCAGAGGGAGGAGGAAAGACAGTGAACAGGGTGGAAATAAACACATGAGTTCAGGGAATATTAAATGTGCCAAGGAAGTTAAACGGTGTGAGGTAAGGAGTGACGGGGCAGGGTGGCCGAGATGGTCAGGAGAGGGGCCATCTGAGCTGGGCCCAGGGGGCAGGCAGGAACCACTGCTAAAGCTGGACCCATCTCGGCTCCTGAGCGCTGAGGAAGTTGGAAGGAAATCCTCACCACAGCACTGCGTCTCGCTCCTGTTGTAAATGCTGCACGTTGCCCCTGGTTGGTTGCCTGTTTTTCTTTTCAAGGCAAGGTCTGACTCCTCTCCTTTCAGATTTCACAAGCTCAAAGTCGGGATTTGGCTTTCTCCATATTGCAGTCAAGTCTTCCAAGATCAGCGTAGGGAAGATCAGCTGTTCTCTTTTCCCCTTCCATTGAGGAGGGTTTGAGTGGTGCCAGCAAATTTGTCCAGTTTCTCTTTGGTTCTGTTTGTTTTGTTCCTGATTTTGGAGGGCGGAGAGAATGGTTGGAGGAAGAGCTCCTAAAAGTGAAGGCTGGCTTGTTATGGAAATGGGGGCACTACAGAAGCATAAAAAGTGCGGGAAGTCTCATACTCTCTCAGCCAGAAGGAATAACTTTAGCAGCGTTGCATTGACTTTCTTAATATGTTTTCAATACTTGGTTTTTTCTATGCGTTTTAAAATACCACTCACAACAATTTTTATTAACATATCACCAGAAGAATCTTCCATGTCATTGAAACAGTCCCCTATTTGAGGTGGCTTTACCTTCTTCCGTCATTTAGCTGAGCTGTTATTAACTGTTTCGCTGGTGCAGAGCGTCTCAGGCTTTTACAGTTGCTGCTGTACGTTATGCTGTAGTGAGCACCTTCGTGCGCGTCTCTGCCCTGTCCCTGATCATTGTCCTTAGGATACATTCCCCGGAGGTAGACCTAACTGCCACAAAAAGCATGGACTTTAGGACACGTAGAGAACTTCCTTAGAGTCGGTCAGTGCTCCATTAAATGCCCCACACGTTCCACTGTGGAGATGTGGCCTAAGTCCTTAATGTTTCCTTCTGGATTCAGAGGCAGAACGGCACAGGTAGCTGGCTGACCCCTCCCAGCCTTTTCTCACTAGCACCCAGGTGCTGGGGGCAGTCTCCTCCTGCCTCCTTCCTGTCAGGGCGGTGGTACCTTCCAGGCAGGTCTAAAACTACGGACGCCCTTGCTAGCGAGGCCTGGGTTTTGTCCATTCCTTTGTCGCCAGGGTCTGGCACTCCAAGCGCTGTTACTTTCTTCCCCTCTTGCAGCTTCCTCCCATGGAGGACCAGCTCAGCACCCTCCTGGCCCCAGTCATCATCTCCTCCATGACCATGCTGGAGAAGCTCTCAGATACATACACGTGCTTCTCAACGGAAAATGGCAACTATCTGTACGTCCTTCACCTGGTGAGTGTGTAACCCCTGAGCCCATGTTCCTCTTCCCTCGGTGCCGTGGGCGGTCTGTCCACATGCCTCGCCCTTACCTTGAACTTCAGACTCCTTTAGAAAGCAGAAACCGCCCTATCAAAATCCCCTGGGACCTAGGCCTCCCCCTCGATCTCTCCGGGATCAGGCCAGGTGAGGGGTCCCCTGGGGCTGGCTCACACCAGCCCCCTCCGCCTACAGTTTGGAGAATGCCTGTTCATTGCCATCAATGGAGACCACACGGAGGGCGAGGGTGACCTGCGGCAGAAGCTGTGCGTGCTCAAGTACCTGTTCGAGGTGCACTTCGGGCTGGTCACCGTGGATGGCCAGCTCATCCGAAAGGAGTGAGTCCTCGTCTCGGTCCCCTTTGGGTCCTTTGCCAAGCACCCTGTCAGGCCACGCAGCAGGTGGCCGGCCTCTGTGAAGCTGCTCACTCGTACTCTGCCCCTGGCTCCTTTCTGGAGACTCTCTAGCTGACCTCGTGTCGTATGTCCGTGTATGAAGGAAACTGAGAGGTGAAGTGTTTGCTCAGGCGCCTACCTCCTGGTTCTGTGACAGTCCCCCTCCGCGGCCAGGGCGCAGCCTGGACCAGCCCTTCCATGCTCAGAGGGCTCTCCTGCTTGTCGCCTCAAGTCACACGAGCTCGCCCAGCCCTGACGGTAACTCTGCTCCTTTGGTTGAAAGTGGGGACAGGCAGCTTTCTCAGGGTCTGTCCTGCTCTGCCCCCAGGCTGCGGCCCCCAGACCTTGAGCGGCGCATCCAGGTGTGGGAGCACTTCCAGAGCCTGCTGTGGACGTACGGCCGCCTGCGGGAGCAGGAGCAGTGCTTCGCTGTGGAGGTGACTACTGGGCGCGGGAGGCCTCGGGCCACAGGAGTGACAGGTCAGAGGGCTGAGGAGCTTTAAGGCCAAGTTTTGACACACACACACCACCCCCCGCGTCGTGAGTGAGGTCATAGACCCTCAGACTCTTATCTTTAGAAGGTTGCTCTTTGTGGCCTCTTGGTGGGTTCGATACTCTGATGGGGCTCCCTACAATAAAAAAGTGAGATCCTAGATAAAACAGGTTTTTTAATGCAGTTTGGGGCTCACAGTAAATTATGGAAATTCTGAAGATAGCTCCCTCAATTCTGATAGCCCCCCCCCCAAATTATATTGAGCTGAAACTAGCATGGACAGTAGTGAAAAATAAGCAGCACTAAAGGCAGGAAGGCCTGAGTGCAATCAGAGCCTTAATTAGGCCCTCAGCAGCTGGGGGCTGAGCCCGAGATCCCCGCGCCAAGGCCCGGCCTGAGGAGCTCAGGTGGTCGCTGCGGGTACCACTGCTGGTTCCCTGTAGAGACAAACACAGACTTCCTCCTGAGTGGCGGTTCTCACCCTCAGGGCACATCCGAATCATCTGGAGGGCTTGTGAGATAAGGGTTGCCAGGCCTCACTTTTCTCATGGGTGGGGGTGGTCTGGGGATTCTAGAATTTGCATTTCTGACAAGTTCACTGGTGAAGCTGATTATGTGGGTCCAGGGACTGCACTTTGAAAGCTACTGCTTTAGAGGACAGGTTCGGAGCAAACAAATAGGAGCTCAGAACTGACAGACGCACAAGGACATGAGCCACCATGAGTGAGAGGAAAACCAGTCACCAATAGATTTAGATCCCAAGGAGCTTGATATACTGGAATTATTAGGTCCAGAACATAAAATAACTCTGAAATATTTAAAGACATAAAAGCTAAACGAGAACCCATATAGGTATTTAAGAAATAAAAACATAATTGTTAAAATAAAAACCTCAAGGATGGTTTAAATAGTAGATGAGACATAAGTAGAAAGAGAGTTAGTGGACTGGAAAATAGATCTAAAGGATTTGTTTTCGCACCCCGCTCCCTCCCTCTTCTGATAAATGTGTATTACCTACTGTATGCTAAGAGGTGTGCCAGGCCCCGGGAGCAGAGATGAGTAAGGATACCGTCGCTGCCCTTGAGAGGAAATCAGCCGTACATATACGCCTGAAAACACAATAAAGCATCCTGGGTGCTGCCTTATTGGGTTTCCCATCTGAATCCATGGTGGCACGAGGGATGGTGTTACCAGGTCTTTCTGAGACATCAGAAAAGGCTTCTTGTAGGAGATGGTCTAATGCAGTTAACTTAAAATCCACACTCCCTCCAGAACCGACCAGGCCCTGTATGACCTGCCGCTGCAGGACTCGCCCCAGCCTCACCTCGTGCCCCTCTGCCCTTACTCACTGCGCCCTGGCCTCCCAGGACTTCTTTGCAGTTCAGGAGCACTGGGTATTTAATTCTGTGCAGTTCGGTAGTCATTAGCTACATTTGGCTATTGAGCATTTGAAATCTAGTTTGTCCAAATTGAGTTATGCTGTACATGTAGAATATACACTGGATTTTGGTGACTTAGTACAAAAAAAGAGTGTCAAACATCCCATTAATAATGCTTTTATATTGTATGTTGAAATGATAAGATTTTAGGTATATTGGGTAAAATAAATCATTAAAATTAATTTCACCTATTTCTTTTTACTTTTTAAATGTAGTTACTAGCAAATTTTAAATTATGCATAGGGCTTACCTTATAGATCCATCGGACAGCACCGCTGTAAACTCTCTTCCCAGCTCAGGGCCTTTGCATATGCTCTTTTCTTGGCTTGCAGCATTCTCCCCCTCTACTCTCTCTAACAGGATTTCTTGTTCTTTAGATATCAATTTAGAGGTGACTTCCTCAAGGACATTTTCCTCGGACACCCTACCCAAGTTGGTACCAGGTGTTTCCTACACAACACTTAGAGTTGGCATTTCTCTTGTCTCTTTCCTTGCATATTGTCTGTCTCACCCACTAGAGTCCAGTGACCAGACCATAAGCCCCAGGAAGGCTGGCCCAAGTCACCCTGTTCCCAAGTGTCTGGCACGTAGCATGCGTTCAGCATGGACTGAGCGAATATACCCACCAGCCAGGACCTGGAGCAGGGGAGGGTGGTCGGTAACACGGCTTCCTTTCCCTGCCCGTCAGGCTGTGGAGCGGTTGATTCACCCTCAGCTCTGTGAGCTGTGCATAGAGGCCCTGGAGCGGCACGTCATCCAGGCTGTGAACTCCAGCCCCGAGAGGGCTGGCGAGGAGGCCCTGCACGCCTTCCTGCTTGTACACTCCAAGCTGCTGGCCTTCTACTCCAGGTGAGCCCTGGTCCCAGCAGGCGGCGGCCCAGACCCCTGCCTCCCCCCCCACCCCCGGTCCCTTATTCCCTCTACCTGAAAAGCACCACCTCCCCAGCCAAGAAGATCTTCAAGACCCGTCTCTTCCCTGAAGCTTCCTTAACTCTTCAGTTCTTGACCCTCTCAGTTCATTCCCTCCTCTGAATTAGGTCTTTCTGGAACACTGTCTCCAAATCTGAATTCTAGAACTTCCCCATAGGCTGTGACTGGTCCCCAGTGGTTTCTCATTGGTGGGTTTCTTTTTTTTCTTTAATACACCAAGTTTTATTTTAAAAATTAATGAACTGATTAATTTTATTTGTACCTTGCCTTTCTCCAAGAAGAATGAAGCCAGCTGACACGTTCATAAATTCCTTGAGAGCAGGGACCCTGCTCCCAACTCCCTTAACCTGCCTGCCCCTCGCCCGCTGTTACGTGCAGGGGGCGCCAGCGTGCACTGACAGCCGGCTGCTCTCTCCGCAGCCACAGTGCCAGTTCCCTGCGCCCAGCTGACCTCCTCGCCCTCATCCTCCTGGTCCAGGATCGCTACCCCAGCGAGAGCACAGTGGAGGATGACGACCCTCAGGTCTTGGGCCAGCTCCCCGGGCAGTTCCAAAACCCAGCCTGCAGGGTGCTGGGCAGGCCACCTGGGGAGGCTGTGTTTCTGCATCACAGTTCTGGGCCAGCTTTTGGCTTCCTGCTGTGTTCAGACGTAACGGGAATTCTAGAATGCATGTGGTTTAGTCAGTGAGAAGGGCAGATGTTTGGAGTCCCTGCCGCTCTAGGCCTCGGTTCCCTTATCTGTGCAATGGGACAAGGGTTGTTTGGAGGAGTAGAGGGGACAGTTTCCCTAGAGGCCAGCGGTGCCTGGGGCGCTCGGTAGGTGCTAGCCACCATCCTTGCCCACCCCGTCCCCGTTATTGGCGGCGGCTTGGTTGCTAGTGTGTTGGAATTTCGGGAATTTCAGCGGTTCTGGAGAAAGACTAGGCCACCTAGAGTTGAAACCTGGGTGGAAAGTGAGGACACCCCCCCAGGGCTGCGTGGTGGTGGGGGGCGTAGGGGGTGGAGGGCTGTGGGCAGAAGTGCTGGGCTCCCTGGGGAGGCGGGGAGGAGTGAGCAGAGGAGGAGCTCTAACTAGGTCTCCCTTGCTGATGGCAGCCTTCCCCGCGGAAGCCATGGAGCAGCCAGAGCATCCCCGTGCAGCAGGCCTGGGGCCCTGCTTCCACAGCTCGGGCCAGGAGGAGTTCTGCAGCAACCGTGTGTGGAGGGGAGCGGGGCCCAGGGTTGAGCCCTTAGGAGACGCTCTCCCAGCCCTCGGCCCAAGATGCCCTCTTCTCCCTCCCAGGAGACGGACAGCTTCTCCCTCCCTGAGGAGTACTTCACACCAGCTCCTTCCCCCGAGGAGCACAGCTCAGGTGAGGCCTGGGGAGGAGCCGGAGGAGGGGGCTAGAGCACAGGATGCTGCCCGCAGGTCCTCCTCTGCCCCCCCACTCTCACCAGCTCCAGCCTGAATGAAAGCTCGGCTACTCAGATGTTTCCTAAAGCTGTGTGACAAGCTGATTTCATTTAAAAAGTCATCTCCCATAGGTGTATTCTCTGCCTTTTTTTTTAAATCAATTAATCCGTAACTAAAATTACATAATAATCATTTGATTTCAAGTGTAATGGTTTAAAAGGTACATATTCTATTTCTATACCTTACCTGTTTTTCCAGACGA